>NC_059369.1:41617500-42332500 GCF_019703515.2 Myxocyprinus asiaticus
GGAAACAATTTGTATTACATTTTTTGTTCATGGAAATAGCTGAACAGCTGTAGAAAGTTGTAAGTCTAAGTTTTAACTTCTCTCTCTTTCCCTTGTTGTGTCCTGGTAATTGCTCAGCAGATATGAGCGGGCATGAACATGGCAGGGTCTTTTTGCTACGCAACATGAGGGTAATGTAATTTGCGATTGTTTAACCTTGCGGTGCTAGGTCTCTTGTTTTAATGGAGTCTCAGATTAGCTTCCCCTAACACATGTAATTGGATAAGTGATGAAACATATTACTGCTATCCTTACTCTAAACGGCAAAGACACGTCAACTTTTTCATCCACTGTCTTCCTTCTCTGGCCATTACTGTATTCATCTCAGGATCTAGCTGTAATGCCAGACATCTTTTGAAGAAAATCATCAAAAATATTCCAGGCTGGGTAACGTGGGAGTACAATGTCATTGTGGAAAGGTACATTTTAATAAGGCTATTCAGTTGTTGGCATCTGTGGCACTTTGCCGACAGTAAATGTTGGCCTTTGATGTTTCTAAGCCCTGATTGTAATGGGTTGAAATTGAATAAGTTTTTTATACATCTATATCACTATTCCAATATAGTGAAATCAATTGAATTAATCTCTTGCTCTATCAAATTAATCATTCTGCTATGGCATGAAAGTATTAGCTTAAACTGCACAAACATGGACCTAAAATGTCCAAAAAACCTGGTGTTACCATGGTAACATTAAAAACCATGATATTTCTATGGTAACATGACAAAAAACAAAACAAAAAAAACATGGTTTTTCATGGTAACATGTCCAAAAAACATGGTATTACCATGGTACCATGACCAAAACATGGTATTACGATGAAAACATGACCAAAAACATGGTATTACCATGGTAAAATGACCAAAATACATGGTATTACCATGGTAACGACCAAAAACATGGTATTAGCATTGTGTGTCAAAAAGCATGGTTTTATTTATATGTACAAAAACATGGGATTTCAGCGGTAACATGTCCAAAGAACATGGTACTATCATGGTGCCATGACCAAAAACATGGCATTGCCATGGTATGTGTCCAAAAAGCTTTGTATTACCACAGTAAATATCCAAAAAAAAAAAAAAAAAAAAAACATGGTACTACCATGATAGCATATTTAAAAACATGGTATTGCAATGATAAAATTACCAAATACATGGCATTACCATGGTAACATGACCAAAAACATGGTATTACCATGGTAGCATAAACAAAAACATGGTTTTACAATAGAGTGTGTGCAAAAAGCATAGTATTACCATGGTAAATCTCCAAAAACATAGTATTAACATACTGCCATTAGTAAATAACCATGGCAAAATGACTTGCAAAATGTGAGACATTTTGAAATGAGTGAGATTTCTTTCCTAAAGGTCACCTGTCATTACAATCAAACTGCCCTATCAAATGAATAATTCTGCTAATATGTAATATTAGCTTTAACTTCATTAAAGATGTACTCTAACGGCTTTATTAAAGATGGACTCTAAATGGACTGTTCTAAAGAACAGGTGTGACGTCATTTAGAACAAAAGCTGACCAAAAAGAAGGTGTTGAGTTTGTTTCAGTGGTTCATAACATCTTACCAGGGCGAACTATAAGCCAAAGTTCGTAACGGCTGCTAAACACCTTACTAATGCCATTGTCCCATGTCATAAGTAGGTGTGACCTGGAGCTCACCCTACTTTGAGGCTGACAGCTTAATTCTGTTTACGTTATTCAGTCAGTCAAGTTCCGTCAGCATGAATACACTGGCATGCAGAGTTATTAGCTAACTGGTGCAAACATACCTACATCTGTATAATTGTTATGATCAGTTTCATCATAAATTACAATAACAAGAGTGTACTTGGCACACATTATGGCCACAAATAGCATGTTAGCACATTAGCGCTATGAATGCACAATGTAAACATTACAAACTATACATTATCCAATGCATATATATTGTTCTAAATCATCATCGAGTAGTTAAACAGCTTATTTTACTGATCTTGTCTGAATTCTACTCATAGAATTAGGCATGAAGTCAATGACAACACATTTTAATGTCATATTAGTTGATCTTTTACATGTAGTAATGAGCGTCCTCATATTTAAATGTGTCTCTAAACACCTCCCCCGCAGTGTGACCAGTATCTGAATGTTTGCAAACAGTTTGTCATTGCTATGCTGTTGCAAACTTTTTTTAACCTCTGAACAAACAAGGAAGGAAGCATTCTAACTGAAATGGAACCTGATTTAAAGTGACTGATTTAAAGTGTTCTACATAGGCAGCAACACTGTGCATCATATGCTCCTCAGAAAAATCATATGGAAGATTTCAATAGAGATAAGCTAACAATGCAATTCTCCAACAATCATAAAATACACAGTGGAGCTAGTTCTGTGACATAAGATCTAAAACAATCTGTGGCAAAACCATCTGACTTTATCTCAACAAGCTCCTCCAATCACTCTTCAATTTAGGAAGTTCTAATGGCTCTAAGACACTGCTAATATCCTTATCGGTAGATGAAGACGTGGAACTATGAAGATCAAAACAGAAATCTTTAAAGGCCTTACTAATATCTGTGGCAGAAATAAATATCTTGCCTCTAGAAGGCTTCACTGAAGGAATGGTGGAAGAAAACTATCTCTGTTTTATGTATCTGGTAAGATTTTTTCCCTGCTTTGTCCCCAACTCAAAGTATGTCTGTCTTGCCCTGAATAACCAAAACTCTACCTTCTGTGACAAAACAGTGTTGTACCACTGATATACTGTATATATACATATATATATACATATATATATATATATATATATATATATATATATATATATATATATATATATATGTATATACACACTGTATATAGAACTGGATTGCTAACGCAACAGTAAACTGCCAGCAGGAGGTGAAGCCACCAGAAGTGTTTGAACGGCCATCTTGGTATGCCCAAACTGTCATAGAGCATCAATGACTGACAGGCAAAAAAGCCCCCATTTCACCATCTCTGATTTCCGGATACAATGGTCACCCTCCAGTGACAATCATGTTAAATGTTTAATTTGCTCATTCTGGATAATATTCGTTACATGGGAGAAGATATATGTGGATTGCGATGTCAGAGCATTTACCTGCCCCGTGTTCACCCTATCAATGCAGCACAATGATCACAAAAGTTAGGAAAAGCTGTAATATCTGCTTGTTTAGGGTGACAATATGTCCTTACCCCCGGACAGGACTTTAAAAAAGTCAGACTGTGATTTTTAATTGCCTTAAATGCCCGGGATTTGCTTATTGAAGTGCTCTCTGTAGTCATACATGGATACATGTCATACATATGTGTTAGTTTGCCATTTAAACCTAGCGTATCAGTTTAATTTGAACCACCTTTGCTTTGTGAGCTCTTTTTCAAGTGACCGTGAGAAAAGGGCACTTTTTGATGAAAACATAAAACAAGTAACTCAGAACAAACACTTCGATGCTTAAAATAAATAAGTCTGAAAATGTCTGTTTGTATCTTACCAGTTTCAGTGAACTTGCTTACATTCAGCTGATCTTTTTTGCAGATGAAGTTTGTCAGAGGTGGATACTGTTTGATATAGATACACATAACTCGCTAGCACTTTTAATTCTCAATTACTCAAAATACTTATTACTTTTAAATTCTATGAATTCCTCTACTTTGATCTTTTTAATGAGTGAGGCATATTGTATGATCTGCCTTAAGCTCCTCCCATGCCATGCCAAGGAGGACACTGAGGACCAGTTGGTTTCTACATAAACATTGACTTCTGTCTTTAACATTTGTTGAAATTCAGGGACTAGAAGGGATGTATTAAAGCGCCATCTATATGATTTTCTTTTCTCTATATGCAGCAACATCTCTAAACACACCAAAGCATGATCTGAAACAAAAATGTCCTCAATTGATAAATCAGTGGCAAAAGGAATGAGTGATATATATATATATATATATATATATATATATATATATATATATATATATATATATATATATAAACTATTCTAGTGTAAATCTTATGAACTGATGAAAAAAGGTATAATCCCTCCCACATGAATTCAGATGTCTCCAAATGTCTTTAAGACCATGATTTTTACACATCCTCTGTAGTGTCGATGATGCTCTAAAGGGCCTACACACTTTTGCATCATTATGATCATAAGGTCCGGATCCATTAACAGATTGAAGTCTCAACCTGCTTGTAACTTTACCTCAAGATCTATACAAAAGTTCTAATCATCAGTGTTGGATGCAGAAATATTAGCCAATATAAGATTTTGCCCCTGTATTTCAGCCAAAACAATAATGACTCTTCCTAAATTATCTTTGATCTGTTTGAGACATTTAAATTGTAAATGCTTACTTATCAGTGTGATGACTCCCCTGCTCTTACATAAACCAGCACTGCAAAACGCATACCCACCCCATGCCCTACCAAGCTTTTCAGCTTCCTGTGAAGAAAGGAGCATTTCTTAAAGGAACACTATATCATATTTTTTTATGCTTAAGGAAAGATACAACCTTCTTTCGTTTTATAGGGTGCCCCAGCCCATTAACATTCCATGTGGAGAGAAACATTTGACCTATATTAAAGTGTGACATATTGACATGCAAAGATAAATTGTGTACCTAAGGCAAAATTATATACCACTTTTCAACACTGATGTAGCCATAAAATCCTGAACAACCCACAGAACAGAAAAAAAGATGCACTTCAACCCGCACATAACAATCCCAACTGGGCAGGCGTCCATCCCCTGGAAATCCGACGGTCCATGCACGCTCACGAGATTTTCCGCGATACTATTGCTACCAGATTGTGCAAGTCAACTCAAGGTGTTTTTCTTTGTTTGTTTGTTTGTTTTTTTGTTTTTTCGTAAACTGTGCCATTAAATTACACATATAAATATTCAATAAAATAGGCCCCTGTAAATACACTGCCTGGCTGGAAAAAAAAGTTGCTGTATTTTTTTTACGTTTTTTAAGTTTTGCCTCCACAGATGTGGTCGCTCAACGTATTTCTGCGAGGACCTCCATGCTGGTCGAGATTTTCGTTAGTGATGCACAAATGTTCAAATATATCTTGACCTACGTCATGAGGCTCGCTGACATTATCATCTGGACCCCGGCCATCATGATCCTGCTAGGCGTCAGACACGTGCGAACGCAAGTGCCTTTAAATGTCCCCACAGGCCGACAATTTCATACTTTTCGACATACTAAACTCCCAGCACAGTTTAACAATCAAAACTAGTTCAGTTCTCACCAGTAAATATTGATTAAAAGAATAATTGTAGCAAAGTGAAGCAGATCTCACCTCTAAGTGACCGACACTCGCATAGCGTCACGTGACTCTCCCGAAATAGTCCATTTTCAAATAGATTGAACTTTTTCTAATCATACGTTTCGGTATTGAGTGAATGTTGTTACCATGGTTTGTTTGGACTTCGTCCGCCATCTTGGATGTTTCTATTGAGTCAAAATGCATATGGGATTGCCTAAACCGTGAAAGATCTATGCAATACTGGCCAAGATCTATGCAATGCTGGCCATGCTGGTCATGCTGCCTCCCTTTTGGAACAGGATTTGTGTTGGGAGTGTGCCTATGACACCTTAAAATTCTGTTTACGTAGGCAGGTCACTAAGTTGTTGAATAGAGCTATTGAAAAGACAGATTCAGTTGGTATGGAAACAGATGGCATTATTCTTCCTCTATCTGCCTAACAGTTGCAGGGAGTCAAAGGTCAGCTTGTCAGCCTGAGAAACAAGGTAAGGGACTTTTAATTGCTCATCGCTAAGCCTGCTGAACAGATTGCATTGTGGTGTTCTATGCAACCTTTACATACAAATCATCATATTTTCAAGCGGATAAGAAGGGCTGCTTTGGAAAATTATTGGCACAACTCTCACCTGCTCTGTCAAAACTGAAAATTAACATTCCACCACATGTAAAGTGGAGCCCATGCATTCTAATTTTAGACATGAATGAAAAACCAATGTATTAGATGGATGACTGTCACTTGTGATGCACGAAAGGGAGAGAACTGCATCAATATTGAGCCTTTATGAGCAATTATGATGAATAGATTCATAGATACAAAGAGATTTAAACAATGCTGAATACAAATGTCAAGACAAATCTGACTGGATGGATAAAATGAAATACAAAAATGGAAATGAGAGTGTTAGAAAAGAACGGAGAGATATTATTGTGAAAATTATTGTGATGGGGCCAATGTACAGTCATGGTATCGGATCATAATACCACGGTACTTTGATATATACCATGGTACTGAATGATTACTGGTACTGGTATATGGTACCGAATAATGTACAGTTGTTTAAAAAAATAAATAAACATGGTATAACCATAGTAATATGTCCCAAAAGAATAAAATAAATAAATCATGCTACCATTTCCAAAAAATATGGTTTTACTATGGTATCATGTCCCAAAAAACAAACAAACATAGCATTACCATGGTATCATGTCTAAAAAAAAAACAAAAAAACATAGTATTACCATGGTATCATGTAAAACTACAACATCATGGTGTTACCATGATATTCTGTCCAAAAACAGCATTGTATTGCAATAGTATCATGTCCCAAAAATATGATGGCAACATTTCCAAAATAACATGGTATTTCATGGTATAATGTATAAAAACAACATCATGGTGTTATCATGGTACATTTCCCAGCGGGCCACGATATGCCATAGTGGGCCATGATATGCTGAAGGGGCCGGAATATGCAGAAGGAGACAGTGACACACATTTCTACAACATTACCTCGTATTTAAAAGCCATGTTAAAAAAAATAAAATAAAAAAAACTACCATCGTCATTGTTGGTACTTTTTTTAGTGAGAGAGAAACAAAGAGAAAAGATGATGTGCAGGAAAGTCCGAGTGAATCCAGTTCGACACTTTAGTCTTTGATGTTGTGAGAAAGAGCAAGGTGCCACAGCACTGTGACAGACAGGCGGATACTAGCCTTCTACATTCACTAACTCTCTAAAGCTCTGGTGGATTTTACCTGCTCAGCAGACGGGAGAACACTGGCCTGGATCTCATTTCAAACTCAACCTCCATCTATTCCCTGAAAGGAGAGCAGTAAAGGTCTTTTACTTTGTGGTTTTCACATTTCTTCAAAGTTTTAAGTGTTGAAAATCCCTGTCACTCAGCATCTGAAAGCTGCTTCCCTGAATAAACACATCAGCTATGCCTTTTGTCATGTTTATCATCTATTTTAGGGCTGATGTGTTCTTCATATCACAGCCTAATTTGCAGAGACAACTATAAGTAAACCATTTATAAGTTGGATTCTCTTGAAGGTGTAACATTGTATATCTATATATAAATGCATTCCTCTTCTGGAATAATGGAAGACTAATCAATGGAAGCTAATCAATGTTAATATAATACATTTTCTCAAATGTTTGTGAGTTTCAGTTGCCAGAGAGTTGACGTGGCCTGTATGAGGCAGCGTTTTAGTACTGACAGCTTGCTCTAACACTAAAACAAATAGGAAATAAAAAGGACTTAATACCATCACAAATCGCTCGCTCAGAGGGATATGGGGAGATGTCATTGACTGGTAATGAGACCTGAATAAAACATTGCATGTGCTCTGATGGGAAGGTTTTCAACAACTGACGGCAAAATGTTCATGATATAAACCTTTGTCCTAAGAACACATTTAAACTTTTCAGTTTTTTTGTTTGTTTGTATGTTTATCTTGTGAAATAATTTTTGCAAATGGTTTATTGGTGCAATGGTTCCTTACACATATCTCGGCAGTTCTGTGGTGAAATGAAAATTTTCTCCCAAACAGATGAGGGTTTTAGGGTTAATGATCTATCGAGATTAAAATCAACAAAACCTACATCCCCACCCTAAACCTAACCCATAGTGTCATTAAAGAAAATGTGAGATGAAAACGCAATTGCTGAAGCAACCACATCTTTTTGTGATGCTTCTATGACACCTTCGACTCGGTGCTCTTCAGTACTTGTACCCCGGTCCATTGCATCTCAAGGGCAACACTCTTATCAGTTGAGTTACCATGCAATTTGATCACACTCGAACAAGCTTGTAAATATCATTGGTTATTTGTGTGAAAGTGAATAAAAGTCATATAGTGCCTCAAAATGAAACTGCCGCAATACATACAGTACACTGAGCCACATAAAAATTATTTTATATATTTATATATAGAGTTACGTGATTCTATAGCTGCTTTTCCACCATTGGGCAGGGGTGCATTTCCCAAAAGCATTGTTAGCCAACTATGGTCGTAAGTTACATAGTTACCAACATAGTTCAACAATTTAGTGTTTCCCAAAATCGTAGTTCCAACCACACAACTTTGCGATGCTATTTGCAAATGTTCGTTGGAACTACGGTTTCGGGAAACATTAAATTGTTGAACTATGTTGGTAACTATGTAACTTACGACCATAGTTGGCTAACGATGCTTTTGGGAAATGCCCCCCTGCCCAGTGGTGGAAAAGCAGCTATAGAATCACGTAACTCTCTATATAAATATATACAGCTCTGTACTTGTCTTCATCATGGTTATCAGCAGATGTTGCGTTTTGATTTGCTGGTCCACTACATGGTATGCTGGTGTGCTGTTGTTTTAACAAGACTTTTAGACTAGCTAGAACAGCAAGACTTCCTTGGTTAACCAACATTACTGAAAAAAACAAACAAAAAAAACTCTGGTATAAACTAAACAGCATAAACTAGCCTAGATGGGCATGGGGAATGCATGGACTTTTCAGCAGGGGTTATGTACACTCACCTGAGATAAATAATCATTAGTAGACTAAAATAGAAAAAAATATGCACAATATGGATAAACTTTAGCTGGATTGCATTTACACTTGCACTCAAATGCATCTCCAGTGTGATCGGATAGAGATCCGATCAAAGTTACACACATGCTTCTTACATGTTACATCAGAGGCTCTGGTAACTGGAAATTCTCCATCTTTTACCAAATTTTAAAAACACTGATGGATCATTCAAATGTTTTCTATCACTTTATCAGTCAGGGTTTTCCCTCATTGAAAATTTTTTTGCCAGCCGCCAAAGCAAGATTCTGGGTCGCTGAAGCAAATTTTATGATATTCATCTTGTGTTCGGCGCTCCACAAGTGAAGACTGGTTTCACGTATGACGCGCATGATTAGAAAACAGGAGAGACACGAGCGAGTGGGGATTTGAGGAGAGAGATGAGATATTCCAAGTGTATTCCAATGGAATAATTTATGGGATTTTGTTCATTGTTCGGGTGACAAGATTGCAAGACAGCAGTATCTGTTGTGTTTTCCCATGCGATGGCTGAATTAACTGGAAAAGGGCAAGAACACACAACACAGCACTTTAACAACGAATGACTGTAGGGGAACCTCATCATATAATTAATTAATTACTGTACGTAGTTGTATCCGGATAACGAAAATGCATGTGTATTTACACCTTCTTTGAATGTGGTATGAATCCGTTCCTGACCACCTCCGAATGTGGTTTCAGTGGCCAAGTTTACATGCAACTGAATAATCCATTTAGAATCTGACTAATAGCTCAATCGGATTGAAAAGCCTTCATGTAAACACAATAATGATCCGAATGAGCTGGATCCGAATTAAATTTTCATCCGATTGAAGGGGGTGGTGTAAACCTAAAATAATCCAATTAAAATATTAGCCATGTAAATGTTTGAAACCGACTGCTTTCTCAATCATATTCAAAATACCTTGCGCTCATGTGCAGAGATGTGGTGCGTATGTACAGTATGTTTATACATGATACTCTTCACTGGAACCTACAAAGCAATGACAAAACGCATTATTAAGGGTATGCGGGCTCGCACTTAATATTCTGCAGGGCACATATGTTCTTTCATGACATCACATAAAGCAAAAAAGAGCATTGTTTCATTCTTAAAAAGGACTTTAAGCAGCAGGTGTGGTTACGGCGTTCTGTGTTCTATTGCGTGTATGTGACAACACTCACTTCCATTTCTACTCTGCAATAGTAACAGTCAATTGTACGTGACAGATTAGGAAAGTAAATGTTAGAATATGCTTTACAAGAGATGATGCAAAGTGAACACAGTAAATAGCCTAAACATACTCCTCAAAACTTATGTTAAATTACACACGGTTATAGGCTTTGAATAAAAAACTTGATTTAAAATATTGTTAGACTATTAATAATAATATCTAGGTTTTAGACGTAGGCTATTTATATCATACAAGAGTAAAACTCTTCTTCTGACAGTTATTTAACACTGTGAGCATCACTTCTCTTGCTGTTTTAAATAGCCTACCTTGTTTGTATATATTTTTTATAGTATTTATTAATCTTTGTTAATGTAGTTAAAAAATATATACAATTGTTCCATGCATTATTCATTGTTAGTTCATGTTAACTAACATTGTTAACTAAAGTTAACAAACGGAACCTTATTGTAAAGTATTACCAATTTATTATTTAGTAACCTGTCTTTGGGAGTTTTCAATAGTGACAGGGTCAGCTTCGAAAAGCTCTGAATACAACTTCTGAAGACTATTTTCATTTTGACAGTTCAAGAGAAGTTTCCCGCATAACACTGACACGCAATCAAAAATCCATCTACCTAAATCATGAGTGATACACCTATTGTTGTGAAAGACACATTTCTTTCAGTGGAACATCACGATTCAAGATTATCTCTGATGGCTGGCTTATTTAAAAGCAACTTTAGCTCTCACCATTTCAGATGGCTTGATTTTTTATTTTTTTTTAAGAAACAGCTCTCTGGGAACTTTGTTAGGATGCATAAGTAGTTTGATAGGAGAACAGCATGTGCATTAACATTCAGAGTACAGGCTACAATATCCAGTGATAACACTGCGGCATAAATCAGAGGATGTTCTACTGCCTGTCTGTCTCTCACTATAAACATTTCTCTCTTTATTGCTGCCAGTTATGGAGAAAGGCGGATAAGCTTGCACTGATGGATTCACAATTAGATGGAGAAAGATTTTTTAAATGGATGTTAAGAGCATATTGGTAACATTAACAGAACTGTCTCCGTCAATGGAGCCTTGATCGCCCCTTGACTAATATGTTTAATATTGAAAGTTTTGCAAAACATTGGGAGGAGACTTTTTGAGTTAGATTAATATATACAGAATTAGACACTGAAAGAGCAGATGTGTTTGTCCAAGAAATGGATTCAGGTTACCAACTCAGAAATTTGTTTTATTTTAAGAATCAACTTTGCCTAGGATGTCTCTCCTAGAATTCCTTGGGAGAAATAATAAAAAAAAAAAAACACTCAAATAAGACAATTGCTGAAATGTATAGAGGTACACATTTAACATGGATAGCATAATTCAGATAATTTGTTCTTGGAAACATAAGCTTCTGACTTTCATATGTTGACAAATCCAATCACAGTTTAAGACATTGTTGAGATCTCTTCTAAAACACTATAGGAGACACTTGTGAGACTACTGGGGTCTTAGTCTCAAGAGAAACATTGACTGAATGAAGCAGGAAACGTAAGCAGAGCATCACTATTCACACTACATTTTAAGGGAGAGTTCACTCAAAAATGAAAATTCTCTTATCATTTACTCACCCTCAAGACATTCCAGATGTTTAGAAATTTCTTTATTCTGCTGAATACAAATTAGAATTTTTAGAAGATTTTGCAGGTCTTCCCCGGTAGTGGTGAATCTACAGCAAACTTTTAGCGACAATGAAGTGTTTGTCGCAAAGCTCATTTGCATGTGAAAACAATGAGTTGCGAATTTGCGGCAAATTTGTGGCAAGTTTGCAACAAGTTTGCCAGAACTCTCGATTTTTGTAAGGGCTGGTGTGCTCAGATTCCGGCGTGTCCTGTGATTACACTTCTACGAATATTGCCAACAATGCTTAAATAAAATGCGGCCTATTGCAAAATATACTTGCTTGAAGAATTAATTATGTTGAGAGCGCGATTTCGGGGCATGGCTTAAACTTTGATGGTACCACTCAGGTCGGGTCATATGGGCTTCAATTTAATGCCTGTGCAGACCTCTAAAAATTTGTGATGAACCAAATATGACTAATTTGTGTTTTGTCTCTCCAAATGCAATTGTCTAATTTCCTGTCATCCAAATGAATGATTGGATGATTGATTCTCCATCTCAGGGATTTCCCGTGTGATTCAGCGCACCAACACACAGCTGAATAGACAGTAGAGGGATTATGCTACCCGACATTAGGGGCCATTCTTTATGAAACACAGGATCTGAAGATAATCAGACATGACGTTTCTCACAGAGCGGTCTGCATGTGGCCGCACCAATCAGATACTTGTCATGGCAGATTTATAAATCAGAGTGTCCTAACTATGGCTGATTATAAATGAAGGGAAAGAAAATAAAATCTTTATCAGTAATATTTTTAAGGATGATTTTCACACTGATCATGATATCATCAACGTCATTCCAGATTAGATCTTTATTGCCTCTGTGTGAATCTGACGAAACTTGTTAAGAACATGTCTAGGAGCTCAATTCCCAACATATTCTTAAGAATAAAATTCTTCTAAACTACAATTTTATTCTTATTTTCTTATTTTCTAATTTAAGGTAAATTAGGAATATTTTGTATTCCATAGATTATTTCTTATGTTCTTCATAAATTTAATTTAGAAACATTCTTTACGAAACTCATATAATTTCTATAATTTAAAATAACTTTATTTTATTATTTTTTTATTAAGAAGATTCAGGTTAATCTAGCCCCAGGTCATATTTCTCCCCAAAATCAAAAGAAAAAATTATGAAATTATATTTTGCCTAAAGAAAATGAAGCCCACTTTTAACACCATTTACATTTTTTTTTTAATATTATTTTCATTTTTGTTTTACTGTAATGACAATTAAACAATTATATATAATTTAAATAAATGTATATTTATTTATATATTATAGTATTTATTTATTTATTTTACTGCCATTTTAGAATTTTTACAGTATTGCATTATTTAATTTTGGAAATAAATAAATAAATAAATAAAAGGTAGCCTTTATTTATTTAAAAATGAAATCATGGTAGTATTTATTTTTGAATGTTGATTTAAATGTAAAAAAAAAAAATCTTTGTCAATAAAATAACAATTGCTGTATTACAGTACCAATATTCTAATATGAATTAATATTGAGTATTGAGTAATGAATATTGACTCCTGGAAGCATTATGGTAAAATGTATATATGAATGGACATGACTGATTTTTTTTTTTTAATTCTATCTTCTTTTTTTATACAAACTACTTACTATGCTTAAACTCTTTAATAAGCTTTTCTATTAGGGACTCCTATGTTTACCTAGTTCTCTTCTGCAAAAATGGTGTAATATATACAGTATATATGTGTGTGTGTGTGCATGAGTGTGTGTGTGTGGGGGGGGGGGGCTGGGGGGGGGGGCAGGTTTAAGTGGTTTATGAGGACTTTTTTTTGGTTACAAACTGGTAATTACAAGGGTATTATGCTATAAATGTGGTTTATGAGGACATTTCTAGTGTCCCCATAATTTAAATCGCTTAAAAAACATACTAAATTATGTTTTATTTAAAATGTAAAAATGCAGAAAGTTTTTTGTGAGGGTTAGGTTTAGGGGTAGGGTTAGGGTTAGGGGATTGAATCTATAGTTTGTACAGTATAAAAACCATTATGTCTATGGAGAGTCCTCATAATGATAGCTGCACCAACATGTGTGTGTGTGTGTGTGTGTGTGTGTGTGTGTGATTTTTTTTTATTTTTTATTTTCTTTATGATACGTTTTTGTGTGATTCACCCCTATAGACTGATTTTCACTCTACAGCTATAAGTTTTTTAAATACTCTGGCAGGCGGCTGTCAGAATGGGATTATCACAGTATTGTCACAGAGGATGAAGAGGGATGGAATAACACAAACAAACAAACAAACAGACAGCGTACCAAATGTACAATGAGAAACAAATCGCTTGAGAACAGCCGTTCAATATGAATTAAAACCCCTCTGTCTGCATTAATCCACCACTCTACAGAAGAGAACTATAGGGAAACAGTTGGGATGTCCCAACTGGAAAAGCCGATTAACGAGAGATTTAACGAGACAAAGTAGTTTGCACAAAAAAAAAAAAAAAAAAAAAAAAAAAACACTTTAAAGTGATAGTTCACCACAAAAATACAACTCTCTCATTATTTACTCAATCTCATGTTGTTCCAAACCTGTATGATTTTCATTTGAGCTACAGGAACACATATGAACATACATGACAAGATATGAAGCCAAGAAAGCCAGTGTTATTTGAGCAAGGGTTTTGTATAATTTCGTACAAGCAGGTCAGGTCTTATAATGCATGACTGACACTAAGAATCAAACACACTTCATACTGACACTAAGAATCAAACACACTTCATACTGTCTATATATCTCATTAAGGAATACTAAAGTCATCCATTCAGGCAAATACATGAATATATGGCTAAAAACGGGTTACTTGTAAACAGAGTTTCTAGGTAGGTTATAACTTTGTAGTGCTCTTCAAAAACCAAGCAAGCTGCCTACTAAGAAAACATTTTTAGGCAACATTAACACTAGAGTGGGGGTATAGATACAGATTTCACAATTCGGTTAGATTGCGATTCACAAGTTCTCTATTCCATTCCAATTATTTTGGGTATATTTCAATTGTAACCAGCATGATTATACAGGAGGCTGGCATGTTGTTTCTGATACTTCTGGTACCCTAGGACCTGCTCATTATGTTGACTCACTGACAAGTACCATCTCCTGTCGGATATGTCTGCATCGGCTCCAGTGTGTTTACTTCTTCCTGTGGCTTGACCGAATCCGAATTGCGCCAGCAACATACAGTAGGAGACCCGGGTTTGGATACCGCATTGAAACCAGGAAGTTATCGTGTTCCCATAATTCAGTGAAAAGTGTGATATATATTTGTTTTTTATTTTTTATGTATTTACTCCAAAGATGGTTAAGTTTAGGTTTGGGGTTTGGGCAGGGGGTAAATTTTTATAAAAAATGCATTCCTCTTCACTGTAATGTCCCTGTACAGCAAAAAAAAAAAAAAAAACTCCCTTCACAACTTGCTTTTGGCACCCCTACGTGGACATTACACCCACAAAAATGGAGTGCACACGTGCCCATACGCCCAACAACACTTACTGCTTTGGCTACAGGGGGCAGTATTTTGCATTTCTGTAAGCACAGACCAAATTTAATTTTCAGAAAAGTGAATCTACTGTTTCCGATTTCACTGTGAGATCAGTCTGTTTTAACTTCCATTTTGCTTACATATGAAAGCAATTTGACGAGTCTCAATCAACCCCCCCCCCCCCCAAATTTATTTTTTTTAAAATACCAACTAATGTGAGTGAACTTTTTTCAAGTTTTAAGTAATTATTTAAGACAAGTTAAGAGTCAGTAATAAAGTAAGAACAAAGCTACAAATTGCAAGCAATATAATAAAAACAATACAACAAAGACACGAATAAAGACAAAAGTGCTTTAGGTTTTTAACAGCAGTATCGTATCAAATATCAAGTAAAGATTCAGAAATTGTTACAAAAGTCATGAAATTGAACAAAAAACTACTTAAAGTACTGTTGTTCATTGTATGATTCAAATGCATTAATACTTTTTAAAGCTACTAAAGTTATTACGCCAAGAGCAGTGAACGGTTTTCTCATTTTATTGTTATTGCTGTTTGATCAATATTAATGGCATATAAGACATCTGCAGGTCTATTAGGCTGCACGTACATTTCAAGTCCGATATTTTGATGCAAATCTGCATTTTTTCCATCTGTTTACATTTACTTTAGACATAAATGACTGTGTTTATGTGCATACCTCACCAAGATGGGCATTTTAACAGAATTTATAAGTGTATTTTACTGTTTAGATGAGTATCTGCATTACCACAACTAAATTCTCAGAGCACATGCACATACAAGCTGCCTGGGAGCCGAAATGAGGAAATAAAACATGATCTTCAAGAATCTCTCTACTCTCTTTTCCTTTTGGGCTGTTAATGAGATTGCGATTGGCTGGTCAATCAAAATCTACATAATGAGCACCCATGGCTTAGAGATCGATCTAGTGATTTAAATTGATATAAAATTTAAAATATGTATTTTTTTTTTTTTTTTCTCCCAACCTTAATAGACGCACTCCTTACTCAAACTGTTCCAAACTGTAGCTAGCAAATTATACTGTGTCTTAATATACACTGTTTTGGCCATTTAATAAGCAATAAACCCCTTCAGGGAGATGCAAGACCTCTCCACTCCACGTCGGGATCCTGATCACCCTGTCAGGGTTAATTTTGCGATAATGTCCGGCAGTGATTCAGAAGGGCAGTAGTGCTACATAGTCCACTGCAAACTCATATTCAGGTCTGAGTCCATTCTGGTTTGACACGCCCACTTTTCACAGCTGTACATCTTTTCTGTTTCACTCTGAAATATGTCAAATTATGGAAGTTAATGCGTTGCGAAACATCAAGAACAAGGATAGTTTAAGGAACACATTTTAAGGCATACTTAAAACATTTAAGAGCTGCAGTAAAAAATCATGTAATCACGTAATGAGTCTGTTAACGAGATTTCACTTGAGCACACACACACAAACAGATATCTCCAGCATTTTACAATCTGACAGCATTGAAATATGCATCGATGCTCCTTGTTTCTTGTTAAAGTCTTGGAGATATCTTACTGTCTGACCAGCAGCCACCATGGCCACTGTAAACTGAACAGTGATCACCCTCATAAAAACAACTCACAGTAACATAGCAAGAGTCTTTATAAAGACCAATGCACAATCACAGTGACCTACTGCCTCATGTCCATATAACACTGTGTCCTACCCATACGGGACACATTAAGTTTCCAGCAACATGCAATTTGTCTGTCCATACTGAACGCAACGCGACATCTACACTTAATTTCTTGTTAGGACTCGGTGTAAAGTTACTAATGTTTATGGTTATGGTCCTTACGTTAACTTAGAACATCCAAATACTGAAGATAGCAGTGTCTTAGTAGACATTTACAGAATCTTGAATCTCTCGTTCATGATATGAGATATTTACATCAATCTAGTAGGAGCATGTGAGACGATTTGACAACTAAAAAACACAAACTACAACCGTATTGACTTTGGGTTCTGTTAACTATTCATAAACAAATCCTTACGATTCCCATCCCTTCTAATAACGCCAAAATAATTATCAATGACATGTCTCTAGAATTAAGCAGCTCACAATAAAAAATAAAAAATCGGATGTCAAATCGGATGTTACAAATCCATAGGGAATTTCCTCAATGGCTTTTTTGAGGTAGTCAAAAATATATGTGGGTTTGAAAAGTGGAGATTATTTTCCTCATGCATGGTGTGTTGGTTACATCAAAATCTATAAAGAAGAAGAATAGTATAACATAAGTACAAGACTCAATCATGACCAATAAGATTGCACTTTAGAACAGCCATTACCCTACAGTTACTCAACCTTATGCAATCAAATTTAAACATGAAGCCACGTGGTTCTTTCTAAGGATGTTTTGAGGTTTCATGTAAACTACTGGTTTTATATGCGGTGAAATGCTCTCTTTACAACCTGGGTTTCCATCTTTAAAAAGGCATTAAAGATTTAAAGTTTGGCTGACATCATGGCTACATGGGATTTGTTCTAGTTCAGAGAGCATCTTCATGTTCTTGCTTCGAGTGAACTAGTTTTTGGCCTGACACAAGTGTGAAAGTGTTGCTACTCTGGTGCTAAAGTCTGGGGCAAGTCTCCATCAACAGCCTGCAAAGACAAGAACAGACCTGCTGCAAGTGTAAATGCTCTGACTATCTGTGATTTGTTTCTTTTGTATATAGAAATGGCTTAATGGCCCTATCATTTTGGACATACCCAAAATCTCTCATTGCTTTGAGTTGACAGTCAAACCTGCCACCATGATTATTTTGAAAACCTCAGGGAAGTGTTAAGGATGCCTTTGCAAGAGACTGATGTTATACATGACAATCTCACTAAAGTATTCTGTCGTGTAAGCTTCTGTCACTGCCAGCCTGGACCCCAACCAGTCTCTAAAAATTTGCTGGATCACAAAACTGCCAAATTCCCTTAGGTGATAAGATGCCAGCTGAAAGGGGTAAACTGTCTGCTTTAATAAAAAAGCTTAAGGAGCAAAAGAACACCTTGACTTTATTTGTCTCTCTGTCTAACCCTGTTTACAACCCTGTTTAGTCCTAATGTCTGACCCAGTATATTCTTCAATTGAGTGTTCATGTTTATTTGAATTAATCCAACACACCATTCGTTTCTGCAACATGATCACCCAAAAAATAGACGTGTTGCTTCCGAAAGTTCATGTACCCTAAAATCAAACCCATTCAGCCAAATTGCAGGCCAACGCCATCCCCTATCAGAAATGTTAGCATATTTGTAATCGAATTTCCTTCTAGCGCAACGTCCGAGACCATAGTTCTAGTCCCATGGGAACCAGGAAGTAATCTTGTGATTGTGAGCGCAATTTGGAGATTGGATTTTCACTCTAAAATGACATTTTTACCCACTGACGGTTAGGTTTAGGGTTGCGGTTTGGTTTAGGGGGTTTGAGTCATTGTTTAGATCTCTTAAATTCTAGAGGAGACACATGAGAAAGTACTAAGGTTTACTGTCTCCTTTTGCTCTCCATTTAATTTAACTGCTGTCTAAGAGAAACAACTAACCAATTAAGGAGTTCTCATTTGTGATTTACCTGTCGGAAAGCTGAAGCACAGTGCGGTGTGACTCTAAAAATGTCACATCATCTTTCATCCTATATGATCTTTCAAAGGATGCCGTATCATCTGCTTGCCTTTCTAGGGACATATAGGTTTGTGTTTGCTTGCATAAAGCAGATTATCCATGCTTGTTTTAGAGTCATGGCTATTCTTTCTCCTTTTCATCTTAACTTTTCATCCTACATCATAATAAAGACATCATCATCATCATCATCATCATTTCCTGTATATGTGCTCAGAGGGACTCATTACAGCTCACCCTGATGTTCCGTTCCTTCCTTCCTTCACATTTGCTTTTGTTGCTTACTGTGTGTTGACATTTCCTGCCACATGCTCTGCCTGCAAAACATCACCAGAGTCCTTGTAAGACCCGGCAACCGATTTAGTTTCCTGTCACTCATCAAACATCATCAGGATTCCCCACTTTATGTGCCATAAAAATTGGATGCATAAGATGACAGTGACCTGTAACAAAACTTTCCTGTCATGCTTTGATCACATGAATATCTCTCTACCTCTTCTTTTTCATGCTCTTTATGCTTTGTTTCATACCATCAGAGGCACCTTGCTCAACTGCTGATAAAGCAACCTCCCTTTTGTTTCCCTTTTAATGAAGCTTCGGGAAATATCTTTTCTGCCATCATGCAAAACACTGTGCCATAGCGCGCTGAAAAAATTAAATCTATTGAGATAAAGAGTATAATACAATACAGACGGAATTTATATGTATATACATTTTTTGAAGAAAATGTGCTTGACGTCATGACGCTAGGGTGCTTAGGTGGTTGCCAGGGCATTGCTATGCGGTTGCTAAGGGGTTCTGAGTAGTTTTTATCATGTTGCTATGCGGTTGCTATGCAGTGTTCTAGTTGCAAGGTGGTCGCGTACTGGCCCCAGGACAGGATTAAGACTCCTGAGTGCCCCTGGGCATGAATTTGTGAAGAAATTCATATGCTAGTTTTGTGTGAGGAACAGACCGAAGTTGCAAATGTTGTCAGAATGAAGTTTAACAAAGTTTAATTCCTGCAGGGGAGTGCTCGATGGCTTATAAAACCGAATCCTCCATTCATCTAAATTTTAAATATAAGAATGTTTTATTTCTCATTGGAGAAATTTTTACACTGTATAGTAATTTATTACTAAAATCTGATAATTGCAAGCATTAATACATGTGAATGGAAATCCGCTTCAGAACTATCTATAAAAGCATTTTTAAAATCCTCATTCAGTTGACCAGCGCTGAGAAAAGTTAAATGTATCACGTTTTGGTAGCAGTCCGGACCTCTGGATAATAATTTACACCTGATTAATGAAACTGAAAAACTTTAATAACCATTAAATTAAAAACAGACCTTAGACAAAGTTTTTTTTACAAATGCTGTTATGCGGTGCTCCCCTGGACGTGGTGCCCCTGGGCACGTGCCTAATTTCCATTTGGTTAATCCTGCCCTGACTACCCAAGTAAATAAAAAGCCATCTTCAAGGGGCTGTTCACACTGAATAGAGCTGAGCACAGCGAATGAAAAAAGTATTCAGGTGTCTCGAGACACTTTTTTAAATGGCATCTAAAAAAACGTGCTATATCAGAGCTGTGGCACAGTGGGTAGTGCACCGGTTGCCCACTGAAGCTAAGCAGAGTTGAGTCTGGTCAGTAGCTGGATGGGAGAAATTAAAGTTGCTGCTGGAAGAGGTATTTAGGAGGCCAGCAGGGGGTGGACAGGGATACTATACTGTAAAAAAAAAAAAACCACCATCTTTCAGATGTTAAACCGATGTCCTGACTCTCTGTGATCATTAAAAATCACAGGACACTTCTCGAAAAGAGTAGGGGTATAACCCTGGTGTCCTGGCCAAATTCCCCCCATTGCCCCTTATCATTCATGGCCTTCTAATAATCCCCATCCATTAATTAGCTCTATAACTCTACTCTCTGAAAAACAGTGAGATGCAATGGTTAAAGACATCCGTCTAGCATGTTTACATAGAAAAATAATTGTTTTCAGTGTGAATGGCCTCTAAGTCTCTGGTTCCTAGATATGGCTTGGATCCTTCCTTCAGTGTAAGTCCATAGGTGTTTTTACCCATTTTTTTCGTCCATTAAGCAAAAATTACAATTCGAATCAATTTGAAAAGCAAAAGCACATCTCTTCTCAATAAGCCACACGATTTGAGGTGTCATTTTTGTCCATAGCAGAAACATTATGGGGTGAGTTATGCACCACCCTTTAATACCTAGTGTTAGGGGGTTGAAAAATCATTAACCAGAAGAATTGAGCAATAGCAATAGTGATTTTTGTCTTAGCAAACACTGTAATTACCCATAACTTTGTCAAATGTCTTGTGTCTGTGATGGATATCTCTAATAATATATTCTGCTGGGAGCCACTGGCCACTATGTAAGGTAGACATGACACAGTCCAAGATAGTCTTACAGCCTATTACTATGACGAAGTGCACCCTAGAGTCCTGACATGTGGAATGCACACTCTATACGTCAAACCCTGCATTGGATCCCAGTGGCACGTATATCCCAGTAAATCTTGTATACACAGTACACTATAGGGTAGTATGTCACATGTTTGTGGTGACATTGAACAGAAAGCAATATTTATCCCTATAAAATTAAAATAATTTAATTAAAATCTCAACTGCAAACTGGAAAATGAGTCTTCCATATATGCTAATCAAATTAAATGAGAGAATCTGAAAAAAGAACTGTCTGGGTTAAAGATAGTGAAGCCTTTTGTAAGGAGGCTCAAGAGTGACATTTTAATAAAATAATTTTTAAATGCATCTAATATATATATATATATATATATATATATATATATATATATATATATATATATATATATATATATATATGTGTGTGTGTGTGTGTGTGTGTACTGTATATATTTCAATAAATAAAATATGAAATATAAAAAAGACATAAATGTCAATAAATCAAAGTCCAATGGTAAATGGATTTTACATGTATATATTTATTTCATAATTTGAAATAATTCATTGATGAAATAACTCATCGAGTGTGTCACATGCGAGTACGCTGTGTGCATTTGGCTGCTGCTTCTCATTGGCATTCCTGTGTTGTTCTTGTATTTTGTTTGTTGTTTTGATTTTGTTTGTCGTTTTGATTATTATACTGTTATCTCTCCTTCTCCAACTGATCAACTTTATTGAACTCTGCTCTCTTTTGGATTCTACGCTGTCACGGATTTACTTCCTGGACTACACTGATCTTTTGATCACTGCTGACTGTATTTGAAACTTTGCTTTCTTGGAGTCTTCACTGTTGCTAACTTGCTTTCTGGATCATGGATAACTCTGGAATATATCTCTACCTGGAACTCCCCA
Organism: Myxocyprinus asiaticus; assembly: GCF_019703515.2. Lineage (NCBI taxonomy): Eukaryota > Metazoa > Chordata > Actinopteri > Cypriniformes > Catostomidae > Myxocyprinus > Myxocyprinus asiaticus. The sequence continues at coordinate 41,639,756 of NC_059369.1, forward strand.
TGTACCCTGGACTCTTTACCACATGCACTGCCTCACACACCATCGGCGAGCCCGCTGACCACTGTTTATCCCTGCTGGTTTAGCCGGTGAGTTAGTCTCCATTCTCTCATTGAGCTGTGTCTGGGTGTTATTTCCTCGGTGGTTCAGCCTGAGCCTGAGTTCAGCTAATGAGATACACATGAACCATGACACATGAGATGCACTTTCTCCTTGGTTGTGTTTGGGTGTTTTCTGCTTGTCTGGAAATGGCTAACGTGGTAAGGCATGTTGTAGGTTGTGTCTTTGTGTAGTTGGTTCTTGTTCTCCGCTGATCTCCACCATGCCTTATATGAACTCCAAATGTATGGCAGTGAGCTTTATTGGCCTCACTCTGCTAGTCATACTAGTAGATATCTCTGTGGATATGGCGCATGAATACAGCTCATCGCAGCTATGTGGTCTTAACTGCTATTCCCGATTAGACTTGTTTATGATTATTGTAAACAGCTTAGGATTACTAAACGTCCACGCTATGTTCACCGTTCTGTGAAACGGCATTGGAATTTACATTACTCATCTCCTACTTCGATTCTGTCTATCTGGTCACCCTGCTCTAACCTCAGATTGTCTTCATCATGCAGTTCTTATCGTGGAGTTAATGTTGGCTCACTACTAACCCCAGTCAGACTTGAGTCAGTCAGTAGGGCTGCTATGGACTATGTGTCCCCATGTAATACTGGTGCTCTTTTAAATGTTCGCTCATTGACTGGTAAAGGCAATATGCTCAGAGATGTTATTATTGACAATAACTTGGACATACTCTTCTTAACTGAAATTTGACAAACAGTAAATGATTACATGGAACTCAACCTGATGACATCGGAGGGTTACACCATCCTTGCTAAGCCCCAACTCCAAGGCAGGTGTGGTGGCTTAGTGGTCGTCCATCGACATAGTATTAAATCGACTATTGTTGATTTTCATGAAACCCTATCATTTGAAAATCTCTGTATTAGACTGTTAGGGTATACACCGTTGCTTGTAATTCTAAACTATAGACCATCTAATAGACACCCAAGCTTTCTTTCTGACCTCAGTGAATTGCTTACTCTAGCTTGTGCATCACATAAAACAGTGATAATGTTGGGAGATTTCAAAATCCATATTGACACTAACTCAACTGCTTCTCATGAGTCTATACTTAATTGTTTCAATTTCAATCAGCATGTAAATTTTCCTACTCACTGTCATGGCCACACTTTGGATTTGGTATGTTCCTCTGGGATTAACAATCTTTCTGTGTTGGGAACTTTGGATGGCTTTTCTGATCATAAGCTCATTAAGTTTAGTTTTATCTGATATCTTTTTAAGTCTTGTAGCAAAAAAAAGATATCCTATCGTAATATAAAATCTATCAATCTGTCATCTTTCACTGATTCTATCTGTAATTCTGCACTCACATCTTCAATAAACCTTTCCTGCCCTGATGAAATTATTTCTTTATACAATACAATTACCTCCATCTTTGATGACTATGCACCTGTCAAGTGTAAACTAGTTCCTTCCTCTTATTCCTCTCCTTTGTATACTCCTGAGTTGTGAGCTATGAAAGCAATGGGTTGATGTTTGGAATGGCTTGTCAAGAAAACTGGTTTGACTGTTTATTCTGTGGCTCTCTCTGATCATCTTGTCCAATACAAGGCTTCTCTTAACACTGCATGGGTAAAAAAAAAGATTCTTCCATTATCAATAACTCAAACTGTAAACCTAAAACTCTCTTTTCCATTGCTAATTAACTTACACAGTCTCCATCACTGTCTCCACCTGCATCTGTTGAGCTATGTGAATCATTTCTCCAGTTTTTCAAAAACAAAACTGACACAATATGCAGCCACTTAAACACTTCTGAGGCTACTGAGTATTTTAAAAAAATTCATATCCACCCGGTCACCAGACTTACTACTTTTTCCCATATCACCCCGTCTTATGTTGCTGAGTTGATTAATAAATCACATTCTTCAACGTGCCAACTTGACCCTGCACCAACTTCTCTCCTTAAATGTTCTCTTGATGCTATCACTACTCCTATCTCTCACCTGATTAATACATCACTTGCTTCTGGTATTGTTCCATTAGCTTTAAAAATAGACTCCCCTATGCTCAAGAAACCTGGCGCTGACCCAGGTCTATTGGAGAATTATAGGCCTATTTCCAACCTTCCATTTGTGGCCAAGATCCTTGAGAGAGTAGATGCTTCCCAAAAACACCTGAAGTCTAACAATCTTTTCGAATCTTTTCGAACCCTTTCAGTCAGGTTTTTGCCCACTACATAGCACGGAAACAGCTCTATTAAGGGTAGTAAATTACCTTCTCATTACTGCAGATGCAGGTTCACTCAACATTCTTCTTCTACTCAATCTTAGTTCAGCTTTTGACACTGTCTCCCATAAAATCCTTCTTACTCATCTTTTAGCTATAGGCATCTCCGGCACTTCTTATCGTTGGTTAGTTTCCTATTTATAAGGTAGGTTTCTCAATACAGAATTACAAATCATCAATTGCTTCTGTTTTAAGATGAGTTCCACAAGGGTCAGTGCTGGGCCCGCTTCTTTTTGTAATTTATATCCTTCCACTTGGCCAAATTATAAGGAAACATGTTAGTTATGTTAATTATAGCTCATCAACACCATTCCCACTGCGTGCCTCCATGATTTAAGACATTTGTTGGATGCTAACTTCTTGAGGCTCTATGAAGATAAGACTGAGATTTTGATAATGGGCCCCAAATCATTGGTACTGCCATTAAGCCCTCTCTCACTGTTCGTAACCTTGGGGTGATTTTTGATACATCACTCACCTTCGAGGCTCATATTAATAAAATTATAAAAACTAAATTTTTTTCATTTACGCAATATTGCCCATCTCTGATCAGTAATCAATATGAATGATGCAGAAACACTAGTCCATTCATTCATCTCCTCTAGATTGGATTATTGTAACTCACTATTCTATGGTTTACCCATTAAGACCCTAAATCGCCTACAATACATCCAAAATTCTGCAGCTACAGTTCTTACTTCTAGTAAAAAGTCTGCACACATCACTCCCATTCTGCAACAGTTCCATTGGCTACCAATTACATATTGCATTCAATATAAGATATTGTTGATAACTTCCAAGGCTTTTCACACACTTGCTCCTCAGTACATCAGTGAGTTGCTTCACCCTTATATTCCCACTCACACTCTATAGTCTACTGGTGCAAATTTCCTGTTTGTCCCGAAGTTCAGGTTGTCTTCAATGGGAGGCAGGTCATTTATGGCTGCTGCTCCTCAACTTTGGAATGCTCTCCCACAACCCCTTCGGGAACTCACCACCTTCTCCTCCTTTAAATTACATCTAAAAACTAATCTCTTCACTCAGTGTTATCTCTCGGCTGCTGGTTAGATTTATTTTTTTTTTTTTTTTTGGAATGTATGTGTTGTCTGCCCATTTGCTGTATTTTATGTATTTGCACTCATGTAAAGTGACCCTGGGTTCAAGAAAGTGGCTATATAAAATAAACATAATATTATTATTATTATTGATATATACTGTATATAGTGATATACTGTGTGTATGTATGTATAATATATACATACACACACAGTGCATTCATAAAGTATTATGATGCGACAAGCTTTGCACACCTGGATTTGGGGATTTTCTGCCATTCTTCTCTGCAGATCCTCTCAAACTCAGGTTGGATGGGGACCGTTAGTGGACAGCCATTTTCAGATCTCTCCAGAGATATTAGATTGTGTTCAAGTCCAGGCTCTGGCTGGGCCACTCAAGGACATTCACAGAGTTGTCCCTAAGCCACTCTTGCGTTGTTTTGGCTGTGTGCTTAGGGTCATTGTCCTGTTGGAAGGTGAACCTTCGGCCAAGTCTGAGGTCCTGAGCACTCTGGACCAGATGTTCATTATGGATATGTCTGTATTTTGCTGCGTTCAGCTTTCCTTCAACCCTAACCAGTCCCCCAGTCCCCCTGTCCCTGCTGCTGAAAAACACCCCCACAGCATGATACTACCACCACCATGCTTCACCATTAGGATGGAATTGTGCAGGTAATGAGCGGTGCATGGTTTCCTCCAGACATGATCTTGTCTCTCACATAGCCCTTTTCCACCGAAATTGCGATGGTTCTCGTGCCGAACCTGTGCTCCACTGGTTCACGGCCGAGGCAATCTGGAGCCTATTGTAAACCAGCCGTGCTTTTCCACTGACCTGAGAGCCGAACGGTGATGTAACGCAGGTTACTGTCTACATGGTAGTTTCACGTGACTACCTCAAACATAAACAAACATGGCGCGTCACAGTGTGTTTGTAAACAGCTTTTACTCTTGTTTTTAAAGACAAAATTAAACATACGGATTAATGTAATCCATCATTATTACATTGCTCAACAAGATTGTCAGAACGACATCTATGCTAAAGACGACAGGTAAGGTAATTACATTATATTGTATGAACTATGGCTTAACTTGCTTAGTTCTGTAAACTGTTACAGTGGAATCATTATTAACATTGGCGTAGCAGATGGTTGTATTTGGATTTTTGCCATAGCATATAATATTATTGATTGAGAACCCCACCATTTTACTTAACAGATAGCTGCGATCTCCCAAACATAGTGAGTAGCTGGTCAAAAATCCCCTTACAGAACAAAACAATGCACAAAATAAGATGAAAACAGTGTAAGAAAAGCTAACAAAGTTGGCAAATATAACAGCTGCAGAGGACACCAACAATTCACTGTTCATCACGAGCGTTATTGGCTGAATTCAATTCCCTGGTTAGTTAGCAGGCTGGTTGGTGTCCGAGTCCAAAACATCATTGCTCCGTCCTCTGTTGCTTTTGCTTATGTCCTACGTATGGTCCTTGTACTCCCTTAAGTGTTTTTCAGTTTGTTTATGATTTGTTCAATTGTCCGATTGAAGGCGGTGTGCATCATTTCGTGCTGTATCTTCATTCTCGTGGAGTATTTTTTTCCTTTGCAATTTTTCTAGTTTATCTCAGATCTTCGTAAATACCATATTGCTTTTGATTTCTGATAATTTTGTGTTTTTTTTTTTTATTTTTATTGTTGTTATAGAGTGAAGAAGTACTCCTTGCTGCATACGATAGATACTGCTGTTGATTGGAAAAACTTTACCATGGTGATGAAACATTATCCCGCCCTCTGTCCCTTGACGCAATCGGTTCATGTGTAGAGACCAGCTAGCTTTTGGGACCAGTGTGGATTCAGGTTTTCGGGCCCGGAACGGCCTTTTCTGCAGTGGAAATGTGCGGAACAGTTCAAGAATTCGCACTGGCCCAGGAACCTGCACCCAAACCATGTCGGTGGAAAAGGGCTAACAAAACTCTGAACCATGATGTTAGGGTGGTTGCCAGGGCATTACTATGTTGTTGCTAAGGTGTTCTAAGTGGTTGTTAGCGTATCACTGTGCTGTTGCTGCAAAAATAAATTGTAAGTGCCTCATTGTTAGCCAGATTTTTGCTTTTTTTAAGAGGAGGGATACGTTAAAATTATTGTTAAGGTAATCAGCATTATGCCACAAATTCTGTCAATTGAACCTGAATATTCCTTTAAACTAGGAAATTATTTTGTATTTTATTTTTATTTTTTAACTGCACATAAAACTTGAGTGTCATGAAAATGAGTATTTAAGTCTGATACTGACAGGTAGAATAGCAGCAAATCTTGAAGACACCTAAGGGGTGTTATCTTGCCATGGAGGGGCTATGAGATCTGTCGCTCACAGAGGTAACCATGACAACATTAACAGGCCTCTAGCAGGATAAGCAATGATGCAGTTTGTAGTAAGATACAATCACATTTACATAAATGCATATGCACAGTTAATGGCTGGCTTGCGGAGAGATCTTAATAGGAAAATCCATTTTTTGTGCATCTAAGTGATTGTATGTATTTGTGTGCATGCATGCATTCTTGGTCTTTCTCTCTCTCTGCTCTCTTGATTGGATTCTGCCTGCTCATCCTTGCTGTGCATATTAATTAGGAAGAAAGGCGACCCACTGTGCCCCCGATCACACTGTGTGCTTGTCCTTTTGGGAGAGAGAGAGAGAGAGAGAGAGAGAGAGAGAGAGAGAGAATCTGTTTTTGACATAGTAGCTCTCCTGTGGGTGTCAGAGCTGCTCTATGTTCCAGGGGGACTGGTTTGTAATGCATCATGGGATAGATCACAGGTACAGATCCATAAAAAGACAGTTGGTGGGGATGGGGGGACATGCTGAGAGTGCCAGAATTGTTTTTAAACTGAACACAAATAGGCATACTAATGCTTATAAACACATGCAACCCTGTCATTGTAGTTAACATCTTTTTTAACCCTGGATGGGTAAAATGGGGGATATTTTTTCTAAATATTATGCTTTTTTAACACATTAGGATTTACTAAAATTGATGCTATTTTCAGTATTCTAAATGTAACCACAATATTTTCATACTCAGTTGATATTGGTTTTGCCTTACATTCATATTTTTATCTGTTTATAGTCGTTTACATTGAACACATTTTTGCATCCGTCTACGCTGTTTTTCCAATGTTTTTTTCTGTGTAAACATGCACTAGATGGACGTCTTTGACCATTGTCTCTCTGTTTTTTCAGCGTCTTGCACAGGAGCATTCCTGGACATTCTTCATCCGAATATGTGGGCATTGTCCCGTGACCCAAATATATGACGAAGTAACATCAACCGCAAAATTAAAATCTACTCTGGTTTTGTTAAACAAGTACAATTTAACCATAAGAAACAACTTTCTTGGTATATAAACTCAGAAACGTCCCTTTTTCAGGACACTGTATTTTAAAGATTATTTTGTAAAAATCCAAATAAATTTACAGATCTTTATTGTAAAGGGTTTAAACAATGTTTTCCATGCTTGTTCAATGAACCATAAACAATTAGTGAACATGCACCTGTGGAACGGTCATTAAAACACTAACAGGCAATTAAGGTCACAGTTATAAAAACTTAGGACACTAAAGAGAACTTTTCTACTGACTCTGAAAAACACCAAAAGAAAGATGCCCAGGGTCGCTGCTCATCTGCGTGAACATGCCTTAGGCATGCTGCATGGAGGCATGAGGACTGCAGAGGTGGCCAGGGCAATAAATTGCAATGTCTGTACTGTGAGATGCCTTCCAGAGACAGGAAGGACAGCTGATCGTCCTCACAGTGGCAGACCACATGTAACAGCACCTGCACAGGATCGGTACATCCGAATATCACACCTGCGGGACAGGTACAGGATGGCAACAACAACGGCCTGAGTTAAACCAGGAATGCACAATCCCTCCATCAGTGCTCAGACTGTCCACAATAGGCTGAGAGAGGCTGGACTGAGGGCTTGTAGGACTGTTGTAAGGAAGGTCCTTACCAGACATCACCGGCAACAACGTCGCCTATGGGCACAAATCCACCTTCACTGGACCAGACAGGACTGGCAAAAAGTGCTCTTCACTGACGAGTCGCAGTTTTGTCTCACCAGGGGAGATGGTCGGACTCATGTTTATCGTCAAAGGAATGAGCGTTACACTGAGGCCTGTACTCTGAAGCGGGATCAATTTGGAGGTGGAGGGTCCATCATGGTCTGGGGCGGTGTGTCACAGCATCATCGGACTGAGATTGTTGTCATTGCAGGCAATATCAATGCTGTGCGTTACAGGGAAGACATCCTCCTCCCTCATGTGGTACCCTTCCTGCAGGCTCATCCTGACATGACCCTCCACCACTAGCCATACTGCTCGTTCTGTGCGTGATTTCCTGCAACACAGATATGTCAGTGTTCTGCCATGGCCAGGGAAGAGCCCGGATATCCCCATTGAGCATGTCTGGGACCTGCTGGATCGGAGGGTGAAGGCTAGGGCCATTCCCCCCAGAAATATCCAGGAACTTGCAAGTGCCTTGGTGGAAGAGTGGGGTGACATCTCACAGCAAGAACTGGCAAATCTGGTGCAGTCCATGAGGAGGAGATGCACTGCAGTACTTAACGCAGCTGGTGGCCACACCAGATATTGACTGTTACTTTTGATTTTGACCACCCACCCCCTTGTTCAGGGACACATTATTCCATTTCTGTTAGTCACGTGTCTGTGAAACTTGTTCAATTTATGTCTTAGTTGTTGAATCTTTTTTTGTTCATACAAATATTTACACATGTTAAGTTTGCTGAAAATAAAAGCAGTTGAAAGTGAGAGGATGTTTCTTTTTTGCTGAGTTTAATATATATATATATATATATATATATATATATATATATATATATATATATACAGCATATGTGTGGGGGAGATAACCCCTCCAAATAATTAAAACAAGCAAGTACAACCCCCCGATTATTTATACCACGATCAACAGAAACATGCAAATGCTTCACGCTGCAACCCTCCCAATGTTCAAGCCAAATCTATGCCCTTGCAGCTGAGCATTTCATTTACAAAGAACTAAAGCCTAAAATATAAACTTACCTAAAACTCTACCACTACTCTATTTCACTTCTCTTAAACTCTTCTCTTAAATTCTCCTTAAATCATAAACCTGACAGAAGAGAAGTGTTTAAACTCTTTATTTTACTTCAAGTCAGGGATAGGCTTTAACTGTCAGTAAAACTCAATTAAATTGGGGAGAAAAAACTGCATTTGCGACTGTAGGTGGCTCTTGTGCAAGAAAACAGAATAGTTTTGCTGATGTACCTCCATTTCACATGAAACTGTGAAAAAAAAAACAGGCACATACACACTCACAGATGCTTAATGATGTACACACAGTCCTTTGTCATGGAACGGGGGTTGTGAATGTTACATAAAAAGATGCACTGTTAGATGACGGATTGTGGGAAAGGAGAAGTAGTTTAAAAAGGAAAGATAAATGTGTGTGGAGAGGATGTGATCTAGAATCGAAGGTGGGAAAAGAGGAAGGAGTGTTGGAGTGATAAATGAGGGGTGCAGGATAAAGTCACCACAACTACCGAGAAACGACCAGGTGCACAGAGGAAGACTGGAGAGAGAGGGATAGCAAAAGAATAGATGCACGATATTAGACATTTAGCCCAAATTACTGAAAGACACAGCAAGTGTAGTGTGCATGGAAGCCAATGAAATCTAAAGATAGAAAAAGGAATTAAACCTGCGGCAAACAATAGATACAGTAAAATTAATAAATGTGACACAGGGAAGGAAAGTGATATAGGGCGGAAAAGAGCAGACGCCACTAATGAAGAGAAATAGAGATATCTATAAATCACAGAAACATTCTAGACTTACTTTTGGAGAAACTGTGAACTCTTGGCTGTCTTTCATTTTTATTGTTTGCATTTGGGTTAATCTTGTGAAACCAGGCTTAATAAAAAAGAATAAAAAAATACAAATTATGTTGTTCTTGCTATTTCCAGACAGAGGCGGGTGGTATTAGGGGGAGGGATTTTTCTTCTTTTTTTTAATCTAGAAAATATTTTCTTAGGAAAAAATGGACACCTCCATGAGTGCAAGATTCATCAATATTCTTGATATAGTTTAGATTTTTTTATTCTTCTCATTACAGTAATGACAATTCTGGTGGGAAATCTGCCTAATAAAATTTACATAAATAAGTAAATAAATAAATGCATCTTAATGGTCTTAAAATATGGATGTTCAAAAGTACATTTTTAAAAAAATAACTCCCTTTAATTAAAAGTACACACAAATAGTTAATTAACTAATTATATATAATATTAAATCCAAGAGTTTTCTGTGATTAATTGTGATTAATCTTGATAAATCACGGTACATGATACATTAAAACAAACATTAAAAATATCATCATAAATATATTTACTCTATACTTTACAATTAGAAATTGGTTTGTATAAAATATTTTTTGGATTATTTAAATATGTACACATTTTTTTAAATTAATTAATTGAGTTAATTAGACACATTTTTACAGTTATTAATCTTTGATACAAGTATGTGTATACATGCCATAAAATCACTTCTGCGTCCCGTCCAGGGGCCAGACGTGGAGATTCCAGAGGTGGGGGGCTGTCGCGAGGAGCGTGAGATCCAAGAACCACGTCTGGGTGGGCCAGTAGGGTGCTACTAGGATGATCTGCTCCTCTTCCTCCCTGACCTTGCACAGGGTCTGTGCAAGTAGGCTCACTGGGGGAAATGCATATTTGCATAGTCCAGGGGGCCAGCTGTGTGCCAGCGCATCTATACCGAGGGGTGCCTCGATCAGGGCGTACCAAAGCGGGCAGTGGGAAGATTCCCGGGAAGCAAACAGATCTACCTGTGCTCGACCTAATCGGCTCCAAATCAGCTGGACCACCTGAGGGTGGAGTCTCCACTCTCCCCTGAGTGTAACCTGACGTTAGTAACTCAACACTGCGGTGTTGAGGTCGCCCGGGATGTGAGTGGCTCATAGCGACTTGAGGCGCTGCTGACTGCAGAGGAGGAGACGGCGGGCGAGTTGTGACATGCAATGGGAGCGTACACTGCCTTGGCAGTTGATGTACGCTACCGATGCTGTGTTGTCCATCCGGACCAACATGTGCTTGCCCTGGATCAATGGCTGAAACCACAGGGCGAGCAGTACCGCCAACGCAACCGTGGGCCAGTCCAGGAGCCGGCGGCTGTGTACCCATTGCATACGGTGCCCCAGTCCGTCTTGGAGGCGTCTGTTGTAACCACGATGCACCTGGAGACCTGCTCTAGGGAAACCCCTGCCCATAGAAATGCAAGGTCGGTCCAAGGGCTGAAGAGGCGGCGACAGATTGGCGTGATGACCACACAATGTGTCCCGCGGCACCATGCCCATCTCGGGACTCTAGTCTGAAGCCAGTGCTGAAGCGGTCTCATATGCATCAACCCGAGCGGTGTGGCCGCTGCTGAGGATGCCATATGCCCCAGGAGCCTCTGAAAACATTTCAGTGGAACTGCTGTTCTCCATCTGAACGCCTTCAGACAGTTCAGCACTGACTGTGCACGCTTGTTTGTGAGGTGTGCTGTCATCGAGACTGAGTCCAACTCCAAACCGAGAAAAGAGATGCTCTGAACCGGGGAGAGCTTGCTCTTTTCCCAGTTGACCCGAAGCCCCAGTCGGCTGAAGTGCCAGAGCACGAGGTCCCTGTGTGTGCACAGCAACTCTCGAGAGTGAGCTAGGATAGCCAGTCCTCGAGATAGTTTAGGATGCAGATGCCCACTTCCCTTAACGGGGCAAGGGCAGCCTCTGTGACCTTCGTGAAGATGCGAGGGGACAGGGACAGGCCGAAGGGGAGGACCTTGTACTGGTATGCCTGGCCTTTGAAGGCAAACCGCAGGAAGGGTCTGTGTCGAGGTAAGACCGAGATGTGAAATACGCATCCTTAAGGTCTACTGCCATGAACTAATCTTGATGTCGGACGCTCGCTAGAATGCGTTTTTGCTTCAGCATCTTGAACGGGAGTCTGCAAAGCCCGGTTCAGTAATCGCAACCCACCGCCTTTCTTCGGTACGATGAAGTAAGGGCTGTAGAACCCTTTCTTCATCTTGGCTGGAGGGACAGGCTCTATCGCACCCTTGAGCAGAAGGGTAGCGATCTCCGCATGCAAGGTAGCAGTGTTCTCACCCTTCACCGAGGTGAAGCGGACGCCACTGAACCTGGTCAAATTCTCGAACTGTTCCGCACATTTCCACCACAGAAAAGGCCATTAAACCTGGTTCTGCACCAGCCCCAAAAGCTTGCTGGTCTCTATGCAGGAACCGATAATGCCAGGGGACAGAGAGCGGAATAATGTTTTGTGCCCATGGTAAAGTTTTCCCAAACAACAACAGTAGCTACTGTCTGCAGTAAAGAGTACTTATTTGCTCTATAATAACAATAAAAATCCCACAAAATTATCAGACATCAAAAGCGTTCAGGTAACATAAAGTGCTCTACTTGTTATATGGTATTTACAAAGATCCGAGATAAACTAGAGAGATCGCAAAGGACCTGCGATTCTCTACGAGAATGAAGATACATCACGAAATTATGCACACCGCCTTCAATCGGAAAAATGACCAAATCATAAATAAATTGAAAAGCACGTAAGGGAGTACAGGGAACATATAAGAAGGACGTAAGCAAAAGCGACAGTGGAAGGAGCAACGATGTTTTGGACTCATACACTGACCAGCCTGCTATCTAAATGGGGCATTGAATTCAGCCAGTAACGCTCGTGATAAACAGTGAACCAGTGAAGCACAGGCTCTGCACAAGAACCATCACAATTTCAGTGGAAAAAGGCCATGTGTGGGCAAGCACCACTCCCATTTTCTTTAGAAAGTGTAAAAATGTTGTTCTTGTTGCAATTCTGTTTGGCACCACTAGTGGAATTAAACAGAAATTTAACATTGCACCTTTAAAAAAGAAAAACACGAGAGGTATATAATTGGAGGTCTTTCTTGGCCACCACCAGGATTTTGTTGCAATAATCATTACTTAGTCCCGGATATTGTTGGTGTTAAAAATAAGCTGCTTATTGCTCCATCAATGCAAGTTTCTCTCCAGTATGAGCATTGTGCTCAAGTTTATGGTAAGAGGTGCTTATATTCACAGTAGATTTCACACACACACCTCAAGTACACATATCATATTCCCTAACGCTATCTCCTTACTTGACTAAACCTATTCAACCTTTAAGAGGCCATCGGCACAAGTGCATTACCTACAATTCTAAGCCACCTGTCACATTTGTTTTTACAATGTAAGGTACAACTGTATTGAACAATATTCTCACTTGTTTTTCTTTTTCTTTGTCATTTCACTTTTTCTCCACAATTTTCTGCAATTCAAGGAATGTATGGTTCAATACAAGTTAAGCTGAATCGACAACATTTGCAGCATGATGTTGATTACTACTAAAAATAATTTCAACTCGCCCCATGTTTATTAAAAAAGCAAAAATCACAGTTACAGTAAGGCACTTAAAATGGAAGTGAATGCAGTGATACACATTAAAATACACACTGTTTCAAAAGTATAGCGACAAGACGTAAATATTATAGTGTTCATTAAAAAGCAAATGTGAAATGAAAAATGCTGTTGCTGAAGCAACCACGTCATTTTGTGTTGCTTCTATGACACTTATGTCTCACGTATCGACTTGCGTGTTCTTCATGACTTGTACCCTGTGCCTGGTTGCACCTTAAGTGTAATTTTCCCTTAAGAACACCCTAAAGTTTCCCTTAAATTTAAAGGAGTTGCAGAAAATAACCGTTCCCTATCTGTCACTCACTCAACATTGTGTCGATGTAGTGACACTAGTGGTCACTCTTGGTAGCCCCAAACACTTCTGCTTTTTTGAGAAAAGGCCAATGAGAATTGGTGAGTGGAATTTGCATGCCACTCCCTTGGACATACGGGTATAAAAGGAGCTGGTATGCAACCACTCATTCAGATTTTCTCTTCAGAGCTGAGTGGTTGGAACACTCCACTCTCCCCTGAACCCTCGCGGCTCAACGATTGGTTCCTGGGCTCGGGGCGCCGCCCACGGCCACACCATGCCCCCATTCCTTTCTTCCCGGAAGTGCATGAGGAGCTAACAAGATAGTGGGAGGCACCTTTTACTGCCCAGTCCCGGTCTTTCAGCTCCCCCACTCTCACTACCCTCAATGTTGGAGTGGCCAGGGGGTATTCAGTGATCCACCAGGTGGATAAGGTGCTCACGGTGCACTTGTGTCCGCAGAGCGCCGCCACCTGGCGCGGGCACCCGAAGCTCCCATCCAGGGCCTGTAGGTTTACATTGTCCCTGATGACTGTGGCCTGCAGTGCTGCTGGACAAGCTGCCTCCGCCCTGCATGCCATGGCTCTCCTGAAAGTACACCAAGCCAAGGTGCTAAAAAAACTGCATGAGGGAAGTTCTGACCCAGAGGATTGATGCAGAAACTGCGCTCGGCGACCGACCTTGCTCTCCGGGTGATGAAGGTCATGGTGTGGTCTCTCGGGCAGGCGATGTCCACCCTGGTGGTCCAGGAGTGGCACCTTTGGCTCAACTTGGTCGAGATGGGAGAGGCGGACAAAGCACGGTTCCTTGATGCCCCCATTTCCCAGGTTGGCCTGTTTGGCGACACTGTCGAGGACTTTGCCCAGCAGTTCTCGGCGGTGAAGAAGCAGGCAGAGGCCTTACAACATATTCTGCCCCGGCATGGCTTAAGACCCCACACCCTGTCTGCTCATCGCCAAGGGTGTCCTCCTGCAGCAACAACACCGGCTCCGCCGCAGCCCGCCCCTGTGGCCCGGCTCCGGCATGGAGCCTTCCGCAGGAAGCAGATGCCACCCGTCTCGAGCCCGGCTGCTTAGAACCTGCGAAGCGCCCCCGAGACGGGCGACCCAGGGGCGAGGAGACCCACTTCTCTGGGGCTGGTTGACAGACCACTCCATCCCCCGGTGGAGGGCCGGGAGGAGAATCTTTTGTCGCCGCATGCCCAGGAGGCTGCAGCACCCAAAAGCCTGACAAAAGAATGGTTCCCTCATCTCCTGGGTCACATATCCAGTGCACACGGCCGTCGTCACGACCACCGTCCCGTTTTGGCAGGTATGGCGCTCCAGCGGCGGACCCCCCGCTCCTGTGCGCCCAGCTGTGGCACAAACACGCCCACACGGGATTGATTCCAGTGGACTACGGGGACGAGATTCCTCCTCCCCCCTCCTTGGCCAATCTTATGGTGGGCAGCAGGAGCCAGGTAAGTGCTTCGATGTCCCTGGACTCAGCACGGCCATGGGGCTCGAGTCCCCTCGATGTGGCACCTCGAGCTCTGCCCCGCTGTGAGGCCCCACCCGCCGGTACATCCGACGTGATCATTCCCTTGTTCCCCCTCGCCCGGAGTTTGGGCGAATGGCTCGCGCTTTCCAACCTATCGCGATGGCTGACCCGGACCATCCGACTTGGCTACATGATTAAGTTCGCCAGGTGCCCGCCCAGGTTCAGCGGCATTCGCTTCACCTAGGTGAAGGGCAAGAACGCCACTACCTTGCGTGCGGAGCCTGTCCCTCAAGCCAAGATGAAGAAAGGGTTCTACAGCCCTTACTTCATCATACCGAAGAAAGGCAGTGGGTTGCGGCCAATCCTGGACCTGCGAGTACTGAACCGGGTTTGCACAGACTCCCGTCCAAGATGCTGACGCAAAAACACACTCTAACGAGCGCCTGACATCAAGATTGGTTTGCGGCAGTAGACCTGAAGGACGCGTACATCCACGTCTTGGTCTCACCTCAACACAGACCCTTCCTGCGGTTTGCCTTCGAAGGCCAGGCGTACCAGTACAAGGTCCTCCCCCTCGGCCTGTCCTTGTCCCCTCGCGTCTTCACGAAGGTCGCAGAGGCAGCCCTTTCCCCGCTAAGGGAAGTGGGCATCCGCATCCTCAACTATCTCAACGACTGGCTAATCCTAGCTCACTCTCGAGAGTTGCTGTGCGCACACTCATGCTCTGGCACCTCAGCCGACTGGGGCTTTGGGTCAACTGGGAAAAGAGCATGCTCTCCCTGGTTCAGAGCATCTCTTTTCTCGGTTTGGAGTTGGACAGTGTTGAACTGTCTGAAGGCGTTCAGACGGAGGACAGCGGTTCCACTGAAACTTTTTGTTGCATATGGCATCCTCAGCGGTGGCCACACCGCTTGGGTTGATGCATATGAGACTGCTTCAGCACTGGCTTCAGACGATCTGTCACCGCCTCTTCAGCCCTTGGACCGACCTTGAATTTCTATGGGCAGGGTTTCCTCTAGAGCAGGTTTCCAGGCACATCGTGGTTACAACAGATGCCTCCAAGACGGGCTGGGGCGCCGGATGCAACGTGCACACAGCCGCTGGCTCCTGGACTGGCCCACGGCTGCGTTGGCACATCAACTGCCTTGAGTTGTTGGCAGTACTACTCACCCTGCGGAGGTTCTGGCTGTTGATCCAGGGCAAACACGTGTCGGTCCAGATGGACAACTCAGCGATGGTAGCGTACATCAACTGTTAAGGTGGTCTACACTCCTGTTACCTGTCACAACTCGCCTGCCATCTCCTCCTCTGGAGTCAGCAGCGCCTCAAGTCGCTACGAGCCACTCACATCCCGGGCGACCTCAAAACTGCAGCGGACGCGCTGTCACATCAGGTTACCCTCAGGGGAGTGTGCAGACTCCACCCTCAGGTGGCCCAGCTGATTTGGAGTCGATTCGGTCAAGCACAGGTAGACCTGTTTGCTTCCTGGGAATCCTCCCACTGCCCGCTTTGGTACGCCCTGACCGAGGCACCCCTCGGTATAGATGTGCTGGCATTCAGCTGGCCCCCTGGACTATGCAAATATATGTTTCCCCCAGTGAGCCTACTTGCACAGACCCTGTGCAAGGTCAGGAAGTACGAGGAGCAGGTCATCCTAGTAGCAACCTACTGGCCCACTCGGATCTCATGCTCCTCACGACAGCCCCTCCCCGACGAATTCCCCTGAGGAAGAACCTTCTTTCTCAGGGACAGGGCACCATCTGGCACCCGTGGCCAGACCTCTGGAATCTCCACGTCTGGCCCCTGGATGGGACGCGGAAGACCTAAGTGGCCTAACACCCATGGTGGTAGACACGATCACTCAGGCTAGGGCTCCCTCTATGAGGCGCCTGTATGCCTTGAAGTGGCGTCTGTTTGCTAAGTGGTGTTCTTCCCGATGCGAAGACCCCCAAAGATGCGCAGTCGGATCGGTGCATTCCTTCCTGCAGGAGAGGCTGGAGGAGCGGCTGTCCCCCTCCACCTTGAAGGTGTATGTAGCCACTATTTTGTCTCATCACGATGCAGTAGATGGTAAGTACTTGAGGAAGTATGACTTGATCATCAAGTTCCTGAGAGGCATTAGGAGGTTGAATCCCTCCAGACCGCACCTCGTCCCCTCGTGGGACCTCTCTGTAGTCCTTCGGGGTCTACAGGGAGCTCCCTTTGAGCCCTTGGAGTCAGCTGAGCTTAAGGCACTCTCTTTGAAGACTGCCCTCCTGACTACGCTCACTTCCATCAAAAGGGTAGGGGACCTGCAGGCATTCTCTGTCAGCAAATCGTGCCTGGAGTTTGGTCTGGGTTACTCTCACATGATCCTGAGACCCCGACCGGGCTATGTGCCCAAGGTTCCCACGACCCCTTGTAGGGATCAGGTGGTGAACCTGCAAGCGCTGCCCCAGGAGGAGGCAGACCCAGCCTTGGCTTTGCTGTGTCCGGTGCAAGCTTTAAGCCTTAGAAGCTCCGAGCAGCTCTTTGTCTGCTTTAGAGGACAACGGAAAGGAAGCGCTGTCTCCAAACAGAGGATTGCCCACTGGGTCATTGACGCCATCGAGATGGCATATCAGGCTCAGAATGTGCCACCCTCTGTGGGGTTATGAGCCCACTCTACCAGGAGTGTGGCAGCCTCCTAGGCCCTGGCCAGTGGTGCCTCTTTGACAGACATCTGCAAAGCAGTGGGTTGGGCAACACCCAACACCTTCGTGAGGTTCTACAATCTCCGGGTTGAGCCGGTCTCATCCCATGTATTGGCAGGCATGAGCAGGTAATTTCCTGGAAAGCTGACCGGGTGTACCGCTTGCACATAGCGCCTTTCCCCTCCCTTGAGGTGAAGACGTGTGCTCTTGACTCACAGTCGTGTTCACAGACTGTGATCCCATGTGATATTTTCTGCAAAATCATTTCCCTGTCGGCAAACTGCGTTTTCCTTGGGCAGAGGCCCCTCTGCCCCCCAGTCGCCATGCTCTGTAGAAACTCCTCCCCCTTCGGGTAGGACCTACCATGGGACCTCTCCACATGACATACTTCCGACAAGACTCGGTAAGACCATGTGACGTATTCCACTCAAAATCCCCCCTTTTTGGGCGGGGTGTGGTCTCCGCGGTGTCTTCCACTTGGGAGGGACACCCCCCAACTCAGACACTTATGGCTCCCAGTCAGTTAACAAATTCCACTCTTTTTGGGGAGAAAAGAGAGGGAAAGATGCCTCGGCTGGGCTAGCCTGTCCCTATAGTTGGGCAGTCGACTTGTTCCTGATGGACAGTTCGACGCTCATAAGCGTTGGGGAGGTTACGTGACGGCCTGGTGCGCTGGCTATGAGGCACACAGCGGTTTGCCCATCACACACTGCCAGTTCACGTAACACAGTTCAGATAGTTGGGCCGTTTTGTATAGGGACCCCTAGTGTCACTACATCGACACAACGTCGAGTGAGTGACAGATAGGGAACATCATGGTTACGTTCGTAACCTCCGTTCCCTAATGGAGACATTGTTTCCCTCTTGCCACAACGCTGAACTACCCGCTGAAATGGCCAGGACCTGGTCTTGGCT
This sequence comes from Myxocyprinus asiaticus, assembly GCF_019703515.2. Lineage (NCBI taxonomy): Eukaryota > Metazoa > Chordata > Actinopteri > Cypriniformes > Catostomidae > Myxocyprinus > Myxocyprinus asiaticus. The sequence continues at coordinate 41,658,093 of NC_059369.1, forward strand.
CCTCAGCACAAAACCTGAAAGAGTGGTTGCATACCAGCTCCTTTTATACCCGTATTTCTGGGGGAGTGGCATGCAAATTCCACTCGCCAATTTTCATTGGCCTTTTTTCAAAAAAGCATAGGTGTTGGGGCTCCCAAGAGTGACCCTTAGTGTCACAACATCGACACAACGTCTCATTCCCTCCATCAGGGAACGGAGGTTACGAAAGTAACCATGACGTTATTTGTTACTTAAGAGGTTTTATAGGTAAAACATTTTTTTACTGAAGAACGCCCTTAAAACACATTAAGTGTTGAATAAAGCCCCTTAAGTGCCATTTTTTTAAGTAAACCTTAAGGTTGGGAAAACTTAACCTTAAGTATACGTTAAGAGTTAAACGGTTTCTAAAAAAACTAGATGGCTTAGTTTATAGAACCAATTGAAGAGTACAGTAGGTCAAGGGGATTTTTTTCGCAATAGAAAAACTATTGCTGGTGTACAGATTTGAACATCACATAATATGAGAAATCGCCAACAAGCTGGAGGGCGATCAGAAATTCAAGAGAAGAAATTCAGTGATCGACTGGAGTCATGTGGATTACTTTTATGCTGCCTAAATGTGACTTTTGGACTGTCAAAGTGCTTGCACCCATTTACTTGCATTATAAAGACCTGACAGAGCTTCTTCTAAAGTCTGATTTAGACTTTAAGGCTTTTTTCTCCTGGACAAACTGAAGCACCCAAGGCGAACAAAGCATTTTAACCAATCATCAACGCTCTTCGACCAGCCGAGTTCTCCCATGTCAAGTATTTCAGAGATGTGCATGAACAAGGGAAATATCATCAAATGAACATCACTGCATTTTGTCATCATTTGTAGGTGAACTAAGCGAAGACTGTTTGCCCAGTAAGAATAAATTACCTTAAAAATATGTATTTGTGTTCTGCTGAAGAAAGACAGTCATACACATATGGGATGGCATCAGGGTAGTGAATAATGAGAGAAATTAAATTTTTGGGTGTACTATTCCTTTAAACCTGTGATCCTGCAAATGCAAAAATTTAAACAGTAAACTTTAATATATATATATACAGGTGCATCTCAATAAATTAGAATGTCGTGGAAAAGTTCATTTATTTCAGTAATTCAACTCAAATTGTGAAACTCGTGTATTAAATAAATTCAATGCACACAGACTGAAGTAGTTTAAGTCTTTGGTTCTTTTAATTGTGATGATTTTGGCTCACATTTAACAAAAACCCACCAATTCACTATCTCAAAAAATTAGAATACATCATAAGACCAATAAAAAAAACATTTTTAGTGAATTGTTGGCCTTCTGGAAAGTATGTTCATTTACTGTATATGTACTCAATACTTGGTAGGGGCTCCCTTTGCTTTAATTACTGCCTCAATTCGGTGTGGCATGGAGGTGATCAGTTTGTGGCACTGCTGAGGTGGTATGGAAGCCCAGGTTTCTTTGACAGTGGCCTTCAGCTCATCTGCATTTTTTGGTCTCTTGTTTCTCATTTTCCTCTTGACAATACCCCATAGATTCTCTATGGGGTTCAGGTCTGGTGAGTTTGCTGGCCAGTCAAGCACACCAACACCATGGTCATTTAACCAACTTTTGGTGCTTTTGGCAGTGTGGGCAGGTGCCAAATCCTGCTGGAAAATGAAATCAGCATCTTTAAAAAGCTGGTCAGCAGAAGGAAGCATGAAGTGCTCCAAAAGTTCTTGGTAAATGGGTGCAGTGACTTTGGTTTTCAAAAAACACAATGGACCAACACCAGCAGATGACATTGCACCCCAAATCATCACAGACTGTGGAAACTTAACACTGGACTTCAAGCAACTTGGGCTATGAGCTTCTCCACCCTTCCTCCAGACTCTAGGACCTTGGTTTCCAAATGAAATACAAAACTTGCTCTCATCTGAAAAGAGGACTTTGGACCACTGGGCAACAGTCCAGTTCTTCTTCTCCTTAGCCCGGGTAAGACGCCTCTGACTCTGTTGTCTGTGGTTCAGGAGTGGCTTAACAAGAGGAATACGACAACTGTAGCCAAATTCCTTGACACGTCTGTGTGTGGTGGTTCTTGATGCCTTGACCCCAGCCTCAGTCCATTCCTTGTGAAGTTCACCCAAATTCTTGAATCGATTTTGCTTGACAATCCTCATAAGGCTGCGGTTCTCTCGGTTGGTTGTGCATCTTTTCTTCCACACTTTTTCCTTCCACTCAACTTTCTGTTAACATGCTTGGATATAGCACTCTGTGAACAGCCAGCTTCTTTGGCGATGAATGTTTGTGGCTTACCCTCCTTGTGAAGGGTGTCAGTGATTGTCTTCTGGACAACTGTCAGATCAGCAGTCTTCCCCATGATTGTGTAGCCTAGTGAACCAAACTGAGAGACCATTTTGAAGGCTCAGGAAACCTTTGCAGGTGTTTTGAGTTGATTAGCTGATTGGCATGTCACCATATTCTAATTTTTTGAGATAGTGAATTGGTGGGTTTTTGTTAAATGTGAGCCAAAATCATCACAATTAAAAGAACCAAAGACTTAAACTACTTCAGTCTGTGTGCATTGAATTTATTTAATACACGAGTTTCACAATTTGAGTTGAATTACTGAAATAAATGAACTTTTCCACAAAATTCTAATTTATTGAGATGCACCTGTATATATATATATATATATATATATATATATATATATATATATATATATATATATATATATACACTACCAGTCAAAAGTTTTGAAACACTTGACCGAAATGTTTCTCATGATCTTCAAAATCTTTTGATCTGAAGGCGTATGCTTAAATGTTTGAAATTTGTTTTGTAGACAAAAATATAATTGTGCCACCTTATTAATTTATTTCATTATAAAACTACAATTTAATAAAAATAAATAATAAAAAAAAAGTTTTTGAAATTGATGACTTGGACCAAATAATAAAGAAAAGCAGCCAATAAGTGGCCAACATAGATGGGAACTCCTTCAGTACTGTTTAAAATGCATCCCAGGGTGATACCTCAAGAAGTTGGTTGAGAAAATGTCAAGAGTACATGTTTGACAATTCTAGGTAAAGGGTGACTACTTTGAAGATGCTAAAATATAACACAGTTTTGATTTATTTTGGATTTTGTTTAGTCACAACATAATTCCCATAGTTCCTTTTATGTTATTCCATAGTTTTGATGACTTTACTATAATTCTAAAATGTGAAGAAAAAAAATTATAATAAAGAATAAGTGTGTTAAAAACTTTTGACCGGTAGTGTGTGTGTGTGTGTGTGTGTGTGTGTGTGTGTGTGTATATATATATATATACAGTATATATACACACTTTACAGCTCAAATAATACTGGCGTTTTAACAGAATAATTAATGTAATTGCTTTTAGAAATAAACTTACCACATCTGCCTTTAAACCCTCCAAACATTGGCCTCATTCACTTCCAGTGTAAGTGCTTCTCTGTAACCTTGATTTTTAAATGATTTGTATTAAAAAATTTTAAACAAATGGATGGACATGATGAAATAATTTTTTGTGGCAATAAACATTATACCACAAATGGTGTCGATTGAGCTTAACTTGTATTAAACCCAGAATATTCCTTTAATATTCTATGAACCTCAAAATATTTATAAAAAATGTCTCTAAAGTTGTTAAAACCAAACATTTTATGTTATAGATGTTATCAATAAGTTGCCATTGAACATTTCAGCGTCTATCCAAGTGCAGCACAATGTATGTGTGCTAAAAAACATTGAATACAAATGAGTTGCATGTGTGAATTATATTATTAAAATATAACAGTTTGTCAGCTGTGTTCAATGACTCAAGATAGACGGGAAATCAAAGAGATAGAATGAAAGCGAAGGATATGTGTAGGTGTAGCTGTGTTGTAATTGTATCCATATATCAGGGTGGAGCTCTATCAGTTGGTTTTGCTCATGGAATTCAATGTTTAAATCTCTTAATTTCATAAAGTGCCTAAGGAAAGAGAACCGCCTGGTGTCAGATGTCAAGTGAAATGTAATTGTGTTTGACCGATTGATTGCTTTGTGAGGAGGGAAAAGGATGGGATGGACTTTGCGACAGAATGTGTGTGTATGTGTGTGCATCAAGGACCTCTAATATACTGCATCTAGACAAAGTTATCCATTAGCATTCCCCTTCATCTCAATACCAGTTGATCAGTTGACGTATGCAGCCACAGAAATACACAAATGACAGCTGCCATCAGTTCCAGAATAATTTTTTGAGGCAATCACCTGACAAAATTACCAGCAACATTTCAAGAAAGCTTTAGAAAGATGCACCAACAAAGCTGCCAGAACATGAATGCAAAAACCTTGAGTGCCCTGCAAAAGCTCTTTTTTAAAACTTAAAACTCTGAATTTTCCCACCTCCTACTTGGAAATAACGACTGGAACAGTGCCCAAAGTCAGACATCCGACTTGTGAACTCTGGGTAGATCGATCAGCGACCTCAGCGAGAAGCATCATTTGATGTCATTTCCAAGATGGCGTGACCGACGTGTAGAAACCGGAGCTGGGTTTTGTGACCGTGATGTGTGATTGACTGGAACGCACTTAAGTCGTAAATTTAAATTCAGATATTCCCACCTCCAACTTCCTCTGGAACACAGCATTAAGTATTTTTGGTCATGTTTGCAGTAAAAGATTTGAACATCCTTTACACATTTACTTGGGGATAAACATATTGTTTTCAGAGAAATATAAAAACATTTAGTGAGGTTTATGCTTAAAAGAAAAATAAAAAAATTGCCAGTGGGGTACGAATTGTTTTATTTTTACTTTTATAAATACTGAGTTAGGAAATGATGATTGCAGTGTAATGTACGAGAAATGAGCAGGTGTGAAAAACAGAAATAAAGAGAAACAAAAAAGAAAACAGTTTAGACCAGTATTCATTTTCTTGTAAGTCCAGTTTGGTAAATGCTGTTTAGTTCTGGTCTAGGTGGTGAACCAGCATAGCCAAGTGAAAATAAGCTGGTAAAGCCAACCAACCTGCATTCAATGACACGCTGGTTAGGCCAGTTTAGAAGCCTGGTGGGGAAACCAGAATACCAGCATCCCATGCTGGAGACCAGCATCCAAAACACAACATGCAGGTCTTTTCAACATGGAAAGGAGACATTGTAATAGAAAATTAAAGATATTTTGAGAGTCGCAGTCAATTACCTCGTAAGTAGTTATTCACTGTGGAAGGCTCTGATTGTCTCCATAGAGACAATCAGACAATCAGATGGTGGGGAAATCAGAATACCAGCATCCCATGCTGGAGACCAGCATCCAAAACACAACATGCAGGTCTTTTCAACATGGAAAGGAGATATTGTAATAGAAAATAAAAGATAATCTGAGAGTCGCAGTCAATTACCTCGTAAGTGGTTAGTCACTGTGGAAGGCTCTGATTGTCTCCGTAGACTGTGCATTCTCCCAAAACTCATTAAAATGGATCAAGCCCTTGTAAACTTCTCTTGCCCACCTTCCACATCCTTGTCTTCCTTCAGGTCCCCTCTGTATCCAGCAGTCCTTAATGCGCTGTACACAGCGAGACGAGGAGAGACTGGTATTATGGAAGACTCTCATATATTTCAGGCTATGCAGAGCATTTATTCAAGGTCTTTATTTTGCAGTCAGCAGCAGTCTTTTTCGCTGTCTCTCTCACTGAGTTTAACATATTAACCTTTAGGCTAACTCTTTTCAAATTCTTTCTGCCACAACCTGGAGACTAGATCAGCATCACTGTCACATCTACTCCATACCATATTAATGAGTAAATTAATCAATCAAGTCAATGTTGTATAACTGCCACTGTCAGCTTGAATATCTGTATAATCCATGGCTGAGAAACTTTGTACATTGTAGATATGGAGTCAAGATGGGAACCATACCAATGTCAGACACCCTAATACCCAGACCAAGACTAGCTAACTCAGGGTGCAGATCCAGACCAAGACCTAACCCGAGACCCAGACCAAGACTAGATCCTAAAGGTTCAGATCCAGACCAAGACGTAACCCTAAAACCCATGCCATGACCAGACTCCTCGAGGCCAAGATCCAGACCAAGACCTAAGCCAAAGACCCAAAGCAAGATTAGACCTCTCGAGGCCCAGAACCAGACAAAGACCTAGCCCTGAGATCCAGACCAAGACCTTACTCGAGAACCAGACCAAGACTAGACCATCCAGGTACAAATCCAGACCAAGACCTAACCACATGACCAAGGCCTAAACTAGATCATTTAAAGTCCAGATCCACACACAGACCTAACTTTGAGACCCTGACCAGTACTGCCCCCCTTAAGGCCCAGATCTAGAATAAGACCTAACCCCGAGGCCCAGATCAAGACTAAACCCCTCAAGGCTTGGATCAGACCAAGACCTAACACAGAGACCCAGACACAGTTCAGACCCCTTGAGGCCCAGATTGAAACCAAGAACTAACCCTGTAACCCAGACCAAAACCAGACTCCTCGGGGTACAGATCCAGACCAAGACCTAAAGCCGAGACTCAGACCAAGACCAAACACCTCGAGGTCCAGACCAAGACCTAACCTAGAGACCAAGACCAAACACATCGAGGCCCAGATCCAGACCAAGACTTAACTCGAGACCCAGACTAAGACAAGACACTCAAGTTAAAAAAATTCCAGGCCAAGACTTAACCCCATGATCAAGACCAAAACTAGACCCCTCAAAGTCCAGATCCACACACAGACCTAACCCTGATATCCTGACCAAGATTAGACCCTTCAATGCTCAGATCTAGAATAAGATCTAACCCAGGGACCTAGACCAAGACCTAACCCAGAGACCCAGACCAGACCCCTAAAGGCCAGATCCAAACCAAGACCTAACCCAAGACTCAGACCAAGATTAGACATCTCAAGGCCTAGATCCAAACCAAGTTCTAACCCTGAAACCCAGCCAAAACTAGACATTCAAGGCCCAGATCCAAACCAAGTTCTAACCCTGAAACCCAGCCAAAGACTAGACATTCAAGGCCCAGATCCAGACCAAAACCTAACCCCAAGACCCAGATCAAGACCATACGCCTTAAGGTCCAGACCAAGACCTGTAAGTCCAACAATCAGGTTGTCAATTTTTGTGAATTTAACCTTGCTGCATTGTGATCTGTCATGTTACATGAAAAAAAGAAAAAAAAATTGTGTTTTTCATCATTGATGTCAAATCTGATGTGATGCATCATCACGTGGCATATTTGAATATATGAGAATGTATCCTGTTTTGAGCTCAACAGCCCATGGTCACTACATGCCTTCATTGTTGTTTTGCATTGCATAACTTAACACCTTTTACTTTATTTTATTATTCTCAGGTTAGGTAAAATAAGTCGAATCTGCATAAATTATACTTACAACCCTATGACTTCTTCATAGTTTGTTCTGGCTCAAACTTAAAATATAAAAAATCCAAACCTCAATAGGCAAATTACTTGTAATCAATCAAATTAAATGTATTGGTTACAATTTCATTTCTAGCAGTCAAAAATTTTCAAGGTAAATACAAAGTCTAGAAAAACAAAGTACAAAAATCAAAAAAGTTTTTCAATCAAAGGCAATATCAGCTTGGCATCTAGGCGTCAGAGATACTGTTTAAAACGAAACAGCATCTAAGGTTCTTAGTCCATCTGTCTTTTATAGATGATGTCTATCTGTAATTTCCTAGTTTTATTTGGGACTTTCCCACTGCAATCGCCTACCAAGTTCTTGACCGTATGCAGCCATCTTGCACCTGGGTGATAAATCTAACTCTTTATGCCATTTTTTTCTCTCTGATCTTCTTTCTTCATCTTGCCAACATCCTAACATGTTCAGACATGCTCAGACTTGTTCTATGCACATGTTCACTATGGTCTTAACTGTATATAATAAATAGTTTAACTTAATACATACAACACTAATGGGTAATAAATGATATATTTTTTGTATAACATATTTTACAGATAACAGCAGTTCAGTCAAAGTTTTATGTATCTCTTGTAAGCAAAATATTATATTTAATACATTGGCTAAAATAAGGAGGCAGGGTATTTGCATTTTCTGCATATTACACAACAATGTACAGAAAAGAGTAGCATCAACATTCTGCTGAACCTCCCCTACTATCACATTTTATTTTTCACTGAAGAAAGAAAGACATAGAGGTTTGGAACGAGGGAGAGTAAACGAAGACAGAAGTTTCATTTTTAGATGAACTAAACCTTTAAGCTGGTATGACCTGATTTTTCCTTCAGGGACATGACATTTTTTCCAGTTTATAAAACATTTAGAGCTCCATTAAGTGCATTTGCCATTCATTAACATGATGTTTATTTCTTTTTCACACTCTTCCTCATTTTCTCTCCTATTTTTTGACTTACTTTGATGAAGCCTCATCAAGGCTGAAAATGATTTGTCTTTCTATATTAGACTATACACACTTCACTATCCACACTTTATACAAGACATGCCCTTTTCCTGACAGCACACATCGGAGAGTGAGCACAGTTAACAGGAAAGAGTTTTAAGTGCCATACATCAGATCAAAAGGAGGGAGGAAGTGTGATTAAGCCCAGCAGGAAGCAGCAGGCATAGATCAAGTGAACACTGTCCTTTCCTGTGCTCACACAGGCATGTGTGTATTAATGGCTGCAGGTTGAATAAAGACGGCGGGGAGAAAGGGCACACATGTAACTGCATCCCTTCTCTAGCCTAAGTGAAAGATCCATCAATGGATTTTCACTATCTCTGCCCTTTATTGTGTTTGAATGGATGGGAGAGGAGGAAGATGGATGAGTGAGAGAAGAGAAGAAGGAAGAATAATGGTAATGAAGAAATGAACTTGAAAAATGCTGGACATGTCTAGGTTACATTTCACCCTAAAATCTAAATAAATCAAAATAAATAAATAATATATTACGTTAAATAAAACTATGCCTATTTTTATACCATTAAGAATTTTTGCTTTGTGGCATTAATTTCACAATAATTAAGCACATTTCTTCTTAATTCTCATTTTGAGTTTTTACCATGATAGCCATTGGGTCCTGTTTTAAGAACACTTGAGCTAAGGGCAGCACTATGCTTTAAGTTATAAGCACAAAGTCAATGGGCATAGCCATGAAGATTTGGTATTTTAGTGCAAGCATGCGCTAAGTTTAGGTGCAAGTGGGTTTGGCAAAACTGTGCGCACAAAGCGCTAACGAGCTGGGTCAAATGCAATTTAATTCTAAGGTTCTTCTTTGGTAAGAAGCTGCATCCATTCTATATACAATTTTGTATAGTCCATTCCTGTCAAGCACCAGTGATATAAACAAAGACAGCACAGTCTTCAGAAGTTAATAGTGTAAATGGATTGTATGCAATGAATTAGAAAAATAGAAATATGGACTTACGTTCCTATGTGCATTAACTGCGTCCTTGTTCAATGTCAGGCATATTTCTATGACAGTGACACAGTCCTTTTAAACACATAGAAAATGTGTTTCTCATCAGGATTTGGATATATGTTAAAGAGAATGTAAGTATTATTAATACTTTTCATCTACTGACACCCAAATCATGGCTAGAATTAACAGTTATTGTATCGGCACGCACTTCTACCGGTCGAATTTGATTTTGAAAAATTACGTTAATTTATCGAAATACAAAAAAAAAATAAAAAATTAAACAAAAAATTATTTTAAATTCAAATGACACTTCAAGCAAAATGAAAAAATCAAAATAATGAAATGGTCAAAAAATCATTCCAAATCCAAACATTTTACCCTCTCCAACATCTTTCACTGGCACCTTTTGCAGTGATCACTCTACGACAACAGGTGGAAAAATACCAAAACAAATTATATCATAAAAACAATTGTAAATATAAACATAATAATAATTTAAAAATAAACCATGACCTTTCAAGTTAACACAAATCTACAAATTTTTTGTTTCATAAAATGGCTACAACTGTGATTTTCAGGGACATAATTTGATGTTACACTATATTTTCAGAGTTTGGACATTTATTGAACTGCAAATGTTGGAACTTAATTTAGAATTTAGATTATGTCATTACCATAATTTGTCTTTGGGTTCTTTTGTAATTCCTATTATTCTTAATAATGTAATTCTCTTTGATTTTGGTTTGAAATACTGTATGACCATGACATGTTCTTGACAAGTTTTGTATTATTTGCTCATCTCGAAAACACTCAAATACACCCACACATACACATTTCAGAGTTGTACGGTCATAGAGAGAGGAGTAGAGCTCTTGGAGGGAGACTACGGGTAAGAAGGTAATACAAAGAGACTGCAGTATCCATCATACTCAGGTGAACAGCCAGCCAGAGTACTCTGATCTCACATACTTTTCAAATACCAGTGCTTTTATTTTGTAGGTTGATGCAAGACTTTTTTTCAGAACTACTGTTATTTCACTTTTATTTGCCATTTTGGTAACTGCTTTTAACAAACCCTAAGCTATGGACCTAATTTATTTTCTGAAATGGTTTTGCATTCCATTACAATATGTTTTGTGTTCCCTCACAATTATTTTTGATGTATGAAGTCAGTTCCCCTCAAGTTCACACAGGTGTCCTAGCAAAGTAAGCACAGGTGTTGTTAATCACATTAATTATGAACATGTTCCACTAATGTTTAACAAACTGAAAGTGTCACAATCCTTTTTGTCTTCATTTTAAACTGATTTGAACTAGTTTTCGACAGAATCACAGAATCCCAACTGCGACTCGTGACTTCCCCGATGTGGCCACAGCATGCAAGTCTTTCTCCTCATTGGTAATGGCATGCTTGTGCGGATCCTATTAGCTCCAGCAGTAAATCAATGTGGGTGTGAATCCAGAGAGAGCACACGGGCCATGTGAAAGGGATGAAGCAAGCATGCATGCTTATGTGGTTGTGGATGCAGATAAGACAGCAGGCTGCATATCAAACTCTCTCTGTGTAAATTGGGTGAGAGCCAAATGTATGGGAAAGGTGAATATAGCTCACCATCTCTGGCTGATACAGGGCGAATTACCGTCACAGCATGCGTCGAATTGGTACATGGGGTATGCCGTTCCTCTGGCTCACAATCTAATTGCTCAGAAGATGCTCTTTTATAGCTCAGGAGACATAATGTTCTAAGTTAGGATTTACTTACAGTAAGTATGGACTTAGTCTTAGATGTTTCTCCTAAGACAGTAGAAATGAAAATTTAAGCAAAGTTGATTTGTAAATTTTCAGAGGAAAATGTGAGTGGTACTTGCCCATGCAAAAGTTGTCACCACAATGCTGTGTTTTTTATCATTGCAATGAGGTTGCAATGGTGTTTGCTTACTGGCTCAAATACAAAAAGCCTACCCGGTCAGGGGTGAATCCAATTATTCCTTAAAGAGACACTTTATATACAGGGTTGGGGAGTAACGGAATACATGTAACGGGATTACGTATTTAAAATACAAAATATAAGTAACTGTATTCCACTACAGTTACAATTTAAATCATTGGTAATTAGAATACAGTTACATTCAAAATGTATTTTGATTACTGAAGAGATTACTTTGCATTTTATTGTCATTTGCTTCATTTAATATTTAGTCCTTTCAGATGGAAAACATTTATACATATAAATGATGCGATCCAAAGTGCATTTGAACAGCAGGGAAAAACTTTCTTACAATATGTTAGATTCATACAAGCAGACAGAGAAGTAAGTTTGAAGTAAGTTTGGAGCAGAAGAAATAGAAATAAACCTTGTGTAAATTGTCAGCTTTACACTAAGCTAAAATGCTATTTCTAGCCATTTTACATGCACGTTACCATTCACGATCATATTTTTTTATCAAGAAAATTCACGTTGGATCATAATTTCTTTTTTTCTAGTAAGACCTTTGATATTAGGGCAAAAATCGTATTCTTGATAATAATTTTTGTATTGTTTTCCTGTAAAAATATCTAAAAATCCTTAAAACAAGATCAGTTTGATTGATCTGGTTTTAGAAACAACACTGCATAAGATATTTAGGTTTTTCAGAGAATATATTTTAACATGTGTATTTTGTCTTACTGTACTGGCAGAGTTTTTATAGTCAAAACAAGTGAAAAAATCAACCAGTGCTGAAGAAGTAATCCAAAGTATTTAGAATACATTACTGACTTTGAGTAATCTAACGGAATACGTTACAAATTACATTTTATACCATTCTGTATTCTGTAATCTGTAGTGGAATACGTTTCAAAAGTAACCCTCCCAACCCTATTTATATAACATTACTGTAAACAACCAATGGATTAAACAATCAACAGTCATTTAAGAATCTCTGTCTCTCTAAAACCCTCTCTGAGATATCTCTCTTTCCATAATTTATTTTCTATTTTCCCCCCGGTGCTAAGGTGTGGTTGCTTTGTGTTGATTTCAGAGACCTGGAGGGGCCGCATTACAAAAGCGTCTCTTCTCTGATGCAACCAGAGCTCATTTCACCCCGACCAAGTTTCTGTACAAAAATCTCTTAAAGCCAGCTGTATGTGAGGAGATATTGGCCATGTTCATCTGAATTTTCTCCAGTCTGGAGTTCCCCATAACCCCCATCTGTAGTGTGGACATGGAAGGCAAATATAGCCGGCATGAGTGGGGAGTCCACAGTGCCCTTCTGACTGGTTGTTAGGAAATATAATGAGAAATGCCACTGTACTCCAGGAAGATGGAGTGGAGCAGCTTGTGCCCATGAGGTAGGTCTGTTAAGACCCAGTTTATGGAGATATGGTTGACCACAGCTTAGTCATACTACCACAGTTGTAGATGTATGATATAGCTTAAATTAAAGAAACAAAATCACCCCATAAACAACCAGACTTATCTTTGAATTCTGTGAATACGGTGACAGTAGGTCAAAAGTTCTGCTGAAACTGGACTGTGCTTACCTAAATTAGAATTTAGGTAAGCACAGTGGCCAAAACTGGAGTGTTGTTGAACATATGGGCACATAATGTACAAGTCTAGTCTTGTGGTCTGTTCAGTTCAAGGCAGGTCATTTTTATTTGAATAGTGCTTTTCACAACACACATCGTTTCAAAGCAGCTTAACAGGAAATCATGCAAAAAAAAAAAAAAAACAAACAAAAAAGGAAACTGTAATATCTATAATGTCTTACAGTGATCATTGTGTAGTTTGATTAAATATGATTGTAAAATGTGTATAGAAATTAAATAATAATTGTATTTAGAACCCCTGTGAGCAAGCTGAAGGTGACTGTGGCAAGGAACACAAAACTCCATAAGATGTTGGTTAATGGAGAAAAATAACCTTGGGAGAAACCAGGCTCACTGTGGGGGCCAGTTTCTTTCTGGCAAAACAACATGAATATAATGCCAATATTAGTTATTTGTGTGCAATGCCAGTCATGGTTTTAAATTTGTAAATTAAGTAGGCGTTAAAGGAATAATTCACCCAAAAATGAACATTTGCGTTAATTTACTCACCCTCAGGCCATCCAAGATGTATATGAGTTTCTTTCTTCATCAAAACAGAATTTAAGATTTTTTGGATTTAATTTCAGGCCTCCTCCTTTAAACAATGCAAGTGAATGTACTCAGTTTTTTTGACGGTCAATTCATATTTAGGGTGCATCAAAATAATCCACATGACTCCAGTCGACAAATAAAGTTCTTCTGAACACAAACTATTGATTATTTTTAGAAACAAAACAATACTTATATACTTTTTAACTACAAATGTTAGCTTCCTACATCTCTGTGACGTGCACTCATGAGAGGGATGACATAAGCTCGTTGGTAAGGTCACGCATCACATGGAGGAGGAGGCAGGTAACATTGTCATTGTTTACAAGAGAAGGAGCGCTGTACAAAAGTTTAATTGTCTTTGCTGTAGATTTGTATTTGTATAAGTGTATTGTTCAAAATGGTAGTTTGGTCGTTTGTGTATCCTGGATGCTTCAACCTTCAGAAGCCCCAAAGATAATGCACATCGGGAAAAATATTAACTTTTCATCGATTGCCTATACATGATCATGAGCGATTGAAGCTCTGGCTTATCGCGCTGAACATCAGTACACCCCTACATTCTCTCAAATATTGGAGGGTGTGCAGTGAACATTTTACCCCTGAGGATTTCAGACCATCGAAAGAAACAAAGGGTCGATATCTGAATTCTTCAGCTGTGCCCGTGCTGTTTTTCCAGCAAACTCAGGTATGTGTGAAAACTTTGTCATTGTCACGCCTCCCTTGGGCTCTGCACCTCCCTCAGCGTTTCGCTCCTCATCACCCGATTTCTAATTCACCGCACCTGCACTCAATTCACTCGCTCATCACTGCTTGCATAAATAAAGGACTCTAGTTTGACTGCTAGTTTAAGCTAACTGTTTATTTACCAGTTTGTATTTGCTCTTGATCTTCATCAATATCTGTTTAGTGCTTACCCTGCTGTTTCAACTGTTACCTCTTTTTCAGTTTGTAAAGATTCTCTTCTGTGATATCACCTGTACCATTGATCTCACTGTGTAAACCCTGTAAATCCTGTGAATCTCAGTAAACGCTCTCATACTTGGTTTCACTAACTACAACTTGTGTGGCTTGAATTCCTGACAGTCATATAGCCTATATATTTCTGCTAAAGAAAAAGCAGAAGTAGACAACACAACGGCATTGCTCCGAAATACAGGATGGTTATTTACTGCAGTAATGTTTTTATTTTTATTTATTATTATTTGGAAATTATAATTTTTTTATTATTTTATATTGTTTTGAAATTGTTTTGGACTGTTTTGTTTTGTGAACGATGCTTTGTCTTTGGTCTGTGCAAGTTTCTCTTGCAAACAATGACACGCTTCCTGCCTCCTCCTCCACATGACGCGTGACCTTACCAACAAGTTTACGTCATCCCTCTCATGAGCGCGCGTCACAGAGATGTACGGAAGCGAACATTTGTAGTTAAAAAAGTATATAAGTATTGTTTTGTTTCTAAAAATAATCAGTCGTTTGGGTTCAGAAGAACTTTATTTGTCGACTGGAGTCATGTGGATTATTTTGATGCACCATAAATATGCATTTTGGACCGTCAAAAAAATTGAGTACATTCACTTGCATTGTTTAAAGGAGGAGGCCTGAAATGAAATCCTAAAAATTGATGAAGAAAGAAATTCAGATACATCTTGGATGGCCTGAGGGTGAGAAAATTACCAGCAAATGTTCATTTTTGGGTGAACTATTCCTTTAAGATAAAAAATAAAAATAATGTTTTTTTATTTTTATTTTTATGAACTTTAAGATTAATGACTAATGTCTTTGAAGTCCATCCTGGGTTAACTGCAGGAGTTTACATAGATGCATTGTGCTTTGTTATTTGGCTGATGATGGCTTTTGTTGTTAGCTTTTGTTTTTTTGCAGAGTTATAGATCATGATGGATGTTTCTGTTTCCGGCAGACCAAACCAAAGCAGCCTAATTGGGAGTTGAAGGATAAATTAGGTTTATGCCTGGCTATATATATGAGTCTTTAGTCTAGACTTAAACTGGGTGAGCGTGTCTGCATCCCGAACACTGTTAGGGAGACTATTCCATAGTTTAGGAGCCAAGTATGAAAAGAATCTACCTCCATAATTTTGTGATCGTAATGAACACGACGGAATATAGTGTGTCAGAAGGTCACTTAAGTACTGTGGCGCATTCAAAGCTTTGTTTGTAGTTAACAGAATTTTAAAATGAATACAAAATTTAACAGATAGCCAATGTAATGATGATAAAATTGGGCTAATATGATCATATTTCTTGGTTCTAGTCAGCACTCTTTATTTATTGAACTTGCTGGACATCTTTCCAGTAATGCATTACAATAATCTAGTCTTGAGGTCATGAACGCATGAATTAATTTTTCGGCATCAGCAACAGAGAGCATGTGTCGTAATTTAGCAATATTTCTCAGGTGGAAGAATGCTGTTCTACAAACATTGGAAATTAGAATTTCAAAGGAGATTGGTATCAAATATAACACCTAAGTTCTTTGCAGAAGGCGGCGACATAACAGTTCATCTATTGAGAGTCAAATTATATTTTAGCGGCTTATTTTTATAGGTTTTTGGTCCAATCATTTGTGCCTCTGTTTTGTCGGAATTGAGTAGAAGGAAATGTATGGCCATCCAGTCTTTGATTTCATTGATACCCTTTGCTAATTTGAAGAATTGTGAATTTTCGTTAGGTTTAGAAGAAATATAAAGTTGGGTATCGTCGGTATAACAGTGGAAACTTATTCCATGATTCCTGATAATATCTTCCAGGGTAAGCATGTATAAGGAGAAAAGCAGACCATCTAGAAAAGCTAGATATGCAGTTTTTAGCATTTTTGTGTACAAACTTACGAACCGTGTTTTTTAAGGTCTTATTAAATCGTTCGACCAACCCATCGGTTTGCGGGTGATAAAAGCTGGTGCGAATCGATTTAATACCTAATAATTCATATAGTTTGCGAAGTGTACGTGACATGAATGTTGTGCCTTGATCAGTGAGTATTTCCTTTGGAATCCCCACTCGGGAGATAATTTTGAAGAGTGCCTCCGCAACACTACGTGCTGAGATGTTGCGCAGGGGCACTGCTTCTGGATATCGCGTTGCATAATCCACCAGAACTAATACAAAGCATTGGCCACGTGCAGTCCATTCTAATGGCCCGACGAGATCCATGCCAGTTCTCTCGAAGGGGATCTTGATCAATGGCAGTGGGCACAATGACACTTTTGGGGTGGCTGGTGGATTTACCAACTGACATTCATGGCACGATGCACACCACTTGCGAATGTCCCCATGAATGCCCGGCCAAAAGAAACGGGCCATTATACGGTTCAAAGTCTTTTCGTGACCTAAGTGGCCAGCCATTGGATTATAGTGAGCTGCCTGGAAAAGTGTTTCCCGATGGCTCTTTGGCACTAACAGCTGAGTTGTATTCTCTTTGGTTTGAGTGTCCTGCGTCACTCGATACAACAACACTTTTATAATAGAAAAGTACCGGTATGTGATTGCAACACCGGGCTGGAGCTGTTGACCATCAATTACTTTCACTTGGTCAAAGGCATGCTTGAGGGACTCGTCACGCAAATGCTCCAGAGGGAAATCCCCCTCCGATCAAGCTCCGGAGCACCTGCTGGTCCTCCGCTTGTGCCTGGAGCAGGACTTGAAAGCATTGTTCCTGCTCCCAGTGTACCTCCATGAGGGCCTGATGTTGTGACTGCTGGATGCTGGTGAGGGTCTTGAAGACTTCGCCCAGTGGTGAGGACTCCATAACAGCATTCTCCTCCAAAGCCGGGTTCTCGGCACCACTGTGGAAATGTTCTTAGTTCAGGGCAATGGAGGAGTCAGGAGACAACGAAGCAGGTTCAAGGTCAGTTCTTTAATTGGCAGTTTCTTTTCACACACACACGACGGTAACCGTCGTTATAAACAAACAAGTCAATAAATGTGGCACACACCCAGATGCTCTGGCTGTTGTGCTTTAGGTTACTCTCTCCCCTCTCTGATACTCTGTCGTGCCTTTTAAGTCTCCCTCCGCCATCACTATAATGAGAGACAGGTGTTAGAGATAATTATATAGCCTTACCGCTCTCTCTCTCCCACAGCCGACATATGACCACGCCCCCCATGCCACACTACATTAATTACTAGATCAGATAGAAAATTAGCAAATTCACCAAGGAAACCAGAGTAAGGCCTGGGTGATCTATATACTGTAGCAAGGGCAAAAGATGACAGAGATTTTTTATTTATATCTGACTGTGTCATATTAAGCATTATTAGTTCAAAAGACTAAAGCCAGTTTTCAGTCAAACAGAGTACATCCAAACTATGATCTGTAATAATTTAATTTACAATTAGTGCTTTGGTAGAAAGAGATCTAAATTTTAGTTGCCCTAACTTTATATGATGTTTATCTTCATTTTTTTTTTTTTTTTTTTTAAGTTTGACCATAATCAAATTTTTTCTAAATTATTTAGTGAGAGTTTTGTGTTTGGTAGTTCGGGGAACAGACACAGTCTATATATGATATCTAGGTGATACAGTCTCTATGTGTTGTAGCTTATGTGGCCTATGTGACGTCGTTTATTGTCCAAAGAGTGGTGCCAAATGCAAGTTGTATTTTTTTAGTTGCATATTTTATCAACTCTTTCCTCTAACCCAAACCCAAACCCCAACCATAAACCTAACCATCAGTGCGCTAAAATGTAACCTTAGAGGGAAAATGCAACCTCTAAATCATAAAGCTCATTGAACAAATGGTGGTATTTCTGTCAAGCAAGAATACTTTGTGTTATATCATTCTTCCAGTCTTCAGACTTTTACAAAGTAGTTATTAGAAGTAATTTTGCATTTAATACAATTTAAACAGATAAAGTCAATATGAAACAGCATCGGAGAGTCACGTGACGCCATGCGAGGATCGGTCGTGTGAATGGTGAGCTCTGCACACTTTGCTAGTTTTAACACTTTTAATGACATAAACCGGTGAGATTCGATACACTCTTTTCCATAACTGTTCTAGGAGGACAGTATGTCAAAGAATTCAAAATCCTCTGGCTCTGGAGACATTAAAAGACACTTACGTGCTTAAGTTGATACCCCTGAGCAGGCCACGGGCCTGGGAGTCGATTTGGTCGGAGAGATGCGGGAAATGCGGCGAGAAATGTTGAACATTTCGGCAATGTTGACGAAGGTCATTGCTGACTTGGAGGATCTTGCTGTGATACGTCGATCAATCACTGCCATGGAGGCAAAATTCACTGATATTGTTACAAGAGTGGGGGATGTTGAGAAACGGATTGATTATCTGAAGTCATAGGAGAGGGAATTATCTGCTAATCCGCTAGCAACCAAAGAGGATTTGGAGCTTGTCTAGGAGAAGTTGGGGGACATGGAAAACCATAGCCAGCAGAATAACGTCCATATCGTCTGAATTCCTGAGGGCAAAGAAGGACAGGATATGATGAAATTCCTAGATGGGCTCTTTCCGAGTCTGCTCGACATAGCAGGCCATAAACTGGAAATCGAGCAAGCTCACAGGGTTCCGGTTTGGCGATCTGCAGAAGGAGACAGGCCCCGATCTATTCTGGCCAAATTTTTGAGATAATCTGATAAAAATCTTGTGTTACGTGAAGCGAGGAGTAAAGGAAGGCTTTCTTGGAAGAACCACAGCATTGTCTTGTTCCCAGACTTTGCGAACTCGACAAGAGAGAAACGTGATCGATTCAAGGAAAGTAAGGAACTTTTACATCAGTGGAAGGTTACTTTTGCACTGATATTCCTGGCCAAATTGAGAATAGATGCTAAGGATGGCCATAAAACATTCACACGCCCATAGCAAGCGATGTGCTACATAAAGTCAATGGAGTAAGTCATTTGCAGCCGAATGGACCAGCTCACTGAACATTCGTTTGACTGTCTTTGTGTTTATTCTGCCTATTGGCTGGGGTTTGTTTTAATAGATTATCTTTTGCTGTGTAATTCTGTCTCACAAAATTTGTATAGAAACACCGGACTTGAGCAATCCGATGGCAAAGTTGTCACGGGGTTCTCGTAGGCGTGCATGAACTGTTTGAGTTTGGAGGGATGGATGCCAGTTGGTGCTGTCGTGCTCGGGGTTAATGAGCACATTTTCTTTTTTCTGTTTGTTTGGTTCTGGGGAATGTACGGGGTTTGACTGTTGCACTAATGTTGGAATGTGGTCTTTATAATCCTGTTTTTGACACACAATCTATTTTTTCTAACATGTCAAAATGTCAAATGTTAATATGAGTGGATTGTTTCTTTCCATGTGGAATGTGAATGGGTTGGGGCACCCCATAAAAAGAAGAAAGGTTATTTTACTTCTTAAGCGTAAGAAATATGATATTCCCCACAGGAAGCTGAAAAATTTGGAAAGATATGGGGTGGGCATTTTTTTTATAGTGCTGGCTCGAGTAAGAGCAGGGGAGTCATTACACTGATAAGTAAACATATACAATTCAAATGTCTCAAACAGAGTAAATTTAAATTAGGAAGAGTCATTATTGTTTTAGCTGAAATTCAGGGACAAAGTCTTATTTTGGTGAATATTTATGCACTTAATCAGGGCTTTTTTATAGATCTTGAAAGGATGTTGCAAGCCGTTGGCACCCCTCATGATATAATATTGGGAGGAAATGTTAATTTTTTGGTGAACTCAGTTCTTGATCATAGTGAAGTAAAAGTGTGCAAGCCCCCTAGAGCAACAGTGACGCTTCAAAGGATGTGTAAAAATATTTGGAGACTTTTGAACCCATCTGGTAGGGACTATACATTTTTTTTCTTCAGTCCATAAGATTTCCTCTAGAATAGATAGAAATGAGTCCCTTGTTTCATCTGTTGTTGATTGCTCAATTGGAAACATTTTAGTCTCAGATCATGCCCTGGTGTGTTTAGAGGTGTTGCCACATACGGAGAAAAATAGATCACATAGTTGCTGCTTTAATGGAATCCTTTTGCAAAATCCTGAATTCCAACAAATGCTAAAGGCTGAAATCAATGTCTATATGGAGACCAACTGGTCCTCAGTGTCCTCTGTGGGCGTGGCTTGGGAGGCACTTAAGGGGGTTCTTAGGGGCCTGATCATACTGTATGCCTCATTCACCAAAAAATCCAAAGCACAAGAACTTGTTGAATTGGAAGGGAATATTAAAAGTGCCGAGGTAGAGCTGAAGTGCTTGTCGTCTAATGGCCTCAGAGAATTGACCCGATTGAAATACAGATATAATACTGTTTTGTCGCGGAAGGTGGAGTTTTGGCTATTCAGGGCAAGACAGTCATTCTTTGAGTCGGGGGACAAAGCAGGTAAGCTTCTGGCTAGATATATAAAACAGAGAGAGTCTTTTTCTACCATTCCCTCAGTGAAATCTGCTGGTGGTGAAATATTTACCTCGGCCATTGATATTAATAATGCTTTTAAAGAATTCTATCTTGATCACTATAGTTCCACATCTTTGTCTACTGATGAAGATATTAGAAACTTTGTGGAACCATTAGAACTTCCTAAAATGACGACTGAGCAAAATAAGGTGTTTTATATGGTAGAATGGGATTATCTTTTTAAGATTTTGGAAATATACAGGTTTGAGAATACTTTTATTGGATGGATTAAGTTACTTTATAGACACCCGGTAGCGGCGGTACAAACAAATGGATTCATTTCAGATTATTTTACTCTGGATAGGGACACCCTGCAGGGTTGCCCTCTTTCCTCATTATTGTTCTGTCTTGCCCTGGAACCATTAGCAGCATAAGCATAAGAAAGGAGGGTGATTTTCCAGGGGTGGTGGTGGGAGGTATGGCGCATAAGCTTTTGCTTTACATAGATGATATTTTATTATTCGTCTCTGACCCTACTAGATCTATGCCTTGCCTCCACAGAATTATTAATTCCTTTTCTAAGTTCTCAGGATACAGAGTTAATTGGTCTAAATCCGAAGCTTTGGCTCTGACAGCATACTGCCCAATAACATTTTTTTCAGCCGGCCCTTTCCAAGGCCCAAACAGGGCATTAAGTATTTGGGCATTTTATTCCCAGCCAATTTGTGTGATTTAGTTAGAGTTCATTTTGACCATTTAATAAAAAGTTTTTCGAGCGATGTGGGCAGGTAGGCTTCATTACATTTATCTATGATTGGGAAGTTTAATGTTATTAAAATTAATTGTATTCCAACTACCAACTAGGGCCAACATAGCTAATTAAATACCTGCTACAATCTCTCCTTTTAGATGTCCCCTCTCTTATTTCAAGCAATTTGATAGCATAGCAAAGTCCTTCATTTGGAATGGTAAACGTCCCAGATTACATTTCAATATGTTGCATAGCCCGATTGAGAAAGGTGGGCTAGGCCTACCCAAGATTTTGTTTTATTATTATGCATTCGGTTTCATATATTTGGCTTATTGGTCACTTCCACCTGAGAGAGCCCCTCCTTGGTTGTGTATTGAACAGGAAGTTCTTGCCCCTCTTTTACCATTGCAAAGCCTTTCTATTAAACTAACCGGAGAAGTTAAGTTACATCCCGTTATCTCGCATTTGCACGCGATATGGACAAAAGCGTCCAGAGTGTTTAATTCAGACATTTATTTAATTGTTGCTTCAAGCATATGGCTGAACCCAAAATTATGTATTAATAAGTCCCCTTTCTGTTGGACAGAGTGGATTGTGAGGGAGGTTAATACGTTCGGAGTGGAGTGTTGAGATCCTTTGAAAATATGGTTCAACATTTTGGGATCCACAGGTCTCAATTCTTTAGGTATTTACAGCTGCGCCACCTGCTTTGTACTATTTTTGGGAGTAGCATACACCCCCCTAAAGCGGAAGATACTCTGGAAGTGGTGATTACTGCTTTTGGAAAAGGCCATGAGGCATCAGTGTATTACTCCCTGCTAATTCAGAGTCTGGGGGATGGAGATTTCAACTTCTCTCAAGAGATTATGGGAGAAAGATTTAAACTTGGTATTGGAGGAGGGAGTGTGGGCTAGGATTCTAAAAAACATCAAGTCTACATCTAGAGATGCAAGGGTGCGCCTTATGCAATTTAAGATTTTACATCGATTCTATTGGACCCCCTCTAGATTGTATAGGCTTGGTCTTAAAGACACACCCACCTGCTGGCAATGCCAATCAAGATGGGGACACAACCCGTGTTTTTTGGTGGTGTGTTAAGATCCAAGATTTTTGGTTGAGGGTTCAGAGTTTTATGTGTGATGTATTGGACACTCAAATTTCATTTTGCCACAGACTCTGTATTTTAGGTGATGGGGCGGTCATTAATACAGTTGAAGTCAGAAGTTTGCATACACCTTAGCCAAATACATTTAGCAATAAATCACTGCAATAATTTTATTTTATTTTTTTGAATAATTTGAATTATCTGAAAGCTATTGCCTCCTAAATAGCTTCAATACAATGTATGTGTATTGTAAATAATCACAACACAGGATACAAAAATATATTTTGGGGTTTTATTCTGACTGCTGTCTCGGTAAAAGGACAGCTGCCTCGGTGTGGAGCTCTCCAATTCTTTTGTTGTTTTTGTATGTTTGTCCTGTGTTTAGTAATTTTTCCAGCACTCTCTTGTATTAGAGACTTAAGATCATATGTTGGGCAATAGAGCTCCCAGTTTTGTTCATCATTTGAGAGTTCTTTGGGTAAATATCACATTTTACTCAAAATGTTGTTAAATTGCATTAAATATGTGTTCAGATCAGGAAAAAAAAGACGTTTTGCTGGACATTTTATTCAGAGGCGCAGCTGTGTTGTTTAAACACTATGAGATGCAGGCAAGGGAAGCGGCCCGGCACGCTGGTCAGGCTTCGTCAGTGCGGCTTTCGAACAGCGCTACCGAGTATTCTTCTAGCGAATCTCCACTCTCTTCCTAACAAAACAGATGAACTACATCTCCTCACCCATACAAACAAGGACTTTCCAAACTCTGTTACCTTGTGCTTCACAGAAATCTGGCTGAGTGAAGCCATTCCGGACAGTGAGTTACATCTGCCGGGCTTTCAGCTGTACAGAACGGTTAACGGGGAAAACGAGAGGTGGTGGAACATGCTTTTACATCAACAAAAGTTGGTGTACAGATGTAACAACGTTAAAGAAGATGTGCTGTCCTAATTTGGAAGCACTCTTCATCAACTGTAAGCATTTCTACTCACCGTGGGAGTTTTCCTCATTTATTCTGGTGAGTGTTATATTCCTCCACAAGTGTGTGTGTGAACGCAGTGCTGCAACAGCTGACTGATCACACCACAGACACGGAGCAACAACACCTGGACTCAGTTATTATTATTCTGGGAGATTTTAATAAAGCTAAACTCACCCGTGAACTGCCAAAATACAGACAGCACATTACATGCCCCAACAGAGACAGGAATACACTGGATCATTGCTACACAACAATAAAGGATGCATATCGCTCTGAACCTAGAGAAGCTTTGGGAATTTCTGATAACTGTCTGGTTGATCTTCTTCCAACCTACAGGTAGAAACTAAAATCTGCTAAACCTGTAGTAAAGACTGTAAAAGATAGACCAATGAAGCAGAGCTGGAACTACAAGCTTGCTTTGACTGCTCTGATTTGAGTGTATTTGAGGCTGCAGACACCAGTCTGGATGACCTCACAGATACTGTGACATCATATATCAGTTTCTGTGAGGATATGTGCATTCCTACTAGGACTTATTTAACATACAGCAATAACTAACTGTGGTTTACAAAAGAACTCTGGCAGCTTTGTCAGGCCAAAGAGGATGCTTACAGAAGTGGGGATAAAATCTTGTACAATCAGGCCAGGAACACACTGAATAAGGAAATCAGAGTGGCTAAAAGAAGCTATTCTGATAAGCTGAAAAACAAAGACCTTCCCCCAACACTGTAGGGAACCAACAACTGGCTGACGACTTGAATGTGTTCTACTATAGATTTGAAAGGCCCAGTCTCACACCTCACACCCACTCTGACCATTACTTCGCCCTCCTCCCCCATCCTGCTAAAGACAAGGAAAGCACAGTGCTCAGATGGTGTTTCACCCACTTGTCCAAAATCCTGTGCTGACCAGCTGGCCCCCATCTTCACACAGATCTTCAATAGATCACTGGAGCAGTGTGAAATTCCCTGCTGTTTCAAATGCTCCACCATCATCCCTGTCCCAAAAAACTCAGAATCACAGGACTCAATGACTACAGACCCATCGCTCTGACATCTGTGGTCATGAAGTCATTTGAGAGTCCACCTGAAGGACATCACTGGACCCTTTCTAGATCCCCTTCAATTTTCCTATCGAGTAAACAGGTCTGTGGATGATGCAGTCAACATGGGATTGCATCATATCCTGCAACACCTGGACAGACCAGGGACATATGCAAGGATCCTTTTTGTGGACTTCAGTTTGGCTTTCAACACCATCATCACAGCTATTCTCCAGACTAAATTACACTAACTCTCTGTTCTCACATCTATCTGTCAGCGGATCACCAGCTTTCTGACAGACAGGCAGCAGCTAGTGAGACTTGGGGAATTCACTTCCAGCACCTGTACGATCAGCACTGGTGCCCCCCATGGATGTGTGTTCTCCCCACTACTTTTCTCATTGTACCCAAATGACTGCACCGCCAAGGACCCCTCTGCCAAGCTCCTGAAGTTTGCAGATGACACTACTGTCATCGACCCCATCTAAGATGACAATGAGTCTGTATACAGAAGGGAGGTTGAACGGCTGGCTCACTGGTGCAGTCAAAACAACCGCTGAACATGCTCAAAACAGTGGAGATGATTGTGGACTTTAGGAGGAACATCCCAACATTGACCCCAATCACCATTCTAAACAGCACTGTGGCAGCAGTAGAGTCATTCAGGTTCCTGGGCTCTACCATCTCACAGGACCTGAAGTGGGACACCCACATTGAAAAATGTCCACTAGAGGTTGTACTTCCTTCACCAGCTGAGGAAGTTCAACCTGCCACAGGCACTGCTGATACAGTTCTACTAAGCAGTCATTGAGTCTGTCTTCTGCACTTCAATAACTGTCTGGTTTGGTTCAGCTACGAAATCAGACATCAGAAGACTACAAAAGACAGTTCAGACTGCTGAGAGGATTATTGGTTGCTCCCTTCAAGAACTGTTCACTTCCAGAGTGAGTTAAAGGGCTGTACACTTCCAGAGTGAGTTAAAGGGCTGGAAAAATTACTCTGGACCCCACTCACCCAGTCCACTAAATTTCTGAACTGTTGCCTTCTGGACAGCGCCACAGAGCACTGAGCACTAGAACCGTCAGGCACAGGAACAGTTTTTTCCCTCAGGCTATCCATCTCATGAACAGTTAAAACTGCCCCATTGAGCAATAATTATGGGCAATACACAGATTAGTCTATTTATATTCATCCAACATATCCTACCTCTTCTGCCATACATTCCCTTGCATCTGTATATAACAGATTTGTATTTGTACACACACACACACACACACACACACACACACACACACACACATATATATTGTCTTATTGTGTATTTCTATATATACTTATATTTCTATTCAATTTTTTTTTTTTTATTATTATCCCTGTCTTGTTGTTGTATTGTTTGTGCACTGGAAGCTTCTGTCACCAAGACAAATTCCTTGTATGTGTAAGCATACTTGGCAATAAAGCTCATTCTGATTCTGATTCTGAAATCACTCAAAGCATTTTATGCATTTCTAACCAGGCTTTAAGGACATGCACAACAGCTTGAAACAATAAAATTCTCCTTACACATGCTCACTTAATTGGAAAACACTCTGGGCTATAAATCATTAAATAAGATATAATTAATTCTAAATTTACATACCCAGTGCATGTGCACCAAAATGTGGTCAAACTCCACACATGCAATCCATATGCATCCTTTAAAAATGATCCATGACAAACACTCAGTTTTAACTTATGACTCATGTGAACACATATTTAATGCAATTTAACAACATTTTGTGTAAAATGTGATATTTACCCAAAGAACTCTCAAATGATGAACAAAACTGGGAGCTCTATTGCCCAACATATGATCTTAAGTCTCTAATACAAGAGAGTGCTGGAAAGCAGGTGTTGCAAAACTCCAGTGTCGCAAAACTCCGGTCTAAAAGGGGCCATGTCCAATTTATGACTAGGGTCGAATTGCATGAAATTTCTCCACTTTAAGCCATATTAAGCCACATTAAGATTAGTATGATGAACTGCTTGTTTCAAAGTACTCTAGCTTTACCAACAGTGTTCAGATCAGATAATATGATTCCTTGATACATACACGTGTCTTCTATGTCATTCTCGTCTTACATAATTGTCTTGTTTTTATAAAGTGGCCTATGGCAG
This sequence comes from Myxocyprinus asiaticus, assembly GCF_019703515.2. Lineage (NCBI taxonomy): Eukaryota > Metazoa > Chordata > Actinopteri > Cypriniformes > Catostomidae > Myxocyprinus > Myxocyprinus asiaticus. The sequence goes on from NC_059369.1 coordinate 41,684,998, forward strand.
CATTTCTTTGAGGTGGTAAAAAATCAATTTGTTTAAGATCTAATCTGTTTTCCTGCTTGTCAAAAACAAAGAAATTATTAGAAAACTTTTCTAAGTGCAGCAATGTTTGCTTTCTCACCATTCTCTAATTCGATTAAACTTCTCAAATAGAGCATGTAATTCATTTAGAGGAAGACATTGTCCAATTGCAATGGTAAGCCGGTGTAGCAGCACTTTTGCGTAAACAGAGACAAAACGGCAGCTTTGCTCGGATCAGAGTATTCACTAATCCTCTCTCGCTCATCAATGCAGGATGATTACCAGACTGAAAGGGACTTCTCTCAACGGTATTTTAAATAACGAGCCACACAATGGCTCAGGGAGACGCTTTTCTTCTGAGAAACATTTCAGATAGGACTGCTGAGGTTTTATAAGCAGTCTTCCAGCTCCAGTGGAGAACACATTGGCATGTCTGATCACTGGACTGAAAAAATAGAATTGCAAAAGTTCCGATTGTTATCAAATAGAGCACAACAGTCTGGTTCGAGTTAAAAATCCCATTCTTTTTTTTTTTTTTTTTTTTTCAAATCAACAGGGGAATTGATTTTCCACAGAATCTTATAAACCTATAAAGACAGACCAACCGTGAGCTCTGAGGTAGTTAAGTGATTGTATATGCTTCTGTCAATACCATCAATCCATTATATTTTCACTCCATTTACAATATATAAATAATTCATAGCAGAATTTGTGGTGAATAACTACATTACCCATTATCCTGCTGAGAAAGATCCACCAATCAAAGAATTGACAACAAACTACATATATATTTGTATACATCTGAAATTTTTGCATTTTTGCATAGATCAGCTTATTTAGAACAACATCAAACATGGCACACCCAATCAGAATTCAGAGTCTGAACTATCTGTTTTATTACACACATTTTTTAATCTTTACAAGAAGCCTCAAGCAATCAGTGGCAAACTAAGCTGCATGTGGCTGAGAAAGGGCGATTTAATTGTGAGGTGCTTAGGAAGGCAGAACTCTGGGGACACAAGGGCTCTTTTGAACATGCGGGGCATCATGTCTGGTGCCTGGACACTATCATCCCTGCAATTACAACACATGCAACACACCCAGAGCAACTCATCCACCCTTAATCTGCATCCCAGCACTCAGAGAGAGACAGCTGTCTTTACTCAGCTCTCGAGCTGCTAAACAACTTTCAAAGGACAGGGATGTAATAAACTTAGAGTTGCCCTGATATGAAGTGTCCTAATCTGTTTATCCATCAGAGAACTGATTACCAATGATTTACAACAATTTACTTGAAGTTTGTAAATAATGCATTATAGAGGAGAGTTATTGATAATACCTTTTAATACTTATATTACATCTATATGGGTGTTTCTTTAACTTTTATGTTCAAGGGGATGATTTTTATTAAATCAAAAGCTTTTGTCTTTTTGTTATATGAAGTTCTCTTTAAAGGGATAGTTCACCCAAAAATAAAAATTCTCTAATAATTTACTCACCCTCATGCCATCCCAGATATGTATGACTTTCTTTCTTCTGCTGAACACAAATTAAGATTTTTAGAAGAATATTTCAGCTCTGTAGGTCCTCACAATGCAGTTAAATGGGTGCCAACATTTTTAAACTCCAAAATCCACATGGGAGCATAAAAGTAATCCATATGACTCCAGTGGTTAAATCCATGTGTTCAGACACTATATGATAGGTGTAGGTGAGAAACAGATCAATATTTAAGTCCTTTGTTGTCATAAATTCTTCTCCCTGCACATTAGATATGCAAGAAGCATGTGAATCACCAAAAACAGAAGGAGGAGAATGAGAAAGTGGAAATTGACTGGGCAGGGAGAAGAATTTATAGTAAAAAAAAGGACTTAAATATTGATCTGTTTCCAGTGGCGAATTCTCAGGGCCAGCAAAGCCTTCTCTGCTGGCCTAACATGCCAAATAAATAAATGTTCTTCATCCTTTCATTCTCAATCACCTTTTTGCATATGTATTTTTAATCACTTTCCACTCTTAATTAATCTACAAACAAATAGAGAAAAACGAAAAGTTTATCCAGTCAGAATTTATTCCTTGATGCTTACAAGCAAAGCGTGACAACTGTTTCACAAATCGCATGCCCGAAGCAGCGCATGAGTTTGAGCTCCGCCCCCTCAGGCCTTCAGACTTTCCACAGAATCCCTCAACAGTGCAAATGAATGAGCAACTAAAGTCAGATTGTAAGATTCATCAGCCAATTAGACTGATTTATTTGTTCTTGGTGGGTGTGATCTTTAGGATATGTCCCAGTCGAGGCCTTCTAGCTGGCCTTGAGTTACGCAATCACGCTTTAAGTGATGTACGTAATTTGAAAGCGAAGAGCACGAGATCTTGCTGACAGTCGGCTGTCATCACTGCCACATCGCCATTGAGAAAGAGATCTTTATGGATTTAAAAACACGAGATGTTCTGCATGACCGTGTGATTGCTTAATTTATTAAACAGGAAAGGAGGACTGATTTTCACTTCAAGTAAATTGGTAAGTGCTTTTTGCATTGTTATAGCAACATCAGGAGTTTTCTAAGTGTAAATTAGTCTGCTTGAGCATTCAGTGTCAGATCAAGTTTTGAAAAGTAGTGCTTCTGTTCAACTCGGAAAGTCCGATTTTACAACTTCCTACTAGGAAAAGTGCAATGGAATGCATCTTGAAGTCAGAATTACAACTTGTAGGCTGGTGCAGAAATTCTCAACTCCGATTTCGCCGAGATCCAGGGGCATGATTTCACAAACATGTCGACACTCAGGGAGATATACCGATAATTATGATAAGTAATATCGATAAATGAGTTTGTTTCCACATTACGTGATATTAAAGCTTGTTTAACAAATGCCTGCAGAAACAGGTGTATAAAACATGATAAATAATAATCTCTTTTGATAATCATACACCTGTAGCACAAATGCTAGCACTGCAGCATTGTTTATCAGTTGAGTTGCTAGGAGACATCTCTAATGAGAGTCAAACCCCTGCTAAGCTAACGGGAGCGTTGCAGTTTTGTTTCCTTAAATATCATCTTCCGAATATCGAGGAATGGAAAGCATTTATGGTCGGAGATTTCAAGTAGGAATATCCCACATCCAACTTGAATGGAACGCAGCATAACCGTGTACCCTGACGAAAAGAAATTTATTGCAAACAACATTTAAATCGCAAATATTATTTGATAGATTTCTCCAGGTATTATAGACCTCCTTGGTAGATTCATATGAAAAATTATGATTTTTGAATGTCTGTTCGGGAGACATTCATTTCACAAAACAGTCGTGCTGCAGTTAAAAATTAGGCTTGCTTGAGCATTACGTGTCATTTCAAGTTCTGGCTTTCGTGCTTTTGATGGATGTGTTTAAATGTCAATTGGTATTACTAGTTAGCTGCGACATAATTTATGATGCCCAAAGGCATAGGGTGTCTTATTCATTGTGAAACTGTGTTTTCTTAATGGCATGAATTACACTGAAGGCCTAGACTTAAAATACACGGCCCACCACTGTCTGTTTCTCACCCACACCTGTCATAACGCTTCTGAATGGATTTAACCACCAGAGTCATCTGGAGTACTTTTATTTTGCCCTTATGTGGATTTTGGAGCTTCAAAATTTTGGCACTTATTCACTTGTATTATGAGGACCTACAGAGCTGAGAAATACTTCTAAAAATAATCGATTGTGTTCAGCAGAAGAAACAAAGTCATACACATCTGGGATGGCATAAGGGGGGAGTAAATCATGAGAGAATTGTCATTTTTGGGTGAACTATCCCTTTAAAACTGAATTGGAAACTTTTTACCAGGTCTTCATCATTTATTTTTGATGCTTTTCTAATGTCTTTGATATATAGATTTTATTGTTTTTGCCTTGACCCAAACCCAGACTTTCAATATTGAAATGTGAAGATCCATTATAAAACTACAAATTATTACATGTTTAAGGCCACATCCAGACCAATACGTTTTCGTTTGAAAACACAATTTCACTGTTTATTCCTCTTATCCACACTTGCACGTACTTTGGAAAATGATAACGTTAGTAAACTGAAAACAGAGTTTTGAAATGAAGTGGCCTAAAACTATGATAATCAAAACAACAAGTGAAATAAAAATAAAAAAAATCTAATAAAATTAAAAGCCTAATAATATTTAAAAATTATTTTTATCAATAAAAAAAAAATAAATAAATAAAAAAAAACAACAAAAAAAAAAACACTATCCCACATTTATGGCACCATTTCCACCACACCAAATTATCTCGTCCCATAGTTTTTTTCTTTTTTTTTTTTTGCAAAAGTTAGTGTACTGTACTTGTTAACCAAGTGGACAAAAGTATCAATGAAGAGGATACTTTAGATGAAACATGAGACAAGTGATGTTTGAAGAAAACAAAGAAAATTCAAGGTAAAAATCACTCCAGCCAGAGACTCCAGCCACCCGAGCCATGGGCTGCTCTCACTGCTACCATCAGGCAGGCGGTATCGCAGCATCAGGACCCGCATTAGCCGACTTCATGACAGCTTCTTCCCCCAAGCAATCAGACTTTTGAACTCTTGATCTCTCACGATCAATATACATCAGCACTGCACTTTATTAATCTTATTATCTCACACTGGACTGTCATAAATTATATTCTCTCTTAACAACACATTGGCAACTTACTATCAACCAACAGCCTGAATGTCAATACAGTACAATATAACCTACTGTATATTTTATATATACAATATATATACTATTTTTATTGTATAATGTGTATTCTATATTGTGTGTATTGTATAATGTACATTGTATGTTATTATTTGTATATTGTGTTGTGTGTAATTATGTGTATATTAGATTTTAAATTGTGTTGTGTAAATCTGATGTTTATTGTAAATTGGTATATGTCTCATCACTGTCACGACTGCTATGTTGCTCGGAACTGCACCCAAGAGTTTCACACACTATTGCACTTGTGTATATGGTTGTGTGACAATAAAAGTGATTTGATTTGACTTGTGAGCAGAATATTTGTATTGGTTGTAATTTCAAATGAAGCTGTAATTTTGACAAATTATGCAAAAAAGTCTGAAAATAATTCAGTTGTGTGTGTTTTGTTAAGATACATAAAACAGCTATAAAAATTAGTCCGACAAATGAGTCAGCTATATTATTTCAAAAACGTTAAAAATATAATTTCCATCTGCGTCATTTCCACCACAGAATTTTTTTAAACGAAATAAAGAATATGTGATGTGCTGGAAATGACACTGTGGTAGGAATTTTTTTGACTTTCAAAAAAAATAATAATAATAATAATTTGACAAATGTCCTGTGATGCATGTACATACAGTTGTGCTCAAACGTTTGCATACCCTGGCAGAAATTGTGAAATTTTGGCATTGATTTTGAAAATATGACTGATCGTGCAAAAAAAGAAAAACGTCCTGGTTACTTGCGTAACCTCCATTCCCTGATGGAGGGAATGAGAATTTGTGTCGATGTAGTGACACTAGGGGTCACTCTTGGGAGCCCGAAACACCTCTGGTCTTTGAAAAAAGGCCAATGAAAATTGCCGAGTGGTATTTGCATACCACTCCCCCAAACATACGGGTATAAAAGGAGCTGGTATGCAACCACTCATTCAGCTTTTGTGCTGAGAAGCCGAGACAAGGTCCCGGCCATATCAGCGGGTAGTCCAGCATTGTGGCAGGAGGGACACAAAGTCTCGTTCCCTCCATCAGGGAACGGAGGTTACGCAAGTAACCAGGATGTTCCCTATCTGTCACTCACTCGACGTTGTGTCGATGTAGTGACACTAGGGGTCCCTATACGAAACGCCACAACTGGCTGAACTGTGTTACGAGAACTGGCGGTGTGTGACGGGCAGACCACTGTGTGCCTCGTAGCCAGCGCACCAGGCCGACACGTAACCTCCCTCAACATTGTTATGAGTGTCGAACGGCCCTTCAGGGACAAGTCGACTGCCCAAAAGATAGGCTAGCCCAGTCGTGGCCTCTTATCCTCTCTTTTTTTCTCTCCCCAAAAATGTGTTAACCCACTGGGGCCACCAGGTCTACGTCAGGGGGGTGTCACTCCCAAGGGGAAGACACTGTGGAGACCGGGGGGGGGTATTTTGAGTGGAAATACATCACATGGTCTTGCTGAGCTTTGTCGGAAGTATGTCATGTGGAGAAGTCCCATGGTAGGTCCTACCCTACGGGGGAGGAGTTTCTACAAACATGGTGACTGGGGCCCAAGGAAGATGCAGTTTACCAACAGGGAAACGAATTAGCGGAAGATATATGTCACATAGGGTTATCTATGGGGAACCAACACATGCAGAGCACCTACCCCAGTACGGGGCTTAGTTAGCACATGTACTCAGCCGGCAGCGAGTTTCTCCGCAAACTTGTCTGCCACAGGGCTCGGAGGAAGTCATCCAGGGAACACAGTTTGTGAACACTACTGGGAGTCAACAGCACACGTCTTCAACTCAGGGGAGGTGAAAGGCGCTGTAGCAAATTAGCTTAAAAGGGAATTATTTATAACTAATTATAACTGGTTATAATTAATAATAAATATTTAGATTAGATCTTAGAATTAACTGTAGCAGAATCGATATTACAATTACTTGATCTGTCCGTCCAGCGAGCAGACAATATAATTATTTATCAATTCTAGGAAGATTACTTTCCTGGCCAAGGAACAATAGTCTTCCTACTTATACAGTGCTAGCAGTAGTTTAGCATGTAGCAAGGAGCAACATTCAGTGACTTTGAATTGTGAGCGGAACACAGAGACAATCAATCGTGAATATAAGGGATTTAATAAATGAAACTATAACTAACATACAAACAAACTAAGCAAAACATACATATATAGAATGAAGGAATAGTAAGAAAGAGAGAGAGAGAGAGAGAAAAGAATGGCAGTATTTCAAGGGTTTTAAAACTCTCAGTTAACCACAACCTAAATGAGAATCATCAGAGGCACAATTCACCTTAAAAGGGGTTCAAACTTAAACGTGCATCTAATCAGTTGTAAATTGTTACTTGCATTGGTTTGTTGCTGAATAAGAGTCTTGATGCGGTAGACGAGGTTCTCGATGATTTCTTTAGGAGTGAGTTGAAGAAGTCCACAGGAAATCCACAAAGTTACTTGAAGGTAAACACTGCCAGAAGGTTAAACTCAAGAGAGAGTTTTGGAGTGGGTTGGTCTCAAGAAGAAGAAGTTTTGAGCGATGATTAGTCTGCGCTCTGGAGTTTTGATAGTTCATTGCTGCACCCATTTTGTGGGTGGAGTGGCCAATCAGAGGCATGCATTTTGAGCGGGAGAAACATCCTTTGTCTCCGTTTATTGCCCATTCGCATTTTATTGCTGATCTGGACTGCTAGTGCAGCTTTTAATTCAAAACATAGTAAGAATTGTTCGATGCATTTCACGATCACATGGTGTACATTATTGTGTGAGAAATAAAGGGAAGATCATTTTGATACCAAGAAGGTAACCTCCAGACGATATTAAAGCAGAGATACACTCATACACTTTAATATAGGCATTTAACGTCTAACTAATACAAGTAAAGGGTTTTAACTAAGTTAATATAATAGGGGAATATACATACAACACATGCACATAGCAGATACATTTATAACTGCTTACTATGGTCTAAATAGAGAAAATGTCTTTAGGTGTGTGTGTGACGTGTATTGGAATTACTGGAGACAGACAACTGCTCTGGTGCCTGGCACGGGGGTCACCCATTATAATGTGAGAAATAAAGAGAAGATCATTTTGATACCAAGAAGGTAACCTCCAGACGATATTAAAGCAGAGATACACTCATACACTTGAATATATGCGTTTAACGTCTAACTAATACAAGTAAAGGGTTTTAACCAAGTTAATATAATAGGGGAATATACATACAACACATGCATATAGCAGATACATTTATAACTGCTTACTATGGCCTAAATAGAGAAAATGTCTTTAGGTGTGTGTGTGACGTGTATTGGAATTACTGGAGGCAGACAACTGCTCTGGTGCCTGGCACGGGGGGGGGTCACCCATTATGGTGGAATGTGTTTGAAGCTTGATGGAGACACTTCAGAGGAGACCTGTTTTAGCATCCTTTTGATAGTGATAAAGACCATCTGCAATTTAGCACCCATATAAATAGTAATTTATATGCAAATGTCAAAAGGCTAAAAGGTTTTTTTTTCAAACAAAGTTTTTTTCAAACAAAGTGTAATTAGCCATCACTGATCTTACACAGACGTTACAGCGCTATGCGCAAGCGATACACCTGGCCAGCTGTCCCGGACTTACCTGTTAGTGCCTGCCATTACACAGGATGAAACCGGTTCTACCTGGAGATTGTAGAACCACGCAAAGGTGTTGGGTGTTGCCCAGCCTGCTGCTCTGCAAATGTCTATTAGAGAGGCGCCACTGGTCAAGGCCCAGGAGGCTGCCACACTTCTGGTAGAATGGGCTCGTAGCCCTGCTGGGGGCGGCACGTCCTGAGTGTGATATGCCATTGCTATGGCGTCAATGACCCAGTGGGCGATCCTCTGCTTGGAGACAGCGCTTCCTTTCCGCTGTCCACCAAAGCAGACAAAGAGCTGCTCAGAGACTCTAAAGCTCTGCATGCAAGTCGCAAGGAGCGTGAGGTCCGAGAACCATGTCTGGGTGGGCAAGTAGGGTGTTACCAGGACGACCTGCTCCTCGTCCTCCCTGACCTTGCACAGGGTCTGTGCAAGTAGGCTCACTGGGGCAAATGCATATTTGCGTAGTCCAGGGGGCCAGCTGTGTGGCAGCTCGTCTATACCGAGAGGTGCCTCGGTCAGGGCGTACCAGAGCGGGCAGTGGGTGGATTCTCGGGAAGCGAACTGGTCTACCTGTGCCTGACCGAATCGACTCCAAATCAGCTGGACCACCTGAGGGTGGAGTCTCTACTCTCCCTTGAGGGTAACCTGTCATAGCAGCACGTTCACTGCTGTGTTGAGGTCGCCCGGGATGTGAGTGGCTCGCAGCGACTTGAGGTGCTGCTGACTCCAGAGGGGGAGACAGCGGGCGAGTTGTGACATACAACGGGACCGTAAACCGCCTTGACGGTTGATGCATGCCACCGTTACTGTGTTGTCTGTCCAAACTAACACATGCTTGCCCTGGATCAATGGCCGAAACCTCCGCAGGCTGAGCAGAATTTCCAACAACTCGAGGCAGTTGATGTGCCAACATAGCCACGGGCCCATCCAGGAGCCAGCGGCTGTGTGCCCATTGCATACAGCACCCCAGCCTGTTTTGGAGGCGTCTGTCATAACCACGACGTGCCTGGAGACCTGCTCTAGGGGAACGCCTGCCTGTAGAAATGTGTGTCGGTCCAAGGGCTGAAGAGGTGGCGACAGACCGGCGTGATGGCCATGCGATGTGTCCCGCGGCGCCATGCCCATCTCGGGACTCGAGTCTGGAACCAGTGCTGAAGCGGTCTACTATGCATCAACCCAAGCAGAGTGGCCATCACTAAGGATGCCATATGCCCCAGGAGCCTCTGAAACAGTTTCAGTGGAACCGCTATCTTCTGTCTGAAAACTGTCTTTTTGGCAGAGCAGCCTGTATTTCTCCTGAGGATACCTGTGGGTTTTTCTTTGTATCCCGAACAATTCTTCTGGCAGTTTTTGAAATCTTTCTTGGTCTACCTGACCTTGGCTTGGTATCAAGAGATCCCCGAATTTTCCACTTCTTAATAAGTGATTGAACAGTACTGACTGGCATTTTCAAGGCTTTGGATATCTTTTTATATCCTTTTCCATCTTTATAAAGTTCCATTACCTTTTACGCAGGTCTTTTGACAGTTCTTTTCTGCTCCCCATGGCTCAGTATCTAGCCTGCTCAGTGCATCCACGTGAGAGCTAACAAACTCATTGACTATTTATAAACAGACACTAATTGCAATTTAAAAAGCCACAAGGTGTGGGAAATTAACCTTTAATTGCCATTTAAACCTGCGTGTGTCACCTTGTGTGTCTGTAACAAGGCCAAACATTCAAGGGTATGTAAACTTTTGATCAGGGCCATTTGGGCGATTTCTGTTATCATTATGATTTAAAAAGGAGCCAAACAACTATGTGATAATAAATGGCTTCTATGATCACTATCCTTAAATGAAAGACAGTTTTTTGCATGATCAGTCATATTTTCAAAATCAATGCCAAAATTTCACAATTTCTGCCAGGGTATGCAAACTTTTGAGCACAACTGTACACTGTTGTCCAAAGATGAAGACACATCCATAAACAACAACATATTTTGTGTTGCACAGAAGAAAAATAGTCATATGTGTTTGGAACAATGTGAGTAAATGATGATAGAATTTTAATATCTTGATAAACCTTTACCTTAACTTTAGCTTTGGTTAAAGTTTACTTTTATTTTTTAAGATAAATTCTTACAAATTTTTCACCAAAATTTGTTAGATTAAACTAAAAATTGGCAGACCCCTGCAGTACCACCCTGCTGAAGAACTCTGGTCTACACAACTATCACAAAGAGCCTGGTGAACTTTAGCAACCCATGTAGGTGGGCTAAAAACCTGCCTCATACTTTCTTTGTAAACCGTTACTGTGAGAGACTTTCTATTTGGCAGTAATGCCACACGGCATCCTTTGTATGATTTTCCATTGCAATTTAGGTCCCATGGTGGTTACATTCTAAGAATTCTCCATAAAACCAACCGACCTCAGAGATTTCAAAGAGCACATGCCGAGTGAGGTGAGAGAGAGGGAAAAATATAAGCAGAATGGTAGTTAACAAGCTTGTTTTCCATTAGGAAATTAGAAAAAAAATATTCTTCTCTACTTGGATCCCACAGGGAGATCATGGCCCTCACCGTTCACAGTCCTCTTCAGTTCATTGTTTTCAAGCCCTCTTTGTTTCTCCTCTCAGCTTCCTCTGTCATTTCCATGTTCTCTAAGGCACTTTGTTAATGAATTGGAAGATTGTTTCTGATACTCACGTCTACCTTGAGAGAAAGGAGAAGAAAGAAAAATTGAGGTATTAAAATAAAGAAAGCTCATTTGCATCGATAGCATTGAGACACTTTCGGTGGGAGTTGAATGCTAAGTTTGACTGACACAATACCTTGGGCAAAGTATCCCCTTTTCCCTGTGCTACACAGCTACATTTAAACACTTCTCATGTGTACTATGCGTACATACTGTATGTGTACTTCACTAATGTCCTGGCCTTCCCTTGGACCTTCTCTCTCTCTCTCTCTCTCTCTCTCTCTCTCTCTCTGCTGTAATGTTAAATTGTTAGTGATAAATCAACTTTAAAAGAGCATATTCATCAATAAGAATAGAGATTGGCAAGTGTTTTTGTTGGTGTTATTTAGTTTGCCAAAGAATACCCATTTCTTTGTGTACAAAGTAATGTTTTAACGGACAAAAGTTTAAGAATTAGAATGAATGCACTGCAGAGATAATGTATGTTCTAAAGGATGTTAAATATATGCTGAAGTGAGTGTGTGTGACCATGCTAAAACAGAAATTGTCGTGGTCTGACTTGCAGACTAGAGCAAACAATAGGAATGTGATTTAATAATATTTATAATTATTATTAGTAGTAGTAGTAGTAGTAGTAGTAGTAGTAGTAGTATAATTATTATTATTGGAATAAAAAAAATATTTCACCAATATAGTGCCTTCACCAATAAACCTTTAACTTTTTACCATTAACTGTATGCTGTTTACGGTTGCCAGGCACAGGGTTTCCATGCTTTTTGACCAATGAATTTTCATGGCTTTTTAATGACTTTCCCAGTTGATTATGATCACTGGATGAGGATTTTTAAAAATTGTTCAAAATCAGACCGATTTGGTAATTAATTATTTAGAATGATTTTTTAACTGGTTTGACCGATTTCTTGAAACAACTCAACAGAACAATTCAGTCACAAAATGAACATTACTCTGGATTGCGAGCAATTTTTACTCTGCACAAGAGCAATATTTGGCCAATAAGATATGTTACAGACAAATTTAAAATTAATTTTACACGACTTCTCCAGGCCAAAATAATAAAACTTCTGGCTCATCCAATCAGAATTTAGTGTCTGAACGATGTAATTAATGAAGCAGTTTCAGCATCTCATACAACATAAATTACATTATATTGCTGTTGAATGCAATAGTACAACCAGCAAAGATTAATAGACAGCAATGAATTCTAAATCATTCTGAAATCATTAATAAACCAAGGTCTTAACTTGCCAAGGTCATGGGTTCCATTCCTAGGGAATGAACATATGGATGTAATGACTTGAATGCACTGTAATGTCGCTTTGGATAAAAGTGTCTGCCAAATGAATAAATGAAAGCTGGTGGTCTGACTCACAGTTCCAGAGTTTCAGTTGGTTCAATAGTCAGTGTGTGGGCACAGTTCAATCTGATGCCATTGTGAGTCTGATATTTGCCATCTGTTTCATCATCAATAGCAGCCAGCGCATACAACAGTGCACGATAATGAGTGCTAATCACACCTAGAGCTGAACGGCAACAGAGGTCAAAATCAATCTCTTCACTGATGCCTTAACTGAACGACTGTCTTCCATTGGCTGGAATTTAATACTCTCGGGACAAAACTATATAATCAAGATAAAACTATTTTTAGATTGACTGTGGATATTGTCATTTACATGAAATCTAAGGCAGGAAGTTCCATTGTTTGTGCTGCAGCCAATTGTTTTCTACATTTTGCTTCTAAATTTGCCAATTTATAGACACTTTGCATTCTCTGTATATTACATAAACCATTATAATCAAAATAAAGCATACCCAAATTACTAGAATAAGCTGTATCCATTCACACTGGATATGAAGGTTTGCTTAACTGCCATCTCCTAGAGAATGAATAATGCAGGCAATAAATTAATGTTTACACCTTAGCTAACCCAAAGCACATAGAGTTTAGTGGCAATAACAACCCTAAAAGCCCCGTTGATGATGGAAAAGAGCACACTTCATGACAACATGATTTTGAAGACCGCAGACCATGCAATTTTGGAATGATACATGCCAATTCAAAATATATATACTCTAATTCTGTACTAATTCTACTTCTTATTAATGTAGAATCAGTACAAGAGTGTAAAAATCTCCATTCATGTATACTGTGGAACACATACTTTTAACAAGACACTCAAGTAACTGACCAGCAATAACACTTGCTAGCATTAGATTGTATAATGTAATTTACAAGTGCAGTTTTATTTATGTGTGTTTACATTTTCAGTAACAATCCACATGGGCTTTTTCTCTCACCAGATTCTTGTTTCTTTTATTACTGGTGAAACGGTCACAGCATTCTCATTTACCAGTAGTAATGAGTTTTAAATTAAATTCTCAGAATGAATAAAAGAGGAACCAAGCGAATACATGAGGTCCATCATGTTGTGACTGAAATACATGGTAAAATAATGACTCCAGTTTATTCATTGGTTTGCGATGATATATAAGCGCCAGGGTGTTTTTGGAGAAAAAAAAAATAAACAAAAACACTACATTTGTTTATGTGGCAAAGGCTAGAAAATCTACAGTGTCTTCCCCAAAATAAAATAAGGATTCCTTTTTTTTTGGAGACATTTTTATTTGCATTTGAAATTAGCTGTTATTATTTTATGTAAACAAATCAATGTTATGTAGATTTCATTTAAACTGAATTGGAACATTTTTACTAGGCCTTTCTTTATTTTTGGTACATTTCAAATGCCTTGTATGTGTAGATTTTACTGTTTTGATCCAGACTTTCAATATTGAACTATCAAAATCCATTATAAAAATACTAATTATTACATGTTTATAACTATTGTAATCCATACTATGCTTATCTAAACTACACTAATAGTTATGTTAACTATGCTAAACTATAATAATCTAAAATCCACTGACCCCATAAAATAACTTCATGGATCCTTGTTTAAACACCCTGGCCTTAAATAATGGCCCAATTTAGAGACTTAATTTCTGAGCAGAGCACTACAAACAGAGCACTACAAATTATCCTGAAGCAAACTCTGAGAGAGCAGACAACTCAGAATGATGTTATCAGCCCGACACCTTCAATATACTGTATTACAGACCAGAGTAATAAAAACATACAACAACATTACAGTAATTTAAGTTGAATTCAATTGTAATAGCCCTATGTTACTTCTTTGTACACACAACAAAAGCCAGTATTGTGTTTGTGGGTGTGAATGTGTGTGTGGTTATGGGATTCTGATTGATAATGTTGTACGATGTTGGGTAATAACCGCCGTGAGGATTTCATGGTTGTGGATTTGCTGCTCTTATGGCTTTTGGAGGTTTCTACGAGTTGTCTTTATCCAACCGTCATTTGTGCAATTGGGGGGGGGGGCAAGAGCTCATATTGATTCCAGCCTTACGACGAGAGTGCACATCAATGGAAAACATCAATCAGTTCAAGTGTCTATCAGCAGAAACCTGACCCTGAACACAAAGATAATGGCAATAATGACTCATCCCGCACATTTACTTCTTGCTTTACATGCTTCCTTTTTCCTCGAGAGGAATTTACCAGGCCAGATTCGTCTGCAGCAGTTATCAGATCTTGCGCGTGTTTGTTTTCATAATAGCTTTGATAGGTGAGAACATCAAAATGATGACTGAATGGAGATATGTTCTTATGGTTCATATAGTCTCACATAGAACAAATCAACTCTGGCCCAGAATCACCCACTTAGACAGGAAGGGGCCACCTGAACGATGTGCAGTGTGCAACCACAGTTCACTTGTTAATATGAGGTTTAGGGTTGGGTAAAAAGAAGAAAGATGCAAATAAAACTTATCGAAACATCAAAAGTCACAACATGTATGTTCGATCCAGTACCAACTAAGCTCTTAAAAGAGGTGTTCCCTGTAATCTCAGAACCTCTTTTTAATATTATTAACTCCTTGCTATCCTTAGGACATGTCCCAAGAAACTTTAAAATGGTAGTTATCAAACCGCTTATTAAGAAGCCACAACTTGATCCTGTAGAATTCGCAAATTATAGACCGATTTCTAATCTCCCGTTTATGTCGAAAATACTAGAAAATGTTGTGTCCTCCTAATTATGTTTATTTCTACAGAGAAATAGTACATATGAACAATTTCAGTCAGGATTTAGGCCACACCACAGTACAGAGACTTCACTTATCAGAGTTACTAATGACATGCTCTTATCATCTGATCGTGGCTGCATTTCGTTTCTAATGCTTTTAGATCTTAGTGCTGCCTTCGACACGATAGATCACGATATTCTCTTGAATAGGCTAGAGAATTACGTATGTTGGCATTTGTGGACTTGCATTAGCATGGTTTTGGTCCCATTTAGCAGGCCACTACCACTTTGTCCATGTAAACGAGGAATTGTCAAATCAAACAAAAGTTAAGAATGGAGTGCCACAGGGATCAGTTTTAGGGCCTCTGCTTTTTTCCTTATACATGCTTCCCCTGGGAGATATTATCAGGAATCATAGAATAAGTTTCCACTGTTATGTTGATGATACCCAACTTTATATTTCTTTGAAACCTGACGAAATGTCACATTTCTCCAAATTAGCAGAGTGTATCAATGAAATCAAAGATTGGATGGCCAGAAATTTCCTTCTACTCAATTCCGACAAAACAGAGGTACTAGTTATTGGAACAAAAACCTCTAAAAATAAGGCACTGTAATATAATTTGACTCTCGATGTAACAGTGCATCCATCGTCTTGAACAGTGAAGAACTTAGGTGTTATATTTGATACCAATATGTCATTTGAAAATCAAATTTCCAATGTTTGTAGAACAGCATTCTTCCACCTAAGAAATATTGCTAAGTAGCGACACATGCTCTCTGTTGCTGATAGCGAAAAACTAATTCATGCATTCATGACCTCAAGACTAGATTATTGTAATGCATTACTGTGAGGATGTCCAGCAAGTTCAATAAATAAACTTCAATTGGTTCAAAATGCAGCTGCCAGAGTGCTGACTAGAACCAAGAAATATGATCATATTAGCCCCATTTTATCGTCGTTACATTGGCTACCTGTTAAATTTCGTATTACTTTTAACATTCTGTTAACTACATACAAAGCTTTGAATGTTCTAGCTCCACAGTACTTAAGTGACATTCTACCATGCAATATTCCATCACGATTGCAAAACTCTGGCATGTTAATAGTTCCTAGAATATCAAAATCCACAAAAGGAGGTAGATCAATTTCCTGTTTGGCTCCTAAACTATGGAATAGTCTCCCTAACACTGTTTGGGATGCAGACACACTCACTCAGTTTAAGTCTAGACTAAAGACTCATCTATTTAGCTAGGCATATACCTAATTTATTCTTCACCACACAATTAAGCTGCTTTAGTTAGGTCTGCCGGAACCTGAAAAATTGATCATGATCTGTAACTCTGCAAAACATTTAATGGCATCTACACTAATATTATTCTATTTGTTTTCATGTCTCAACCTCGGGACTCCTATCCTGAGGTCACCAGAACCGGCTGGATCCAGCTCCATTCCTGCTTGGTATCGGACTCCACTGCTCCACTCCAAATAGCCTCTTAAATGCAGCCGGTGCCAGCCAGACATCACTTCAGTCTACTACGATGGACCTCAGCGGATGAACTGATGCCATCTCCATCCATAAGACATGGGATACTTCATATGCCATTGCCTGAACCTTGGTATTAGGATAGACCTCACCGAAATGACCTGCCGGTTGAACTGCGAAGCACCTCAATGATCTCGGCCTGCATCACCTTGGTCTAATGATGGACTACACTCTTAAAATTGAATACATAGACTATCAATAAATTGCCAACAAAAGCCTTCATCAGCCAACTAACAAAGGACAATGCATCTATATGAATTTCTGCAGTTAATCCAGGATGAACTTCAAAGACATTAGTCATTAATCTTACAGTTCTTACAAAATCTTTGTTTAAACACTGGCCCTTAACACTTACTTAGTTTAATCATTTTAAACCATGAATTGTACTGCACATTAATAAGTAATATAGGCATTATATTCATGCTATTAGCCAGAGGGGAACTGGCCTCCACAGTGAGCCTGGTTTCTCCCAAGGTTATTTTTCTCCATTAACCAACATCTTATGGAGTTTGCTGTTGCTTGCCACAGTTGCCTTCGGCATGCTCACTGGGTTTCTAAATACAATTATTATTTAATTACTTATTTTTATACACACTTCATAATTGTATTTAATCAAACTACACAATGATGACTCTAAGATTTTATAGATATTACGGTTAAATTTTGTGTTAATGCATGATTTTCTGTAAAGCTGCTTTGAAACGATGAGTGTTGTGAAAGACGCTATACAAATAAAAATGACTTGACTTGAAATAAAGAGAATGGTGACTAAGACTGCCTAACATACTGTATCCTTTTTGTTCCATAGAAGAAAGTAAGTTATTCGGGTTTAGAACAACATAAAGGTGAGTACTGTAAATGGTGACAGAATTTTCATTTTTGTGTGAACTATCCTACAGTATACTATAAGAGAAGACAGTAAAGCTTGCATTATTGGATGACACCCCAAAGACAGCAGGCCAATAAGACAGCTGTTGGATTTATTTATTTTTTTTGTCTTTAATAGGGTTACTCGAGGTCCTGCATTGACTCAATAAATCCTTACCACTACAGTCATTAGAGAGCAGAAATTGATCCTTTATAACAAAAGCTTCCGTTGGCAACTGGCCATATCTCCATATCCTGTGATACCACATCCTGAATATTCTGCTGAAGAAATATAATCATGATGCACCCTTGGCTGGACTGTTCTTCCCATGGACTCAACCTAGTTTCCATCCACTTTTTGCACTGTTTTGTTATCGACAAAATGAAAATGTGTAAAAAAGTTTTTTTTGAAATTTGCTGTCTTCTGCTTGTTTCCATTCAAACTGCCTTTTATTTATAAAAATGGTGTGCGTGATGACGTCATGCTTAAAAAACACTTTGCATAAGTTTTGGTTTATCACAAAAGAAATTTGCCCTTGAGCCATTTCCATACAGACGTGTGTATATCGCTAATTGTGTACCTTTCGCCTCCCAGATGTCCCTAATTAATGTCCCTGAGAGAACTCAGAATTGGACAAATAGTTCTAATAGTTTATAGTCTTGAAAAAAGTGTAGAACATTCTGAGAATGTCATTCAGCCGACTTTTTCATCTACGAAACAGGGTAAGGCTAATTTAAGTTCGTGTAAAAATAAAAATGATATAGGCCTAACAATATTATTTTATCGTTTGCTAATTTAGTTTTTTTATTTAATGCTTCTTTCATTTGGTAATTTATGTAATTTAATACAGGGAATATTGCCAGCATTTTTTTTCCAAAATAATCTAAACAACAATTTTATAGAACTGGGTTATATGTTAGTGTTCCAAAAAAAGCACAATGAAGCTTTTTTCCATGTATTGTGTATTTATTTTAATTTAAAACATCTTTGTGCTGAGAAATTATATGTTGTTTTTTTTTTTGTTTTGTTTTTTTTGTATTGTGGGCTAATTCTATGACTGCCGTCTATTATTTTGAATGGTGTGGAAAAGCAACTTTAATAAATAAAAGGATGGCTACCGCAATTAAATTAATTGCAAAGAGTGGCCATTAATTTGTTCTCCATGCACTTGTCGATGACAGATGCATGATACGAGATATTTGTGTTGGCACTCATGGAAGTGTCATGACGCAGACGTGTTTGCAGCATCGGATCTGTGCAGGTATGCTATTAAGACAAATCCATAACAATGTGAGTAATGCTTCACATACAGTAAATTGGCTTTCAAGGATGTATACCTTGTTGTCATGATTAACACAGGCTAACATTTGAGGTATATTCTGTCATGTGACACTATATTTTTGCGTTAATGCCAATTTTCTTGACAGAAATTGTTTCCAAAACACGTTTTTCGTGACATTTGAAGTATCAGCTTAGAGTTTATGCGCTAGAGTTAAACTGAAAAATATTGTGTCGACACGTGAAATTTTTGCTATAATTTGTGTTTCCATCAGCTATATCAGTAAACATTGTGATGCGCTACACCTTTTGTCGCAAAAAAAAAAAAAAAAAAAAACCTTGGATGGAAACATAGTTAATGATTATACTTTTAATCAGTGGTTGAAGTGGGGCGGTACGCAGTACCTGCACTTCTATAATTTACAGAGTACTGGCAGTTTTTCTTGCGTACCACCACTTCTCAGTCTCCTGATACAATGTAATGTCTTTATTTAATGTAAGTCAGTGATTTGATGCAGCCCGCCAATCACTTTTATCTGATCTTCCAAATAATTTTGATAACATTGCGATAAACATCCGAACATTCTCTGAGCAAAACTCAGCAGTGAGATTAACAATACTCAACACGTGCAACAGCATCGGTGCTCGTCAAACTATCCGTGGTCCAGTTCCGGAGGAGCACGCGTGTTTAAGCTTGTCTGGACATAGTTCAGATTCACTCTTCTCCAAAACATGAACCAGCAATTTTGGGAGAGCACATTTTATTGCGTCTTATTCACTCAAATATATTCATGCAAATTGCTTAGCTGCTGGGTGCAGTCAAAACTACAGACATTAAAAAAAGTTACAAAAGTGATGTCAGCTCATATGCACAACCTTTTTTCACAAGAGGCAAAACGATGATGAAAACTGAACCTTCAAAGAAAATACATAAGAAAATTAGCTTTTATTCCCCATTCTTTTCTGTAGTGCTTGTAAAAAGATTATGTGAATTGCCATTGAACTTGCCCATACATAAATCCTGATAGTGTTTGGTTCTATATCGCTGTCAATCCTGAACATCATCAAATCAGTTTGTTCACTGTTTCTAATGATGATTATCTGCACAAGTATCTGACTCCTGTGTGCAAATGAATGTGTGCAGGATAAGGAAGGCAAATTTTGCCCTCACTGAATGGGAGGACAAAAATAATTTTAAAAAGAAAAAACAGACATAATGCTCTTTTTCAGTTTTAAGCTTTATTGTGTAAAAAGACAGTTCTACATTAGATTGCCATTGTTCTCTTATGTGTGTTGGTATTGACAAAGACACAGACTTTAGTAATCTAAATATTCTTTCTCAGTTTTCATAAACAATAAACCTACTTTGTATGTTTTTATATTCAAAGTAAAGCTAATCAAAAGCTATTTGTTAGTTGAGGACGCAAGGTCATATTAGTTATTCAGCCAGGTATTAAGAAATTTACAGCCAGACCTTGAAAATATTATTTAAATACCTCTTTTAACATAATGAAATACTATTTTAATGTAAATAAACACATTATTAACCGTTTTGTTAGTTACAATAAGTGTTAGGTAAGAAAAAAAAACGGATAAACAAGTTTAACTAAATTTCCATGAACAAAAATGTGTATTACTCTATAATAATAATAATAAAGGAGTGACTATTCAGAATCAGAATCAGAATGAGCTTTATTGCCAAGTATGCTTACACTTACAAGGAATTTGTCTTGGTGACAGGAGCGTCCAGTACACAACAATACAAAAAACAGCAACAAGACTTTTAAAAAATAATTAAAATTGAATAAAAAATAGATAAATATTGAAAAGAAAAAAATATATATAGAATACACAATAGAAATGTTTCCAGCCTTTTTCCTCACTCTGGAAGTGTATAGTTCTTGAAGGGGGGGCAGGGGGCAACCAATAATCCTCTAAGCAGTCCGAACTGTCCTTTGTAGTCTTCTGATGTCTGATTTCATAGCTGAACCAAACCAGACAGTCATTGAAGTGCAGAGGACAGACTCAGTGACCGCTGAGTAGAACTGTATCAGCAGCGCCTGTGGCAGGTTGATCTTCCTCAACTGGCGAAGGAAGTACAACCTCTGCTGGGCCTTTATCGCAATGGAGTCAATGTGGGTCTCCCACTTCAGGTCCTGTGAGATGGTAGTGCCCAGGAACCTGAATGACTCCACTGCTGCCACAGTGCTGTTTAGAATGGTGAGGGGGGTCAGTGTTGGGGTGTTCCTCCTGAAGTCCACAATCATCTCCACCGTTTTGAGCATGTTCAGCTCAAGGTTGTTTTGACTGCACCAGACAGCCAGCTGTTCAACCTCCCTTCTGTATGCAGTCTCATCGTCATCTCGGATGAGGCCGATGACAGTGGTGTCATCTGCAAACTTCAGGAGCTTGACAGAGGGGTCCTTGGCGATGCAGTCGTTGGTGTAGAGGGAGAAGAGTTGTGGGGAGAGCACACATCCCTGGGGGGCACCAGTGCTGATTGTACAGGTGCTGGAAGTGAATTTCCCCTGTCTCACAAGCTGCTGCCTGTCTGTCAGAAAGCTAGTCAGACAGATAGACATAGGAACAAAGAGTTGGTGTAATTTAATTTAGTCCGGAGAATAGCTGGGATGATGGTGTTGAGAGCCAAACTGAAGTCCACAAAAAGGATCCTTGCATATGTCCCTGATCTGTCCAGATGTTGCAGGATATGATGCAATCCCATGTTGACTGCATCATCCACAGACCTGTTTGCTCAATAAGCAAATTGAAGGGGATCTAGAAAGGTGTATTTGCACTAGGTGTAAAAAGCACAGCTTTTTGCACTCCAATAGTCTGGTGGAAACATGGAAATTGCAGACAAACTGCAACCCTAGTGTCACTGTAGCGGCTTGGGGTGAAATGACGGTGTGCGGACAACCCAGGTTTGAATCCGCCTTTTGTTTCACTATTTCCCATCCTGTTTCCTGTCTCGACAATTTCTATTAATACTAATTACAATAATAATTAATAAATTAATATAAAGGTTGATTTCCTCACTGTGAATTGGTTACGGTGAAGGTCAGGGAGTTGAGAGAATGTTTGAGCCAGGTAAAATTAACCATGGTTTTACCATAGTAACCATGTTTTTTTTTTTTTTTTTTTTGGCAAAAGCCAGAGTTTTAATCAGAGGTGTATACCTCGTTACTGTACGTAAGTACAGTTTTTTTAATATTTGTACTCTACTTTCACTTCACTACATTTTGAAGAGAAAATGGATACTTTTACTCTGATAAATTTCTCCAGACTCTTTCATTACTTTTGCGACTGGACACTGCTGTATGTGCAAAAATACATGCAGATCGGCGAGTGATGTGTGATTCGTTGGAAGAATCATTTGAGTCGAATCTTTTAAATTTGATTCCTTTGAACTGAACAAAAAGTTTCAAAAAGCGGTCTGAATTATTTGTTTTGTGAATCACAAATCTGAATCAAAATCACAAGCGAAGCGCGCGCCAGAAGATCACGTGTCCCGTCGTCTGTATCCACTGGGTGAGACAAGAAGCTGCTCATGTGAGTTAATTAAAAAAAAATTTTTTTTGACTAATTAATTTGATAACGTTTTAGCTTTACGAAAAGCATTTCGAAACATTACGAAAGCTGTTAAATAATGAAGTTATGTGCGATCAGTCTCCTTCCTTTCCAGGAGACCTGTTCATATAAAAGTATATCACATGCTTTATGATGTGTTTGAATAATTACCAGCACTCATGAAAATGTACAACAATATAATTTTTATATTTTATGAAGATGTGAATGGTCTTTGCCTAAGCAAAACTAGTTTTCTGGTGGTTGTGTAGTGTTATATGTGCGCACATTTACGCTACAGTATTTGGTAACTAGAATATTCTGGATGGTTGCTAGGGCATGCTATGCAGTTGTCAAGGTGATCTCTATGTTGTTACTATGCTGTTGCTAAGTTGTTTTCTGTGTTTTTTTGCACATTGCTATGCAGTTGCCAGGGTGTTCTGGATGGCTGCTTATTGGCCCAAGTGAAAAGAGCCCACCCCCACAAGTCTCTGTTCTGGTCACTAATATGACTTAACTCCCTCCTTCAGTGTTCCAATTTTTATGGACTGTGGTGTTCATTTACACTCATCCCATAAATATGATCATTCTGATGTGACTTGAATGTGCCATTAAAGGGATAGTTCATATAAAAAAAAAATAAATTCTCTCATAATTTTCTTACCCTCATTTGATACAAGATGTGTATGACTTTAAAAAAAAAACTGCAGAACACACACACACACACACACACACACACACACACACACACACACACAAATATTTTCAGAAGAATATCACTGTTATGTAGGTCAATTCAATGTAAGCGAATGGTGGCCAGAACTTTGAAGCTCCAAATAGCACATAAATGCAGCATAAGATTGATCCATAAGACTCCAGTGGTTTCACCAATGTCTTCTGAATGGATCCAATTGGTCCAATTGGTTTTGGGTGTGAATAGACCAAAATATAACTCCTTTTTCGACTATAAATCTTGACATTAGCAGTATCCTTGGCGATCAGGATTTCAAGCTCAATTACACTTACTATAGCACCATCTTGGGCTCTACACATGCGTCAAGCACTAGAAAGTGAAATCAAGCTTGAAATCATGATCGTGCTTAGAGATTGCAATGGCAAGATATACAGTGAAAATGAGTGATAAATTAGTTTGTTCTCACCCAAAACCAACTGAATCGCTTCAGAGGACATGGATTTAACCACTGTAGTAGTATGGAAACTTTATGCTCCCTTAATGTGCTTTTTGTAGCTTGAAAAGTCTGACCACCATTCACTTGCATTGAATTGACTTATAGAGCTGAAATATTTTTCTAAAAATCTTTGTATGTGTTCTGCAGATGAAAGAAAGTCATATACATCTGGGATGGCATGAGGGTGAGTAAATGATGAGCACCACCAATCAAATTTGCCATGGGTTAAGTGATCTGTTCTGTAATTTATGCAATTTACTTGTACTTTTGATACTTTTAATATCAGTTACTTTAATACTTTTACTTAAGTCGTTTTCTCATAAGCTACTTTAACTTTTACTTGAGTCAATTTCCATGAAGGTATTTTTACTTTTACTCAAGTATGACAAATGGATACTTTATATAACACTGGTTTTAATGTGATTAACCATAGTGTCACTAGAGTAATATGATGTTAATAGGGTAACCATGTTTCATTTAGTGTTTACTATGATTGTACTAGAAAATACTATGGTGATACCATGGTTACTGTAGTAAAACCACGGTTATTTTACTGTAAGGGAAGGTTAGGGCTAGGTTCAGGGGTAGGGGGTTGCTGTAGGGTGTCTGTGGGACTCTAAATAAACACAGTAAACATGCACTAGTGATGCCGCTATACTGTATGTTAGTATTTAATTAGGAGTGCAAATAGCATCTAACACTTAGTGCAAAGAATATGCTATTTGTGACTATTTGCACTTAGTGCAAATTGCCTCTGCCTAATAATAATCTTTTGTATTACTTTTGTACAATCAGAAATTTACACAAATTTAATATTGATCCATTATTGAGGTATCATGGATTTCAGGCCAACCTGTCCCTAAATGGAACATAAAAACAAAACAGAATGTGGTTGGTTGCTTTATATAGTACATTGGTCAGATGGTCTCATCCTGTCTAAGTGGCCAGTTCTTGGCCAGAATAAACTGCAAAATGGACCAGACTTATGCTAATCATGAGACGTCAGACCACACGTGACTAAACTTCAACTAACTTCTCCATTAAGGGGAAAATAAAAAATAACTAAAGCATCTGAAATTTTCAGTTATGAACACCAAGATCAGGTTCATGAGTGAGTCATGGGCCAAATTGGCATGATCGTTTATACAGTATTTTGCATATTTAGCTGCTAACTCTATAAAACTAGACAGGCTTTGCAAACCAGTGCATTCCTTTAAAATTCATATTAAAACTATTTATACAAACTGTGTACACTGTAAATTAAAATCTGCCTGGCTCTCCAAATGCTACAGTGCTTAAATAAACCAGTTAGATCATGACAGCACTACTCTAAAGGTGTTGCTGTTTTCTGGGTGCACAGCGTGTAATGGTTTATTGTTCACGTCAAATGAGCACAACCATTTAGTGCATTGTCACATGGAGGAGGAGCGACTGTAACTGAACGTGCAGTCGTTTGATAGGCCGTTTCATGCCATCAATCATGCCATAAGAGAATAAGAGTCAGTCCCACCCACTTCCATTGTAGGGCTTCAGAAATTATACATAAGGGAGTTTTTTGCATGGACTGGTGCCTCTTGACAACAAAAATATATGGAAACAAGCGCAGGGAGTGATGTATGACGTCGTAACTTGCCAAATTGCTCTGCACCATTTCCCTGTTAAACATACATGCGAGAAAGACAAGGCACTGTAAACCATAAAGGCTGCTGGGCAAACTGGGAGGGCATAAAGTGAAGTTGATTAATGTTGTTTTTCATCATTACAGGTGCAGTGACCAGAACAAAAGGTTTGTAGGGGCATAGCAGAGTACAGCATTACCAAAAAAGACATATAAACTTCTTATATGGTGCAAAATGGGCTGGGTCCAAGCATTTGATGGGCAAGTTACTTTTCATGTTTATCTTTTCTTCACTAAAAAGCCGTAGCAAGGTATTCTGGGCCCCCTGACTGTATATTTGTCAGGGCCCCTTTCCTATTAAAAAATAAAGTTTAGAATTAGTTTTGGGGCCCCCCTGGACATGTGGGCCCCTAGAATCATACCACCTTTCACCCCACTAGCTACGGCCCTGCTGATAGGGCATTCTGTAGCACACCTGAAGCCAGGGGCAGACCACATGGCCAGTCCGCCCCTGCCTGAAACTGATGGGCATGGCCACATGTTTTTTATTTGACACGGCCCTCGGGTCTGTCTGCTTTTTAATGGACCGTTTGCAGAGTGTAGCTATTTATGAGCAATAAAATGGTTCTGGGCTACCCACTGGGGAGACTGCTGCTTTCCACACTTGAGTTTAACTAGTGTCGCTTGCTCATTTAATTTAGCCCCACCCTGACTTTTTGTCCTTGCAGAGAACCCTGGGGAGAGAGGAAGTAGATTTTCAGAACTACTTTTCTGAAAGTTTATATGACTAAATCACAGTTATACTGGCGAGACAAAATTTACTTAATTTTTTGAGTACTCAAAGGTGTAAAATTGAGCTACCATGCCCAGTGCCAACTAGTATAGCTAAAGAATACTGCTGTGTCCCAAATGATGAAATGTACACTAACACTAGAATACCATGCATCACACACTACATTTTCATTGTAGTACGGTCACAAATGGAACACTGATGGGGTTTTTTAAGCGTGGGGTGATGAAAAAGCATTCAACACATTTGAAAGGTGCTGTCTTCATAAAAGTTTCGCTAGTTGCCACATTCACTATTAAATTATTTTTAGGTCAGCATCACAGCCCTGTAACTCCGCCCTTCTGCTATGCAGGGCAAACTGCAAATGAAGTGTCCAGCAATCTACACAATAATGTTTTTTTTTTTTGTTTTGTTTTGTTTTTTGCATTTTCAGTGTACTACTCACACTACAAAATGACAAAACAATTGCAAATAATGGAGAATGTAGCAACTAGTGAAAATATTAGTGAAGAAAGCACCTTATAAATGCAGGTTGAATGCTTTAACATCACCTCATGCTGTGTGAATATGTATGTTGTTTGAGATACAAGATTCAACTGAGGTTGGCTAACGTGCTAAAGCTTGCGGCAATACATTGCATGCATTTGAAACATCACTACTGTCACATGAAAAACATTTAGAAAGAAGTCACCTTAATCCAATTTAAGTCACTTTTTTGTTACCTGTAACACTCCATATTTAGCAAAGTTTGTAGTGTGTTTTTTCAGAAATTTGACAGAAAGAGAGAGAGATTTGGGCCAATGTGGCTTAATTAAAAATGAATAGCAGATGGGTAAGCTTTGAGCAGGATCTGTGCTTTTAAATTCACTACAAATTTATGTAATTTAATTATCAAAAGTGGAATTTAGTTACCACCTGAGCACACAAGGAATACACAAGATACAGGTCTGTGCACCTAATTAACACTGACAAAATTTGAATGGTGTGTATTCAGCCTTCCGAAAATAATTATATTCTGTCTCCTTGTCCCCATCCTCAAATGGCAACACAATTGTCTTATTATTTTACCCTTTAAACATTAAAACAATTGGGCCAGCTTGACACAGGGTGAATTAGTTCAATAACGGCAATTTCGTCACCTTTGTTCTCTCACATGAACATCCCACATTAACATTCCAAAGCAGAAGAAAGCTTCTGATTTATGAAATGTATACAATGAAACTGGGAAATGCGTTTCACATATTAATTGGGATCAGTGAACTGGTGAGGACGGGACCTGTTCTGCTTCTGTTGGCCCCTTGGTGGCTGTCCTTCAACCTCTAGCACTCATCTGCCTGTTGCACATGAAAGGAAGAGGATGGATTCTGGAGACAGCCATAGCATTACGCAGCTTTAGACAGAGGATTAAAGTTGGATGCAAAGGCCAATTTTCATCTTCACAAAACATCTGCAATGGCACTGCAAACCCTCTATAGGGATTAAACCAGGGATGCACAATACCATTTTTCTCTCCTGATTCGATTTCGATAACCTGAACTCTCAGTATTGACCGCTATTGATACCAATTCCGATCCGATACCAGTGTTGTTTTTTTCTTATTAATTTTAGAATATTAATACCTCACTGTGTGGAACTGATTGAGGGTACCAGCGTTGTAGTCAAGTCACTAGATCTCGAGTCCGAGTCGAGTCCGAGTCCTCACTGCTCAAGTCCGAGTCCAAGTCCAAGTCACCAATATTGTGTCCGAGTCGAGTCCAGGTCGGGTCGCCAAATAACTGCATTCAAGTCTGAGTTATGAGTACTTGTGTATGTCATAAAATAAAAAATAAGCAAAAAAATCACCATTCTGTTGCCATTTTAAGTTTATCAGTGCACACACACACACACACACACACACACACACACACTATCTATCAATCTATCTATCTAAACAATGTTGTATATAGGCCTATACAATAATCAAAGAAATAAAAAAATGAGATGTCAGTAAAATAACTTTGCACTGTAAACAACAGTGCCTTCTTGTCATTTATTTGAAGTTTATTTATTTATTTATTTTTTCTCAGGTATTGTCCTCTAGTGTTATATTATCAAAATTCATTATAATTCAGGCGTTGGAGCAATTCACATGATTTTTTATGGATGGATGGATGGATGGATGTTTATCCTTTTAACAATGGGATTACTTAACTGTTTCAGCCTACATTTGTGATAAACTCGCATCACACGAGCCAGTCTCAGTCTCTATGTAAAACTGCACCTGTCATAAACGAATGAACACACATCAACATGATCTTATGTTCCCATTATAATTATAATTCGTAATAATGATTTACGATTTTGTTCCACATATTTTCAAATTTTCTACATACGTGGCGCCACATAGATTCTGAATAATCATTTATGCATTCTAGACAAACTTGTTTTGAGAGGACTTGAATTGCAACGTAAATTCATACTACTACACCATTGTCTCATTCCATAAAAGGGCAGAACGCAAAAGTTAATGGTTGTAATGAGTCCTCTCCTCCAAGTCAGAATGCACCCAATGCTCCAGTCCAAGTCCAAGTCCGTGTCATTAGTGTTCAAGTCCGAGATGAGTCACGAGTAATCAATATTGCGACTCGAATCAAGTCCTGGACTCGAGTACTCCAACACTGGGGGATACTATTTTATTTTTATTTTTGAGGGGGGATTTTCTCCCCTTTTCTCCCCAAATTGAAATGCCCAATACCCAATGCACTCTAAGTCCTCGTGGTGGCATATAGTGACTCACCTCAATTCGGGTGGCGGAGGACGAATCTTAGTTGCCTCCACGTCTAAGACCGTCAATCCGCACATCTTATTACGTGGCTTGCTGAGAGAGTTACCACGGAGACCTAGCGCATGTGGAGGCTAACGCTATTCTCCACGGCATCTACGCACAACTCACCACGGGCCCCACCGAGAGCAAGAACCACATTATAGCGACCACGTGGAGGTTAACCCAATGTGACTCTACCCATCCTAGCATCCGGGCCAACTGGTTGCTTAGGAAGCCTGACTGAAGTCACTCAGCATGCCCTGGATTCGAACTTGTGACTCCAGGTGTGGTAGTCAGCGTCTTTACTTGCTGAGCTACCCAGGCCCCAGGGGGTACTATTTTATACGGAAAGAAACACAACCCTCTAACTACACATTATTTCATTACAAAAATAATTATATTAATAATAATAATTAATTAATAGTAATTACATTACATTAATTACATTAATATACATTATGTGTAGCCTACTAAGAAAAAAATATTTTAAAACTATTTATTTTTAAATAGTCTACTGGACAATGCAGCAGCAAAGTTCATTTATTCCAGTGAAAGTCTTTTTTTCAGTGAAAGAAAAAAAAACAGTTCTCCTTTCACATTTTTTCAACTTTTATCTAGACTTGGATTGGATTCAGACCTCTTTTTTGTTCACTTTAGTTGTAATAGGATATTAGTCCACTTTTCAATCACATTTTTTTTTTTTACCCAGTCAAGGCATACTGTATATTGTTGTAAATTTATATAACCATCTAAATTATCAAGCAGCTACATGTGAGATGTATTTCGTGTGGTGTGCTCACAGATTGCACACCACTCTAAAAGCTGATACAGTAGCGCATTATCAGCCCGCACGTGCTGTGTGTGACAAAACAGAGCACCGATTATTTAATGAAGCGTGCTGCACATGCAGACTATATACTGTATTTATTTAGTAAACGCAGCCTTTTGAGATTCACTAAGCTAATGCATGTTCCCTATTTGTCACTCACTCTACGTTGTGTCAGTGTAGTGACACTAGGGGTTCGCTCTTGAGAGCCCCAATCACCTCTGATTTATTCAGAAAAGGCCAGTGAGAATTGGCGAGTGGAATTTGCATGCCATTCTCTGCCCCGGACATACGGGTATAAAAGGAGATGGCGTGCACCACTCATTCAGACTTGTTCTTCAGAGCCGAATGCATGCATTGTGTTTGTCCCGTCACCTCGTTCTACGTTCTGCTGGATTTAAGGCGCAGATCAGCAGTCTCACTCTTGCACGGTTGAGTGTTGTTCTTCCTCTGGGCACTTCGGCAGCTGAGTTCATAGGTGTAAAAAATAACATTTCCTCTAAAAGAGTTCGCACAGATGGTCGGCATCTTTTTAAAGATGTCCTTTCACCTTTGTGCTACTGGATGCGGCCGTTATCTCTCCCCATCAGATGGCCACGGAATCTGTCTTGAGTGCTTGGTTCGCCAGCACGCTGAGACATGTTCTCACTGCAAGAATATGCCCATGAGAACATTGCAGTTACGGCTCTCATCTTTCTTTGCGAAGCAGAGAGCCACCGCGGCTGCTCCCCAACCCGGTCCGTCCTGTGATGAAGTACAGGCGGCAGGGGCAGCAAGCACCGTGGGCGATTTGGGGGCGGTTATGGGAGTCTATCCACCAGCTCAGTCCCCGCGGACCTCCCATCCCCAGCATGCTTGTTCTGCCATGTAGAGTTCACGAGCGAGGCAGGTGGTCCGCCTCAGTGCGGATTTAATGTCTTGTTCAGGGCTCGCAATGAGGATGATAAGGGATATGTCGAGCTCCCCCAGGTAGAGTGCGCTGTAGCAGTGCACCTATGCCCGCAAAGTGCTGCCATCTGGAGGAACGACCAAGGCTCTCCTTCCAAGGCGTGTAAGTTTACTTCGTCATTAATGGCGAAGGCTTACAATGCAGCGGGCCAGGCCGCCTCTGCCCTGCATGCCATGGCCATCCTGCAGGTCCACAAGGCCAAGGCTCTTAAAGATCTGCATGAGGGTAGGACTGACCCGGGGCTGATGCAGGAACTGCGCACCGTGACTGACCTCGCTCTACGGGTGACGAAAGTAATGGCGTGTGCCCTGGGTCGGACGATGTCCACTTTGGTGGTCCAACAGCGACACTGTGGCTCAACCTTGCGGAGATGCATGCTTTCTCGATGCACCCATATCCCAAGGGGGGCTTTTCGGTGACACTGTCGAGGACTTCGCCCACCAGTTCTCGACGGAGAAAAAGCAGACTGAGGCCATTAAATATATCCTGCCATGGCGCGACTCTGCCGCCTACAGGCCTCCAAAGTCCAGAGCTCCGTCTGCCCCTTGCCAAGGCCGTCCTCCTGTGGCGTCGGCCCCGGCTCCCCCACCATCAGAGCCCACACGCCAGCCTCAGAAAAGAAGATCCTTCCGCAGGAGGGCGGCACCGCCTGAGACAGGTGACCCAGGGATGAGGTTGCTAGCAACAACTGGTCTGACCCAGGTGACAGGGGAATGACCTCCGTGGCCGTGGGCACTGGCAGCGGCAGGGGAATGGCCTCCATGGCCGTGGACACTGGCAGTGGCAGGGGAATGGCCTCCATTGCCGTGGACGCCGGCAGCGACCGAGGAGAATGTGCCCTTCTCCTTCTCCTTCTCCAGGTGGGATTACTCTGAAACCTCGCAGTCAATTTGTGAGGAGGGGTGAAATCCATTAATCTCAGAGAGAATCAAAATGTAGAGAAAAGAGAGGAAGAGCAAATTGAAAGAAGTGTGTAGTCGAGAGGATGGGCTATAAAAAACACAATTACTGCATCAAAGGAACATCTGTGTTCTAGAAAAGGTGTTCATTGTTGGTACTAGAGGTGGGATTTTATATGCACCTCATGATTCGATTCAATATCAATTCAGGGATTCATGATCCAATTCCAAAATGATTCTCAGTGCATCTCAGCAACTGCATAGAAATGTAAATCTTTAGCAAATTGAAGTGTGTTACTTCTGTGCAACTAGCATCCGTGGTCGTGAGAGACAGACTTAGATTATTGACGTGAGTGCATGCTGCAAGATGATAAGCGCAATGCACTCATGCCAATACAAGACAAGACATGGAACATGAGTGTCCAGATCCCGACACCAAAACCGAACCAGACAGAAGGGTCAGGACCATGCTCCGGACATGAGGCATGAGACCGACCGAAGAGCGCACGGCAGAGAAATACAAACCTGAAGCCGTGCACACAAACAAAGACATACAGAACATGGAGCATGAGCGTCCGGATCCTGACACAGACTGAAACCAAACCAGACAGGAATTCAGGATCCAGACCCCATGCTCCGGACATGAAACAAGACAGACCGAAGTGCGCATGGCAGGATATCTTATGGATTCTTGTGCTCATACAAAGACAGCACACGAAACACAAGACAGACACGGGACAATAATGCCAATTTTTATATATATTATATATATATATATTAGTACCCGACCGATACATCGTATCGGCGTATATATTTACCGATATGCGCAGATATGAAAACTTTTTTTCAGAACATATAATGCAGAAAACAATGCTTTATAATTGGTGTCATTATGTAGTTTGTCCAGCAGAGCGCGCTCCGACTCCACTGTTTACAGAGCTGACTCTGATCTGACGGTGGCTCTGCAGACAGGGCGGGTTTAAGCGGTGCGGAGTTGAACAGTGTCTTCACGGTAAGTTGCTAACTAGTTTGTGAAATACATAATAAAAATGACCCCATCATTTTCACTTTTCAATATAACTAATATAACATTAACCCTGTCCCTGACAACCATGTCACTCAGGTTTGTTTGCTGTTAGCCAGCTATAGTTTGTCAGTGCATTCAGTAATGTAGCAGATTGAAAAGTAAACATCAGAGCATCTTTTTGCAGCTCAGCAGGCAACAGTGCGATGGTGGATTGTGTCTGTTGAGTGTTGATTTCACGCTATGTTGTTACCTAGTTGGTGAGACGAAATGCAGGTCCATCTTTTACTCTCCGTGACAATGAGCTTATAGCTAACTAGCTAACCATGTAGCTACTTTCATTGCTTGTCAGCTGAGTGGAAGCTAATGTGTAAACTGTTTTGTTCAGGATTCACAGTTTGGTACCCCTTCAACCGAACAATTCCAGTCATTGCATTTATAAAATGTAATATTTAAAAGTCTGGTTTCCACCGTTGAAAGTTTCCCCTGAACTTGTATAGCAGAATATGGTGTAACACCACTGCCGCTGTTTTTCTCTTGTCTCGACAGGTGTAAATGCTTCTTGTTTTACAACCTGCCAATAATTGACTGGCAGTATTAACACAGTCAGCATTTGATTGATATTAAACATACAGAACTGATGTTTATTTAGCTATTTATTTTATTTGTATTTATTCTTTATTTTAATGGTTAGCATTTGACTGATACTAAACATACAATACTGATGTTTATTTAGCTATTTATTTTATTTTTATTTATTCTTTATTTTAATGGTCAGCATTTGACTGATACTAAACAGTACTGATGTTTATTTAGCTATTTGTTTTATTTTTATTTATTCTTTATTTTAATAGTCAGCATTTGACTGATACTAAACAGTACTGATGTTTATTTAGCTATTTATTTTATTTTTATTTATTCTTTATTTTAATGGTCAGCAACTGACTGATACTAAACATACAGTACTGATGTTTATTTAACTATTTATTTTATTTTTATTAATTCTTTATTTTAATGGTCAGCATTTGACTGATACTAAACATACAGTACTGATGTTTATTTAGATATTTATTTTATTTTATTTTATTTTTATTTATTCTTTATTTTAATGGTCAGCATTTGACTGATACTAAACATACAGTACTGATGTTTATTTAGCTATTTATTTTATTTTATTTATTCTTTATTTTAATGGTCAGCATTTGACTGATACTAAACAGTACTGATGTTTATTTAGCTATTTATTATATTTGAATGTATTCTTTATTTTAATGGTCAGCAATTGACTGATACTAAACATACAGTACTGATGTTTTTTTAAGCTATGTATTGTATTTTTATTTATTCTTTATTTAAATGGTCAGCAACTGACTGATACTGAACATACAGTACTGATGTTTTTTTAAGTAATTTACTGTATTTTATTTTATTCTTTATTTTCTCAGTGTTCATTTCTAGAATTTGTTGACAGTGTATAATAATAATGTCAAATATTCTTTGATAAAAATATTTGTTTTAGAAAGCAGCCTTCTGAGTACCTTTGCATAGTCATATCGGTGCAAAATCGGTGAACAATCCACATAGAAAAGGTCTGTTTTCATTCCAGCTCAAAAATTTACTATATCGGCCACCATATCGGTAATCGGTGAATATTCCCCCTCTAAAATCTGTATCAGTCGGGCTCTAATATATATATATATATATATACACAGTAATGTTATTCTATGAAACTAGGTTGTATTAAACTTTGTAACATAATTAATCTCACACCATTTGTGCTATGGATTTGAATCAATCTATCTATCCACCCCTACACCCATAATTAACTGTCAAGCACATGAGGATCTCATTAAAATGTTCTATACTTCCATACACTGCAACTTAAAGTGCAAAAATGAACTCCTACTATGTCCTGTGGGGAGAGTCTCCGTAGCACTGAGCTCCATTGTGGCCACCAGTGGTCATTTACATTTAGATTTACATTTATTCATTTGGCAGATGCTTTTATCCAAAGCGACTTACAAAAGAGGAAAACATAAGCGAATCATCTTAAGGAGACAGTGGTATAAAAAGTGCTGTATTACAAAGTTACACTAGCATCATACTAGTATTCAAAACAGAATAAAGTGCAACAGGAAATTTTATTATTATTTTTTTTTTAATGACTGGTTAAGTGCTCATGGAAAAGATGTGTTTTTAGTCGTATTTTTGAAGACAGAGAGTGAGTCAGCTTCACGGATGGAGCTGGGAAGGTCGTTCCACCAACGTGGTATGATGAAGCTGAAAGTCCGGGAAAGTGTTTTGGTGCCTCTTTATGTTGGTACAACAAAGCGACGTTCCTTAGCCGACCGCAGGTTTCTAGTGGGCGTGTAGCTCTGCATAAATGATTTTAGGTATGCTGGAGCAGACCCAGTGACTGTTCTGTATGCCAGCATCAGAGCCTTGAATTTGATACATGCATCAACCGGCAGCCAGTGGAGAGAGACAAGGAGTGGTGTGACATGTGCTCTCTTTGGTTCATTAAAGACCAGACATGCTGCTGTATTCTGGATCATTTGCATGGGTCTAACTGCACATGCAGGGAGGCCTGCAATGAGAGCGTTACAGTAGTCCAGTCTAGTTATGACAAGTTACTGGACAAGCAGTTGTGTGGCATGTTCAGAGAGGAAGGGTCTCATCTTCCTGATATTGTAGAGTGTAAATCTACATGATCTTGCGGTCTTTGAGATGTGATCTGTGAAATTTAGTCTGTTGTCGATGGTTACCTCTAGATTTCTGGCCGATTTGGAAGGCATTACTGTAGTTGCACCCAGCTGCATGGTGATGTTGTGTTCAACAGCAGGGTTGGCTGGAAAGACAAGGAGTTCAGTCTTGGCTGGGTTGAGTTGTAGGCGGTGCTCCTTCATTCAGGCCGAGATGTCTGCCAGGCAGGCAGAAATTCGAGCAGTCACTGTAGTATCGTTGGGCTGGAAAGACAAGTAGAGTTGCGTGTCATCAGTGTAGCAGTGGTAAGAGAAACCATGTGCCTGAATGATGGGTCCCAGTGATGTTGTGTATATAGAGAAGAGAAGTGGCCCAAGCACTGATCCCTGAGGTACCCCAGTAAGTAGCTGATGTGGCTTGGATACCTCACCTCTTCAGGCTACCTTGAAGGACCTACCTGAGAGATAGGAATTAAACCAGTCAATCACATTTCCTGTGATACCCAGCGAGGAGAGGGTGGATCAAAGTACTAATTTGAAAAATGAGGAGAAAGACTGAGCAGACTACTTTGAAGGTGACCCCTGTGTGTGGACTTTTATCATGACTCCGCACACCAGGAGCGCACAACCTCAAGGAAGTCCTTCAGGGGCCGACATAATGAAAAGTTGGCTACAGTGACCGGAAGTAAACTCATCAACCACCACAGCCAAAAATGCAATGATGGAGGGAATGAGACGTTGTGTCAATGTAGTGACACTAGGGGTCACTCTTGGGAGCCCCAAACACCGAGACTCCCATCCAAGGCCTGTAAGTCTACGTCATCTCTGGCAGCCAAAGCTTACAATGCCGCTGGACAGGCCGCCTCCGCCCTGCATGCCATGGCCCTCCTGCAAGTACACCAGGCCAAGGCATTGAAAGAGCTGCACGTGGGTAGTCCTGACCCCGAAGTGATGCAGGAGCTGCGCTCGGTGACCGATCTCCCCCTCCGGGCGACGAAGGTCATGGCGCGGGCACTCGGGCAGGCGATGTCCACCTTGGTGGTCCAGGAGCGCCACCTATGGCTTAATCTGTTCAAGATGAAGGACACCGACAAGATCTGCTTCCTCGATGCTGCCATCTCCCAGATCGGCCTATTCGGCGACACCGTTGAGGACTTTGCCCAGCAGTTCTCAGCGATGAAGAAGCAGACGGAGGCCATTCAACACATCCTGCCCCGGCACGGTTCAAGGTCCCACACCCTATCTGCTCACCAAGGGCGTCCCCCTGCGGCTGCAACTCAGGGGGCTCCGCCGCAGCCTGAGCCAACCACTTGGCCCCAGCGTAGAGCCCCCTGCAAGAAGCTGATGCCCCGCGTCTCATGGTCTGGTGCTAAGAGCCCCAGGAAGGCCCCCAAGTGCCCCTGAGACAGACGACCCAGGGAGAAAGAGGCCCGCTGGAACTCCGGAGCTGGTATCCAGACCACACCGTCTCCCCGGTGGAGGGCCGGGAGGAGAATCCTGTGTTCCCTTTTGTTTTGTTTTTGCCACACGCCCAAGGGGCTGCGGTACCCACATTTTCAAAAAAGAGCGGTTTCCTCACTCCCTGGGACATACACCTGGTGTTTACGGCCGTCGTTGTCATGATGGCCGTACACCGAACACCCACGGCCAGGGTGCTACGAACGCTGGCCACCCGCCTTCGTGCACCCGGCCGCGGCACACACACACCCATCGCGCTAGTTGGCCAGGACGATCCGACTTGGCTATGCGATTCAGTTCGCCCGGTGCCCGCCCGCATTCAGCGGCATCTGCTTCACCTCAGTGAGGGGCAAGAATGCCACTGCCCTGCATGTGGAGATTCAAGATGCTGACTCAGAAGCGCATTCTGTCATGCGTTCGGCATCAAGATTAGTTCGTGGTGGTAGACCTGAAGGATACGTACTTCCATGTCTCGGTTTTACCTCAGCACAGACCCTTTCTGTGGTTCACTTTCGAGGGCTGGGCATATCAGTACAAGGTCCTCCCCTTCAGTCTGTCCCTGTTGCCTCGTTGTGTCGTTGTTATGACAGACGCCTCCAAGTTAGGCTGGGGCCCGTGTGCAACGGGCACGCAACCGCAGGCTCCTGGACAGGGCCGCGACTGCATTGGCATATCAACTGCCTCGAGTTGCTGGCGGTATTGCTGGCCTTGTGGAGGCTTTGGCCGTTGATCCAGGGCAAGCACATGTTGGTCCGGATGGACAACACGGCGACGGTAGTGTATATAACCACCAAGGTGGCTTACGCTCGCGTCGCATGTCGCAACTCGCCCGCCGTCTCCTCCTCTGGAGTCAGCAGCGACTGAAGTCGTTGCAGGCCACTCACATCCCGGGCGACCTCGACCATACAGCGGATGCGCTGTCACGGCAGGTGACGCTCAGGGGAGAGTGGAAATTCCACCCCCAGGTGGTCCAGCTGATTTGGAGTCGATTTGGCAAAGCACAGGTAGACCTGTTTGCTTCCCGGGAATCCTCCCACTGCCCACTCTGGTATTCTCTGACTGAGGCTCCCCTTGGCACATATGCGCTGGCACACAGCTGGCCAAGGGGGCTGCACAAGTATGCATTCCCCCCAGTGAGCCTGCTTGCACAGACCTTGTGCAATGTCAGGGAGGACGAGGAACAGGTCATACTCGTGGCGCCGTACTGGTCCACCCAGGCTTGGTTCTCAGAACTCACGCTCCTCACGACAGCCCCTCCGTGGTGAGTTCCCCTGAGGGAGGACCTCCTCTCTCAGGGACGGGGCACCATCTTGCACCCGTGCCCAGACCTCTGGAATCTCCACGTCTGGTCCCTGGACGGTACGCAGAAGATTTAAATGGTCTACCACCAGCGGTGGTAGACACGATCACTCAGGTCAGGGCTTCCTCTACGAGGCAGCTGTATGCCTTGAAGTGGCGTTTGTTCGCAAACTGGTGTTCTTCCAGAGGTGAAGAACCCCAGAGATGCTCAGTTGGGTCGGTGCTTTCCTTTCTACAGGAGAAGCTGGAGGGGTGCTGTCCCCCTCCACCTTGAAGGTGTATGTGGCCACTATAGTGGCGCAGCGGCGCGGTGGACGGTAAGTCCCTCGGGAAGCACGACCTGATCATCAGGTTCCTTAGAGGCACGAGGAGGCTGAATCCTCCTACGCCGCACCTCATTCCCTCGTGGGATCTCTCTGTGGTCCTGCTGGGCTTGCGGAGAGCCCTGTTTGAGCCCCTAGAGTCAGTTGAGATAAAGACTGCCCTCCTGACTGCGCTCACATCCATCAAGAGGGTTGGGGACTTGCAGGCGTTCTCTGTCAATGACACCTGCCTGGATTTTGGTCCTGAGTACTCTCACTTGGTCTTGGGACCCCAACCGGGCTATGTGCCCAAGGTTCCCACGACCCCTTTTAGGGATCAGGTGGTGAGCCTGCAAGCGCTGTCCTGGGAGGAAGCAGACCCAGCCTTGTCGTTGCTGTGTCCGGTACATGCTTTGTGCATCTACTTGGACCACACGCAGAGCTTTAGATGCTCTGAGCAGCTCTTTGTCTGCTTTGGTGGACAGTGGAAAGGGAACGCTGTCTCCAAACAGAGGCTTGCCCACTGAATCGTGGATGCCATCGCTTTGGCATACCAGGCCCAGGGCGTGCCCTCCCCTTTGGGATTACAAGCACACTCCGCGAGGTTTCATACCGTGTGTTGTCAGGTATGAACAGGTAAATATGCGGGGCAGCTGGCCATGTGTACCGCTTGCGTACAGCGCATTTCCCCTCCCGGAGGTGAAGACGTGTGCTTTTTCCCCCATGCGAGTTCACGAGATGGTGAACCCTGGATGTCTTTCATCTCTAGCCCTGTGGCAGGCGAATTCGGCAGAGGAATTCGTAGCCGGGCCCAGCACGTGTGCTAGTATGCCCTGTACTGGGGCAGGTGCTCCACATGTGCTGGTTACCTGTGGTAACCCCTTGTGATGTATTTTCTGTGGTATGGTTTCCCTGGTGGTAAATCCACGTCTCCCTTGGGCAGAGCTTCCTCTGCCACTGGTCGCCGTGTTTGTAGATCTCCTCCCCTCCGGGTAGGACCTACCATGGCGCCTCTTCCTCGTGTGGCTGGTAAGCCCATGTGATGTATTCGCCACATGTTAACCTCCCCTTCGGGCAGGATGTGGTCTCCGCGGTGTCTTTTCCACCTAGGGAAAGAACACCTTCCCTGAGGCGAAAAACATTTCACTCTGTGGGGAGAAAAAAGAGAGAAAAGGCCGCAGCTGGCATGGCCTGTTCCCATTGTAGATATGTCTTGTCCCCCCGGGGTGTGAGGGACTGTGCGACATTCTTTGGGTGTTGGGGGAGGCTACATGCAGACCGGATGCACCTGCTATTAGGCACGCAGCGGCTTGCTTGCACCTGCACCGTCAGTCCACGTAACACAGTTCAGCTGGTTGTGGTGTTTCATATAGGGACCCCTAGTGTCACTACATCGACACAACGTCGAGTGAGTGACAGATAGGGAACGTCTTGGTTACTGTTGTAACCTCCGTTCCCTGATGGAGAGAACGAGACGCTGTGTCCCTCTTTCCACAATGCTGTACTACCCGCTGAAATGGCCTGGAACCCTGTCTCGGCTCCTCAGTGCAAAACCTGAATGAGTGGTTGCGAGCCAGCTCCTTTTATACCCGTATGTCCGGGGGAGTGGCATGCAAATTCCACTTGCTAATTCCCATTGACCTTTTCTCAAAGATCAGAGGTGTTTGGGCCTCCCAAGAGCGTCCCTTAGTGTCACTACATCGACACAACGTCTCATTCCCTCCATCAGGGAACGGAAGTTACAACAGTAACCAAGACATTTTTAGTGTTAAATGAAAACATACTGTCAGAAGAAGTTTTTGCATAATGTCAATAAGTATTAAAACCTAGATATTATTGGTAATATTACTGATTTTTTAAAATGTATTTATTTATTTTTATTTGGGTATTAAATGTAATATGTTTTGTCCAGATCTATTAAATTACTCAAAAATACATAAAAAATGCAATTCACACAATGCAATTACTTGAAAATGTGGCATCGTCATAAAGGAACTGGCTTTTATAAGGTAAATAAAGGAATTACAAAGGATTAATAGGACGGAAAGTGATACTGAGGACATACAAACTATAAATTGATTGCAGTTTAAAACAATATTCTGAAGTTTTGCTTGAAATATTTCACTTAGAGAAAATTAAAAAAAATGATTCGCTATTTCAGAAGTTGGCAACATCTGCTCAACCAAATAAGGAAATTATATCAAATTCAAATCACCCCTGTTTTCTCTTAATTGTGATATTGTGATAAAAGAAATGTAAATGTCACTAATATGATTCCCATCTTCAAAAATGTTGTGAGTCTAATATTTTATCCAATAGGCATTTAAAGAAATATATTTTATGTAAATATACTGCATAGTAGGAATGATCTGCCTTCGGCAGGAAAAAATATGGAAAATGTATAAGAAAAAGATCTAAAGTAAAAGACAAATAGGTGCATTAAATAGAAGAATACGAGTATACTAATGATTATCTCACACTCACATAAATAATCTCATCTCCTGCGTTACCTCTTCTTTTTGTAATGACATTTAAGAAACCATTCATAATGTGATGTCAGCCATTACTCTGACACAGCGTTTTATCACTATGAAGAGTGATTTCCGTCTCATAAATATGATGACAATAACAACTAGAGTATTATAACAGCCACCCGAATGAAAGCACTAATGTGAGTATTAAAGAAAGATACGAGCCATTAATCAGTTTCCTTTCAGCTCATGTTAATTTAGCGAGCAGAACGTCAGCTAAAATATGTCGGCATATTGGGCAGATATAGGATATACATCTTTCGGAAAATGGGAAACGGATTACTCTGAAACCTTGCAGTCAATTTGTGAGGAGGGGTGAAATCCATTAATCTCAGAGAAAATCAAAATGTAGAGAAAAGAGAGGAAGAGCAAATTGAGAGAAGAATGGTGTAGATGAGAGGATGGACTATAAAAAGCACAATTACTGCACCAAAGGAACACCTGTGTTCTAGAAAAGGTGTTCATTGTTGGTACTAGAGGTGGGATTTTTTATGCACCTCATGATTCGATTCGATATCAATTCAGGGATTCATGATCCAATTCCAAAATAATTCTCAGTGCATCTCAGCAATTGCATAGGAATGCAAATCTTTATGCAATTGAAGTGTGTTACTTCTGTGCAACTAGCATCACCAATTGTGTTCGGGAAACGAAACAAAATAAATCAAAACTATGTTATATTTTAGCATCTTCAAAGTAGCCACCCTTTGCATAGCATTTGCAGAAACATTCTCTTGACATTTTCTCAACCAACTTCTTGAGGTATCACACTGGGATGCTTTTTAAACAGTACTGAAGGAGTTCATATCAGTACTGGGCACTTATTAGCTGCTTTTCTTTATTATTCAGTTCAACTCAAGATAAAGCACTTGATAATAATATATTTTGCAGTTATTTTTTTACTGAATTAAACTTAATAAAAACTATTTTTCCTTTAATTCAGTGAATGTCATTTAGAGGTATTTTTCAAAGACAATTTTGTCCTCTTTATTGTTAGCAAGCACGTTTAATATAACCTTTTAAGTTGGGGCACAAGCTAAATAGCTATGATTAATTGTTGCAATAATCGCTGAATAGTCGAATAATCGTTCTAATAATCGTTAGATTAGTTGATTATCAAAATAATCGTTAGTTGCAGCCCTACTGTGCACTTGATCAAACAATGACAGACTCTGTTCTTCTGCATGTCATTCACATGTATTCTGTCAGTATAGTTGTTCTTTGAATTGTTAGACTGCACCAAAAAATGACATAAAAACAAACAACCTGTCAAAAAAAGTACTTTATAAATCATCCCTTTGGCACTTAGGCTGGTTGCCATGTCTTTGAAAGATGCAACAAAGTAAGCTGCTCTGTGGAGCTAAAGCAAGCGTCATTAATATTATTTTTCGAAACACCTACCTGAAGTATTCAACTTGGCACATAACTTACACCACTTGAATGACTTCGAATGATCCCTCACATTTTGCAGCTTGTTTTGGTATTACTTTTTCAAGCAACCAAACTTAAGATCTTCGCCTGCTAGTGGTAACATTTTTGCCTCTAGTAAGGGTTTCCGGTTTCTAATCCACCATCTAATCCACCATCTTAGTTTTATTTGAATAAACCAAGATTGCATCTGTACATCAGTGGATGCATTTACTATAAGTGGGGACACATCTGATTGTATTTTGCTTTGTTTTTCTGTGTGCATATGAGAAAATTGCCATTGTCACTCAATGCTGAAAACAGCCACAATGAGCACTCATCATAATATAAAAAAATAACACATTTTAGCAACAGATCGCCACTTATGAAATAGAAACTCATGCTGAAGAGCTAGAGATGTTTCCTCTGAATTAGACACATACCTGACGCAACCTATTTAAAAAAGAAATGGTGGACAAAATTGCCCTAGGCAAAAAAGTGGTGGGGAAATATCCCACCCGTACCTCCCATAAATGATGCCTTTGGAAATGTATAAACAAAAAAATTAGTTAAAATGAAATGAAAGAACAAAAAACTGAAAAAACACTAAAGGTACAGTACACAATTTTCTTATATCTATCATGTGAGATGGTATGAACCCAATTGTGGTGATGTGGGCTTTGTCGAGAGACGTCTGTGGAGAGCGAGGCCGGGAAAGGAAGAGCGGTAAGGATTGACACCTGTGGGAAATCACCTCTAACAGCTGTTTTGTGTTTCAGCGAGAGCTGAAGGGGGTTAAAATGGCAGTCCAGACCGCCGGAGGAGAGAGAGAGAGAGAGAGAGACCGAATTGTGTGTGTGCCCTGCTGAAAAGCAGTGTGTTATACTAAAAAGTAGTGTGAATAAATAAACCTATGTGGATTGTTTTTTCCGACTCCCGCTTCCTCCTTCGAACCTGATCCAGTGACTTACCTCCCAGAATCACAAGCATGTGTGAAAAACAGTGATTCACACTGAGCTAGCTTCCTGGATGTTTGTCTCACAGTAATTTCTGTATAATTATCAAACTTTAAACTTTGCCTATCTAGTTTATTGTAGTTAGAGTAAAGCTATTCTTTTAACTTTTGTTGATAAAGTCTAGATAGTCAAAATACAGCCTCAGTCACCATTCACTTGTATTGAATGTGAAAAAAAAAAAAAAAAAAAAATGCAATGCAAGTGAATGTTGACTGAGGTTAACATTCTGCTTACTTCTCCTCTGTGTTCCGTGTAAGAAAGAATGTCATATGGGTTTGGAACGAGATGAGGGTGAGTAAATGACAACGGAATTTTCATTATAGGGTGAACTTTCCTTTAAGTTAGTAGTGTCACTCTTTTTATAGTTATTTCCCACCACTGCATATGAAACAGTATCTGTATTATGCAGTGATTTCCTTTCCCGAGACAGCCTACCATCACATTTGATGAAATGACTGGTAATTTCTTCCTTTATGCTTTCCAACGCATCTAATATCTGTTCTCAAGTCCACGTTCCTTCTCTCTATCTCCTTCTCTCTTTGTCTCAATTTCCTAGCTCCCATTTTTCCTAAATATCTGTTTCTTCACCACTGTGCCGTTCTGCAGTGCATTTCTCTCCGCCTGTCTGCCTGTCGTCTCTCTCTCACTGCTGTGTGTTCATTTTGTGCGCTCATCACTCCTGCAGCTTCACCATTAGCGCTGAGACGCTGATAAAGCAGCCTGGTGAGTCAGCAACCACTGGATCAGACAAATTCACCTGTGCACAGCACACAAAGTAATCTTAAGACAAAAAAAGCAATTTGTTTCATTCTCATTGTCTGCCAGTTATACTCAGCACCCTTACTAGTAATGGAAGAGGTGTGGAATTTTATTTAAAGGTCAACATACTGACTGAAATTTAGGGTGTTTTCACAATACAATTTTTAGAGTGGACCCGAGTATGTTTGAGATTAAAGTTTGTTTTTTTATTTGTTTGGTATGAAAGCAGTTTTGCAATCCTGCTATACAGTAGAGCACAACAG
This sequence comes from Myxocyprinus asiaticus, assembly GCF_019703515.2. Lineage (NCBI taxonomy): Eukaryota > Metazoa > Chordata > Actinopteri > Cypriniformes > Catostomidae > Myxocyprinus > Myxocyprinus asiaticus. The sequence goes on from NC_059369.1 coordinate 41,729,250, forward strand.
TCAGGTTCTACAAGTAAAATTCCTATTCGTTCCCATTAATTTTTTCCAAAGGGGAATAGATTATTAAAAATAACTTATAAGCAACCCATTAAAAACAGACCTCGAGGGGGCCTGGGTAGCTCAGCGAGTATTGACGCTGACTACCACCCTGGAGTCGTAAGTTCGAATCCATGGTGTGCTGAGTGACTCCAACCAGGTCTCCTAAGCAACCAAATTGGCCCGGTTGCTATGGAGGGTAGAGTCACATTGTGTAACCTCCTTGTGGTCGCGATTAAGGGTTCTCCCATTCAATGGGGCACGTGGTAAGTTGTGCGTGGATCACGGAGAGTAGCATGAGCCTCCACGTGCTGTGAGTCTCCGTGATGTCATGCACAGCGTGCCACGTGATAAGATGCGTTATTGCGGTGAACAAAGTGCGCCAAAAGAGCTCTGCAGCAACCGTCCACTTCCATGATACACTGCAAATAACGCAACCGAGTCGATCTGCATACACTTTTAAACCACTTGTGTATTTGTATATATTTGAATATTTTGTGATAAAATAAAAATATGTTCATATACTTATAACCAACAACTTTAAATCAGTGGTTTCATATTTTGATTGATTCATGGCTTGGAATTCTTTAATGTAGGATTTAATGAAATCCCTTTGGAAAGAAATAGTGGGTAAAAATACTGGAACCAAGACTGCTGGAAAAGTTGGTGGGCACTGTTGTGCTCTATTGGTGTAGAAATGACATTTCCCCTTTAAGGTTTAAAGTCCCATCTAGTGCTAACAACGGAAGATAAAAAAACCAAAGGTTAAAATTCAGCTAATAAGCCAGCAATAAAGACAACGTCATGTGATGTGTCATAATTGTGCTATTTTTTAGCACGCAAAAAATTCTCGAGACAGAAATTTAATATTTTAAATAATAATAGTGCTGAAATACGAAGAGCATACATTAAAAATGTCAAGCGCTCTCAGCGTGAGGCAGGTTGCCATTACTAAATTAGCTCTAAATGAGGGTTTGGTTTCAGCGAAAGCACTGTTCCGCTGCGTCTTTGCTAATCCCCCATTACACTGGCTAACTTTTATCATCCACCGTGCCTAATTACTCTCAGATTGTGTAATTACCAGGAGACTGTTAATTAAAACCCAGAATGCCATAATGAAGGACCCCAAGAAGAAATAAATGATTGAATAAGAGGGTCTTGAAAGTAAGGGGTTGCTGAACTTCAAGCTAGCGTGCCTCCTCACAGGAAGATATTTAATCAGCATGGAGAATGTCACAGCACATTTAAATACATTTCAGTACAGTTGACACAACACATTTATCACTGCATGTGAATAGCAGCACATACTTCCAAAGTATGAGCAACATTTTTGCTTTTTGAAGACCAAAATAACCATGTTTTAGCATATTGCTGAATGCTAAGCATACAATTACTTGGAATTACTTGGTTTGCAGGCTTAAGATGAGTTACGATGAAGCTACAAACTTCTTATAACTTAAAGCAGTTATACAGTCAAGCTACTCTTAAAAAATTAGGTAGCTAAAAAGTAGCTAATTACATTGAAGCTATTTAAAGAAGTTTATTATCATTATTATTATTATTATTATTTATTTATTGTTTATTTTTATTTATAACAATCAGATGATATTATTTAGTAAAAATAGTTAAAGGAATAGTTCACCCAAAATGAAAATTCTCTCATCATTTTCTCACCCTTATGTCATCACAGATGTGTATGACTTTCTTTATTCTGCTGAACTCAAATGAAGATTTTTAGAAGAATTTTTCAGCTCTTTTGGTCCATACAATGCAAGTGAATGCATGCCAAAATTTTGAAGATCCAAAAATCACATGAAAGTAATCCATCAGACTCCAGTGTTTTAATCCATGTCTTCAGAAGTAATATGATAGGTGTGGGATAGAAACAGATCAATTTTTAAGTCCTTTTTTACTATAAATTATCCTCCCTGCTCAGTCAATCTCCACTTTAAATTTCACTTACGCATTTTCTTCTTGTGTTTTCGTGATTCACATTCTTTGTGCATATCGCACCCTACTGGGCATGGAGAAGAATTTCTAGCAAAAAATAACTTAAATATTGATCTGTTTATCACCAACACCCATCATATCACTTCTGAAGATATGGATTAAACCACTAGAGTCATATGGATTACTTTTATGCTGCCTTTATGTGCTTTTTGGAGCATCACAATCGTGGCACCTATTCACCTACCGAGCGGAAATATTCTTCTAATAATCTTAATTTGAGTTCTGCAGAAGAAAGAAAGTCATACACATCTGGGATGGCACGAGGGTGAGTAAATGACGAGAGAATTTTCATTTTGGGTGAACTATCCCTTTAAATATGAAATTAGGGTGACATTCCCTTACAAGATTAACCTTGATTTTACTAAAGTAACCGTAGTTTAACCATTATATTTGTAGTAATGCCATAGTTACCACAAAATTAATCATGGTTACCACAGTCATGGTTGCTACAATATTACTACAGTAAAACAAGGTTTCTGCCAAAAAGACATGGTTACTAGTAGTAAAACCATGGTTATTTTTATAAGGGTTAAAAAAAAAAAAAAATAGGGTGACAATATTAAATTGATCATGAACTTAAAATACACTCAAAATAAAGTGATAAACAGCAAAAATTAACCAAATACTTTGGCAAAGTCCCTTTAAAGTGGTCATGACATGCCTTTTTTTTTATAACGTTATCATAATTAGTATGTTCCTTGAGGTTCACTTATAATATTAGTAAACAAAATAAAATAAATAAATAAAAAACATATTTGTGAAACGTGATCATTTTCCACCCTCATTCTGACCCTCTGTCAGAAACGCTCTGTTTTGGTGCTGCTTCTTCTAAGATTTGGCAGTAAACGGCCTCTGTAGGGTTGTGCGGTATACCGGTACAAACGAAATATCGCTATACTAAAAAATTTTAAACAGTACGATATCATCTTGTTGTTAATTTCAGTACCATATTAAAGTATGCTGCCATTAGCAAAATGTAATGTAATGTGATAGTTTTAAAATGAAATCAGAGACCATTTGAAAATAATAATATAAAAGCCTCTATATGTCCAAGTGTGATCATTAAGAGGATGTCATTTAATGAAATAATACACAGTCACATATGCTGCACGCCACAGTATGAATATGAGGCACCTCTCTGCCCTGTCATCTCCTTCACACACACAAACACACACACACACACAGTCACAAACACACACACAAACGAAACACATGCTACTAATGCTTGATTTTCATGCAGTGTGTCCAACAGTATCCATCTGCAGAGCCACAGATCAGTGTGTTGAGCGTATAAACGGTTGTGAACTCTATAATGAACTCTTTCTCCATTGTAGCTCGGAGATTTCAGCTCGCGAGTCGCGGGAAGCTTGATGTAACCAGTGTTGGGGAGTAACGGAATACATGTAATGGGATTACGTATTTAAAATACAAAATATAAGTAACTGTATTCCACTACAGTTACAATTTAAATCATTGGTAATTACAATACAGTTACATTCAAAAAGTAATTGGATTACTGAAGAGATTACTTTGCATTTTATTGTCATTTGTTTCATTTAATATTTAGTCCTTTCAGATAGAAAACATTTATACATATAAATGATGCGATCCAAAGTGCATTTGAACAGCGGTGAAACACTTTCTTATGATGTGTTACATTCATACGAGCAGACAGAGAAGTAAGTTTGAAGTAAGTTTGGAGCAGAAGAAATAGAAATAAACCTTGTGTAAATTGTCAGCTTTACACTAAGCTAAAATGCTATTTCTAGCCATTTTACATGCACGTTACCAGGCACAATCATATTTTTTTTATCAAGAAAATTCACGTTGGATCATAATTTCTTTTTTCTAGTAAGACCTTTGATATTAGGTCAGAAATCATATTCTTGATATTAATTTTTGTATTGTTTTCCTGTAAAAATATCTAAAAATCCTTAAAACAAGATCAATTTGATTGATCTGGTTTTAGAAACAACACTGCATAAGATATTTTGGTTTTTCAGAGAATGTATTTTTAACATGTGTATTTTGTCTTACTGTACTGGCAGAGTTTTTATAGTCAAAACAAGTGAAAAAATCTACCAGTGCTGAAGAAGTAATCCAAAGTATTTAGAATACGTTACTGACCTTGCGTAATCTAACGGAATACGTTACAAATTACATTTTACAGCATGTATTCTGTAATCTGTAGTGGAATACATTTAAAAAGTAACCCTACCAACCCTGGATATAACAAACCCTTCACAAACAGAAAGAACTTCAAATGAGAGCTCTATTTCATCTGATTGCGTGAAACTGAAGACATTACGACAGAATAATATTACTACTGTATAAAAGTGTAACATTCAAAGCAGTTGCAATAATACTCATAGTAACAATAATATAATATTTAATGGTTATATTATTAGTATTGTTATCTGTAAGCAATATCACATAAGCAAGTGTACTGAATATCAGTATGTTGTGATACAGCCATGGTAGATTTTTGCCTCAGGTAATCAGATTGTTTTCATTTAATGTTTTCATTAATACTGTAAAGCTCTGTTGTGCATTTTTTTTTTTTTTTTTTTTTTTACCAAAAATTATATATATATATATATATATATATATATATATATATATATATATATATATATATATATATATATATATATAGTTGAAATGTATTACACTACCGTTCAAATGTTTGGGGTCACTTGACTGAAATGTTTCTCATGATCTTAAAAATCTTTTGATCTGAAGGCGTATGCTTAAATGTTTGAAATTAGTTTTGTAGACAAAAATATAATTGTGCCAACATATTAATTTATTTTATTACAAAACTAAAATGTTATTTATAAAAAATTGTTTTTTTGAAATGGATGACTTGGACCGAATAATTAAGAAAAGCAGCCACTATAGATGGGAACTCCTTCAATACTGTTTAAAAAGCATCCCAGGGTGATACCTCAAGAAGTTGGTTGAGAAAATGCCAAGAGTACATGTCTGCAAATTCTAGGCAAAGTGAAACTTTGAAGATGCTAAAATATAACATAGTTTTGATTTATTTTGAATTTTTTTAGTCATAACATAATTCCCATATTTCCATTTCTATTATTCCATAGTTATGATGAATAACTTTTGAACGGTAGTGTATATTTTGATTTCATTAAAGCTATGCAGTATGTATTTGATCAGAGATTTTTTTTTAAATTATTATTATTTGTTGTCTAAGTATCGAGTTAGTATCGATACCGAGGTACCAGGGCTGGTATTGTACCGAAGCCAAAATGTTGGTATCGGAGCAACCCTAGCCCACCGTTCTGATTCCTCATGTAGGAACCCTTCATGTAATCACCCCTTTAAGGCTGTGTGGTGCTCAAGTGAATCAGTGAATAATTTATGTGAACTAGTTTATTTACATGAACCATCTGAAAGAACTTTGGAGTTCTCAAAGCTATATCTAAGTGAATCATTTATTTTAATCGGTTCATTTATCTGAACTGTCCAAAAGAACCGATTCGCATAAATGATTTAGATTTTCCAGCGCTACATGAGAAAGAGAGGACAGTTTAGGTGAGCGTGTTTGATTTCTCCCTCAATGTGACGATTATTGCATTTTGTGATGATACAGGGCCTCTCATTGGAAAATGTGGCTTGTTACTGGAAAAGCTGCACTATAGTGAAAATAGCTTAAAGGGATAGTTCACCCCAAAATGACAATTATCTCGTTATTTACTCACCCTCATGATATCCCAGGAGTGTGTGATTTTCTTTCTTCACCAGAACACATTTGAAGAAAAATAGAAAAATTTCTTAGCTCAGTAGGTCCTTAAAACGCAAGTGAATGGAGATTTCACTTTTGAACATCCAAAAATTACAGATAGTCAGCATAAACATAATCCATTCGACACCAGCTGTTAAATTAATGTCTTCTAAAGTGACACGATCACTTTTGGTGCGAAAAACATAAATATTTAAGTACTTTTTTCAACTCTAAATTATGCTTCCAGTCGGCAGCGGTATGTGCATGTGACGTAATCGCATTGGCATTTGAAACACGTGAGAATTGAGGCACATGCGTAACAGCTGAAAGAGCAGGGCTGTTTACAAGTGAGGAGGAGGAACGCTGTACAATAGCTTGGTTGATTTTGGTTTAGATCTGTTATTATTTGTTTCTTTACTCACAATGATGCATTTGTGTAATTATCCTGGATTTCTCAACCGAGTGGAGAACGTGAGATTACCTCTGTATCCATGGCAATGTGAACACGTCACATGAGAGATATCTTGGACTCCACCCTCTCCTGAAGCGTTGGTTTATAGTTAAAAAGTACTTAAATATGTATCTTTTTTCACACCAGAAGTGATCGTATCACTTTAGAAGACATTCATTTAACAGTTTGAGTCATATCGATGACGTCTATGCTGACTGATTTGTGGATCTTCAAAAGAGAAATCACCATTCACATGCATTTTAAGAACCTACCGAGCTAAGAAATTTTTCTATTTTACATCAAATGTGTTCTGGTGAAGACAGAAAGTCATACACATCTGGGATATAATGAGGGTGAGTAAATAATGAGAGAATTTTCATTTTTGGGTGAACTATCCCTTTAACTACTGTCATGCTACTGAAAAAAATGTAGTTAAGTTAATACCATTGCTACTTTTAGTTAAGTACTTCCCAACACTGTTTATGATAAAGTGTTAACTTTCACATTCTCAGTTAGAATGATATTGCATTAGATGTTATTTTGATAAACATGTCTCATTTCCATGTAACATTTGGGAGATGATTATTATACATATGCAGATTAAAATTGGACCAAGACCCTGCTTAAAAAACTTAAACCAGCCTAAGATGGTTTGCTGGTTTTAGCTGGTCTCCCATCCTGGCCAAGCTGATTTTTAGCTGGTCAGCCACCTTATTTCCCAGCGTGGCCAGCTAACAAGTGCCTAAAACAACCTTAAACTGGTTTAAGCTGTTTTTATTTCTTTTTAAGGCCATGGCTACAAAAGAAATACTTCATGAACAGATTAAAACAGGACCAAAATGCACTGGATTCTTCCAGGCCACATTATCTACATAAAAAGTCTTAGGAACAAGAAAATGTCACGCTGTTCTAGACATAAAGACATAAACTATTGTAGCATTTGTCAGACTCTCTGCACGTCCATGGTGGAGCTGCTGTTTGTGTTGTTAAGGGTGGAATGCGTGCTGTTCACTGACAATGCCAGCAGTTCCCTTTCACGAAGAATCTCTAAACTGAATTGATGCATGTCCATTTGTGAAGCATGATGTTCATCTTTATAATGAAAAACAACAGAGTGGAGAAATCAATGGATGGGATAATTAGATAAACACAGAGGGTACACCAGAGCACTTTGGAGGTCTATGTAAAGGGATGATGTATTACTCAACAAGTAGCCATCAGCCTGTACAGTAGTTTGTACCACCCTACATGTCTTTATCAATGCATATCTATTATTATCCCCCTAATGTTGCATGAAAGTTAGGCAGTATGCTTTGTGTCCAACGCAATATCATTGTTGACCAAGTGAAAGTCAAATTGACAAAATATTTTGTACCTTAAAGGTACACCTAAAATGTCTCTCTTACCTGATAGATACTGAAATAGGTGCCATATGGAATCACATCAGGTAATAAAATAATATGCCAATGATGCTGAATGATGTGACTGTATTTGAAACTAAACTGACCCTTTTTGTGCAGCAATTAAAGGGAGTGTTCCAGGTTCAATATAAGCTGAGCTTAATCAACAGCATTTGTGGCATAACATTCACTAATAGCCACATTAGCATTATACAAGTTAACATAATTTTAGTCTAACAAAATCAGAGATTTACTATTGTTACAGTGTTTGCCAGATTATATGGATTACCAGCATTATGTCGTCATGACAACAAAGTTATAATATTAGATATCCACCGTTTTCCTACATCCTATGATGCTTAGCGTGAAATGTGGGCGTTACTTTCATGGTCAAGTAAACACAGCAGTTGTTGCGGCGTATGTCCATTCATTCTTTCATTGTTGATAAATGTTGAGATTTTGAGGAGATTGTGTATGATTCCATGATGACATACATCAATCACTATATCAGCATGTTACTGAATGATAATAAACTGATAATAAACTGCGGTGCACTGTTTCTCCCAGATGCAGTTGAGATTTGATCTAAGCGTATTAGAGGCCATTCACAATGAACACATTTTTGCATCCGTTTGCGACTTTTTTTTTCTATTTAAACTAGCTCTAGGTGGATCTCTTCAACCGTTGCACAGCGTCTTGCTCAGAAGCACAGCTAAAATTTCCCATATTTACAGCTGGAATGTCTTTTATTTGGCCCAAGGTTCCCAAGGTTAATGTTCACCCACCCACTTACCTTATCTATGTCACAAAGTTGTAAGATTCCCTGCCAATTTGTAAATGTGAAGTTCTTGAAACCCATGTTGTCATTGTTTATATTAAAAATGGATAGCTCCTATACTGTATGCTGTTTTGTCAAACAGCGTACCAGCTATGGTAAAATACATAATAAATTAACACCTAAACTGCTAATACAAAACCCCTGATTATCACCTTACTATTGTGTCTACAACTGCACAGCACCCATAGAAGAAATTTCTTTTATTGTTTACATCTCAGGAACTATATCTTAGTAGAAGGATGACACTTTTTGTATTTTATGGCTGTAATTGTTTTATTATTATTATGTGGCATAGGGGGCATGGTCATGTGTCGGTCTGTGGGAGAGGAAGAGCGGTAAGGCTCGTCACCTGGGTCGTAATTATCTCTAACACCTGTCTCTCATTATAGTGATGGCGGAGGGAGACCTGAAAAGGCACGCCAGAGCTTCAGAGGGGGAGAGAGACTAGAGCCTGAAGCTGTTGTGTGTTTGGCAAACAAGAGCCTTTTTTGCTAATGTTTCACTAGACTGCGTGATAACAATAAAACACTTACTTTTGACTGTTCACTGTCTCCTGACTCCTCCTTTGCCCAGAACTTAGAACTTGCTACACTGGTGCCGAAAACCCGGCTTTGGAGGAGTACGTCGTTATGGAGTCCCACCACTGGGCCTCGCCAGCATCCAGTAGACTCAACACTAGGCCCTCACGGACGTACGCCTGAAGCAGGAACAGCATTTCCAAGTCCTGCTCCAGGCACAAGCGGAGGAACGGCAGGTGCTCCGGAGCCTGATCGCCAGAGTGGGGGCTGGTGCTGCAACATCCCCAGAACTCACCCCACATGCAGCCCTAATGAAGATGGGGCCGGACGACGACCCAGAGGCCTTTCTGGACCTCTTGAGAAGAAGGCAGAGGTCTGGAAGTGGCCTCCTGACCAGTGGGCGGCCAGGCTATGGCCCTTACTCTCCAGGGAGGCGCAGCTGGTGGCACAACGACTTCCTGCCGCCAGCCTCTTCAATTACCAACATCTAAAGAAGGCCATCCAGCAACGGGTTGGTTATAGCCCCGAACAAAGCCATCAGCTCTTTCGGTCTCTGAGCTTCGGGAAGCACGGCCATCTGTTTGCTTTTGCTCAGAAGCTCCGGGATGCCTGCCGGAAATGGTTGCTGGCGGAGGGAACCCACGGTGTCGTGGATGTAGTCAACCTAGTGGTACTGGAGCAGTTCGTCGCCCAGCTTCCATAAGGTATGTCCAAGTGGGTCCAGTGCCACCACCCGGCGTCCAGGTGTGTGCATGGTGACATTCACAAGTATCCAGTGGTTACCACTGAGATACAATTCAGGGGGAAAAGGCATAGAGTCGAGACTGCGGTTAATTCCCGCCTCACCCATCCACTAATTCTGGGAACCAATTGTCCTGGCTTTTTATTGTGGGTGATGTGTGTGGATGGGTCCTGCAAAGTAGTGTTGTGGTGTGTGACGTGTGACGCTATGGCTGGAGAGGCGGTGCCAGGGCTGTCAACGTCTGCTCCACGTCAGGATGACACAGACGAGGGAATTCCCGTACTCAGGGGCTTCCCTGAGGGGGATTTCCCTCTGGAGCAGTCGTGTGACGAGACCCTCAAGTACGCCCCTCCAGCCTAATGTTGCGCTCAAATACATACTTTTCTATTATCAAAGAGCGGTTGTATCGAGTGACGCAGGACACTCAGACCAAAGAGAAGACAACTCAGCTGTTAGTACCAAAGAGCCATTGGGAAACACTCTTCCAGGCAGCTCACTATAACCCAATGGCTGGTCTCTTAGGTCACGAAAAGACTTTGAACCGTATAATGGCCCGTTTCTTTTGGCCGAGCATTCACGGCGACATACGCAAATGGTGTGCGGCGTGCCATGAATGTCAGATGGTGAATCCACCATCCACCCCAAAAGCAGAATTGCACCCTCTGCTGTTGATCTAGGTCCCCTTCGAGAGAATTGGCATGGACTTCATCGGGCCATTAGAGCGGACTGCATGCGTCCATCACTTTGTATTAGTTCTGGTGGACTATGCAACGCGATATCCGGAAGCAAAGCCCCTGCGTAACATCTCAGCATGTAGTGTTGCGGAGGCACTCTTCAGAATTATCTCCCTCACTGATCAAGGCACAAAATTCATGTAACTTACACTATGCGAACTGTAAAAATTATTAGGCATTAAATCGATTCGCACCACCGTTTATCCCCCGCAAACCGACGAATTGGTCGAATAATAAGACCTTAAAAAACATGAATCGTAAGTTTGTACACAAAGACGCTAAGAATTGGGATAAGTGGCTTGAACCCCTGCTGTTTGCAGTACGAGAGGTCCCGCAAGCCTCCACAGGGTTTCCCACATTTGAGCTACTGTATGGGCGCCGGCCACACGGCTTGCTCGATGTCATATGGGAAGCTTGGGAGGAAGGACCTTCGAATAGCAAAAACCAAATTCAATACATTCTTGAGCTTAGAGCAAAACTCCACACTTTGGGGCAGGTAACACAGGAGAATTTGCTCCAAGCGCAAGAACGTCAACGCTGACTGTACAACAGGGGCACTCGACTACGGGAATTTGCACAGGGAGATAAAGTGCTTGTATTGCTGCGCACATCGAGCTCCAAATTACTCGCCAAGTGGCAAGGACCTTTTGACACACAATGAGTCGGAGATCTCGATTATGAGGTTAGGCGAACGGATAGGAGAGGGGCATGTCAAATCTACTACCTCAACCTCCTCAAACCATGGAGGGAGGCGGTGCCTGTAGCCTTGGCGATGGTTGTTCCGGAGAGGGTGGAGCTCGGACCGGAGGTATCTCCCAAATCAAATGCATTCACCCCGGTCCCTTGTGGAGACCACCTCTCACTGTCGCAGCTTACAGACATTGCCCGGTTGCAAGCGGAATTCGTGGACGTGTTTTCACCCCTACCCGATTGCAGGAATCTCAAAGAGAACCATATCGAGACCACCCCGGGGGTAGTGGTTCATAGCTGCCCCATCATCTTCCTGAACACAAGGTTAAGGAAGAATTAGAGGCAATGCTTGAAATAGCCGTAATACAGGAGTCGCACAGTGATTGGGCCAGCCCGGTAGTTCTGGTACCGAAGAGCGATGGCTCGGTCCGGTTCTGTGTTGACTACCGGAAAGTGAACGCGGTGTCCAGATTTCAAGCTTATCCAATGCCGCGAATTGATGAGTTACTCGATCAGTTGAGCACGGCTCAATTTTACTCAATGCTGGACTTAACAAAGGGTTATTGGCAGATCCCTTTAACTCCAATATCCCAAGAAAAGACAGCTTTTTCCACACCATTCAGATTACACCAATTTGTGACACATCTGTTCGGTTTGTTTGGAGCCCCGGCCACATTTCAGCGCCTCATGGACAAGATCCTCAGACCGCATATGGCATATGCCGCCTTGTATCTGGGCGATATTATAATTTATAATAATAACTGATGGCAGCATATGCAACATTTGAGGGCTGTCCTGAGAGCGCTGCGGCAGGTGGGACCAACCTGAAGAAGTGTGAAATTGGGGGGTGGAAGTTAGGTATCTGGGGTTCCACTTGGGTCATGGGCAGGTGCATCCACAGGTTAACAAAACCTCAGCGATCACAGCCTGCCTGGCACCCAAGACCAAAAAGGAGGTAAGGCAGTTTTTGGGACTGGCTGGCTACTACCGAAGGTTTGTGCCTAGCTATTCTTATGTCACCAGCCTGCTGACTGACCTTACTAAAAAGGGGGCCCCCGATCCGGTCCAGTGGACAGAGTCATGCCAACTTTCCTTAAGGTAAAGTCCGCACTGTGTGGGGGGCTGCTTTTACATGCACCTGACTTCTCTCTCCCCTTTATTTTGCAGACCGATGCATCTGACAGGGGGCTGGGCATGGTGTTCTTGCAGGAGGTGGGAGGGGAGGAACGGCCAGTGCTATTTATTAGTTGCAAGCACTCCTTCAAGGAGACAAAGTACAGTACCATCGAGGAGTGTCTTGCAATTAAGTGGGCTGTTCTTACCCTCCGCTACTACTTGCTGGGGCGGGCCTTCACCCACACTCCTCTGCAGTGGCTCCACCACATGAAGGATACTAACGTGCGGATCACCCGTTGGTATCTGGCTCTTCAGCCCTTTAAGTTCGAGGTGGTCCACAGACCGGGGGCACAGATAGTTGTGGCTGACTTTCTCTCCAGAAATGGGGGGGAGTAGGCAGGCCGGTTGTTGCCCCGGCCTAAGTCAGCAGTGGGGGTATGTGGCATGGGGGGCGTGGTCATATGTCGGTCTGCGGGATAGGGAGAGCGGTAAGGCTCGTCACCTGGGTCGTAATTATCTCTAACACCTGTCTCTCAATATAGTGATGGTGGAGGGAGACCTGAAAAGGCACACCAGAGCGTCAGAGGGGGAGAGAGACCAGAGCCTGAAGCTGTTGTGTGTTTGGCAAACAAGAGCCCTTTTTGTTTAAGTTTCACTAGACTGCGTGAGAACAAAAAAACACTCACCTTTGACTTTTCACTGTCTCCTGACTCCTCCTTTGCCCAGAACTTAGAACTTGCTACATATTATTTATTCAATTATCAAACTATTCGAAGAAAGAGACCATGGACTAATAAGAAGAGATCTCACCTACCTTACCTTCTCTTAGCTTATTGTATAAAATTGTGACACTTGCATATGTTGTGGTTCGAATGTGGACCCTTTAGCTTCTGTAGTTGAGTGCTAAGGCTTTATTATATGGTGTACAAACACACTTACTGTGTCCTTAAAGAGTATTCCATAAAAAAGGGGTGAAATCTACATTGCCTCCAGACTTTAAACAGTTTGTAGCATCAGACCACTAAGAGAACATATCTGAATAGGTGTATTCCTGTTAAAACTACTGTTTATATCCACATTTCTGTTTATTCTGCTGTTTGATGAGTCAGGATTGTACGCACACACTGACACCTCAACACACTTCAACACAGTATGTGAATGTCTTCGATCAAAGTAACTGTTCTAGAGCTCCACACACAACAAAGTTTTGCCCACGAGAATCCCATCAATTATTTAGCAGCACAGGCAAGCAGCACAATAAAAGCAGAATATTCTCCACTGATTGTGTTCAGGAAGAGGATACGCTGGAGGGATCTCATTTTAGAGGCTTTCTGTGTCCACCAGTAGATTATACAGTTAAGGCAGCATTAATAAGATCGATACTGCCCTCCTCAGGTCAGCATTTAAAACAACATGACACAAACTGCAACATTGAAGGGACAGTTCACCTTAAAATGTAAACTCTTTCATCATTTATCCACCCTCATGTTGTTCCAAACATATATGACTTTCTTTATTCTGTTGAGATGTTAGGTACTGACAGCCTCAGTCACCATTCATTTTCATTGCATCTTGTTTTCTTACAATGAAAGTAAATTAACATTCTGCTTAACATTTTGTGTTCCACATAAGAAAAAAGTCTCACAGGTTTGGAACAACATGGGCGTGAGTAAATGATGAGAGTATTTTCCGTTTTAAAAAGTGGCGATGAATTTGGACACAATTTAGACTTTGCAACCATTTGTTAAAGGGATATTTCACCCAAATATAAAAATCCTCTCATCATGTAGTCACTCATGCCATCCCAGAATGTGACTTTCTTTCTTCTGATGAATACAAACAAAGATTTTTAGAATTATATTTCAGCTCTGTGGGTCCTCACAATGCAAGTGAATGGTGACCAAAATGTTTAAGCTCCAAAAGCACAAACGCAGCATAAAAGTAATCCATATGACTCCTGTGGTTAAATCTATTTCTTCAGAAGTGATATGATAAGTGTGGGTGAGAAACTGATCAATATTTAAGTCCGTTTTATCTTACGTCCTATAACTAAAGTGCGTTTTTGCAAACTTAGTTTTACGTGCCGCGTTCTACGTTTAGAAGCAGTTTTCTGGTGAAATGAACACTTGAGACTCTACAACAACTGTGCGTTTTATTCGCGTTCACTCAAATCATGACTACAACGGCTGATTATGACTTTATAAACACTTATTTTTCACTCTACTACTAACACACAGTTATATTATGATATCGAAAGACTTTTACTCTAACGCAGCATTTGAAAAACGATACATTTTAATGCTTGTATTACAGAACCATCTACATTTACACACTTATTCCAGTATGAGCTTGTGCAATAGTTTATCTCATAGACAAGCTGACACGCAAGACAATAATGTCATAAAACCAACACAAAATGGCATGATTTCTTCAGAAGATATGCTTTTCATATTGCATTTCCTTTTAGGACACTCTCAGTTAGGTTTAGGTGTTGTTTTAGGGTAAGGATGTCGGTTTTGTTTATCTATCATTTGCTTATAGGACACTATTGGTTAGGTTTAGCTTAACATTTTTGGTTAGGGAGGTGCATTTTAATCATCGAAACATTTCACTCACTTTTGGCGCCCCCAACTGTGCATTTTACTGGGAAGTTGCAGCAAAACCTGTAATGAAGCATGTAATTTTGTTTTGCAAAATTGGTGCCACGGTTATGTAATTTTCATGATATTAGGCTGTTTTCACGTAGTAGGCAATTGGCATGATCATGTACGTCAAGTTGGAGGTTCGATTTAGAACACTTCTAATTATCATCAGGCACTAATGACAAAAACAAAAGAGTACAGTGTTCTGAACGGCATGTGAAATTATAACCCCATACCAGAGATATTGTCTGCTTACTCTAACATGTCTGTTTATGGCATCACACAGGTAAAGCATCTGGCATTATGCTCCATGCCTGGAGACTTGACTCTCAAAAAGCCTTCGTTTTTAATTAGTCACAAGTTTCCTAACATGTGCCGACACCTGTTCTTGTCCGTCTCGCAGGCATAGAGCAGGTGAACCAGTGTGTCACTATCAAACCTTCAGCCCCAGGGCTCCAAAACTCACTTCAAGCACAGAGCTAAAATAATCTAACTGTAGATTAGCGTCTCCTGCCTGTACAACGTCTGTAGATTTGGATCTAGCAGCAGCCTTTGAAGAGAGAAGATATGGACAAAACTATGCATTTAAACATGCATAACACAGAGTGCGACCAGTGTAGTCCAATTCCCGAACGAATTATTCTAATTAGCTGGTTCTTTTTCTACAGTGCTTAATATATACAGTGTATATATATATATATATATATATATATATATATATATATATATATATATATATATATATATATATATATATATATTAGTGTTGGGTTCGAGTCCACCTTAGTCAAGTCCGAGTCAAATCCGAGTCTTTAAACAATCGAGTCCGAGTTGACTCCGAGTCCAAAAGGGGCCGAGTCGGACTCAAGACCAAGTCCACAACAGGCTGAGTCCGAGTCGAGTCCAAATGAATGTTCATGAATCTGAATTACATCAATGTTGATGTTGTGCAATCAGTCTGAAATCTTAAAATTCCAACCAAAGAAAATTTAATTGAGCTCTTAATAATAATTTTGAGTCATAAATGTAACAGAATTGTCCTTCAAAAGTGTCAGAGATGTAGGCTAAAATTATTGGTGGTTTACAAAATAAAATAAAATAAACATTTAAAATAAAAACGTCATAACCAACTAAATTCAACTCGTAACATGAAGTTTAGCTTCATACACAAACTCTGTCATCGAATTATACATTTACTGTATAGTCTATAATTAAATTATAAACAAAACATTTCACTGCCCAAAATAATATTTTCCTAATATTTTATTGTGCATGGTTGAATGTTGTGAATGGTGGACAAATGCTGTAAAAGAATGTATTTTAAGCAGCTCGTCAATGCTTTGAAAATAGTCAGTCAATAATAAATAGGTGCTATTCAGGCACGTGCACACATAGACATCAAAGGGGGCTTGAGCACCTGCCCTTTTTCTTCCTCGAGAGAAAGTGCCCTTTTTTTTTTAAATAAATGAATATATATATATATATATTCCTGTTTGCACACAGCTTCCCTGTCAAACAAATATATTTATTGAATAAAAAATCAAAATATCAGGTCGGGAGATGAGACTTTGTCGAGTTCCAATGCTCTCCCTCTCTCTCTCTCCCTCCCTCCCTCTTTCTCCCTCCCTCTCTCTCTCTCTCTCCCTCCGCATCTCCGCGCAGCAGTGCACCACACATCGGCACATCAGACACACAGACAGGCAGATAGGCAGGCAGCAGCCCCTCCCAGCTCCTATCCCAGTTGTGTTTTTCTGTGCTTGTGTGGAGGTGAGTGGTGATGAACAAAAGACTAAGCTACCAGTGCCTCGAATTTACAGCTAATTAGCCAAAAGCCAGAAGGCAAATATAGTTAACTTGTGTCTTGCTAACATGCATGACTTTGAGCTACTAGTTAATGTAGTAAGTTAGCTAAAGTTTAGCTAAGGCAGTATATCATGGCCATACAGGCTAATGTACTGTACTTAATGGAGACACTACAGGTGAATACAGTAAAATTTGTGTCTAATAACGTCATCACAATTGCCACATTGATATGCAAATTAGGCGTTAACTAATTAAAATGCACTAATTTGCATACAAGGCACTGCAGGTGAATAGGATAAACAAAATAACTAAAGCATATCACCACAGAACTTCCCAGTTAATGACTTACATCAAGAGTCTTTTCCCCTGAAATTTTATGTTTAAATATGCAGATAATCATGCATAGAACATTGAACGGCAGAGGTAGATCTGTGCCAACTGCTATCACTGCTATAACTATCATGGATGTGGAGGATGCATCAAATAGCGATACAACACCTGAACATCCTCGGCTGCACCTGTAAGGGCTTTTCGTAATGAAGAAGGACAATTGCTTGATCGTGTCATGTGTGTTTAGCATGCTCAAGTCAGTCGAGATATCAGCATTAATTCTTCCTCTAATTTTAAGAAACAAGGTACATTTCATCCCAGCAAACACAGTACGCTCTGATGATGTCGCCAGTTAGTCGTCCTTTCGTCAGCATGACATTACTTTCTGACAACGTTGTGACAACATCTTGGTAAAGTTCCATTTTTAAGTATCTTGGCTGACGTTCCAGAGACGTCATGACCATGTCCTGAGGTGAATACTAAAGAAGACCATGGTCGCTGTGTGAACTGATTATTTTGTAGAAATCTGTTGAGTATGAAACAATTGCGTGAGTGTGAAGGAATTAAAATAAATTGGTAAGGAAGTCAGTGTTGTGTTAATATATTTAATGTTTTGTTTAAAACATTTTTTTAAAATAAATAATTATGAGAAGTGCCCTTTTTTTCCACTTGAGCCCCTGCCCCACAAAATGTCTTTGCATGTCCCTGGTGTTATTTATCTGTTTAGAGTTGCTGTCTGCTTTAGCAATAACACTTTTTTCCCCTGAATATTTAAAAAGTTACACAGTTAATTCATCAAGCTATTATGGACCAGTTCAAGCTGACAACACTGCGTGGACCACAAGAGACTACAGAAGCCTACATGTGTAGATACATTATGCCTAAAAGGCTTAATATCCAATATTAATACTATTTTTATGAATTTTTATTTCTATATGCTGTTTTTAGTAAACTGTGAGAGACATGATGTGGATGACTTGACTCAGTGAAGTTCTTGATGATTCGTTTTAACCACGATGAAACCTCAATGCGAGCACCGTCTTGGCTGCACAAACGTCATACGCAATATTACTAGTTGTCAGGTCCCGTGTCGTGTGAAACTGCCTTGTTTAGTTTCTATGTTTTCGTTGTGCCAGCCACCTTGGTAGTCGATGTTATACAGTAGTCTCTGTAGTAACATTCAAGTGTACTGGTTGACTGATGAGTGTGCCTATGCATGTGCATATGTGTGTGCATGTGTTTGCTTAAACACAGTGAAACAACTCTGGCTACATCTATGACTTCAGGGGCTAATACAGCTGCATGCAGACAGAGATGTGTTCATTAATTTCTGTTTTATTTAGTTATTTGTTTATTTTTCATTGCATCACATATGTCATGGACTCGACTGGACTCTGAAAAAAATCTCAAGCCCCAAAGGTTCAAGTCCGAGTCAAGTCAAAGTAAAAATGCATCCGAGTCCAAGTCCATTAAAATTAGACTCGTGAGAGGGGGCCTGGGTAGCTCAGTGGTAAAGACGCTGGCTACCGCCCCTGGAGTTTGCTAGGTTGCTAGGCGTGCTGAGTGACTCCAGCCAGGTCTCCTAAGCAACCAAATTGGCCCGGTTGCTAGGGAGGGTAGAGTCACATGGGGTAACCTCCTCGTGGTCACTATAATGTGGTTAGTTCTCGGTGGGGCGCGTGGTGAGTTGAGCGTGGTTGCCACGGTGGATGGCGTGAAGCCTCCACATGTGCTATGTCTCTGTGGCAACGCGCGCAACAAGCCACGTGATAAGATGCGCGGGTTGACGATCTCAGACGCGGAGGCAACTGGGATTCATCCTCCGCCACCCGGACTGAGGTGAATCACTACGCGACCACGAGGATTTAAAAGCACATTGGGAATTGGGCATTCCAAATCCAAAAAAAAAACTAAAAAATTGGACTCGAGTACCCCAACTCTAATGTATATATATATATATATATATATATATGTATATTTATTTAAGCAATATCACACAAGCAAGAGTGCGATATGGCCCTACATTAGCACTGCTGTGATTCGGCTGCAGGCACGAGGCCGAGTGCCATTAAGTAATCACAGCAGTGCTGATTAAGGGCTATATAGCATGACTGCGAGTGTGATATTGCTTATATACAACAGTTCAACGAACAAGTACATCTTCAAAAATTAGAAAAACGGAGTACGGTCATAAAAAATGCATTTGTGCATAGAACTACTTTCATACGCTGTGGCTCAGAATCTGCCATTGCTAGTTCATACCAAATCATGCGTCCAACCTTCATTAGTAATTCAAAAATGTCACTTTAGAACTAATATCATGGCTTGGGCTGTTTCTTACAAGTTATTGGAGAAACACTGGTGTGTATGTGTATGTGTGTGTGTGTGTGTGTGTGTGTGTGTGTGTGTGTGTGTGTGTGTGAGAGAGAGAGAGAGAGAGAGAGAGAGATGGAGCATGTGCCACCACCTGTTGCCACTCCCAAGCAAAGATGCTGTAGTGTGTTAGTCAGCTTTCTGAAGATAATATAATTTTGGTCAAATGCATCCTATTTTCTATGTGGAAAAATAGCCATCCAAGCGGGGGTATTCCTCCCTATTTCACGGTGTGCAAGAGTCATTCACTATAGAAACCGCAATCTCGTCTGCCATTTTGAACAGTATGTCCTCTCCAATGTGGCAGCTCCGGTAAGAGCGAACACAAGCGGAGTGATACAGTGAAGCGTCCGATTACTCATGGAATGTCACTCATCCAAGAAGATTCGAGGACCGGAACGAACTGTTGTATATACAGTATATATATATATATATATATATATATATATATATATATATATATATATATATATATACACTACCGGTCAAAAGTTTTGAAACACTTACTCATTCTTTATTATAATTTTTTTCACATTTTAGAATAATAGTAAAGTGATCAAAACTATGGAATCTACAGCATCTTC
This sequence comes from Myxocyprinus asiaticus, assembly GCF_019703515.2. NCBI lineage: Eukaryota > Metazoa > Chordata > Actinopteri > Cypriniformes > Catostomidae > Myxocyprinus > Myxocyprinus asiaticus. The sequence continues at coordinate 41,749,262 of NC_059369.1, forward strand.
AAAGTAGTCACCCTTTGCCTAGAATTTGCAGACATGTACTCTTACCACTTTCTCAACCAACTTCTTGAGGTATCACCCTGGGATGCTTTTTAAACAGTATTGAAGGAGTTCCCATCTATGTTGGGCATTTATTGGCTGCTTTTCTTTAATATTTGGTCCAATTCATCAATTTCAAAACGTTTTTTTTTTTTTCAAAACGTTTTATAATGAAATAAATTAATATGTTGGCACAATTATATTTTTGTCTACAAAATTAATTTCAAACATTTAATCATACGCCTTCAGAACAAAAGATTTTTAAGATCATGAGAAACATTTCAGTCAAGTGTTTCAAAACTTTTGACCGGTAGTGTATATATATTTGTAACGGAAAAGGATGGAGGATGCGGGAACTTGCAGAACAGTCAATGTAAACTTTAATGAAAAACATTTTCTTAAAACAACATAAATAATATAGATGCACACACACACACACACACAGTGGCCACGTGTGTCTCTCTCTCTCTCTCTCTCCCGAACTGGCGTCACCGGCTCCCCTGTGTCTCTCTCTCACGCTGATTAGTTGACTCAGCGCTGGCCGTGCACCCTCACGGCCCGGCCACACCCCTCCTCCTCATCACACTCCTCCCCCGCCCGATTCAGGCCGGGGCACCATCCAGACTGGCTTACTCCAACCCCCATCTCTGGAGGGGAGACGCTGCCCTTCCGGCCGTTCCGTCAGCCAATGGTTCACCCCACCTCCTGGGAACCTGGTGAGAGATGAGGGGAGAGGGAAAGGGCGAGCGGGACAGACACAGCGAAAGAGAGGTGAGAGAGAACAACTTGATCACCGGTCCCTAGACATGGTGTCGCCTGGTCCTCAGCCACTCCTCCGCCCTCAGCGAGTCAGCAGCGATTCCTCTGACCCCTGGCAGACAAAATGTCTCCTTCTCTTCCTGGTGGATGGCAGCAGTTCCTCTGACTCCCGGCAGCCGGCAACAGCTCCTCCCCTGGCGGACAGCAGCGGCGAGGACTCCACGACAGCACATCCCTCCTCCCTCCCGGGTTTCGGCAACAGTGTAATGGGTAAAGGATGGGCAAGGAGGAGGTAAGAACTGGCAGAACAGTCAATGTAAACTTTAATGACAGAAATGAACTTAAAACAACATAAAACATATAGACAGACAGACACATACACACACACACACAGCGGTCACGTGTGTCTCTCTCTCTCCCGAACTGGCATCTCCGGCTCCCCTTTATCTATCTCTCCCGCTGATTAGATGACTCAGCACCGGCTGTGCACCCTCACTTCCTCCTCGTCACAACGTTGTATATATATATATATATATATATATATACAGGGTTGAGGAGTAATGGAATACATGTAACGGGATTACATATTTAAAATACAAAATATAAGTAACTGTATTCCACTACAGTTACAATTTAAATCATTGGTAATTACAATACAGTTATATTCAAAAAGTATTTGGATTACTGAAGAGATTACTTTGCATTTTATTGTCATTTGTTTCATTTAATATTTAGTCCTTTCAGATGGAAAACATTTATACATATAAATGATGTGATCCAAAGTGCATTTGAACAGCGGTGAAACACTTTCTTATGAGGTGTTACATTCATACGAGCAGACAGAGAAGTAAGTTTGGAGCAGAAGAAATAGAAATAAACCTTGTGTAAATTGTCAGCTTTACGCTAAGCTAAAATGCTATTTCTAGCCATTTTACATGCACATATGTTTCCAGGCACGATCATATTTTTTTATCAAGAAAATTCACGTTGGATCATAATTTCTTTTTTTTCTAGTAAGACCTTTGATATTAGGGCAAAAATCGTATTCTTGATAATAATTTTTGTATTGTTTTCCTGTAAAAATATCTAAAAATCCCTAAAACAAGATCAGTTTGATTGATCTGGTTTTAGAAACAACACTGCATGAGATATTTTGGTTTTTCAGAGAATGTATTTTTAACATGTGTATTTTGTCTTACTGTACTGGCAGAGTTTTTATAGTCAAAACAAGTGAAAAAATCAACCAGTGCTGAAGAAGTAATCCAAAGTATTTAGTATATGTTACTGACCTTGAGTAATCCAACGGAATATGTTACAAATCACATTTTACAGCATGTATTCTGTAATCTGTAGTGGAATACATTTCAAAAGTAACCCTCCCAAAATATATTCTGCTTGAATTTTTGCAACAGGAGTGGCATAAAGTCACCCAACATCAATGTGAAAGACTGGAAGAGCATGAAAAGCTGTGATTGGAAGTCAGGGTTATTCCACTAAATATTGATTTCAGAACTCTTCCTAAGTTAAAACATTAGTATGTATTTAAACAATGTGTTGTTTAAAAATGAATATGAACTTTTCTTTGCATTGTTCGAGGTCTGAAAACACTGCATCTTTTTTGTTATTTTGACCAGTTGTCATTTTCTGCAAATAAATGCTCTAAATAACAATATTTGTATTTGGAATTTGGGAGAAATATTGTCAGTACTTTATAGAATAAATGTTCATTTTACTCAAACACTTACCAATAAATAGTAAATCCAAAGAAATGTATAATTTTGCAGTGGTCTCTTAATTTTTTTCCAGAGCTGTATATATATTATTATTATATTAGTATATATTTTATTGTTATGATCAGCTAGGAAGTTATTGGGTACATCCCGAACCGTAGACTTCTGCTCTATTTTAAGTCATTTTGAAGTGCAAGTAGTGCGAGTAGTACATTAACACTGAAAATTAAAAAAAACAAAATACTAATAATAAAGAAATAAAGTGTACCACAAGTACCCGGATGATGCATTTCTTCAACCGTCAAAACGAGAGTGGAATGTTTGACACTTTATGCACTCGGAAGAGGCGGAGATTCCTGGCGGCCTGACAAAACAATTGTAAATAATGGAAAATTTAGCAACTAGCTAAACTACAGTGACAACATCACCTTACAAATGTAAGTTGAATGCTTTACCATCACCCCACACTGTGTGAATATGGACATTATTTGAGATAAGTATTGAACTGAGGATGGCTAATACGCTAAAGCTAGTGGCAATACATTGCATGATTTTGAAACATCACTTCTGTCACCTGTTAAATGGCGAATGCTTCCGTGTAGTAAAACAACGTTAAGTGCTCCATTTAGGATGATACTACACTTTGAAAATTCCTACAATACATGACTGAGTGTATAGTGTATATTGTAATTGCATAGTGTATAGAGCATCAACTGGGACACAGCTTTTAGCTAGAGTTAGCTAGAGCTATTAGCTAAAACGTGAATTAGATTATTATAGTGCAATCCTGTGACTGATTCTTACAAAATTTGGTATACAGCCTAATATTAGCAGCCTGTAAGTTGATACCAAATTTCATAATGAACAGCTTTTCATAACACAAGTTAATGGCTGCTAGTTTTGAACACAAGAACTGACCCATCCCTTGAAGAGAGAGACAGAGAAAAAAGATTAACACAAAGGAAAATGTCCATGCCTCCAGAGTGATGAGTTGGATAGCAACCATGAGAAAGGCATCATGTAACATCAAAATCAAGCCTTCACTTCTGGGTCAACAGGAAGCTCATCTGATGTGACAATTATGTTGGGTTGTAGAGAGCGCCAGCAGGCATATATGTGTTATCACAGCTGAGAGGACACATAGTACCACTGTGTCATGGGGCCTCATTACAGACGCGCAGAGAAGTGAACCCTTCATCTCTCCAGGATATCCTATAAAGCTATACCATTTCACATTGTAAAGCTCAGTTATTGAGACATACTTGATGGGGGAACTTTTCGTTCTCACGGTTCGGGGTGCGAATCACATGTCAGTTTGTGCCTTTTGTGTAATTCTGCTCTATTTCTAAAAAGCCTGTCTTTTTGATGGCTGTGCAACCATCTTCGTGTGAAAGAAATCACTGTTATGAATAAATTGCGCATCTCGGGAGGCTGGAGAATAGATAAATCCAGTCAAGGTTGTCTGAGAAAGAGAAATTCAGTAATGGATTTCAAGGTCCTTACAGTGGGATATAGATACAAACACAGATAAAGCATACACAGGCTTAGCATGTGCAGTGTCAGGCTGATAAAGGTTGTTTTATTCCCACTTTGGAGGTTCAAACTCTGCAAACAACAGAGGGCTGATCCATAGGGACTCATTCACTAAATTCAAAGCGTAACGTTTCCCTTAAACAATGCTTACCTAGTGGAGATTGGTCAATATCTTTGACCAATCACGGGGAGTTCTCTTTCCAGCTCACCCTGTTTTGTTCTCTCTCTTTTGACATGTCCTTCATCATCGGAAGGTGATAGATTTCATCATATTTCAGTGTCTGGGCTGAAGGAATGACCCAGATTACATTAAATACAGGTTCACTTGAAACAAGGATAAACATGGTTTACTGGCCACGATCTGTTTAGTGCAGTGAATTGGTAACATTTTACAAAAATGTTGTGTTAGCATTAGTAAACTGCATTAGTTAAAATTAACTAACAATAAACATTACTTTCTCAGCACTTATTGATATTGGTTATTTACTGTATATTAAAGGTGCACTCAGTAACTTTTTGCTCGTGTCATCTTGGATTTACAGTGATACCTAGTGGTGTGGATGCAGCATCATTCAATATCAATTGTTTTCAGTTACAGATGCCATTGTAGAAATTCACTATACACAATCAGCCATGGTCATTAATGGCTGAACCATTAATTTAATCCAAGAGTGAAAGTTTCCAATAACAAGACGTTACTGAGATTAAGCGAGTAGTATTCAGCTGGTCATGTGATTCTAAAATGGCAGCCCCCGTGAGGGTGCCCCTCCCCCATGTAGAATAAAATAGCTTTTATATGGTTACTGATATGACAAGTCCTCATGTCATGTGAGTGGTCATGATTTTATGCGTATGTTTCAAAATTAGATTTTTTTTTTTTTTTAGGAGTAAACCTTTTTTTTAATGGGGAAAAAAATGACTGAGTGCACCTTTAAAAAAATTACAAGTTGTATATGTTATCATTAGTTAATGCATTATGAACTGTGAGCAATTAACATAATGAACAATTGTATTTATAAATTAACTTAAAAACCAATATTAATAAATTCTACAAAATATATTTCTCATTGTTAGTTCATGATACCTAATGCATTTAGAAATGCTAACAAATACAACCTTATTGCAAAGTGTTACCAATAATTTATTGGATATTTAGACACCAAAATTGTATATTTTCCTAATATGTCCTGTCATCTTAAAAATGTTGTATATTGTTGGAATTCTTCATTGTAATATCAATACATTTCTATGTTTGATTTTAAATGAATGGTTTCATTACAAGTTAAGCTCAATTGACAGTATTTGTGACAATGTTGATTACCAAAAAAAACAAAAACAAAAAACAAAAACAAATGTGGACTCGTAAAAAAAAAAAAAAGAATTGTGGTTGCAGTAAAGCACTTTCAATTCAAGTGAATAGGGCTGTAAATATTAAAATACTCAATGTTTTAAAAGTATATCCACAAGATATAAACATATGTGTTAACATTTTAGTGTCATAACGTTATCTGTCTAAAGTTATATCCTATATTATTTGTTGTCATGATCACATAACACTGATAAACTCTGAAACTGGTTTAATTACTTAAATTATGAGTAGCTGGTACCTTGGGATGTTACGATTTCAAAGTAGCTTTCTCAAATGTCCTGGGCCTTACCTCCTTGTACTGTACAAATCTATAGATCTGAATCCAACATGCATTTTAAAGTCAAAGTCATTGTAGTTGGTTACTTGGTCTTATTTGCAAAATCACTTTGATCTTCGTGACCATTGTTTTGTTGGATGATTGCTCTAGAAGGACGCAAACAATCACATGAAATGTGAACCTCAATAAAATGATAAGATGTTGAGTTTCACAGTCCGTAATGGGTCCACTTTTTCACGGCACATTGAATTTGCTAATTTCATATTTCACTGGCATTGCGAAATCAGTGGTTTCATCCGTGATCATGGTTACGGACCATCAAAATGCACTGCAAGGAAATGCCAAAAAATGTGAAAGATAATGTTTGGCAGCCTGAGAGCAAATCAATGATATTCAGCCTTGAATATCACTGAAGCTGAACTTCAGCTCTTAGTGGGGAAAAACAGAGACTTTTCTTCATCTTCCGTTTTGTGTTTCACAGAAACTTGGCTGTGTGGACTGATACTGGACTCTGCGCTGCAGCTGGCAGGCTTCCAACTCTTCAGAGGAGATTGCCACACGGAACTCTCAGGCAAGATGAAAGGTGGATGAATCTGTTTTTACATTAACTGTGGCTGGTGCAATGATGTGACAGTGATACCACAGCACTGTTCTCCTGATCTGGAATCTTTTATCATAACTGTAAACCCTTCTACTCCCCCCGTGAGTTCGTCTCATTCATACTGGTCGGTGTTTACATTCTACCGCAGGCCAACGTGCAGGATGCACAGCGCGTGTTCGCCGACCAGATACTGTGTGTGGAGTGGACAAACCCAGACTCCTTAGTTATTGTCCTCAGAGACTTTAACAAAGGTAATCTCACTCATGAACTCCCCAAATACAGACAGTTAATTAAATGCCTGACCAGAGAGGAGAACATTCTGGATCACTGTTACACTACAGTAAGCATTGCCTATCACGCCGTCCCCCGCACTGCACTGGGTCACTCTGACCATCTAAACCTGTTGTGAGGACATCAAAGCAGTGGACCAGTGGGGCTGTGGAGGATCTGCAGGCATGCTTGGACTGTACTGATTGGGATGTATTCAGGACTGCTACCAACAGTCTGGATGTGTACACAGAGGCTGTGACATCAAACATCAGCTTCTGTGAGGACTGCTGTGTACCATCACGCACCAGGGTGAGTTACAACAATGACAAACCCTGGTTCACAGCCAAACTCAGACAGCTAAGGTTAGAGAAAGAAGAAGCGTTTAGACGTGGGGACAGGGACAGGTTCAGAAAGTCTAAGTACAGGTTTAGTAAGGAGGTGAGAGATGCCAAACAACTGTACTCTGAGAAACTACAACAGCAGTTCTCAGCCAACGACTCTACTTCTGTCTGGAAAGGGCTCAGACAGATCACAAACTGCAAGCCTAAAGCCCCCCACTCCACTAAAGACTTGCGCCTGGCCAACAGCCTGAATGAGTTTTACTGTCGCTTTGAAAGACAATGGGACATTCCTGACACCATCCCCCGTGACACCATCGATCAGTTCCAGCCCACCCAGCTCCAGCTCTGCTCCACCTCCACCTTTCACAGCAGGGGCCTGGTCCTTTCCACAGCTCCTTACCTCAGAGGCCCCCTCCTCCCCCACTACAATGATGACGCTCTTCATCATGGAGAGAGACGTAAACAGACCATTCAAGAGACAGAACCCCTGCAAAGCAGCTGGGTCAGACCCTGTCTCTCCATCCACCTTGAAACACTGTGATGATCAGCTGTCTCCAGTGTTCACAGACATCTTTAACACCTCACTGGAGACATGCCATGTGCCAGCCTGCTTCAAGACCTCCACCATCATCCCCGTCCCTAAAAAACAAGGACCACAGGACTTAATGACTTCAGACCTGTCAACCTGACCTCTGTGGTAATGAAGTCATTTATGCGCCTTGTGCTGTCCCACCTCAAAGCCATGACTGATCCTCTCTTGGACCCCCTGCAGATCACCTACAGAGCTAACAGGTCAGTAGACGATGTAGTTAACATGGCCCTCCACTTCATCCTCCAGCACCTGGACTCCTCAGGAACTTACGCCAGGATCTTGTTTGTGGATTTTAGCTCCACCTTCAACACCATCATCCCGGCTCTGCTGCAGGACAAGCTCTTCCAGCCGAGTGTGCCTGACTCCACATGCAGGTGGATCACAGACTTCCTGACTGATAGGAGGCAGCACGTGAGGCTAGGAAATCATGTCTCTGACTCCTGGACCATCAGCACTGGTTCGCCTCAAGGCTGTGTTCTTTCTCCTCTACATTTCTTCCTGTACACTAACATCTGCACCTCCAGTCACCAGTCTGTCAAGCTCCTGAAGTTTGCGGATGACACCACCCTCATTGGGCTCATCTTAGTTGGGGATGAGTCCGCCTACAGGTGGGAGATTGATCATCTGGTGACCTGGTGCAGTCAGAACAACTTGGAGCTCAATGCTGTGAAGACAGTGGAGATGGTCGTAGATTTCAGGAAGAACCCAGGCCCACCCACCCCCATCATCCTGTGTGACTCTCCAGTTGACACTGTGGAGTCCTTCCGCTTCCTGGGAACCATTATCTCCCAGGACCTCAAGTGGGAGTTGAACATCAGCTCTCTAATTAAAAAGCACAGCAGAGGATGTACTTCCTGTGGCAGCTGAAGTAGTTCTACCTGCTGAAGACAATGATGGTGCACTTCTACACCTCCATCATTGAGTCCATCACCATCTGGTACGCTGCTGCCACTGCCAAGGACAAAAGCAGACTGCAGCGTGTCATTTGTTCTGCTGAGAAGGTGATTGGCTGCAATCTGCCATCTCTCAGGACCTGTATGCCTCCAGGACCCTGAGGCAGGCAGAAAAGATTGTGGCCGACCCCTCCCACCCATGACACAATCTCTTTGAGACATTCCCCTCTGGCAGGAGGCTATGGTCCATCAGGACCAAAACCTCACACCACAGGAACAGTTTTTCCCGTCTGCAGCTGTCCTCATAAACAAGGTCTAGGACCCCCTTGACACTGTCTCTTATCCCACCTCCATAGACACTACACATTACATTAACATAGTTTCCACATTTGTCTTGCGTAAACGTAAAGAATATTTATCTGGTCTACTGCACTTTTTATTATACTCAAACTGTGAACTTTTCTGTGAACTGTGAACAACTGTGAACAGTGAACATTTGCACATTCTATGGTTCATATTCTGCACATATTTTGCACATCCCTGCACAACTGCACATATTTTGCACAACTGTACAGCTCCTTTATTAAAACCAGTCAGTTTACTTTTTCTCTATATATTGTATCTTAAATATAGTTTATTATTTATCTTACTATGTTTATTCTTTATTGTTACTGTATTCATCAAACACCAAGGCAAATTCCTTGTATGTGAAAACTTACAATAAAGTCAATTCTGATTCTGATTAAACTATGATTGGCCCCATCACCGTCTAATGACTTTTGTAGTCTCTCGCAATCTATTTTGCTCATTTACTTCCCTTTTCTCACCAGTTCTTTGATACCATCAATCAAGGGATATGTGAGAGAGCAGTCATTTAGAGTAGCATTGATAAAATGCTAATACTAGCATTTAATTTTAGCATGTAAAAAATGCTAAAAATAAAGGAATGATGGGACAAAGCCTCAGTGGAAATGTGAGTCATAACCCACTATCTGAGCAAGAAGAAGAGCAGCATGTCCAATCTGGTAAACACTGTCACCGGGTTGATATCTGATATACACATTCAAACACAGCGAAAGGTGCAGTGCACTGCAGTGTTTTCAGTTGAATTAACCAAAAAACTGGTCAGGCTCAAAGATCTTTGCGGACAAGTGTTGAACTTTTCATTGAGGCAAACAATGCAATCAGAAGCTAGACAACTTTATTTAAAGTGACATTGTGTCCAAGATTTACATATAAGTGTATTTTCCCTGGAGCTTGATTTCATGAAAAAACCATGACTGTGGCTGCACTTACAAAATTATATTAATTGGCTCCTTACATGTATCACAGCAGCATTTACTCACAAACAGATAAGGTTGTTGAGGTTAGTGCTCTCTAAAGAGTTTTAAATCGACGAAATCTACCTCCCTACCCTAAACCTTATACCTGAACCTAACCGAATGTGTTAAAAAAAACAGAAACAAATGTGAGATGAAAAACACAACTGGTGAAACAACCACATAATTTTGTAGTGCTTCCTTGATACTTTTGGCTCACATGTCAACTCGCTTGCTTTTCAGGACTTGAATAACCCAAGTGCAACGCTCTATCAGTTGAGCTACCATGCAATTTGATAGTACTTGAACAAGCTTGTACTTGGTCACGATATGCAAATGTTAAAATGTATCACCTTACAAGTCATGCGTTATAGTGAAAGTGTTTTGATGTCATAAGAAAGCATTGTGTGAGAAACAGAGTGAAAAGTAAGTGTTTATGAACGTACTTATTATGAATATATATATATATATAAGTACTTTTCTTTTTCTTAGTCCTACTTAGAGCATTTATGCACACAAGAGAAATTCCTTTTGGAGCATTTGATGGATACGAATGCATAAGGTTAAAAAAGAGCTGGGTCAAATTCTCTTTGGTCAACTAATACATACATAACAGTGTTTTGCAGCTAAATTAATGTTGGTTGCATACTTTTATGTACTTACGATACACCATGCCCACTGAAATCTGTGTAAAATCTGTAATACCCATAAAGGAATATTCCAGGTTCAATACAAGTTAAGCTCGATCGACAGCGTTTGTGGCATAGTGTTGATTACCACAAAAAAGTAATTTTGATTCGTCCCTCCTTTTCTTTAAAAAAAAATAAGGCAAAAATCTGGGTTACAGTGAGGCACTTACAGGTGCATCTCAATAAATTAGAATGTCATGGAAAAGTTCATTTATTTCAGTAATTCAACTCAAATTGTGAAACTTGTGTATTAAATAAATTCAATGCACACAGACTGAAGTAGTTTAAGTCTTTGGTTCTTTTAATTGTGATGATTTTGGCTCACATTTAACAAAAACCCACCAATTCACTATCTCAAAAAATTAGAATATGGTGACATGCCAATGAGCTAATCAACTCAAAACACCTGCAAAGGTTTCCTGAGCCTTCAAAATGGTCTCTCAGTTTGGTTCACTAGGCTACACAATCATGGGGAAGACTGCTGATCTGACAGTTGTCCAGAAGACAATCATTGACACCCTTCACAAGGAGGGTAAGCCACAAACATTCATTGCCAAAGAAGCTGGCTGTTCACAGAGTGCTGTATCCAAGCATGTTAACAGAAAGTTGAGTGGAAGGAAAAAGTGTGGAAGAAAAAGATGCACAACCAACCAAGAGAACCGCAGCCTTATGATTGTCAAGCAAAATCGATTCAAGAATTTGGGTGAACTTCACAAGGAATGGACTGAGGCTGGGGTCAAGGCATCAAGAGCCACCACACACAGACATGTCAAGGAATTTGGCTACAGTTGTCATATTCCTCTTGTTAAGCCACTCCTGAACCACAGACAACGGCAGAGGCGTCTTACCTGGGCTAAGGAGAAGAAGAACTGGACTGTTGCCCAGTGGTCCAAAGTCCTCTTTTCAGATGAGAGCAAGTTTTGTATTTCATTTGGAAACCAAGGTCCTAGAGTCTGGAGGAAGGGTGGAGAAGCTCATAGCCCAAGTTGCTTGAAGTCCAGTGTTAAGTTTCCACAGTCTGTGATGATTTGGGGTGCAATGTCATCTGCTGGTGTTGGTCCATTGTGTTTTTTGAAAACCAAAGTCACTGCACCCATTTACCAAGAACTTTTGGAGCACTTCATGCTTCCTTCTGCTGACCAGCTTTTTAAAGATGCTGATTTCATTTTCCAGCAGGATTTGGCACCTGCCCACACTGCCAAAAGCACCAAAAGTTGGTTAAATGACCATGGTGTTGGTGTGCTTGACTGGCCAGCAAACTCACCAGACCTGAACCCCATAGAGAATCTATGGGGTATTGTCAAGAGGAAAATGAGAAACAAGAGACCAAAAAATGCAGATGAGCTGAAGGCCAATGTCAAAGAAACCTGGGCTTCCATACCACCTCAGCAGTGCCACAAACTGATCACCTCCATGCCACGCCGAATTGAGGCAGTAATTAAAGCAAAAGGAGCCCCTACCAAGTATTGAGTACATATACAGTAAATGAACATACTTTCCAGAAGGCCAACAATTCACTAAAAATGTTTTTTTTATTGGTCTTATGATGTATTCTAATTTTTTGAGATAGTGAATTGGTGGGTTTTTGTTAAATGTGAGCCAAAATCATCACAATTAAAAGAACCAAAGACTTAAACTACTTCAGTCTGTGTGCACTGAATATATTTAATACACGAGTTTCACAATTTGAGTTGAATTACTGAAATAAATTAACTTTTCCACGACATTCTAATTTATTGAGATGCACCTGTATAATGGAACTGAATGAGGCCAATTATTGGAGGGATATAATAGGTAGAAATGTGAAGATTATAATTATTAATAGCACTTGCATTAATTCTTCTGTAAAAACTTGTGTATTATTTGAACTTTAAAGTGGTCTAAATCATCGTTTTTATAGTTGTTTTAGGGTTCAAGACGTTATGTCGTCATGGCAACGAAGTTGTAAAATTGGATATAATTTTACAAAGAAAAGGTTAGTAAGTGATTTTATCACACTAAAATCATGTTAACAAGCATTGTAAGTGCCTCACTGGAACCAAAATCCCTTTCAAGAAAAGTCAGTCCACTCGGCAGCCATCTTTGGGAATACTCCCGGGCAGCTATTTTCTATGTAAATAAGCAGCATAAAAGTACAGCTCCTATGTACTTGAATAGGGAAAGACCAAAATCTCCAAAACAGTTGGTCAGGATAACAACCAAAGAACATATTTAAAATCAGCAGTTAAATCTTACATCAGCGTTATCATAAAATGTGCATCTTTTAATTAGATCACACTAAAAAACGCATTTTTTTCAGTCATGCACATTCTCGAGTTAACTGACAGGCGATGTCGGTACCTAAAAGGTGATTGGCTGTTTTACCTGTAAAGCGGGACCTCCTTTTCTACACCCACCATATTGGGTATTCCAATTTATCCCATTAATTTAATACAAGTGCTCTGTCTTGGGATAAATAGTCTTTGCACTAGCCCAAAATGTTTTTTTAATAAGGGACACGTCTAAATAAATGTTCCCTGTCTGTCACTCACTCGACTTTGTGTCGATGTAGTGACACCTGGGGTTCGATCTTGAGAGCCCCAATCACCTTTTTTTAAAATAGAAAATGTGTGACGCCGAGAAAGTCCACTTTCTTGATGTGCCCATCTCCCAAGGGGGTTTTTTTGGTTACACCGTCGAGGATTTTGGCCATCAGTTCTCGACGGTGATGAAGCAGACTGAGGTGATTAAGCACATCTTGCCGCAGCGCGACTCGGCTGCCTTGAGGCCCCCGATGTCCCGCGCCCCATCTGCTTCTCACCAAAGCCATTCCCCTGCGGTGCCGGCCCCGGCTCCCACACCATCGGAGCCCGTACGCCGGCCTCAGAGAAAAAGATCCCATGGGAAGTCGGCTCCACCTGCCCGTCAGTCGGCCCCCAAGAACCCCAGACGGGCTTCAAGGTGGCCCTGACACAGGCAGCCCAGGGATGAGGCGACTGCCTCTGACCAATCTGTCCAGGTTGATCTCTCCAGCCCCACCATCGCCCTTGGGCCAGCATGTGGTGAGTATTCCATCGCCTAGTGCTCCCTGGGCCTCGGCACCCACATGGTCAATAAAAGAGCAGTTTCCTCATTCCCTGGGCCAGCACACTCGTGATGGCCAGGCGCTGGAAGACTTTCCTGTCAATCAGGAAAAAGCGAGTACCTCCCGTTCCCTTGTTCTCCGTTGAAAGACAGCCGGCGAACAGGTAAGTATGCTGGTCTCTGGGATAGCTCACCCACCCCAGTCACTGGCCACCATTGTGGGCTTGTGTAGCAGCATGTCCCCCCTGGGCTGTCTTCCAAGTGGGGTGCCTGCTCTGCCTTGCTGCGAAGTCCAGTCGTCCCCTTGGTGCTGCTGTTGCGGAGGCTGGAGGCCTGGTTAGGGCTTTCCAGCCCCTCGCAGTGGCTCATCAGGACAATTTGCCTCGGCTATGTGATCCAGTTCACCAGACGCCCGCCCAGGTTCAGTGGCATCCTCTCCACTACGGTGCAGGGCAAGGCTGCCTCCGTCCTCCGGGAGCAATAGAGCCTGTCCCCGTAGCCGAGCTGCGCAAGGGCTTTTACAGCCCTTATTTTATTGTGCCCAAGAGAGGGGGAGGGTCGCGCCCAATCTTGGATCTGCGTTCCTTGAACAAAGCCTTACACAGGCTTCCGTTCAGGATGTTAACGCAGAAGCGCTTCCTGGCATCAGTACGACATCAGGATTGGTTCACGGCCATCGACCTGAAGGACGCGTACTTTCACGTATCGCTCCTTCCTCATCACAGACCCTTTCTTCAGTTTGCCTTCAAGGGACAAGCATACCAGTACAAGGTCCTCCCCTTCGGTCTGTTCCTGTCCCCTCGCGTCTTTATTAAGGTTGCAGAGGCTGCCCTGGCCCCGCTAAGGGAGAAGGGCATACGCATTCTCGATTCTTGATTATCTCGATGACTGGCTAATCCTAGCTCACTCACAAGATCTATTGTGTGCACACAGGGACCTTGTGCGAAGACCTTCAGGCAGAAGGTAGCAGTGCCAGTGAAACAATTTCAGAGGCTCCTGGGGCATATGGCATCCTTGGCGGCAGTTCTCCCCCTCGGGTTGATGCATACGAGACTGCTTCAGCACTGGCTACAGACTCAAGTTCCAAGGTGGGCATGGCGCCACGGCACCCGGCGTGTGACCATCACACCACAGTGCGGTCAGACTTTCAGCCCTTGGTCGGACCTGGCATTTCTACGTGCAGTTGTTCCCCTAGAGCAGGTCTCAAGATGCTCAGACACCTTGAACTCAGGCTGGGGCACCGTGTGCAGTGGGCATGCAGTGTCAGGTCTCTGGACGGGGCCCCAACTCCAATGGCACATCAACTGCTTAGAGTTGCTGGCAGTATTGCTGGCCCTGAGGAGGCTTCGACCGTTGATTCAGGGCAAGCATGTGTTGGTCCGGACCAACAATACAGCGACCATAGCATACATAAACCGCCAAGGTGCGTACGCTCGCGTTGCATGTCGCAACTCGCCCGCCACCTCCTCCTTTGGAGTAAGCAGATGTTCAAGTCTCTGTGAGCCACTCATCTCCTGGGAGTCCTCAACCGTGGAGCGGACATGCTCTCATGGCAGGTAATGCTCCGCGGGGAGTGGACACTCCACCCCCACGCTGTCCAGCTGATTTGGGAGAGATTCAGGAGGCGCAGGTAGACCTGTTCGCCTCCCAAGAGTCCTCTCACTGCCCCCTTTGGTACTCCCTGTCCGAGGCCTCCCTCGGCATAGATGCCTTGGCGCACAGCTGGCTTCGGAGGCTACGCAAGTATGTGTTTCCTCCTGTGAGCCTCATTGCACAGACTCTGTGCAAAGTCAGGGAGGACAAACATCAAGTCCTGTTCGTTGTGCCGTACTGGCCCAACCGGACTTGGTTCTCGGATCTGATGCTCCTGGCAGTAGCACCTCCCTGGTGCATTCCCTTGAGGCAGGACCTTCTCACTCAGGGGCAGGGCACACTCCAGCACCCGCGGCTGGACCTCCACATCTGGCTCCTGGCTGGACCTCCACGTCTGGCTACCAGCAGTGGTAAACACAATCACTCAGGCCCTCTACAAGGTGGCTGTAAGCCTTGAAGTGGCATCTCTTCGCAAACTGGTGTCTGTGCTGTCTTTCCTTCAGGAAGGGCAGGAGTGATGGCTGTCTACCCTGTGGTGCTCACTTCCATCAAGAAGGTGGGGGACCTGCAGGCACTCTCTGTTACCAGCAAATGCCTGGAGTTCAGGCCGGCACACCCTCACGTGATCTTGAGACCCTGGCCCGGTTACGTGCCCAAAGTTCCCACCACTCCTTTTCAGGACCAGGTGGTAAACCTGCAAGCAGAGCTGTGAGTTGGGCTACACCCAATACCTTTGCGAGGTTTTATAACCTACGCATAGACCCGGTTTCGACCCGAGTGTTACACGGTAACAGCAGGTAGACCGGGCGGCCGGTTGGGTTTACTGCTTGCATTGCGCCCTTCCCCTTTTTCAAAGGTGATAATGTGTGCCTTTTTGTCCACAACAGTACCCCGGATGCCTCTCTAATTCTTAAGTACTGTTCGGTGACAAACTCAGCAGAGGAGTAACGGCACCAGGCCAAGTATTCGTGGTATGCCCCTTTCCAGGTGAGCCCGAGTGCTCGGGCTCAATGCTCCATGCATGGTGATTCCCCCTTGGTAATCCCGTATGATGAGTTTCCACTGTTCGGTTTCCCTTAGGTGAACCCTGTGTTTCCCCTCGCCAGAGCTTTCTCTGCCTCAGTCACTGTGGCTGCGTACCCTCTCTGTGGATAGGGTCCTCCGGTGGTATCATTCCATATGTGAACTTCCCTGTTGGTAAGTCTATGTGAGGTATTCTCCACATGTTAACCTCCCTCTGGCAGGATGTGGTCTCCATAGTGCCCTCCCTCCTGGAGAGGAAAGAGCACTTCCCAGTGCTATTCTAGAAAGTGCTCGGAGGAAAATTGCTTAACAGCAAATCAGGAAAGGCTCCGACGGTAGCCTCCTTGGGTAAGTGCCTCCTAAACCCCCTTAACGGGACTAGGGAGATGCCTTACCTAACTCGCTGGAAGGTCACGACATGGTTGAGTGCTCGCTGCGAGGCATGCAGCAGCTTGCCCGTGTCAACTCTTCCGTACCCTGTGACACGGTTCAATGCCTGCAGCGTTTCCTATAGGAACCCCTAATGTCATTTCTTCGACACAACGTCGAGTGAGTGACAGACAGGGAACCTCTTGGTTACTGATGTAACCTCTGTTCCCTGTTGGAGGGAACGAGACGTTGTGTCCCTCCTGCTGCGGCGCTGAACCAGCCACTGACATGGCCGGGACTCTCTATCGGCTCCTCAGCATAAATCTGAATGAGTGGTGCAAGCCATCTCCTTTTACACCCCTATGTCCGGGGCGGAGAGTGGCATGCAAATTCCACTCGCCAATTCTCAATTGGTCTTTTCTATTTTAAGCAAAGGTGATTGGGGCTCTCAAGATCGAACCCCTAGTGTCACTACATCGACACAACGTCTCGTTCCCTCCATCAGGGAACAGAGGTTACATCAGTAACCAAGATGTTTTGTGGTAATCAAAATTATGCTAAATTTAAATGCTGTAGATTAAGTATAACTAATTCCTTTAAATTTATATAGGGGTGTTTCTTTGTCTCTGATTAAATTAAATGATATCTGCATCTACATCTGCAAATATATATAATTTTTGTTGAATATTTAAAACATTAAATTTAATCACCTAAAATTTTCATTACCTAAAGGGTACTATCTCTGAAACTACAACAAATTGACATTCAAACAAAGAAGGAAATTTGTACATTCTTTAATTCTGGGCAATTGTAACATCAGATACATATGTTATCTAATGAATGGTGGCTCAGGCTTTAGTCTGTAATCGATTCTAAGCATGAAATATCGGCATGTTTCTGTGATGCAAGGAGGGACAGAGGAAACATTTAGTGGCCAATGACCCAAGCAGATGATGATCTAGTGTCGGCCAGTCAGGATCAGGTAAGAGTTCAGACATGAACAGTCTGTACCATTATGGAGCATCAGTCAACAGCCGGATGATTCACAATTCAGTTTGGCTGGAAGTGAATTGTGTTCACATGTTTGTTTGACAGCAAACAGATCTTCAGATGCTCTGCTATGTGTCACAACATACGGTTCCACAGCACATCAATATGAACGTTATTGAGAATGTCTTTCTGATGCATTGCAATTGGAGATGGATAGCAGAGAGGAAAATTACACACATATGCCAACTGGGTTGTGCAAAATTTGGATTTGGATTGCTTTTGAATTGGCCATGCCCCATAGAATGTTGAATTGGAATTACGAAAAAGGGCAATTTACTAAATTGCAATTCAATCTAATTCAACAATATATACATATATATATATATATATATATATATATATATATATATATATATATATATATATATATATATATATATACACTGGTGGCCAAAAGTTTGGAATAATGTACGGATTTTGCTGTTATGGAAAGAAATTGGTACTTTTATTCACCAAAGTTGAATTCTACTGATCACAATGTATAGTCAGGACATTAATAATGTGAAAAATTACTATTATAATTTGAAAAACAATTTCAGAACTTCTTAAACTACTTCAAAGAGTTCTCATCAAAAAATCCTCCATGTGCAACAATGACAGCTTTGCAGATCCTTGGCATTCTAGCTGTCAGTTTGTCCAGATACTTCCTGTAACACTTGCCATAGATGTGGCTGTCTTGTTGGGCACTTCTCACGCACCTCACAGTCTAACTGATCCCACAAAAGCTCAATGGGGTTAAGATCATAACACTCTTTTCCAATTATCTGTTGCCCAATGTCTGTGTTTCTTTGCCCACTCTAACCTTTTGTTTTTGTTTTTTTAGTTTCAAAAGTGTATTTTTCTTTGCAATTCTTCCCATAATTCTTGCACCCCTGAGTCTTCTTTTTACTGTTGTACATGAAACTGGTGTTGAGCGGGTAGAATTCAATGAAGCTGTCAGCTGAGGTTATGTGAGGCGTCTATTTCTCAAACTAGAGATTCTGATGTACTTATCCTCTTGTTTAGTTGTACATCTGGCCTTCCACATCTCTTTCTGTCCTTGTTAGAGCCAGTTGTCCTTTGTCTTTGAAGACTGTAGTGTGCACCTTTGTATGAAATCTTCCAAACATTCCAGTCTATTGCATACTGTGGCAACTCAAAAACAAACACAAAGACAATGTTGAGCTTCATTTAACGAACCAAATAGCTTTCAACTGTGTTTGATATAATGGCATGTGATTTTCTAGTACCAAATTAGCAATTTAGCATGATTACTCAAGGATAAGGTGTTGGAGTGATGGCTGCTGGAAATGGGGCCTGTCTAGATTTGATCAAAAATTATTTTTTTCAAATAGTGATGGTGCTGTTTTTTACATCATTAATGTCCTGACTATACTTTGTGATCAGTTGAATGCTACTTTGGTGTACTAAAGTACTGATTTAATTTCAAAACAGCTAAATCTGTACATTATTCCAAATTTTGGCCACCAGTGTACATATATATTTAAAAAAATGTGAATTTTTTTTTAATGTAAATGTTAATTATAAAATAGACAGTTGTTAATTTTAATGTTCAAAAAGCATGAAATAATGTTAACATTAACAGCTTTTAATGTTAAAAATGTGTAAGTAAATGTTGAAGTAACATTAATAAGTGCTGTACAAGTATTGTTCATTAGTAGTTCACATTAACTAACTAATAATAACTAACATTACCAAAAACAACTTTTTCAAGTATTACCCTGATCAGTATTGTCAAATCAATTAACAGATTGTAATTTTCCCATACATATTATTGACATAAAATTTAAATTACAGCCATAATCACACAAGTGTACTAATCATAAATATCAGAAAATTCAGAAAATCAGAAAATAAAATCATTATAGTTTAATCTCTATTAAGGTTTTTCTGTACTGGTAAGTGAGATGGAAAATCAAGTTACTACACTTTTAATAGTTATATACCTTTCATTAAATTAAATAACATCTTAATTCTATATGTAATTTGTAGAAATTCAATTCCAGTTTGAACTGAAATGACAGGAAGATGAATATACGGAATCCAACACAGTCACACAACAGAGGAATTTCATTAATCGCAAGTTTTACGACAAAAATATATAATTACCTCATTTATTTTAACTAAGTATGCTTATTTATTTGCTATTATCATTATTTAATTCACAGTTTTCTACCTCAATTAAAATTCAGAAATTAAATCAGAATTTAAAAATCTTTCTCAATACTCAATAGAGCACCACCCTGATTGACTAGAATCTCAGCAGCAGGTGAATATGCTGTTCCATAAAACCTTTATAAACTCATAATGGACACAGTATTCATTTCATGTTTTAATTTCATGTTTTCCTGTCTTAGTCTTCTTCTGTGTGATTTATTAGTACACTCTACTTGACCTTTCCCTCTTCTCTCCTGGTACTCTGGTATTGTCAGCTATAATTAACGGCTTCCTGGAAGTCTGTGAATATATTCCTCAGTCTTATTCCGGTGTAAAGAGATTATTGACTTTCAGTTGTGTCCAGAAAACCAAGACACAGTACACAATAAATATCATCCAGGGCAAAAAAACGGACTCATATTCTGCCTTCTACAGTTCCTCCCGCCAACCATGACTGTGGTCTCAGCAAATGCTCAAGGTCGCACTTTGTTCTGACTCTGAACAGGACATGAATGGATGACAAGAGAAAATTATATCTACCTCATTTCTTTATCTTATATTTCTCCAGGCCATCTTGATATTCATGACTATCTTTTGTTCATTAATCTTGTTTTTTTTGTTTTGGATTAAAATTATCATTTTAGCTGGACAAACATTGAGTTTTGCCCTCTTGAAGGAACTCACATTTAAAAAGCTGGTTGCTACGCATGTCTCCAAAGATTTTGTTCATCCAAGTCATTGATTTTTTTTTAAATCAGAATTTTTGCTCAAGTTTATTCACGAGAAATCCGTTTTACATTAAATACATTTTACCCAGCTTTTGAGTGGCTTTAGCTTTTGTTGGATTATACTGCAACAGCCTGCAACTCAAAAAATTTCAGAAATGACCTGCTGAAAAGACTATAGTTGGTCAGATGCAAGTTTTGTGTTGATTTTTGAGTTTTAGTTGTTATTGTCACACATTTGGGGAGAACGCCCTACAACTGGTGTGCAAATGTGAAAAAAAAAATAAAAAAAAATAAAAAAAATTTACAAAAGCTAGTGGATGGCACGCCAGTGTTTTGTTCACTATGTGATAAGGTAAGAGTGAAAGCTGGTGAATTAACCTATCACTCTCCTCTTATCAGATCAATCTCTGCTAATCCCCTTGCCAACAAACGACAGTATTCAAAACCCAAGAGCCATCGGTCGATAAGTTAGATGGAGAAGGCCAAATCGGCCCTCATCTGTGATCTTTTATGTACAAAATCACAAGCTAGTTTAGGGGTGCTAGCAGACACTGCAATAGACACAGGCACATAAAAAACAAAACACTGTCAAAAATCTCTTAAGGATTAACAGTTAATTGCCTCCCAAACCTTGCCTATCTGTATCCCAAAGTCTCACAACAATCTAATCCTTTCTCATGTTCCCATACATGCTTTTTATGTTTGTAGCTGTTCCTTTGTCCCTCTGCAACAATTAAAAAAAACACAATTTGTACAGCAATAGCAAATCTACTGAGCTGCCCATCCACTCAGCATTTTTAGGCATAATAGGCATGGTAGATTTGCTTAGATAGACTGTTCCAAGGGGTAGGTTCCCACGTCATTAGCTTAGCAACATGCTAATGTCAGACACTTTGATTGAGTCCAGACACTCCAAAATTCATCTAGTCAACATTTTTGCATGTAATAGGCACGCTAGCTATGCTAAGACTGTTCCGGGGGTAGGTGGCAGAGATAACAACCTCCGCGGCTCTATCATAGAGGAGAGCGTAACAGTCAACTAGCGTATTGTGACAGTAAGTCACTGTTTGCAAATACCATACAAATAAATGGGGAAACCTGTAAACTGACACCTACCTGTCACAAAATTTTCTGTGTCTTCTCGTAGTAAACTCCACACATAGTTCACTCTAAATGGATTGTTTAGTGTACAACACGTTGAAGATTAGCGGACAGGCGGTCAGTTCATTAAGTGATGAGCTGTTTCTTCACAAAAGCAGTTTATTCAGCACATTGAAACTTCTCCTCCATAGACATTCATAAAAAAAATGGCCTCTTGTCTCCTCGGCAGTGTACCGCCCATAGAATGTCTATGGGACCGCCACGTTATGCTATTTTATTTTAAGCTTGTAGGCTTCCCTCAGAAGGGCTCTGGTAGGTGGTCGAGTCATTAGCTTAGCTACATGGCAATGTCAGACTCTTTGATCAACTCCAGATACTCTAAATGCATCTAGTCAACATTTTTAGGCATTGTAGGCACGCTAGCTATGCTAAGACTGCTCCAGGGGTAGGTGGTTGAGTCTTTACCTTAGCAACATGCTAATGGAAGACTATTTTATCAACTCCAGACACTCTAAATGCATCTAGTCAACATTTTTAGGGATTGTAGGCATGCTAGCTATGCTAAGATTGTTCCAGGGGGTAGGTGGTCGAGTCATTAGCTTAGCAACATGCTAATGTCAGACTCTTTGATTAACTCCAGACACACTAAATTCCACTAGTCAACATTTTTATGCTAAGAATGTTCCAGACATAAATATACATACACGGATACCACATTCATCTGGTTGGGATACCTCAACATCACTGCCATCTTGGATCGGTCAACAAAGAGACCTGTTTGAATGAAAGTTAATGGAGGAGATGCCTCAGAGCACTGCATAAGATTCTTTAGTGTGGAAACAGTTCATCATGTAATACATCCTGCCTGGGTTGTAATCTTCAGTATGTTTGCTATGATATATATGTAGAGATTCATTTGTAGAGAATTGTATTTGAAGTTTGCACAAAATAATAATAATAATAATAATAATAATAATAATTTTAAAAAAAGTGCAAGCTCTAAAATGTCCCCAAGAAAAACTATTCAATAAAAACTGAATGGAAGTAATTCCATATCTCTGGAAAACTAAATAAAACTAAGTGTGGAACCAGTTTTACACATCAGACTAAAATGAGATACTATATGCACAAGTAAAGCAAGTGACCCGTTGTTGACAATCAGGAAAGAATGATTACTGAAATCAATAATTTATCAGCAATTGACATCGCCTCATTCGCCATGATTTTTCCTCCAGTATGGTAACTCCAGTCCGCTGTGATTGGTCAAGAGGATCAGCAGCAGGGGCTGTTGGGTAGTATACCTTTGTGGAGCTTGCACTGATGCAGGCTCAGCCGAATGACGCATTGAGGGTGCAAAGGGAGTGCTGATGAGCACCTCTCTGTTCATTAAAACGTCAAATGGAACACCATACAATCTCGTGGACTTCGTGGGAACGCGCAAATGAAGGCCACGAGACCACAAGTCCACACCAGGTGTGCCATTTGTGACAGTGCCATAGAAGGTAGTTGACTATGTAGA
Source organism: Myxocyprinus asiaticus (assembly GCF_019703515.2). Lineage (NCBI taxonomy): Eukaryota > Metazoa > Chordata > Actinopteri > Cypriniformes > Catostomidae > Myxocyprinus > Myxocyprinus asiaticus. Next base: position 41,772,274 of record NC_059369.1, read on the forward strand.
CATCAGACAGCAAGGCAGCCTACTAGTTTGGAACAGGGTATCAGTGCATTACACTCAGTTGTAGATGTCCGTTGGTTAGGGAAGTAATCATCTTAAGAGCTGGACATGATTGTAAATTAGCAGTTGTCCAGAGCTCCTCAATTTGTTGACTCTGCGGATTAATGGCACAAACAATAATTCATACGAAAGCTCTCAACTCAACCACTCTTCCATCAGAGTCTCTAAACAGGTTTGATAAAGTCTTTCATGACAGTTTCTCACAGTTATTTTCAAGCTCCCTGTGGTCCTAATTAATTGGCAATAAAACAAAGAATACTGTATTTGATGCTCTTGTCTCTTTCGCACAAACTACCCGGCTGGTCAAGCTCAGTTTTTGTCACTCCCTTCTTTAGTTCCTGTTCCATCAGAGAGAAGGAAGTTATGGCACCAGAGGCTGTCTCACAGCATGAAATTTGCACATTAGCAAAGAATAAAGGGCTAAAAAGCAGGAGGGATATTCAGCTAAGCTTTTTTATTCTTCTGCCGGGCATCTATGTTTAAAGGCATTCATTGGAGTCCCTTGGGTCATCTGCAAGTGGACTGCAGATGCTTCGGCATTAATGAGGCCAGAAAGTAGGATGGATCCTTCATGCGGTAGAGATCATGTTCCCACAGTTTATTTTGCCATGCAACTCAATCAAAGGCTGGGTGCATTTTTTGACATTATTTGGGCATCTGAAACAAATTCTTGTCTTGTCTTGAGCACTAGTCAGACAGGATTAGTTCTCTAAACAACATTTGAGTAACAAATATTAAAGAAATAGTTCACACGAAAGTGAAAATTCTGTCATTATTTACTCACCCTAATGTCACGCTTAACCTGTATGTCTTCTGTGGAATACAAAGGGAAAAAATGTAAGAAAAAAAAAAGGCATTTTTTTGCAATATAACAAAAGTGAATAGTAACTCCGGGCTGTGAAGCTCCGTAAAGTTCATTATTTAATTAATAGAGTCTATACAGGTGCATCTCAATAAATTAGAATGTCGTGGAAAAGTTCATTTATTTCAGTAATTCAACTCAAATTGTGAAACTCGTGTATTAAATAAATTCAATGCACACAGACTGAAGTAGTTTAAGTCTTCGGTTCTTTTAATTGTGATGATTTTGGCTCACATTTAACAAAAACCCACCAATTCACTATCTCAAAAAATTAGAATACATCATAAGACCAATAAAAAAAAACATTTTTAGTGAATTGTTGGCCTTCTGGAAAGTATGTTCATTTACTGTATATGTACTCAATACTTGGTAGGGGCTCCTTTTGCTTTAATTACTGCCTCAATTCGGCGTGGCATGGAGGTGATCAGTCTGTGGCACTGCTGAGGTGGTATGGAAGCCCAGGTTTCTTTGACAGTGGCCTTCAGCTCATCTGCATTTTTTGGTCTCTTGTTTCTCATTTTCCTCTTGACAATACCCCATAGATTCTCTATGGGGTTCAGGTCTGGTGAGTTTGCTGGCCAGTCAAGCACACCAACACCATGGTCATTTAACCAACTTTTGGTGCTTTTGGCAGTGTGGGCAGGTGCCAAATCCTGCTGGAAAATGAAATCAGCATCTTTAAAAAGCTGGTCAGCAGAAGGAAGCACGAAGTGCTCCAAAATTTCTTGGTAAACGGGTGCAGTGACTTTGGTTTTCAAATAACACAATGGACCAACACCAGCAGATGACATTGCACCCCAAATCATCACAGACTGTGGAAACTTAACACTGGACTTCAAGCAACTTGGGCTATGAGCTTCTTCACCCTTCCTACAGACTCTAGGACCTTGGTTTCCAAATGAAATACAGAACTTGCTCTCATCTGAAAAGAGGACTTTGGAACACTGGGCAACAGTCCAGTTCTTCTTCTCCTTAGCCCAGGTAAGACACCTCTGATGTTGTCTGTGGTTCAGGAGTGGCTTAACAAGAGGAATACGACAACTGTAGCCAAATTCCTTGACATGTCTGTGTGTGGTGGCTCTTGATGCCTTGACCCCAGCCTCAGTCCATTCCTTGTGAAGTTCACCTAAATTCTTGAATCGATTTTGCTTGACAATCATAAGGCTGCGGTTCTCTTGGTTGGTTGTGCATCTTTTTCTTCCACACTTTTTCCTTCCACTCAACTTTCTGTTAACATGCTTGGATACAGCACTCTGTGAACAGCCAGCTTCTTTGGCAATGAATGTTTGTGGCTTACCCTCCTTGTGAAGGGTGTCAATGATTGTCTTCTGGACAACTGTCAGATCAGCAGTCTTCCCTATGATTGTGTAGCCTAGTGAACCAAACTGAGAGACCATTTTGAAGGCTCAGGAAACCTTTGCAGGTGTTTTGAGTTGATTAGCTGAATGGCATGTCACCATATTCTAATTTTTTGAGATAGTGAATTGGTGGGTTTTTGTTAAATGTGAGCCAAAATCATCACAATTAAAAGAACCAAAGACTTAAACTACTTCAGTCTGTGTGCATTGAATTTATTTAATACACGAGTTTCACAATTTGAGTTGAATTACTGAAATAAATAAACTTTTCCACGACATTCTAATTTATTGAGATGCACCTGTATATATATATATATATATATATATATATACAGGGTTGGGAGGGTTACTTCTGAAATGTATTCCACTACAGATTACAGAATACATGCTGTAAAATGTAATTTGTAATGTATTCTGTTAGATTACACAAGGTCAGTAATGTATTCTAAATACTTTGGATTACTTCTTCAGCACTGGTAGATTTTTTCACTTGTTTTGACTATAAAAACTCTGCCAGTACAGTAAGACAAAATACACATGTTAAAAACACATTCTCTGAAAAACCTAAATATCTAATGCAGTGTTGTTTCTAAAACAAGATTAATCAAATTGATCTTGTTTTAAGGATTTTTAGATATTTTTACAGGAAAACAATACAAAAATTATTATCAAGAATACGATTTTTGCCCTAATATCAAAGGTCTTACTAGAAAAAAATAAATTATGATCTAACTTGAATTTTCTTGATAAAAAATATGATCGTGCCTGGTAACGTGCATGTAAAATGACTAGAAATAGCATTTTAGCTTAACGTAAAGCTGACAATTTACACAAGGTTTATTTCTATTTCTTCTGCTCCAAACTTACTTCAAACTTACTTCTCTGTCTGCTCGTATGAATGTAACACCTCATAAGAAAGTGTTTCACCGCTGTTCAAATGCACTTTGGATCGCATCATTAAAATAAACAAATGACAATAAAATGCAAAGTAATCCCTTCAGTAATCAAAATACTTTTTGAATGTAACTATTCTAATTACCAATGATTTAAATTGTAACTGTAGTGGAATACAGTTACTTATATTTTGTATTTTAAATACGTAATCCTGTTACATGTATTCCGTTACTCTCCAACCCTGTATATATATATATATAATAAGAGTGCAGAAATGTACTCTTGGCATTTTCTCAACCAACTTCTTGAGGTATCACTGGGATGCTTTTTAAACAGTATTGAAGGAGTTCCCATCTATATGCTGGGCTCTTAGTGGCTGCTTTTCTTAATTATTTGGACCAAGTGATCCATTTCAAAACATTTTTTTTTTTTTTTTATTAAAATTTTAGTTTTGTAATTAAATATATTAATATGTTGGCACAATTATATTTTTGTCTACAAAACTAATTTCAAACATTTAAGCATACGCCTTCTGATCAAAAGATTTTTAAGATCATGAGAAACATTTCAGTCAAGACCCCAAACTTTTGAACGGTAGTGTGTATATGTATATATATATACTATTTATACACACATATCTATACATATATATATATGTTTTACTTATATACATACAGAATATATTTTATATATTGGGTTTGTTTCAGTTTGTACGTTATCTTGTCAATTGCGCATGTCAATGAGAATGTTGGACAGGACACAGAATGTTGGCTTAAAATACCCAGTAAATGCTGTCTATTATAACTGAAGTCTTAGCTAAAATATACAGTATATCGTACAGTCTGACATATTAGATTGTTGATGTTGCACAGTCTTTTACCCAACATCTCATTGGGGTAATTTGGACAATCTGACAAGTAAAAACCGTAAATGGCAGAAAAAGTTGCACAGTGTATACCTGTCTTTAATACCAACAATGACAAGTTATAATATTCATGAATAAAAGGACAGATTAATATTTTTTTTTCTAAGCGCTGGCAGGCTTTCATTCATATAGCAATGCCACAATCTATCTATAAACGTAATAAAAGATTGATAGTGCCTTCTGACAAGTACTTTAGGTCAATGTCAAACTAAATTTCCTGAAGTCTATGTTGTGATTGTGAAAAGGCTTGTAATTCAAGTTATACTATATAAGAAAGTAAAGAAACATTGCTTATAGCTCAGTCTGTCTTTTGGACTCAATTGTTAGAACTGATGAGGTCATCATAAGCCACGCCTTCCTGCTCATCACACTCTTCCCCCACCCGATTCAGTCCGGGGCGACATGGACGACAGCTCGCTCATGCCCTGGCGGATGGCAGCGAGTCCTCCGGCCCCTGGCGGCCATCAGTGACCGCTCCGTCTCCAGGCAGATGGCTGCGGCTGCTCCCCTGGTGGATGGCAGCAGTGTGCATCCTCACGGCCCGGCCATGCCCTCCTCCAAGTCAGTAGAAAATGAATACAGAAAGTTTTTTTTATTTTGCTCTCTATTCTATTCTATTGCTATTCTATTGCTTCATTCAACCATTTCTTAATTCCACATGCTCAAAATTCTGTGTTCTATGCTCTGCTTTTTAGTATTTTGTATTTTTTTATTCTCAACAATAAATCCAGCCTGATCTCATGATCATTTTGTGACCATGGCAAAATTTCTGCTAAAATAAATGATGTGCATCATCACACATTTTTCTGCAGTTTCCCAGTGAAATGTCCAGCAGGGGGTGCCAAAAGCGAGTGAGATGGTGTCACAATCAGATGAGATTTTTTACGGTGAATATTAGACGGAGGTTTTAATGAGTAAAATGAACCTCCCAAATCTATATCTTTAACCTAAACCTAACCAAGCTCGTACCTCGTCGGTCACCGGAGGTGTCTCATGATTTATCAACCACCTGATGTACTCACCGTATGATGGACCTCTTCTGCCAGGTGTTCTCTTGCCATGGCTTTGTGTTGGCTCGTAGAGCACGTACTAATGGATGAGTTCGGTTGACGGCTTCCTGATACAGTGGCCGACATATCTCAGTTGGCGCTGCTGTACGATGTTGGTTAGGGGCTCGATTTTCAATTTGGTGTAGACCTCAGCATTCGATATCTTGTCTGAGTGTCTTATTCCAAGCATAATTCTGTAACAGCTGGTGGCATAGCTATTCAGACTTGCTCCGAGCCATATGGTGATGATCCAGCTCTCGCAGCCATATAGCAGAATTGAGAGACAAGCTGCCAAGAATATGTTGCGTTTCAAGTAGACTGAGATTGTGCATGAGCAAAAAATGTCCTTCATTTTATAGAAGGCGGCCCATGCTTGGTCCTTTCATACTCTGATGTTGGAATCGCTCAAAGCGACCATTGATCCTAGATACTTGAAGTTGTTGACCCAGGTGATTTGTTCTCCATCTAGGTCAATATTCTCATGCTGGTCTATCGGTTTGTTCAGGCTAACAATTTCCTGGTTGGTGTAGGCTTCAGTCTTCTTGATGCTGATTATGAGTCTGACTTCTCTTGCTACTTTCGCCATTAGATTCAATGCTGTCTGGGCTCTTTCAAGAATGTCTTCTAAGAAAGCAATGGCATTGGCAAAATCAAGGTCGAAAATAGATGTGACTGGATTCCTGGATGATTGTCTGGGTTTGGCGATAAAGCCGCAGATGTCATTCGTTGTGTGCTGTTATTCAGCTCATTTGAGGATGTAGTCCATCACGATGATAAATAGGAAGGGAGCAAGAGTGTCACTTTGTTGAACCCCAGTTGTTATGTCAAATTCCTCTGATTTCTTACCTTCAACTAAGACAGCGCTCCTCAAGTTGTTGTAGAGGGTTTGTATTGCTCGTACGATCTTGCTCCGAATTCCATAATGTCGTAGTATGCCAAACGTAGTAGACCTTTTGATTGAGTCGAATGCTTTCTTAAAATCAATTAATGCTATATATAGAGGGAGGTTTTTGTGGTTGGCCCCTTCAATTAGGCGTCTTAATATGTGGACTCGATCGATGCAGCTACGTCCTCTTCAGAAACCGGCTTGGTTCACTCTTAGAATTTTGTCAATAGGTTTCCTAATCTTAATTAAGAGGGCTTTGTTGTGTACTTTGGCTGCAATCAATGTGAGACTTATACCCCGGTAGTTAGTTATTTGGGATAAGGCTTTCTTCAGTAGTGGGACAATCAGGGCTGTTGTGAATTATCTCGGGGCTATGTCCGCTTCATATACGAAATTACAAATCTTGCAAAGCCATTTGATCACTGCTACTACTCCGTACTTGTGAGCTTTCAGTGTTACTGCATCATCACATCCTGGTGATTTCCCATTTTTGAGCACAATTGACTTCATCGATTGTGAATGGACCGGTGTTGATATCGAGATCCTTTCCATCGGGTTGAATTGTTATGTCCTGTTCCTCGGATGGTGAGCTGGCTTTGACATTTAGGAGAGTGTCAAGTATTTCTGCCACTCACTGAGCAGCTCATTGAGTGAGCTGATGGTTGTTCCATCCTCATTTTTCATCTTATTTAATGAAGTTGCTCCTTTCCTTCCACTTATATAATTTATGATTTCCCAAATAGTTTTTTTCTTGTTTGTTTTGACTGTGTCTTGCAGTTTGCTCAATTTGCTCTCCAAGAACTCCTTTTCGTCATTCTCATAGGACATTTTAAGTTGTTCATTGAGCTGCTGCCATTGCTGTACAGTCTCAAGCATCTTTGTGCACTTGAATTCTTTTTTGGCTTTGTTTCTGTTTGAGAGCAGCTCTTCAGTTTCCAGGCTAACCCAGTTTTTCTTTGTCTTTCGCTGTTTCTTGTCGACTATTTTGGTTGCTGCTTCTTTGAATGTTGTCTTCGGTGAGTTCTTCATCGCATAATAGATCAAAACAGTTTCTTACTATGACATTTAACTTGTCTTGGAGTTCCTTGTTATGCTGGAGTCGACTCTACGTCTCTTAGTTTTATCTTGATTTTTGCACTAACGATGCGATGGTCTGAGTCTAGCTCCACGGTGTTGTAGGCTCTAGTGTTTTGGATGGATCTCAGACATTTCCCATTCACCAATATGTGGTCAAGTTGGCTCTGTTTATGTTGTCTTTGTTTCTGTTGCTGGGATACTGCCATGTCCAGATTCTAGATTTGTGATGTGGGAATCTAGCCTGGCAAGGACGCATATCTGCAACTTTGCAGAGCTCAAATAGCTGCTTGCCGTTTTCGTTGCTCTTGGCATGAAAGGTGTGCTTACCAACTACTTTTGGGTTTGCTCAGCTACTATCCTCTCTTTTCAGTTCTTGCATTGAAGTTGCCTGCTGTGATCGAAAGGTTATGTGGTGGAACGTCACTGATACACTTCAAAAGATTAATGTAGAATACATTCACCTTGTTTTGTTGTGTGTGGTTTTTTGTCTTATGTGTTAGCTTGCGTGTTTGGCTGGGCTCGAACCAAGGACTTCCAAGTTCAAAGTCCAACGCTCTATTAGGTGATATACCACATGTAGCTAGGTCTTGAATACAAGCGTTCAAATTTATAATTTTTATAATTATGCATTCCAGTAAGTGTTTCTATGTCATGATATAACAGTGTGTGAGTAATAGAGCAAAATATAAAGTTTATAAATTCATAATCACCCACTGTACTCTTGATTTGTGTGAAAGTGAATAAAACACACAGCTGCTGTAGGACCTATAGTGTTAAACCTGGGTGAAACGTAGAAGGTGGCACATAAAATTTAATTTGCAAAAATTTAGTTATAGTAGCTTTCATTCTATTAGATCAGATTGCATAAATCCAACTCGACTGAGAAATAAGCAATTTAGTCATTAAATATTAACTTGGTTTTCTCTGAAGCTGGTTTTGCTGTAAATCACTAAACTGGTTTAGCCTCATGACCCAGGTTTTACATTGGACATCAAGTGTAGTGTTTTAGTCATAATTTTTGTCTTTTGATAAAAATGTCCTTTAAATTTTGTAAATATTTCATCATGTCAAATTAATTAATTTTAGTCAATTTTACTCAGACTAAAATGCCATTTAATTTTAGTCGACAAAAATAAATAAATAAATAAATACAATTTGTTGACGATAATGTGCAAATTGACAAAAGCATATATCAAGCTGTAACAGACCAAAAACATTTTTTTTTTTTTAATGTATAAACTACTTACAATTATTTAAACAGGGATAATTTTGTCAATAAATACACTGATGAGATTATCACTGATCAAGTTGTGACCCAACACAGTAACTGTAGGGAGTGACTGTAGCATGTGTTAGCTGCCCCATTGCGCTAATATTGACAGGAAGCTCCCACAGTGTAGGTTTTATCCGAAACACTGCATCCCATTGATGGAAAAAACGCTGTAGCCAATTCTTGTCCTCAAAATTTCAATGAATGTGTAGTTGTATTAGTGTGATATTTATCTAAAAGTTCAGAAGGTCTTCAAGTTCATTGGACAACGAAAGGAACCCATTTCCTTTAAACTGACATTCACAAAACACTGGATATTGAGTCGATTTACTTGCACAAAAGAGCTCAGGTGTGCCTCAGAATTGCCTAAAAGCAGGAGTGGCAACCTGTGTTTATTAAATGAACACTTGACATGCACAAGCTACAGAAAATTAGACGGACCGAGAGCAATAAAACAATAGATGAGCATCTGCAGCTGGAAATGTCAGGACGGCTTCCGTAACGGTGTTAGATTTAAAAAAAAAAAAAAATTTGTCAGAGGGTAAAATCCCATACAATGACAGCCGGAACATTGAGAAACTTTACAGAAGGTGCTTTTCACAATGAGACACGACAGGACTGTGAGGTGAGGTTAAACATAAGCTGTGATGGCATATCAAGCACATTTCTACACACAATTTCCCTGTCTCCCCATTGACACACTTGATTTTTTTAGTTGCACTCACAATCTGAAAGGCTAGCAAGGTGCTTAAGGGACCAAAACTGAAATGTCCATCTATTACCTGCTCTGCTGAGCTCGCTGTGGCTTTCAACATCTCGCTGGTCCTGTAGGGAGCCCTGTTTCCTTCTGTAAGAATGTCTGAATAATGACTTTGTCTCCTATCTCACATTCAGCGTGACATTCATTTTTCTGTGATTCATACAATAGCTTCTTGGTGCATTAATAATTTGTCAAAGCATCCAAATGATGTTTATATTTTTCCCCACACGAGTTCTTTCGTGAATATTGAAAGGGCAGCCACACCATTTTTTTTTGTGACAAAGTTATTTGTGAGATGTTATTTAACCACCATCAATGTTGGTTCTCAGAGCAAGTGTCAAAAATGTTTCCTAACAAGTACAGTAAGAAGTACAGTACTGTGCAAAATTTTAGGCACTTGTGAAAAACAAGTGATGTCAAAGGCAGCAGACAGGTAAAAAATCCATTCAACCCTCCAAAGAATCAGCTCTGATAAAACAGCTATAAAATATTATGAGTTTTGCGATTTAAATGTTGTTTGTGAAAATAATGTATTTCATTAGAATCCATGGCTACTTTTGAATGGCCATCAATGAAGAAAGAAGCTTTTTGTCTGCATAATAGTGTAGTTACAACTGGGTCAAGCTAACCAGTCAAATTTTGACCTTTTGATTCCTAGCCTACAACACTAGCCATCTTGCCAGTCAAAATGCATTATCCATTAATGTTCTTACAAATGTGTTACATCCAATGTGCAATTACGGCATCATGTGGGCCTTTATGGGAGGATTAATAAGTATTGACATTCTGAAGTAGATGTGTTTCAGTGATGTTTGGGGATCTGACGCTATGGCCTTTATTGGAGACCTGAAAGAAAGCAATAAATCAATCCACATGTTACGAAGAAAAATCAATAGAGGATGGAGACACAGCGATAAAGTATTGTCCCTCTAGCAAGTTAATTTCTAAAATCTATCAGAAGTGTAATAATTAAAGAAGCCTCTGTCCCTTACACACAAGCAATCATAGCTGAAGCTAAATGAATAAGTCTGTCAAAGTGAGCAATTAATTTACAGTGATATACTGCTGAAGAGATTGAGGGAACAAGATTGTTTATTCAGCACCAGAACCAGCTTAAACCATTCTAAAATTGCTGGTCTCCCAAGCTGGTGTTTAATTGGTTAAGCTGTTCTGCCAGTTGGTCTCCCAGCTAGAAAGTGCGCAAAATCTATCCAAAACCAGCAAAACAGACTAGCCTAACTTGTTGGCCAGGCTGAAAGACACTAGCTAAGCAACCTTGGCTGGTTTGAGCTGTTTTCTTCAGCAGAATTGGTGACCTCATTAATGAGATCAGGAGAAAACAGAGACAATTATAACAGTAAAAGACTCTCTTACATAAACATTTGAGTCATTTAGTGACATTTACATTTTTATTTTTTATTTTTTTATAAAAAATAAATAAATAATTATTTTTTTTTTAAAATGCCTACGTAGGCACCTTTGACATTGTACGTGTGAGGTCAGTGTTGAAAATTTTGGCCCATGTTTCCAAATTGGAAGACTGACATCAAGTGGCATTCTATTGCAGTTTTCCAAGGGCCATTCAGACTAAATTAGTTCTTGCTCTTAAAAAAAAAGCTAAACGCAGCACAACGAATATAACAGAAAGCAGGCCTCGAGACGTAGTTTTAAAGTATGTTCTTTTTAACCTTACAAGGCATCTAAACTGTGTGGCGCTCCTGTGTGATATGCTGTGCAAGACACGTTTCAACTGTCAAAGATATCTGTCGAGCATATGTTTACATAGAAAAACAATGATGCTGGAAACTGAAAAATGCGAAAGGTTAGAACGGCCCCTTAAAAGATTCTATTACACTTTTTTCAACTCACTCACAAGGTTTTGGATCAGAGTTTATACCATTATCATACATAAAAAGCAAGAACTTAGAAGGCCAGAGAGAGAGTAAAGCAACCCAGGATGTGTCTTTGATGTGAAAGCCCTTCAGAATACATCCCAATAACCAAAGTACTACCTTATAAATAAATAATAAATAAAAAAAGTTTTTGACTGAAAGGGCTCGTAATCTCTACCTCGCCACTTTATCAGTGTGCACATGCGCTTGAAGTCATAGTGTTGAATTCTACTTTAGACAGAGCATCATAGCATTATAGAGATAGCATGGTATCAATCTGTCAAACCTTGAACATATCTACAGAGGGGTCCAATTGTTTGAGATCTCAATGAAAACCATTTAAACCTGTAAACAAGTTTTAAGTTAACAAAATATGTAAAATTATGAAAAGTAATGATGTAAAATAAAGAAATACTGTTATGTAAAATTCTGCATTATCTCTAGGTGACTATTCAAATGTAAGGGTGACTATTCAAATGTAAGCAAATTCGAGACACTTGCTATGTTAACTCCTTTGTATTAAAGGTCAGATTTCCATGTTTCCATTGAAATGCAAAAGATGCTCTTCTGAACATTCTCAATTCATGCTGGAATAACATGGATCCCATATTTGTCAGGTACAAATTAGCTTAGATAACACTATTCATCCCTAAACTGTGTAAATTAGTATCAACAACAAAGAGTGCTATTGTCACTAGGGTAGACTGTAATGCTAAAAGAAAACATGGATGTTAGTTAAAATTTTTGCAGTATGAATTTATTGTGGTAATCAAATATACTTGTTCAAAATAATTATGACATATATAAATATTGGTTAAAATTATGGTATTACAACTCAACCCATGTTACAAAACACTTTTACTATAGTGCATGACTTTTGTTTTTTTGTTCAAAGTGTAATCAAACTGTGTGGTAGCTCAACTGATGTGAGCACATTGCACTTGGGATGCAAAGGACCAGGATACGAGTCCTGAAGAGCACGCAAATCGACGCGTGAGCCGAAAGTGTCATAGGAGCATCGCAAAATTATGTGGTTGCTTCAGCAATTGCGTTTTTCATCTCGCTTTTGCTTTTATGACACTATCGTTTAGGTTTAAGGTTTAGTGTAGGGAGGTCACTTTTATTGATTTAAAACTTAAAAACCTCATCTGTTTTCCATCTTGCATTTGCTTTATTTCACACTATTGGTTAGGTTTAGGTTTCAGGTTTAGGGTATAGGTTGCTCCCTGTCTGTCACTCACTTGACGTTGTGTCGATGTAGTGACACTAGGTCCGTCCTGGGCTGATACTCAGGCGGCCGGGTCGGCAAGCGCTGCTGACGATTTGGAGGTGGACATGGGAGCATTTCCGCTGGCTCAACCCCCGCGGACCTCCCATCCCCCAGCACGCTCATTCTACCAAGAGGAGCTATCGAGCGATGCAGGCAGTCCGCCTCAGGGTGGATTTAATGTCTGGTTCAGGGCTCGTGATGAGGATGAGTTATCTGTCGCAGCATCGGAGGGTGGGCTTCTGCTGTCGGAAGCGGACGAATCTTCTGAGCTCCCACCCACAGGTGGTAGAGCTCAGGATGAGGCAGACGCTGAGATGGCAGCTGTGCTTGCCCGGGCGGCTGCGAACATCGGGCTAAAGTGGAACCCTCCAGCCTGCCCTGAGCGTTCGTGGCTGGATGATTGGTTTATGGGCTCGGAGTGCGACTCATGGTCGTGCCGCGCAACGGTGCCTTTCTTCCCGGAAGTGCACGAGGAGCTAACAAAGTCGTGGAAGGCACCTTTTTCTGCTCATACACGCTTTGCAGGCTCGTCCATCCTAACTACCCTTGACGGCGGAGCGGCTAAGGGATATGTTGAGCTTCCCCAGGTAGAGCGCGCCATAGCGGTGTATTTATGCCCGCAGGGCGCAGCCACCTGGAGGGACCGATCAAGGCTCCCTTCCAAGGCCTGTAAGTTCTCTTCCTCGTTGATGAGGAAGGCTTACAAGGCCACGGGTCAGGCCGCCTCCGCCCTGCACACCATGGCCATCCTGCAGGTCCACCAGGCCAAGGCGTTAAAAGATCTGCATGAGGTGCCATCCTGGGCCGGACGGCACCTGTGGCTCCACCTTGTGGAGATGCGTAATGCAGAGAAGGTTCGCTTTCTTGATGCGCCCATCTCCCAAGGGGGGCTTTTTGGCGAGACTGTCGAGGATTTTGCACAACAGTTCTCGACGGTGAGGAAGCAGACGGAGGCGATCAAACATATCTTGCCATGGCACGACTCTGCCGCCTTCAGGCCTCCGAAGTCCCACGCCCCGTACCTGTACAGACACTGTACAGGCTGTATGCCTTGAAGTGGCGTCTCTTCGCGAACTGGTGTTCTTCCCATGGGGAGCTCAGCACTTTATCACTGAAGACGGCCCTCCTGGTGACGCTCACTTCCATTAAGAGGGTGGGGGACCTACAGGCGCTCTCTGTCACCAGCGAATGACTGGAGTTCGGGCTGGGCACACTCTCACGTGATCTTGAGACCCTGGCCCAGTTACGTGCCCAGAGTTCCCACCACTCCCTTTCGAGACCAGGTGGTGAACCTGCAAGAAATATTTTCAGAGGAGGAAGACCCAGCCTTGTCAATGCTATGTCCAGTTCGTGCCCTGTGCATCTATCTGGACCACACGCAGAGCTTCAGATGTTCGGAGCAGCTCTTTCTCTGCTTTGCAGGGCAGCAGAAGGGGAAAGCTGTCTCCAAACAGAGGCTAGACCATTGGATTGTGGATGCCATTTCCTTGGCTTACCAGTCACAAGAACTGCCATGCCCCTTAGGAGTTTGGGCGCACTCCACTAGAGGTGCTGCATCATCCTGGACACTGGCAAGGGGTGCCTCTCTAGCAGACATATGCAAAGCTGCGGGTTGGGCTACACCCAATACCTTTGTGAGGTTTTACAACCTACGCATAGATCCTGTTTCATCCCGAGTGTTACGAGGTAAAAGCAGGTAGACCGGCAGCTGGTTGGGTGTACCGCTTGTATTACGCCTTTCCCCTTTTTCAAGGTGATAATGTGCATTATTTTGTCCACAACAGTTCCCCATAACTAGTGAACCCTAGATGCCTATTTAAATCTTAAGCACTGTTTGGTGACAAACTCAGCGGAGGAGTGATGCCACCAGGCCCAGTACTCATGGTATTCTCCTTTTCAGGTGAGCCTGTGTACTTGGGCTCAGTGCTCCATATGTGGTGATTCCCCTCTGGGTAATCCAGTGTGATGCATATCCAATGTTCGGTTTCCCCTCTGGTGAACCCTGTTTCCCCTCATCAAAGCCTCACTCTGCTTCGGCCACTGTTGTTGTGTACCCTCTCCATAGATAGGGTCCTCCCGGTGGTATCATTCCATATGTGAACTTCCCCATTGGTAAGTCCATGTGAGTTATTCTCCACATGTTAACCTCCCTTCGGTAGGATGTGGTCTCCATAGTGCCCTCCCTCCTGGAGAGGGAAGAGCACATCCCAGCGTTATTCTAGAAGGTGCTCGGTGGGAAATTTCTTAACAGCAAATATCAGGAAAGGCCACTACCTGTAGCCTCCTTGGGTAAGTGCCTCCTCCCCCCTTAACGGGACTAGGGAGACACCTTACCTAAACTTGCTGGAAGGTCACAACGTGGTCGAGTGCTCGCTGCAAGGTATGCAACAGCTTGCCCTTGTCCACTCTTCTGTACCTGCAGCGTTTCCTATAGGAACCCCTAGTGTCACTAAATCGACACAACGTCAAGTGAGTGACAGACAGGGAACGTCTGGGTTACTGGTGTAACCCCTGTTCCCTGATGGAGGGAACGAGATGTTATGTCCCTCCTGCCGCAGTGCTGAACCGGCCGCTGACATGGCCGGGACTCTCTGTCGGCTCCTCTGCATAAATCTGAATGAGTGATGCACGCCATCTCCTTTTATACCCGTATTTCTGGGGCGGAGAATGGCATGCAAATTCCACTCGCCAATTCTCATTGGCCTTTTCTATTTTAAGCAAATGTGATTGGGTCTCTCAAGATCAAACCCTTAGTGTCACTACATCGACACAACGTCTCGTTCTCTCCATCAGGGAACAGGGGTTACACCAGTAACCCAGACGATATTGTTAATTTAAAACCTGATCTCCCAATCTAATTCCTGTCAGTGCCCGACAAAGAATCTATCTCTCGCTGCCCCAGCATAGCCGAAAGCTACTACGGCCATCAGTGAAGCCACACAAACCACGGCCCAAGCGTAAGCACTCGCTTTCTCAGCATGAAAAATGGGCCAACTGAAAAACCCTAGCTGGGCAGCCCTGTGAAGAGGAGCCCAGAGCTCGCCGTTATTCATGGCCCAGAGCCGAAGAAGCCTCAATTCGAGGCAAACAGTGTTTCTCCCCTCTTCCCTAATACTGTTCATCGGGAATGGGACATTGTTCAAAATGTTGCTTCTGTGTGTAATACTCAAACAGAGGTTGTTCTCACAAAAGAGAAAAAAATGCCAATTGTACAAACACGGGATGCTCACACAATCTCAGAAAAAGGGCCATTTCCTCTTCACGTAACATACACCCCACACATTATGCTCAACCGCTTCCCTATGGTGAGCGGCACTCTATCTCCTATAGCTAGCGAATCAATAAGCCCGCTGTCCCGCTGCATGAATGCATGGCGAGCCCTCACATGCCTATCAGACTGGGTGTTAAAAATTATCAATCACGGTTATACGATTCTGTTTGTACGCCAGCCACCTCACTTCACCGGCATTTTGCAATCTGTGGTCCGACCACAGGATGCACCGGTGTTGCGTGCAGAGATTCACAGTCTCCTCACAAATAAACATGATAGACACACACACAGCGAGGTTCACAGCCCTTGTTTTCTTGTTCCAAAGAAAGACGGCGGACTTCAGCCTATTCTAGATCTGAGATGGTTGAATCACGTGCTCGTGAAGCGCCCATTCAAAATGATAACTCAGAAACAGATCTTATAGCATATCCGTCCACAGGACAGGTTTGCATAAGTAGATCTGAAGGACGCGTACTTTCATGTACCAATTGCACCGCGTCACAGGCGGTTTTTGAGATTTGCGTTCGAGGGAATTGCATATCAACTCAAAGTCCTTCCCTTCGGTCTGTCTCTGGCTCACTGCACATTCAAGAAATGCTCGCCCCATTGAAAATGAGCAGTGTGTGTGTTTTGAATTACCTCAATGATTAGCTATTACTAGCCCAATCAGAAGCACTACTGAGCGAACACTAAGATTGGGCGATCTTCTCCATAGTTAGATCGTCCTATCATCAGTCGGCGAGATTGCCAATACCCGATATGATCGTGGGGGGGGGGGCTCACGTTCAAACCAACGAACATCGGTATTACCGCTGGTTGAAAACTAGGTTAAGCAAGGTTAGGGTTAAGCCTACACAATAAAGCAAGACATCTTGATTTCACACTTTGAACTTTATTTTTTATTTTATTTAACTAAAAATTCAAATTAAACTGGAAAAAAAAATTAAGTGCAATTAAAATATATCTTTTTGAAAGATGGCTTTACAACAGTTGATAAAGGGCAACATCCCTTTGGCAAAGAACCTACTTCATCTGTGCATTCTCTACCGGTCCGGTATTTTGTTTTCTGGGCAAATACATCATGCGTGTGAATAAATTTGTTTTCTTCACGATATATATATATATATATATATATATATATATATATATATATATATATATATATATATACACTACCGGTCAAAAATTTTGAAACACTTGACCAAAATTTTTCTCATGATCTTAAAAATCTTTTGATCTGAAGGCGTATGCTTAAATATTTGAAATTATTTTTGTAGACAAAAATATAATTGTGCCACCATATTAATTTATTTCATTATAAATCTAAAAATTAATTAACAAAAAAACGTTTTTTGAAATTGATGACTTTGACCAAATGATAAAGAAAAGCAGCCAATAAGTGCCCAGCATATAGATGGGAACTCCTTCAATACTGTTTAAAAAGCATCCCAGGGTGATACCTCAAGAAGCTGGTTGAGAAAATGTCAAGAAAATTCTAGGCAAAGGGTGACTACTTTGAAGATGCTAAAATATAACAAAGTTTTGATTTATTTTGGAATTTGTTTAGTCACAACATAATTCCCATAGTTCCATTTATGTTATTCCATAGTTTTAATGACTTTACTATTATTCTAAAATGTGAAAAAAAAAAGTGTTTCAAAACTTTTGACCGGTAGTGTATATCACAATATCCAATTACATCGGCAACCCCCGGGCTGAGGGATCGGTGAAGTAACCACCTTTCCATTTACCGTCAGGCAAGTATCTGTCTAAACATGCAGGCAGAAAATTACTTAAACAAATTAAAACATAAAACAATTATAAATGTAAAAATATTAATTATTATTATTATTAATTATTAATTAAATGATGAAAATAATCACTGAAATATAAATCATGGTTTGAGATGAACGTGTTTTTGTATTATTTTATGTTATCACAGATGTATTGGCTGCAGAGTTGTGATCACAACGAACTGCTCTGTGGAAATAAAGTGAACTGAACTCAAAGCACCTCTTGAGCTGAGATGTCTGAGGTAATTTGCAGCACTCATAGACAATACTGCAAAAAATTCAATTCAGAAGACAGAAACAAAGAAAGAGTGAGAACCTTTTACATGTATGTATTCCACAAGACTGCACGCCACCGTACAAACAGCGTGTCATACATGTGCATAGACGGCTTTTCTGTCATCTGTTCTTAATAATATAATAAAGTGTGTTTCTTCAAGCGTGTGTCTGTTTGTCTACGGGCAAATTATTTGTAATATTAATTTGATAATAATAATAATAATTTAATACATTCATGGGAAAACGAGCTAAATATCATCTTGACATCGTCAAAGACATCAGCTATTGGTGATCACTCTGACCATCGTCAATCCCCGAGATCATCGTCTATCAGCACAACCCAAGCGAACACAAAGACTTGCTGTTTTGCCATCTGAAAAATCTGTTTTTTTTCCCCATCCAGCAAATATCCTTTTTAGGGGTTCAACTCGACTCTGTGAGCATACAGACTATTCTTTGGTGTCTGTCTCAGTTCAAACTGGGGAAAATATTGCCACTGAAGTCATTTCAGAGAATGCTGGTTTTATGGCGGCAGCATCTGCCATCATACTGTTAAGTCTGTTACACATGAGACCTCTCCAGTACTAGCTCAAGCAACACATTCCACATCACACCTGGAGCCTCGGGCGCATGCGCATCATGGTGACTCGTTGCTGTCTGGTTGCTCTAGCACCATGGACAGCACCGGCCTTCTACCAACTGGGTGTTACGCTGGGTCAAATTTTCAGAAGAAAAGTGGTGACCATAGACGCATTCAACACAGGTTGGGGCGTGGTGTGTGATTTACACCCAACTTTCGGCACCTGGACAGGTGTGAAACGGGCATGGCATATAAACCGCCTAGAACTATTGGCTGTCTTTCTAGTTTTGAGAGATTTTTATTCCAACATTGTGAATCACCACGTTCTGATTCGTTCGGACAACACAACAGTAGTGGCGTACATAAACCACCAGGACGGACTCCGATCGCCACAATTAATGAGCATGACACAATGCCTTCTCCAATGGAGCGGGCATCATCTCCTCTCATTGCGTGAGACACATGTCCCAGGCCGTCAGAATTTTGGAGCTGATCTGTTGTCAAGGCAGGGAGTATTACCAGGGGAATGGAGACCAAAATGGCCCAATCAGTCCTGGTTTCTGGAGATGATAGAAATACTAGACAGCCCTCCATGGGAAATACCGTTGAGGAGAGACCTTCTCTCTCAAGCACAAGGCACGACTTGGCATCCCCAGCCAGAGCTGTGGAACCTACATGTGTGGTCCCTGAACAGAGCACATTGGACAAGTCAGAATAGCTCAGTCGGTGATGAATACCATTTTACAGGCTAGAGCACCATCCACGATGCACTTAAATGTTTTCAAATTGGTGTTCTTCATGTGGTAAAGACCCAGTGAATTGCCCCATAGCTGAGATTTTGAAATTCCTTCAAGAACGGCTGGACGCTGTTCTTACCCCATCAATGCTCAAGGTTTATGTAGCAACTATCTCTAGCATACCACACCCTGGAGACTGGCTCCTCGATAGGCAAACATAATCTAGTCATAAATCTCCTTAGGGGAGCAAGGCGTTTAAACCCCCCTCCCCCTGCTATGGTGCTGACCTGGGATTTGAATCTGGTGCTGAAGGCACTCACAAACTCCCAGTTCGAGCCACTGGAATCTGTTGAGCTGCAGGTGCTTTCCTTAAAGACTGCACTCCTATTGGCTTTGGCCTCTTTTAAATGGGTGAGTGATATGCAGGCACTGTTGACTGACAGCTCATGCCTGGAGTTTAGTCCAGATCTGTCAAAAGCCACCATTAAACCTAGAAAAGGCTACGTGCCTAAGGTTTTAGCAATGCCCTTCAGGGCTCAGGTGGTTTGTTTGCAAGCCTTCTTTCCCCCACCATTTAATTCAGATGAAGAGTAATCTATGCATATGTTATGCCCAATGAGGACATTGTATACATATGTTGAGCACACCCATCAGTTTAGGCTGTCGGATCAGCTCTTTATTTGTTATGGAGGATGCACAAAATGAATGTCCATCTCCAAACAAAGGCTCTCTCGCAGGATCGTTGATGCGATCACCCTCGCTTATGAATCACAGGCTGCGAATTGCCCTATTGGTATCAAAGTGCATTCAACCAGAGGCATGGCCTCTTCATGTGCGTGGACAAACTATGTGTCCTAATAGGACATACACTATATTGCCAAAAGTATTCGCTCACCCATCCAAATAATTGAATTCAGGTGTTCCAATCACTTCCATGGCCACAGGTGTATAAAATGAAGCACCTAGGCATGCAGACTGCTTCTACAAACATTTGTGAAAGAATGGGCCGCTCTCAGGGGCAGTGAATTCCAGCGTGGTACTGTGATAGGATGCCACCTGTGCAACAAGTCCAGTCGTGAAATTTCCTCGCTACTAAATATTCCACAGTCAACTGTCAGTGGTATTATAACAAAGTGGAAGCGATTGGGAATGACAGCAACTCAGCCACGAAGTGGTAGACCACGTAAAATGACAGAGCGGGGTCAGCGGATGCTGAGGCGCATAGTGCGCAGAGGTCGCCAACTTTCTGCAGAGTCAATCGCTACAGACCTCCAAAGTTCATGTGGCCTTCAGATTAGCTCAAGAACAGTGCGTAGAGAGCTTCATGGAATGGGTTTCCATGGCCGAGCAGCTGCATCCAAGTCATACATCACCAAGTGCAATGCAAAGCGTCGGATGCAGTGGTGTAAAGCACGCCGCCACTGGATTCTATAGCAGTGGAGACACGTTCTCTGGAGTGACAAATCATGCTTCTCCATCTGGCAATCTGATGGACGAGTCTGGGTTTGGCGGTTGCCAGGAGAACGGTACTTGTCTGACTGCATTGTGACAACTGTGAAGTTTGGTGGAGGAGGGATTATGGTGTGGGGTTGTTTTTCAGGAGCTGGGCTTGGCCCCTTAGTTCCAGTGAAAGGAACTCTGAATGCTTCAGCATACCAAGAGATTTTGGACAATGTCATGCTCCCAACTTTGTGGGAACAGTTTGGGGATGGCCCCTTCCTGTTCCAACATGACTGCGCACCAGTGCACAAAGCAAGGTCCATAAAGACATGGATGAGCGAGTTTGGTGTGGAAGAACTTGACTGGCCTTCACAGAGTCCTGACCTCAACTCGATAGAGCACCTTTGGGATGAATTTGAGCGAAGACTGTGAGCCAGGCCTTCTCGTCCAACATCAGTGTCTGACCTCACAAATGCGCTTCTGGAAGAATGGTCAAAAATTCCCATAAACACACTCCTAAACCTTGTGGAAAGCCTTCCCAGAATAGTTAAAGCTGTTATAGCTGCAAAGGGTGGGCCGACGTCATATTAAACCCTATGGATTAAGAATGGGATGTCACTTAAGTTCATATGCGTCTAAAGGCAGGTGAGCAAATACTTTTGGCAATATAGTGTATGTTTGGCAGCAGGATGGTCCTCACAAAACACATTTGCGAGGTTTTATAACTTGGACATGGCGTTCATCTCATCACAAGTCCTCTCTGTATAGAGCGCTTCCTATTTTCAAGCGGGTGTGCCCAAGCCCTTATTACGGGTGGGCTACCGACTATAATCAACACAGCCACCTAATTATATGCTGTTTATCTGCTTCTTTTTATGTCATAAGCACTCCCATAAGAAATAAAACCTAATTTCCCTATCATCTTGTGAGAGGATTAATAATCTATACTGTGTATATCTATATGGTTCATATAGATCCCAGACTACATAAATTTCCAACTGGCATCTGCCATGTGGGACTATTCATATACACTTTAATATGACTTATAAGTCATCGGCCTGTGGCCTGTGACTCCTTATGAATATATCTATTTAGTGTTATAACTTTGGGAGTGTAATGTCACGTAGTGCGGCGTGATGGGATATCATTCCCCATAGTGCTTACAGCAGTGTTGAGTGAACTGAAACAAAAAGGAGCATCTACAGTTACACATGTAACCTCGGAATGAGATATTGCAAATGCTGGGTGCACTACTACTGCAGAGTTTTTTAATACAAGTGACTCACTCTTGTCCCTCAGTCAGAAAATTCTGAAGAAATGGTGACTGAGCACCGGGTTATATAGGTCTACTGTGCACCTAAACGGGCGGGGCTGAGACACTATTGCCAATCAAAAGATTGGTGTGATTGTATAAGGGTTTCAACAAGGTCATGTAAGGACACTTCCCCTTAGTGCGCACAGCAATGCCTCGTTCCCTTCATCTCAGGGAACCGAGGTTACATGTGTAACAGGAGATGTTTTAAAGTACTTTACGACTGCCTCCGAAAACAAGCGAAAACAGGAGTGCTTTTTAGTTTTGAGGATAAAGCATCTGTGATCTTTTATAATGGCAATGAGAGGTGAAAAGCGCTGTGTAGGTGAGGGATCAAAGGCTAGACTGGGCTTTGTGGCGGCTTGGAGTGGATGCACTATTGGTGCATGACTGCAGGAGCTGCACTTTGGAGTATGCATACTTCAGTCAATAGCACTTTACGAGTGAAAGCAAATCGATGAGCCAGAGAGGTAATGTAATATGTGGTGCTTTCCTGAGAAGATGGACAGACGCCTAAAAGGGGGAAAGAGGGCTGTCTGTATACAGGATGTTATGTATGTGTATGGGGGAGGAGGTGGAGGTACATTTACTGGAATGGCGTAGATGGATGATATTCAAGGTTTGAATATGAGAGCACTGCATTCAATACCAAAGTATAAAATGATCAAAAATGATTTGGGGATGTACACAAATATGCTGTATGTAAAAGACCATAGAGCAAGAGTCTTTTTCAATCAAAGTTGCTAAAAGCTTCAAAGTCAACATGAATGGGCAATCGCAACACATTGGATATATTTAGCTCTGAAATACTTTTCAATTGTAGGGCAGGACTTGACTTTTTCTATCAGGAATTGTCTGGAAGTTGTCTCTATATGGCAGGTGGTTGGAGGCGAGGGGTTTGAAAACTAAAAGTACTTTGTGACATCAGCGAAAAGGTAAAGCAGTTTTAAAGATGGAGCAAGTCATTTTTTATATTATAGGGGGCCAAAAAGGAATAATTATAACAAATCTGAATATATAGTTATACATTTGAATGTTTAATTGTAAAACTGAATATTTCATTATAATTGCAAATATATTGTTTTAATATGAATATATAGTTATACATTTTAATATTTCATTTTAAATCCAAATATAAAGTAATACATACTGAATGTATATTTGTAAATCTGAATATGTAATTGTAAATATTAATGTGCAGGAATAACAAATATATATTCGATTATTATTCTGTATATGTTTCCTATGGCAGCCCATAGAACTGTTTGTGGAAAGTTATATTAAATTTTGCACACAGATAGAGGACAGTCTGAAGTGATACCATAGCAAAGTTGGAGTCTTTATCTTAAACCCTTTAGTGCCACCATCAGTTCAAAGTTTCACTCATGTTTATGCTAATAACTTTTGAACCATAAGACCTAGAGACAAAATTATTTTTCCCCTGATTCCTCCATACAATGGTTTCAATTTCCACCCAACTAGATTTTCCGCCATTTCGAATTTTCAGAAAAAACTATTTTTTCAAACTCGTCCTAAGCGTATGTCCGATTTGCACGAAAATTGCCTTGCGCCATATGGAGACACTCAGGACAAAAAGTTATTAAAATAATTTTGATAAGCCAAAGCGTTTTTGAATGGCGCTTCAACAAATTCAATGAAGAATGCACCAAATTGGATTTGAGGATGCATCTCCAGAACGCTTCTAGCTATCGTCATAGCCATCATGCCCTGAGGTGACTTGCAGAGATTCAGCACAGTGCCCCTTATGGGTCAGGAGATATACAAAATTATTTTTGCTTATAACTTCTGAACGGTTTGTCCTAAAATCACAAAACTGGACTCTTTAGATTCTGTGGGGCATACCTTGTCGAGTGATACAAATTTTGCCTATGTCGGCCATTTTGGGTGTCGGCAATTTTGAATTTTGTTGTAAAATGCTGTATTTTACAAACGCATTGGCATACCATTACGAAACTGACACATCATCGGCATGATGCCCTGAAGGTGCTCAACAAGTTTTAGGACATTGCCAGCTTGTGGTAAAAAAATATAAAAAATATATAAAAATGCTAATAACTTTTGATAATTTTAGCCTATTGTTATGACACTGATCTTGATAGATTCAAGCCGAGTTCAATGATACCACATTTCTCATGGTCGGCCAAACTTCCTTTCAGCCATTATTAATTTAATTGAAAACCTACTTTTTCAAACTCCTCCCACAGCGATAATCGAATTTTCACCAAATTTAGCTCAGATCATCTTCAGATCAAGCTAATCAAATTCAGTCTAAACTGAATGTTCCAACACAAAAAACAAACAAACAAACAAACAAACAAAAATCAAATAATACCAAAAAACACCTCTTTCTTGTTGTCTTTTTCACCCATTCCACTAATTTTACTCAAATTAAAAATATTACTCTATAGCATCGCCTCTTTAAATAATTCAATCTGACTCACAAACTTACAGGTTGATTCAGTCTGATAAATCATTCAACTGAATGAATGGAATCACTCAGGGCTGTGTTAACCAAAAGGACTGTTAGCCCAAGTTGCTCATAAAGACCATTGGTGCCTATGATACCTACGATCAATTTACACTAACGATGCTTTTGGGAAACACAGCCCAGAACAGTTAATAAATGAACATCTGACTCACTCCGCTCCATTTCTTTACTCTCAGTCATCTCTGACTTCAAAATAATAAATGTTCAGTATACTAGCCCCTTAACTGGCACTCCCCTTTTTTTAGCATTTATCAGAAAATTACATTTTCAAATTTAAATGGTTGTTACTTTTGAATGCTTGGGATTAGAGACCTAATTTTGGTCTCTTTTTAAAGAAAACACTTGGCAAATGAAATCAGTTGTTAATTTTTTTTTTTTTTTTTTAAGTTATAGAAGTTTAAGTTTATTGAAATGAAAATGCAATGCACTAAAATTTGATTTCATTTATTTAAAAAAAAATATATGTGGTGGCCAAAAAATATATATAGAAAATTAAAGCCATATATCAAACCAAGTTGTGTCCCAAATTTTAAAGTAAATAAGTTATAAAATGCCAAATTTCTTAGAATTATTGTAGATGCAGTACCAAATGTGGCCACAAGATGACATCAAAGCACCATTGTTCCAAGACTGACATATTCAGATTTAAATGCCTGTCATTCTGAAATGCCTGGGTCTAAAGACCTAATTTTGACTAGAGACTCTTTTTAAAGAAGACACTTGGGAGATTATTGTGCGAGTGAAATCAGTTATTTAATTTATTTTTTAAAAAGTTATAGAAGTTTATGTTTATTGAAATGAAAATGCAATTCACTAAACTTTTATTTCATTTATTAAAAAATATATACAAAATATATGTGGCACCCAAAAAATACAGAAAATTAAAGCCATACATCAAACCAAGTTTTATTTCAAGTAAATAAAGTATAAAATACCATATTTATAAAACATTTACTAGCCGCAGTACAAAAAAAGCCTCAGAATGAAATCAGAACTCCATTGGTGCAAGAGTGAATAAAACTAATTTCATAATAATAATAATAATAATAATAATAATAATAACAAAAATAAAAACTAATTTCAGAAACACTACTCAAACTACATATGAGTTGACACACTATTTTATTGCAAAACATTATATAAAATTCATTACAGATTATAATTATTATAATTACATTTATAATGTATGGTTACAGTGTAAGTATTGTTAGCAGCGGAAGCCAGTAATTATTCACATTTCTAACAAACATATATTTTTATGCCATAAATTATATAATAGTTTGTTTACACCACTAAATAAAATAATAAATGATCCAAAGAGCCCATTCATTCACACTGATCAGCACCTGTGCTTTTAGCTTTAGCTCTATAGCTGCTATGAGTCCAAACACAGAATATGTGCTCCTGGCGGTTTGACATTTATTCCTCCTCAAAACTGCATGGAATTTATTCCAAAGTACTCAAATCTAGCTAGATTGTAGTGTTTTTTCATAGATCCATTGAAAGAAGCAGCTAAAATGTTAGATTTCGGCTCAGATCGGTCATCAGAAATGGAAGAAAGCTCAGAGCGTAATGGTGGCCTTAGGTTCTCCATCCAAACAAACACTAGGATGACGTCACTGTTCTGGAATGAGCAAGGCCAACCCCTGTAACCATAGAACCATCATACCAATGGGTACATGACCTGTCAATCAAATCTTGACTAGTGATCCATTGGCTAGATCTATTCACTGAAACAGCCAATGCACATTTTGGAGAGGTCATGGAGCCTTTGATCTGGTTTGATTGACAGCTCCGCCTCTGAATCACAGAGAGACTCGTGGGTGGGCTCAAACAACGCGGAAGTTTCCCCAGAATAGCGGAGACCATAAGTTTTATAAAAAATATGCTTTATAATCAATATTTTATTGATAATAGACATTTTAATTTACGTGATGTCGCAAGCAAAGCATGATCAGTCTGTTTTTTTCCTCAATTGTCGCTGTTTTGGATAAAATGGTCAAGTCTACTTTCAATCGTTGACATTTACCATGGATTGTATTCTTGAATTTTACTGCCATCATCCAATCGGATAAAAACTAGAAGATATAAAAGATTAGTAATACTGTTCACATGTTGCATGTTTTAAAATCCACTCTTTCAGTATTTCAATGCATTACTGTAATGATGTCATTCAGATCGCAAGACAGTGGGCATATTTAGAAGCTAAAGACTTGTAGCTTTCAAACGATATAAGATTAAAGTCAGATATGAAGGTAATATAGTCCAATAAAAATAAAAATAAGAACACTAAAAGAGCATATATGGGATGATGACGGGCTAAACCAGGGGTCGGCAACCTTTTTGACGTGGAGTGCCATTTTTTATTTTCCTGGTCAATGGCTGTGCCAATGCCTATCTTAAATCTTTCTTATATTATGAATGTATATTTTTCAAAATCACACAGAGGGGTAATCACTAGCATGCAAGCAACAGCGAGACAAGCAGGCTATTTTATTTATATTAAGTTTTCGCACCTCCATTCCAATCAACATCTTGATGTAATCCTTCCTCATTATCACACAGTGCGTTTTCATCAGCTGAATGGGAGGTTAAACACTATTAAAGTGTGACGAGACTCGCGCTGCGCGTGCAAGCCATTCACACATCACAAGCCGTTCAACTATTTAGCCCTTTTCGGTGAATCGCATCTGCAAAATCCTATAACTTTATTTCCAGGTTTAATTTAGATTTTGAATAGACTCAGATTTTTGAACACCACGATGTGGGTTTATGTTTTCTCTTTTAATTGTTTAATGTAGTTTTGAGTGTGACTGGTTTAAGGAGGGTGTACCTTTATGCTGGGTTGGAAATCTCAAGGATTAATTGTGGTGTTTTCCTTATTACATCACGTGTTGTTCTGAAAGCAAAAAGAAACAAATGAAACACGGAATGTAGGCTGTCATCCGCACAGCCTGACCGCAGCAAAGCGGGCACGTTTACTCGTGTGATTAACCGGAAGTGAAGCTCTGCCGGCTCGTGATGCGCAAATGGCTTGCACGCGCTGCATGAATCTGTTGGGTATACTGCAGACTCGCCACATTTTAACTTTTTGTTTAGTCTCCCATTCAGCTCATGAAAACACGCTGCGTGATCATGAGGAAGGATTATATCAAGATGTAGATTGGAACGCAGGTGCGAATTAATATAAATAAAATAGTCAACTCCTCTCTCGCCGTTGCTGGCATGCCAGTGATCACCCCTCCAGCATTGGCATGTGTGCCATAGGTTGCTGACCCTTGGGCTAAACTATATCTTCAGTATACTTACTGTTTGATTGTTCAAATGACAACTAAAGAAGAAAACATTTGCAACATTTTGTTAGGAATTTATTTAAATTTGTGTTTATTGTATTTAAATATTTTATAAATTTTATTATGAAATGAAAAAAAAAAGCATTCACATCTATCTGGGTGTGTGTATTTTGATAAAATAATTGAAATACGATAAGATGTATCATGCTGAATCAAGACTTATTTTGTAATCAAATCATAATGTTGTTTCTAAAAATGCTAATAACTTTTGATAATTTTAGTCTATTGTCATTGATAGACTCATTGGCTGATGCCAAGAATAATGTATATTACATTACAAGTGATTCTATTCATTGCTTTTCGAGCAGTTTGCCTAAAATCTTCACAAAAATGCTATTTTCACGAATTTTTGCCATTCCTGTGCTTGGCCCCGATAATTGCTGCTTGCAGCTATATTTTATACTTATTTCTGTTTAGCCCCCTATAATATATAAAATGACTTGCTCCATCATAAAAACGGCTTTACGTTTTTGCTTAATACATTATATATATATATATATATATATAGAAATTAGAAAAAAAAAAATATATATATATATATATATATATATATATATATTTTTTTTTTCTAATTTCTAAATGCATATTCAGATTTTAAATTATATATTCAGATTTGCAATTACATATTCAGATTTATACTATATATGCTCATTTACAATTATATATTAACATTTATAAAATATATGTTATATGTTCTAATTTTATATAATTATTAGCTGTTTGGCCCCCCACAATACATATGTATCAGTCACAACAAGGCCCAAAACATACTCTAAACAAGCTTGATTCTGTGCAACATTGCATTCTAAAATGTGTTAGACTGCAGTTCACGCATTGTATGTTACTTTAAATGTATATGTATTTCAATATACAATTAAAGTACTGTAATATACAGTGGGGAATGCATTCTTGCAATGTGCTGGCCAAGCTTTCACATCTGCATTTACATACTTGTAAAATATGTCTCTGCCTTAAGACCAGGAAAGTGTAAAAAGTAAATGGTCAATTTTGATATAATTTTGACTGTAAAGTACTCTCAAATATGTGTGACTGTCAATATGCGCTCAGATAAAAGACGTTATCATCCCATTACTGTCTATTACTCAAAATTACATCATCAAAGTACTGCTGTGAGCATTTCGCATCACTGGATCAGAACCCATAACAGTTTGGCACGTACTACCCCCACTAACTGAAGGTGATTAATGAACATTTTAATTTACATTGTTCCTGTCGGCCCTAACAAAACATTTGCATTACATGCACTGAAAATGGCAGCAGTGACCCCTTACTAAAAAGCTCTGAGTATATTACAGAAGGGCACTCAAAGGTCGGCCTGAAAGAAATTGATTTCATCCCTGAGAAGCACTGGAATGGAAAGGACCGAGTGGAGAAAGAAGGGCCCTTCAGAAGCAACGTCGTAGAAAGTCTGTGCAGCAAAAGTGCCAGACTGCTTGTAGATTCAATTAACTGCACTGAATTAAAGTTTGCCTTTTTGTTACTACTGAAGCTACTTGTATTGCCCCTGGAACCTTGGTAGTTTTTCATTTCCCTTCTTAAGACCTCTTATTGTGAACCGCATTCTGATGGATTTTGGACAGAAGAGGTTGATGGGCGTTTCATCAAGAGCACTTAAAACGCCAAACTGTCAATCAAAACCAAAGACCACCAGGCCATTCAGAAATATGACATATCAAAAACCTGGAGAAAACCATCCAATACTGAACACTTCCATGTATTTTAAACTAGATTTTCACATTTTATGAAGAAAATGTGAGTGGTGCTTGCCTGTACAAGACTAAGATGTCTTGGATGATTGCTAAGGCATAGTTAGGTGGTTGCTAAGGTGTTCTGGGTTCTTACTTTAAAGGAATAGTTCGACCAAAAATGAGTTCTCTTATCATTTACTCACTCTTATGCCGATTCATCATACATTTTGGTGGAGATATGAGTTTGTTTGTTTTTTTGTCCATACAATGCAAGTCAGTGGGGTCTTTTCAAGCTCTAAAAAGGAAATAAAGGCTGCATGAAGGTAATCCATACAACTGGAGTGGTTTAATCCATGTCTTCTGCAGCCATCTGATCAGTTTTGCCTCACAGCAAAAAGGTCCTGGGTTCAAGTCCCGGCTCAACTGGGCCTTTCTGTGTGGAATTTGCATGTTCTCCCTGTGTTCGCGTGGGTTTTCTCCCCCACAAGTCCAAAAATATGCAGGTTAACTGCATTAAGACTCTAAATTGCCCCATAGGTGTGAGTGAGAGTCCCCCAGCCACTGGGGGTTGCATCAGGAAGGACAACCGGCGTAAAACCTGTGCCAAGTTGAATATTGGTCCCAAGTTGAACGGATGGTCCACTGTGGCAAAAGAAGAAGCAGATTGTGAGCTCTAGTCAAAAGATCCATGAAGTTCTATATTGATAGTACAGGTTTTCCCAAAAGAAAAACTCCCTGGGTTTACCCACCATCTGAGGACATTTGGTGCTCTGATGGCTCTTCAGTACGATAAGAAGGAACAAAGCTGTATGTGTTAAGTTGTTGGAAAAAGCGATATGCCAAGTGATAATCCTATGATGATGTCATCAGAGTGTGTGGAACATCGGAACCCCACTGCCAAATATACAGAATTTTGTTGGTGGGTGACTGTCAATCCAGAGAACACAAATATAGTTGTCTTTGTTCCAAAATGCAAATAGACTGCATATAATATGGTTGTCCCATTAGCTACATATCCACAAATGTGACACGCTCAATAATTTTAACTAGAAGAAGTGTTTTGGAGAAACTCGACTTAGTCTCAGCCTTCAAATTATGTTAATTATATCATGAAATCCAAACAATAAAAATTGTTTTGACGCGCTTTAATGCTTTGTGTGACAGATAGCGGCAGCTCCAAATTCAAACGGAGCGGCACAACGCTCTCTCTTCAACATAGCATGAAAAAACAAGGATGAATATCAGAGGTTATATTGAAAAAGTACAGTACAACTTACTGAAATATGTCATATGTCTTGTAATCAGCCAATCTGTTAATGTTGAAAAGACATGGAGAATATCTCATGCTATTCTGTAAGCCCTGGAGCACTCAATCGCACGCCCAGTTTGTTCATTCATGTTTCATTTGCTAGTCTTTCACCACAAATCACATGCTCGATTCACACTTTGTCCATTGCTTCAATGAAACCAAATTCAATACATAAAAATCATAATAGATACAAATAAATAATAAATAAATAAAACTAAATAAATCCTCATTTTCTTTTTACCACTTATGATTTTCTCTTCTCCCTGATGCTTTGCTATAGTTGTGCTTTTGTTTGGCTAGCTAGCCTGTTGTTCTGATCGCTGCTCAATACTGTACATAGAACAAGCAATTTTGCCACGTCTTTGAAAAAACCCTGCGTCCTTACATACTTCAGCGAGCCTATGTTAGACATTCAGTATATCTTGTCTTTTCATAGATCTCATAAAGCATTACATATTGTTAAAATACAACAAAAATAATTTGACAGTTTTCACACATACAATTATTTTCTTCTTGTACCCCTCAAATAGAGAGAGCTTGGCGACCCCCCATGAAGCTTTGGTGACCGCTAGTGGGGTTTGCAACCCCCAGGTTAGGAACCACTGGTCTAGGCAATGGCTGAAACAATTCATTAAGAGGATAAGAAAAACGCAGCTTGAATCCAATTAAAAAGTTTCACACATTCAGACAGTAGCTGTTTGCTGACATAACAGCAGTGTTCTACAGTATGTGTATTCTTTCGGCTGACAAAATAATTATTAAAATAACACCAATACCGTTAACTGCAAGGTAGTATGAATTCCTTGCTGTGAGGGCAACTCAATTGATCAGCGTTAGGAAATACACAGAGATGAGTTGTTCTCATGTCTACAGAATGGTTGGAATCATTCTGTTTTCCTATGTAAGTGGCAGAAGTTTCACTTAAAAAGATCTGCACTACACAGAAAGAAAGGTATTAAAGACAAACTGATTACAAATTTATCAGCCAATCTATGAAAGATAAATGCACTTTATAAATAACCATCAAGAGACAATCAATGATGTGCTCTTCAAAGAACTTATTAAAACACAGCGGAAATGCTAGGTTTTATCACTGTTCTTCAAGGTAGAAAGATTTTGTGTTGGCCAAACCAATTTGAGAACAAATCATATCGACTAGCTTAAGACAATCTGGTGGAAACTTTTTTAAAGAGCAGCACACATTAAACGTTTGCTTTATGTTAAGGTGCTTTCAAAACTGAAAATAGCATAGATGCAATGTCAAAGGATAATTTAATTTAACATGAAGGAAGAAAACCATTTAAAATGGTAGCAACTTGTTTAAGATACAGTATGTCTCTCTCAATCTATTTTAAATTCCAGTGTTTCTTTCAAACCTGTTCGCTTTCATCAAAACATGATCATTTCAAGTTTCTCTTCAAATGTTCAGTTGCCCTTGGTCTTTTTTAGTGCAAACACACAAGTTCTGTGTATGTAGGTGTGGTGGGGCTAAAAAGAGGGAGAGATCAAATGGAATTAGGTTTTGATGCTCTCTGGTGGTTGAACTTTAATATTCCAGGGTCTCGTTAGAAGCAATGTGGAATGATCTGTATTCTAGAAAAAGATACAAAGTCTGAGGGCAAACACAGCAGCTCAGAGTCAAATGGAGATTATATGCACTGTTGAGGTTCAAATTATTCGTGTTGTCTACTCTAGGCCTCATTCTTCATTCTGTGCCAGATGAATTTAGACACTTAAATTAAAATGAGCACTTAAAGGAATGTTCCGGGTAAAAAAATACAAGGTAAGCTCAATCCACAGCATTTGTGACATAATGTTGATTACAACAAAAATTTACTTTGACTTGCACTTTCTTTTCTTTTTCTTTTTTTTTTTTTTTAAAAAAAAAGTAAAGGTTGCAGTAAGGGACTTAAAATGGGGACAATCCGTAAATGTTAAAATACTAACTGTTTCAAAAGTATAGCCACAATACATAATAATTTGCATGTTAACATGATTTTAGTTAGATGAAATTGCTTACTAACCTTTTCTGTGTAAAGTTATATCCAATTTTACAACTTTGTTGCCATGATGAGGTAATGCTGTAAACTCTAAAAGGACCATAAAAACTATGATTTAAACAACTTTACAGTTCAAATAATAAACAAGTTTTCACAAAAGATTAATATAATTGCTTTTATGAAATTATAAGCTTCACATAAGCTTCTGCATTTTTTTAAGGAAAGAGAGAAAAATTGAAATTCATTTATGTGGTAATCAGCATTATGCTACAAATGCTGTCGATTGAGCTTAACTTGTATTAATCCCGGAATATTCCTTTAGATTTAGAATATACTGTATATTGGACAGTCAATACTTCATCTCCTACTAGAATTCTCATTGACTTGTATGATGCATATAGTGAAAAATGTAAGTCATTTTTGTGTCTCTGATTGCATCAGCTGAAATTCTGCTTCGGGCAGAAACATTCACTAAATTTGAGTTTTATTGTGGGATTTTGACAACACTGGAGCATGTTGTTTTTAGATGAATGTTGTATTAGCCATGTACTGCGTTACGCTAGAATGCAAATATAGTTTATAATGTATAATGCACGGTGTATCCGTTTGTTTGTGGTTCACACAGTTTTTCCTTAGTAATTTTTCATCCCCTCAAAAAAAATATAAAGTGAAAATCGGAATCCTCTCTTGGCCAGATCAGCGGAGAGCTCCGTCTGTGCAGAGACAAATATCAAAAGCGAAACACAACTCGTTTATTTGCAAAAGCCTCTGTATTATTTTAGCTTTACCCCTAGAGTGAACCGATAGAAGGAAAACAGAGAGTAAGTGAGATTTGTAGCTTATCAATGCTTCGTGTTGAACGTGGCTATCACCTGCATCTTTTGGATTCGGACACGGCATTAAAACTCAATGGAAAAATTCACTCAGTTTTCCCCAAGCTCAGCAATGTGTTAAGATAAGCTGCCCTGCTGGGAAAAATAGATGTTTTTGTCTCATGAAGGTTACAGTAGGCAGTGACTTGAGTTGTGTCAAAGTGATTACTTCCAGCCAAATTACAGCCATGCTGGTGTTCAGTGCAACAGCACATTTGCTTGAGTGATAATGCTTAATTTGTTGTCTGATTTTCCTGATATCCCAATCAGTCTGATATGTCAACTTCTGACTCAACCAATGGAATGAGTTGGTGGCAGGATTACCTCTTTAACCAGTAGAAGATGGGGTGAGTGTTTGGGGAAAATTGGGTAAAAAAGCTTGCACAGAAATTATACCTTTAAAAATAAAATGTCTATTATATTCATTTAGTGAAAAACAGTGTGTAAAACATGCCTTTGAATATTTTAATAATAGTTCTACTGTATAAATGTTAAACATTACTTACATTACAAATTTTGAATAACAGGCTACAATTGGATCATTGTTTGGTTAAAATGGTGGTTACTCTGATTGAAAGAAATTACAAATTTGAGCCATTTTTAGAAAAAAAAAACACAAATATCTTAGTTAGTTAGTTAGTTAGTAGGCACTAGCCTACAGTCTATGCCGTTGTGCAGACATTCAGAGTTTGTGAAGTCGCTAATTAGCAGCCATGCTCTAGAAATGACAGTCCCAAGAGACTCAATGACGCCAATCACAACAGCAATAAATGAGAACTTCCTGCAGGCCCTCACTGGTGTTGTCTTACTCAACTTGCTGGACTGAGGGCAACAACACAGGTTTCAAAAAATACATTTCAAAAGCACTTTTCTTAAAAAAAAAAAAAAAAAAAAAAAACACGTCAACTACGCCAACCAGAATTTTTTTTTTTTTTTTTTTTACAGTGTCGATTGTAAGTTCAGAGGAAGTTCATTTTGTGTTCTACAACAGATTTTGACAACAGTGCTTCTTTTCTTCATTCTTTTATCTGGATGTTTTTTATTCCTGCATTGGTCCAAAGAGGTCAAACCATGACAGCAGTGATCCGGGGAAGATAGTCCATCCTTAATACAATATGCCCTGGATCAAAGCAAAACTGCAATAACAGCTGGGAACATTTGATCTAGTAAGAGAGAAACAGAGCAGGGGTAGAGTTGGAAATGGTTAGAGGAATAGAGAGGGAAGGATAGTATAGGGAGATTGTTACAGTGGGGAGAATAAATATACTTGAATGGCCGTCTATGGAGAAACATGCTCTTTGCCCACATAGTAGTGTAGTCACGGCATCTACTAGCTTGGGCTAACTGCTAAAGCTAACCAGCTACACTTTGACACCCTGAGCCCGCGCATATTACTAATGACTTCACTTTGTTTCTGTAAGCATTGAAGAATGAGTCTCTATCTTATTCTGTTCATGTGACCCTCGAGGTGAAGTGCTTTGCCTGTTCCTCCTTCATCAACATTAACATACTAACCACCCAACAGCTCACAAAGAACCAGAGAATAAATGAGAAAGCAAGATAGGAGGTGAGAGAAAGACAGAAGACAGCAATCAAAGAAATCGATATTTAGAGATATTGTTTTGTGGCAGATAATGAGATTTTCAGGACATGATGAGGCGAGTTATTGAATTTGGAGAGACAGAAACATGTGATTGATGACTGTCGATCCATCCAGGATGAATCTTTTTTTATCTTCCCTGTTAATTATGAGGATCAAACACATTGTTGGTCTTTTAACCTTCTCACCTGCCCAGTCGATGCTTTAAACATGTCTAATCGAATTAGCTATCAGACTTCACCCACGCTTAACCAGTGTTGAGGAAGCCACTTTAAAACTCTAGATTGCTAAACTAAAAGCTTCTGTGTGTCTACATATAGAACTGATAATTTTTCATGTGATTCAAGTTTAGTGAATTTTAATGCGAATTCAAAGAATTGACCAATAGGAAGTTGCATGGATTCGGCAGTGAGCTCTGTGAGGGCAGTGTTTTGTACATCGCTATACTAAATACAAAGGACAAGGAAATAATTTGAGCGGTGAGTTTCATTAAAACTTTATTCTTCCAGATTATAGAGTGCAGCATAAAAAAGAGGCTGCTTGACGAGTAGTTTTTGCGGGTTTCACTCTCGCTTACCATCACTCATGCCTGCTTCGTCTGTGAAATTTCACTGTGCAAAGATAAACGTGGCCTTGCCTTTTAGTTAGTTACTCCCCAACAACGTGCACATTGCTCATGCATGCACTCCTCTTTCCAATTTGCCCCAGGGAGATGCTCTGATTGGTCCAGGAGGCCTGGCTGGTAAAGAAGAAGAAGGTGTAGCAGCAATTGATCTTGATTGTGTACTGTAGCTGTAGGCTGTTTCTACACATGAGAATCTCAAGAATGAGAGAGTGAAAGGGGTTAATTGTCAATTACTGAGTGTGCTGAAAAAGGCAGGAATTCTGTGGTCCTTTGAGGCTTCTTATTAGGGCATGCTGAAGATCCTTAAAAAAAAAGAAAAGAAAAAAGAATCCTAAATTCTTCCTTTAAACACAGACTGACATAATCTCAACCACAAGATAATAAAGAATGTGAAAAGATACAGGGGATTTGTAGTTTTAATGAGAACGCAAAGCCTCTGCCCTCTCATTGTCACTGTTTATTCTATACATGTACCTGCATTCAGCATGTTTGTGATTGCCCCTGGTATTCTGCTCATCCAGTCAGAGACCAAAGGGAAAGTATGCTCATTAGAGTTTCTAGATTATTGTCTCCTTATTGTAAGAAAACTGGCATTGATGATACAAACCTCTCAAGACAAAAGGGGCTTGTTTTACAAATCACAATTCAATTAAACACAGAATATCTAATAAACCTTTATAAGCTTAGCCTAAATAGTTCATGGTGAACTGTGTGTTTTCAGCACCACAAGTGGCCCCACACTGAATTGCAAAACAAGGATTTTCCAAAGGTTTCCAAACACTCTTTCAAGTGGGATGGATGGATGGATAGATGGATGGAAAAGAAAGAAAGAAAGAAAGAAGCCTGTGCTGGCCAACCACATGTTGGGCCATTCAAGTCACATAGCAGGATAAAGTACATTGATTCCTACTAAGCGCAGCATTTTAACTCACTTAATCTCAAAGGCTTGGTGACTAGTGAGGGTACAGAGGTTAAAGCGCACACTTGGACAATCCATGAGCTCAAACTGACTGCAAGGTACAGACTTGTTCATGAATTCCATTCTTTAACCATTTCTGAAAGAGGCATTACCCTACACTTACCCCACAATAGAGACCTAAAGATAGAGATCTTTATAGTGACCATTCAGGACAAAATTAGAGCTGTTTAAACATTAAGAAGCCTGCTTTATTGTAGCTTGTGTGCCCTGTTTCCCACCGAGAGAACCATTTTGATACAAATCTGTTCCGAGTAAGACCACAGCACATGGATTAAAAGAACTTGGTAACTCTCTGTGGCTTCCACATCCCTTTGAGCTTTGGGCTCTGGAGCACCTTTGACTAGCTCGCACTCCTACTCGGGTCAACGGCCCCACAAATTCAGTGCGCCCGCTGCACCGCCACCATGGAAAACAAAGACAGAGCCCCCTTTGGGGTCCCAACACCCCTGGTCCAAGTGCAAGATCGCAGTCCTGAGGAACCCTTGTACCAGCGGGAGGCCTCCAGCCAAACCAGAGCAGCATTCCTGACATTACTGGCACGAAGCGGGGCCAGAGCCCATGGACATATTCGTTCCGGCCAAGTCCCTGCAAAGCTTCAGTCTTTCTTCGAGACGGTTCCCGGGACTGACAAGAAAATTGTGTTTATGTTTGCAATGTTGTTGGCTTCGTGCCAAGAGTGTGTCATGAAACAATAAGCAATGCAAGCCTAAGGCACAAACATATTCACAATAAAGAGCTCTTTATCAATCCATGCATCAGAACAATACACACGTCGCGACCACTCCCCAAGGGCGAGCGGCACGCAACCAGACACAGAGAGGCTCCTGTGCCATCTGGCCCATTACGCGGAAGCGTAGCGCCATCTTCCGGATATTTCCAGTTGGATGCTGAGGACGATAGAACAAGAGAATATGTTACAGTTCGCGAGGTGGCCGCTTCAATTCAACTGCATTATTTCCTCCACCGTAATGGTGCTGGACGCACCGATTTTCCACTCAGAGATATTAAATCTCCTCGCAGGCAGGCGATGCCCACGGCAGATTCTACAGCTGCTATTTTCTAGTTGCCAGAAAGGACAGTGGATTAAGCCCCATTTTGGATATGGGACGCCTGAACTGAGCACTTGAGGTTTACGTTCAAAATGATTACTCTGAAACAAATCCTGTCTCACATTCGTTATATGGACTGGTTTGTATCGATGGACCTGAAAGATGCTTATGTTCACAGGCCGTTCTTGAGATTCGCCTTCGAGGGGACTGCTTACCAGTTCAAATTCCTGTCTTTTGGCTTATCCCTGGCTCCTCGCACATTCACAATATGTGTCGATGTGGTGCTCGCTCAGCTGAGGCTGAGTGGCGTTCACGTTATGAATTACCTTGATGACTGGTTGCTCTTAGCACAGTCAAATGAACAAGCTTGCAAACACAGAGACCTGTTACTTGCACAGTTGGAACGTTTGGGAATGAAAGTCAATGTGTCGAAGAGCATGTTAATGCCCAGCCATCAGATTTCATTCCTGGGCATGAATCTCAACTTAGCATCTATGACACCGCACCTGTTGGAAGAACACGTTCATTCCATTCACCATTTCCATTGAAACTTTTTCAAAGAGCCCTGGGTCTCATGGCCTCTGCAATAGCTGTCACCCCACTGGGGCTACTGAGGATGAGACCACTTCAGTGCTGGCTCATATTGAAGATACCCCATCATTCATGGCGACACGGCCGCTTACGTCTTTTGGCGACACGCCACTGTCTAGCCATGTTGACCATTTGGAAAACGCCTACATTTTTTCAAATG
This sequence comes from Myxocyprinus asiaticus, assembly GCF_019703515.2. NCBI lineage: Eukaryota > Metazoa > Chordata > Actinopteri > Cypriniformes > Catostomidae > Myxocyprinus > Myxocyprinus asiaticus. Next base: position 41,810,739 of record NC_059369.1, read on the forward strand.
GGCGTGGCACTCGGTCAAGTGTCCAGACACAAAGTGGTCATGACGGATGCATCAAACACGGGCTGGGGAGCCCTGTGCGATGGATGCCCAGCCTTTGGCACCTGGACAGGTGCTCAAGTGACCTGGCACATAAATTGTCTGGAACTACTCGTTGTATTTCTAGCATTAATGACTTTCCGATCAGCCGTCCAGGGGTTTCATGTTCTGAGCAGAACTGACAACATGGCAGTTGTGGCTTACATAAATCGCCAATGGGGAGTTCGATCATGACCACTGATGAACCTGGCACTTCAGCTTCTCCTCTGATACATCTCCTATCGATACGTGCAATGCAAGTTCCAGGTCACCTGAACTGCAGTGCAGATTTGCTCTCACGACAAGGAGTTATAAAGGAGAATGGAGACTTCGTCCTCAGACAGTTCTGATGATATGGGATCGATTTGGGTAAACCGAAATAGATCTGTTTGCATCACCAGAGACAACACACTGTCGTCTGTGGTACGCCCTGATTCATGCCCCACTGGGCCTGGACGCTCTAGCCCACAATTGGCCAGTGGGATGCAAGTATGCATTCCCTCCCGTCCACTTGCTTCACCAAGTATTGTGCAAAATTCAAGAGGACGAGGAAGCGGTACTGTTGGTTGCACCAGAATGGCCCAACCGCCCATGGTTCACAGAATCAATAGAGCTCTTGAATGACCCCCCTGTGGCGGATTCCACTGAGCAAGGATCAGCTCATGTAGGCGGGGGCACAATTTGGCATCCACACTCAGAATTGTTGAAACTTCATGTGTGGCCACTAAATGGTTGAAATGGTGAGTGTTGCGGATTGGTGTTCCTCTCGGCACGAGGACCCTATACAATGCACCGTGCAACCTACACTTCACTTTCTACAAGAACGTTTAGATGCGGGTCTCACCCCATCTACACTCAAAGTGTATATCCCTGCCATAGCAACCAGACATATGCCACTGCACAGTCTATCAATAGGCAGACACTTGATTGTGAAATTCTTGTGTGGCGCGAGGTGGTTGAGACCGTCTCGCCCCACCACCGTGCCAGTTTGGGACCTGGGGCTTATGTTAAAAGCACTCACCGGCTAGCCATTCGAGCTATTGGATTCAGTGAGTTTATGCGTTCTCTCATTAAAGACTGTGCTGCTTCTCGCTTTGGCTTCATTAAAACGTGTCGGGACCGTCAAGTGCTGTTGGTCAATGACTCCTGCTTAAAGTTTGGACCAGGCTTATCAAAAGCCATTCTTAAACCCAGGAAAGGCTCCATGCCGAAAGTTTTGACCACTCCCTTCAGGGCGTAGGTTATTAGCCTTCAGGCTCCCCCCCCCCTTCATTCACTTTGGACGAAGCGGAGAGGCTACACACACTGTGTCCTGTAAGAGCACTGCGTGTATAAATCAATCGCATGAGGCAAATGCAGCTTTCGGATCAGCTCTTTGTCTGCATCACAGGTCGCTTTAAAGGGATGGCTGTCTCCAAATAAAGGCTTTCACATTGGATAGTGGATGCCATTGCACTTCAAAGTTCATAAAAATCTTTTCTTTTTAAAACACTGGACCTTTACGCTTAATTTAGAAATTTAAAACCATGACTTGCACTGCACACAAATAACTAATACTGGCATTATATTCATGTTGTTTAGCCAGAGGGGAACTGGCCCCCACAGTGAGCCTGGTTCTCCCAAGGTTCTTTTTCTCCATTAACCAACATCTTATGGAGTTTTGTGTTCCTTGCCACAGTCGCCTTCAGCTTGCTCACAGGGGTTCTAAATACAGTTATTATTTAATTATTTAATTTCTATACACATTTTACAATAATATTTAATCAAACTACACAATGATCACTGTAAGACATTATAGATATTACAGTTTATTTTTTATTTTTTTAACGCATGATTTCCTGTAAAGCTGCTTTGAAACGATGTGTGTTGTGAAAAGCACTATACAAATAAAAATGACGTGACTTGACTTGCATATGGCTCGCAAGGCATACAGTGCCCTATTGGAGTAAAAGCTCACTCCACTAGAGGCATGGCATCTTCATGGGCATTGTCTAATGGTGTTTCTCTTGAAGACATCTACCTAGCTGCAGGTTGGGCTTCCCCCAGCACTTTTGCCAGGTTTTACAACCTGGATGTCTCCTCTCTCTCTTCCCAGGTGCTTACTGTGAAGAAGAGTTAAACTATGTATCCTGCTGCTTACTATCAGCTTATTTATACATGGTCATCCCTTAATAACCTGCAGTTAGCCATAACTTATATACGTTTTCACTACCTATTTGGTTAGTCCCTTATTTATACTTATTCACACGTGGTAGTGATTTAATTAATCTTGCGATGACTGCGCTACCCGATCCAGTTAGTGTCATCGCCATGTATATCCATCCATTCATTATTCTATTTCTCCCTTCTTAGTGCGATGCAAAGAGGAGATTCTGTTGGTGCTTTTCGCTACCCCACTGGCTAGTAGGCATCGTTACGCATGTGAATCAGTAGCACAGCATGATGGTATACATTCCCCATAGCATCAGCTATGACGCAGCAATCATGACTGAATTGATATGGTACGATAAGGTTACGACTGTAACCATGGTTCCTTGAAATTAGGGAATGAATGCTGCATAAGCTGGCCGCACTACTGAATCTTTGCTACAAGAGTCGAGTATCGCTTGCACCCTTCAGTCGAATATTCTGAAGAGACAGCGCTATGCACCGCCTCTATATACGCCCGCTATGCACGCAAGGGAGGCGGAGCATGGCTTTTCAGTTTCAGAGAATGGCTACGCCTGCAGGGATAACCCTATTAATTCCCTCATTTCAGGGAACCATGGTTACAGTCATAACCTTATCGTTTTCACAGCATAAATAGATTCCTCTGTAACATCCCCACTGTTCTAATTTAATCAGAGTTTGCTAAAGGCATACAAGGTGAAAGTATATGAAATTTGGTGGCTTATTCGGGCAAAAACAAACAATTTTACCTATTTACTTTATGTGCATTGCTCCTAATCAAGATAGAAGTTTCAGTGTACATAAATTACATGTTTAATCTGGTTGTAACTTCTCCAAAGTTCCTCTTTAAATTATGTTAATTTGTCTTGCTAGCCCTTTCGAAGGACATCAACACATTTGCTATTTCCTTATTCTTTTCTCTGTTTTTAAAAGTGGGTTGTTTTTCACTACTGCAAATTATACAGATCTGGTTAGCTTTAACAAGCACAGCCTAAATAATTAAGAATAGCTGGTTGAGTTTTGGTGGATGTTTTAGTGGGAATGAGACCACTTAGTTTATGTCAAATACAATTTTTGTCAGGCTCTATCAACTTCTATTACCATGCTATTAACATCCATGTACAAAAACATTTTTATATCTCTATTAAGTAAGACGAAAACATCCAGGCTGCAACCTGGTCTCATAGAATCACGCTACTTTAACTACATTTTTGAAAAATTATTCTTCCATGGCTCATTGTTCGTGCATGAACACTAGAGGCGTTACAACAATGACTTTTATTCACTTTCACACAAATCACGATTAAAACGGCAAATTATCAGTTCATAAACACTTACTTTTTGCCCAGTTCCAAACAAAATGCTATCTTTTATTTTACTATAGCACATGACTTGTAAGGCCATGCATTTTAACCTTTGCCTTACATAACCAGCTACATTTACAATCTTCTTCAATCACAATCAAATTGCACAGAAGCTCAACTGATAGAGTGTTGCACTTGCAATGTAAAGGACATTATACGAGTCCTGAAGAGCATGCGTCTTGACACGTGAGCCGAAAGTGTCATATAGCACAGAATGACATGGATGCTTCATAGTGGTGGCGATTTTGATTCATCTCAGTGACTCAAGTCTTTTGAATCCATTCACCAAATAGATTAGTTCAGATTCATGCACTGATTCGTTCTTTGACCATTTCTGCAAATTACACCTTTACGCCAGTAGATGGTGCCAAATGACCGTCGTTTACAGGTAAATTGCATAGAACCAAAAGCACAATAGTCATTCACAACTGAAACAAGTCTAATTATCCTTTTTTAAATTTTGCATGTCTACAATTCTATTAAGAGACTTCAGCACTTCAGAGTGTTAAAGCATCATAAGCCTTTCCTTACAAATAACAACAAAGCATATTTATTATATTGTGAACTGCTGAGCACTATACAATAAATAAATAAATAAAAGACAACAATACAAGAAATACAACAATAAAAAAAAAAAAAAAAAAATCATGAGTTTCAATAATGTCCGTATGTCTTTGTAATGTGTGGTCATCATTTTTTTTTTTTTTCATAAAACTGAACAATCGACATGCAGCTCCTCACATTCAGCCTAACAGCAGATCGCTATTCACGAACGAGATGACTGATTCAGTCAATTCATTCGCAAACGAGATGTCTTGTATCATTCAGACTCAAATGACTGACTCACATAGAAGGATATGAAGAATACATTTATTTAAAGACATTACATTTTAAGGTAACTGTATACCATGCTTGTGATTGCTATGCTGATCAATCTCCCACATGGGAAAAAATGGGATGGCTTAACTTACTTTGGATTTGTCATTCCTGACTGGGTCGCTTGTTTATCTTACAAGATCTTGCAACACTTCAACTTAAATATCACTAAACATTAGGACAGGATCATTTAAAATAAAAATGTTATTGACAATTCTTTTATTTTGTTCTAAGCGGTTACCATTTGCAAAGGAGTTTGCAGAATGCAGGAGCCAGAAAAATAAATAAATAAATAAAAAATAATACAGTTTCAGCTCAGAACGAACCAAAATCTAGACTACAGTAATTAGTTTAGCATACAGTATATAATGCACACTGTTAAGTCTTTAATTTCTCTGAATGTTCACTACAGTATGTCTAATCTGATTTCTACTTGTATATTTACATTTATGCATTTAGCAGATGCTTTTATCCAAAGTGATTTACAGTGCCCTTATTACAGGGACAATCCCCCTGGAGCAACCTGGAGTTAAGTGCCTTGCTCAGGGACACAATGGTGATGACTGTGGGGATTGAACCAACAACCTTCTGCTTACCAGTTCAGTGCTTTAGTCCACTACACCACCATTTCTGTATTTCTGTTCATGCTGTTTGTCCCTGTTTGAAAAATGCTTATTTGTAATCTAAATTGTAGATTTGTGGATTGGATTATGGAACTAAACACCACACTTGGATTTACTGCACTCTGTTTGCTCCTTGCATGATATTTAGACACACACAAACATGAGTGGATGCACACATAAATATGCAACCACTGCATAATGTGCCATTTATTTATGTAACCATATACATCAACAAAATATGATGTGTAATGGCTTGAGTGAATCTATGATTAATGCCTGCTGGTGTGTGTGTGTGTGTGTTTGTGTGTCCAGCTTAGAGACCTGCCTCCAGAATGATAGATCAGCCCTGGACATACATACATCTGCACATAGAAACCACACTTGCATTCCCACAGCAAATAACTAATTCAAATGTAATGGTATTAAGACTTATAAATGCTTTCTTTGCAGCAGTACCCGTCTCTCTTCTTTGTTTGTGACGATAACAGAAAAAAAATCTAATTGTTGTACTTCTGCAGGCAAGACTGGTATTGGTGATTGGTTCTATGGTAAAACAATATTTGTGGGCATTTATCGAGGCTAAATACTGATTAAAGTTCAATATAAAGGTAAACCTACTCCATTATTTTGACTTTTATGCACTTCAAAAAAGGATTAAAGTCTAAGCTTTCTATTTAAGTAATTATTATGATTCTACTCTAAACCATTATCCAGATATAATAATTTAAATGTTTTTATTTTTGTGCATAAAACTTAAAATGTGTCTCTGAGACAAAATGACTCAAAATGATGGAGCAGGTCACATATTTTAACTTTCTGAGTAATCTTCTTATTGTTCTACAGCTAGATAGGTCATGTGGTGTACTCTTTCTAAAATACTCTTGGTTTGTGTGTGTGTTTGCCCTGGGCCAGAGCTTACGTATATGAGTGTTAAAACCTCTAAAGTTATTTCCCGCAATACAATGAGGTGTAAAGTAAGACTGCAGTAAAAAAGAGAAAACAGAGGTGTTTTAAAAAAGTAATAGCATGTATCCCTCACAACAGGCACTTTCCTATCAGAGACGGACTTGTAGAGGCAGAGTTTGAATCAATGGACCGGGTCATGAGCCACATCTCTTGTGTCTGCTCTGAGAAAACAGACCCGGTGAACAGCGAGAACTATAAAAGGCATTATTTTTCTGAGAACTCAAAACCACGGTTGCAAGAACTAGCTGTCCAGGGAGCACAATGAGTTCAGTCATCATTTACTCACATTCATGTCAACCCGTATGAATTTCTTCCTTCTGTGGAACTCAAAAATAGATGTTTTGAAGAATAGTTATGCTGCTTTTTTTGCACACATGCTCTAAAAATGTCAAAAAGCACCATAAAAATAGTCCATGTGGTTTGTGCGCTATACTCTGAAGCCATACATTTTGCTTTGTGTGAACAACAGGCCAAAGTCATTATTTAATTTAAATGTTGCCCTCTATTACAGCTCCCAAACCTGATTTGCATTTGCATATTTCCAAATATGGTGAATCAAGACATCTCCTAACCCAATGCAATGTGTCACTTTAAACCTGTAGAAGTGCAAATGAGACTTGGTGCAATGGTGGAGGGGAGATTTTTGTTTTGAACCATGTGGTAATGCTGCGATTCATCTCATTTTCAGAATTTTCTGAATTGCCCATGGAGAAAATAAATGGGATGCATAGAGGAGTCCGGGGTTAGTTGTCACACACAGGTTTATTTTTGAAAGTCAATTTCTGTCTAGCCACATACCTTTAAAAAAAAAAAAAAAGATTGAACATTTTCACCGTTGTTGCCCAAGAAAAAAGATAGAGCTCATTGAACACACATTGACCTTTTTGTGACAACTTGCCCCAATAGCATGTTTCCACACTATATGGGGTACGTTATCACTGTGGAACCTGCCAAATCTACGCCTTCTTTTAACAGGCTTTTTAGCTACATCTAAAAAGTAAAACAATTATGAGACACAAAGCGATTCATGAGACAACAAAAATGGAGACGTTAACATACAAAAATAGCAAAACATTGTTTTTGCCAAATAACATTGTAATTTGTTGTAATTGTAATAAATATTGTACATTTTACAAATTGATGAGATTTGACAACATGCCCTGACCTGATTTTCATAAAAGAAAAGATGTTCTAAGAACACATTTAAAACTTTTGTTAAAAAACTGCCTTCATAATATAGTAGACCACTGCCTTAATTAATGCCAGTGAGGTTTGACCAAGAGATATAACAGAAATATGATATACTTTGCATAACATTTACTTTTGAGAGTATAAATTATTCTAATTTAAGGTTTTAACCTAGGTGTTTGAAACCAACATACAAAACCTCAGCTAATGAAAACACAAATTTGCAGACTTGGACTTTTGACTGTAAATCTCACTGTTACTGATATAAAGCCCTTGTGACAACTAGCCCAGGTCTGCTTCAAAGTGGGCTGCTGCTGTTTATACTCCACTGAATATGATTAAACTGAACTGAAACAAATAAGAGAGTGCTGGCTTTCTTCTTCTAGCCTAATGCCCCTCTAAATAAGGCTTCCTCTTTCTCTGTTTCTTGCTCCAGAGGGACCACTCATGTTGGTGCTAATGGCTGTCTGTCTACACTTCATGGTCCTGACTTCTCTCTCTCCTGAATGGGAAATCCCTCTGCTTTCCAAACCTTCATTTGCCTCTTGCACCCTGTGGCGTTGTGAAGTCCTCAACTCTTTCATCTTCTGTAGTCCTTCAGAACTCTCACCAAACCTGTCATGCCATAAGCAGCTAATTAAAAGAGTTAAAACAGTACTTGGATACTAGTCATTTAGCAGAGACTGTTCTCAAGTGGCTGAAGTGACTTGAAGTACACTTACCTCAGGGACAGTTCCCCTTGAACAGCCAAGGGATTAAGTGTACATCTCTGGGTCACAGTGATAATTACAGGACTTCTTTAGTATATGGCCTGCACGTTCATTTGTGTTACCAGTCCAGATCTTTGTTTCACGGTCTGTTAATATCTGAAAATGGTAAGCTAGACTGGATTTTTACATTAGCTCTTGAAAATGCGAGAGGTGCTTGCCCATGCAAAAGTCATAATAGGGTCAATGTTAATCCCGAATAATGAAATTACTGATGAAGAGGGTATATATTTTAAGACACACCTCATTTGAGGCATCATTCATGTATAGTTACAGGATGAGTTACATGCTGAAGCTTAGAACTTCGTGTTAGGTGTTTGTTCAAATCTCTAACCCTTAGTATGAGCATTAGTAATAGTGATGCTTGTGTTAGCAACCACAATTATTGAAAAGCTTCACCAAAATGAGGTTCTATGAAAACAAACTGACACAAACAGGCTCTAGTGAGTCTCTTTGCAATTACAACTCAGAAACACTGCACAAATAAACACATGGGAAGTGAGGTGTACTGTAGGGACGTTTTTGATTGAACAAATTAAATGAGGAAAGTGATGTAGTGCTGTAATCAGGGCCTGGAACTCTTATGCCACTTTTCCACCATCGGGCCGAACAGTTCACATCGCAAAACTGTACCGATCCGTGCCGATCTGGGCCAGTTGGCAAGGTTACACTTTCTTTTTCCACTGTGGTGCCATGAAATGAGTAGAATGTACAGAACAGATCCACATGAGAGGTAAATAGAGGATGATCGCATATTCGAGTTTTTAGGACTGCTTTTATCCCTGGTTTTACTCTGCTAACAAACAGCAAAGACATGGACCATGTTGCAAAAAGGAAAGTAAAGAGAAAAAGGTGCGAGGTTTACTATAATTTGCTGAGTGCTTGTGTTTACCACCGGATACGAAAATGCAGAAAGGTAAAAGTTCCCAGACTAACTTAAAAGGATATTTGTTGACAAAGTATTATATAAGTATTATATGAAACTAGTATATGAGAATATATTAATGTATTTTGAGTTTTAATGAGCTAGGATTCTACTTCCCTGAAGAAAAAGGCATGTAGAAAAATACATTTCGGCAACAATACTAGTTAAACTATAATAATAAAATCATGAAGATACACTAAAAGAGACTCCAGGTACTAAAGTCATTCTGCCAGCATGTTTGAGAATGGTTGAGTATGGTTAGCTTACTGTGCCGAGAATTCCAGGCCAAGAATTCTTGCTCCAGTGGAAATGCTACTGTTACCGTTCCGTACCGTGCTCAGAACCGGTCGGCCCAATGGTGGAAAAGCGGCTTTAGTCTTGGGTCATCAGAAGCACCAAGAGTATTAGTGTGTGGACAGAAGTAATAAAAGAATGCTTAGTTTCTTGATAAAGATCTCCTCTTCAGCTGTGTTGCCGGTCAGTAATCATGCCACATCATAAAGATAGCCGAGGCTTTGAGTTCGACTCCTGGAAGCAGTTAAACAAGATCCCTCTTGAATACACAAATGTAAGGGTGTTACATTCACATTTATTCATTTAGTAGATGCTTTTATCCAAAGTGACTTACAAAATGAGGAAGAACAACACAAGTGATTTATCTGAAGGAGACATTCACACATTCAGGTAAATTACAGTAAAATTGTTGGATTGCCTTTACTAATCAATGTACCACATCTGCTTTTCACACACGCAATGGTTTCTGTCTTTTTTCCATTTTGCGACCATTCACACATCAGCATCAAAATGCCATTAAACTCTGAGATATTTTATCAGTCAACTTATTTCCTTGTGCTTTAAGGCTGGATTACACTACAAAGTTTCTCAAATCTGAACAGAATCTAAAAATAATAGGTATCACACATTTACAGATTATGTAAATTGCTACAGACAAAAATTGGGAATCACACACTTAATGGCTGAGGATCATTCCGGCTGTCTCATGTGGAAACACACGCCCCCGTTGTAGCAGATGCACTGCAGATGTAAACAAACATGGATGTATGGGAGTGCTGCTGTTGATGATGTTGCTGCTTCTCTGTTCCAAATCTCAAAAGAAACGGGCCGAGATCACCTTTGGGTGCATTCTTGGGTGGAAAGACGGAGACTGCTACACGAGTTGAACATGAGTGGCGTTAAATGTTTTCTCCACTTTGAGTGCTTGTTCGCCATTCCCAATTCTTCGTGGTGCAGTGTTGTAGCTGCGCCCGGTCCATTTCCATTAACTGCTCACTGTGTGACTTCATATTTGACTCATGGAGCATCATACACTTCGGGATTTTCTCTACAGTCCACTCTAAAATATCAGATATTTTTATGTCCTCTGAATAAAAGGAATACTTTTACTATCTGTCCTAATTGATGACATTTTTTTACTCCAGAGTTACTGAATCATCTCTGTCTTATGTCAGCGCATCCTGATCTTGAACGTGCTCAAACCGTTAATCTTATATAATATTCAATATTAATATTAAACAATGAAAATTCATTATAAAAATACAAATTATTACACGTTTAAAACTATAATAATCTAAACCAAAAGTGAAATAAACAAACCATTTTAATATGTGTGAAAATAATCAATCTATCAATTTTTCAAAAACGATTGTCCCACAGTTGTGTTGTCATTTCCACCACACCAAATAATTGTGCCCCAAATCTTTTCTTTATTTCTTTTTTTTTCTTCTTTTTTTTTCAAAAGTTAGTGTACTTGTTAACCAAGTGGACAAAAGTGTCAGTGAAGAGCATGCTTCTATTTATTTATTTATTTTTTTTTTAAGAGACTTTACTTTCTAGAAGTGCACCGTTCTTAAAGTGCCCAAAATTGAAGAAACACGAAAACATGGATGAATCTCATGAATATCAAAAGAAAAACATAAGAAATAAGAATCTGGAAATCATTTTTGTTTGAAAATGTTTATTTTTGCAATTTTTTTGGTGACCCAAGTGGCGCAGGAATTACACACTTCACTAGGTGCAAATAGTAGTACAAATAAGCTATTTGGAATAGGATCTATTGCCAGTGGCGGAAAGAGTACTTTTTTTTTGTTTTTTTAGGTACTGCTACTGAAGAAATAATTCACTTGAGTACAAGCAGAAGTACTGAGAAAGATTATGATTCAAGTAAGAGTAAATAAGTATTTTTGCTGAAAAACTACTCAAGTAATTACTTTATGAAAATTATATTATGTATAGTATATACGCTTCCATTTTTAGAACACAAAGACATTTTTGTTCTTGAAAGAAATGTATGCTTCCTTTCTCCAAGGATGCATTAAATTGATCAAAAATACTGCCAAAATCATTAATTGCAAATTATTATTACGGTTTGAAATAATTGTTTTAAGTGGTATTTATTCAATTTTTTCTTTACCCGTGATGGCAAAAAAGCATTCTAAAGTGCTAATTTGGCACTCAAGAAAATGTTCTTATTATTAGAATAATTGAAAATAGTTGCTCTACCATGCAGAATTCACAATACAGTGGGGTTTTTCCCCATTTGCTAAGGTATTGAGTTGCTTTACACTTGCAAGTCAAATTTTGGTTTTAACAATAGGCAAAAAGAAACACATTTCTCCTGAAATTCTATTTTCTCCTAAAGTCTACTGTTTTAGAGAGATGAAGGCTTTTCCATGCATTACTGTTTTGAAAAAAGAATCACTAACCAGGATAGAGAGGGAAGTGGACGGCCCAGATGCACAACAAAAAGACAAGTAAATCGCAGTCTCTAGTTTGAGAAACAGACTCCTCACCTAAACTAGCAGCTTCTAAATGCCAAAGACCTGCATTGCTGCAAGATGATTCTTGGACAAACAGAAAATGTTAAGAATACAACATTTATTTAAATAGAAATAGCCATTTGTAACATTCTAAATGTCTCTAAATCATCTCTAAACTACATAATGTGCATTTTGACTGAAACACATTCCTATTTTAGATTTATTCTCATTCACATATGTCCAAGTATGATGGCTATTAAGTTAACATACTGTACAAAACGTGTACAAAATGTAATGCAATATCATAGAGGAGGAAATGTATCCTCTATGATATTGCAGCAATTATCCAGATATTGAATGAGATTATTAAGCAAACTGTTATCAACACCTACATCCCAGCAGGGAAGTACAATTCAACACCGTGAGCAAGAGTGTTACCCGCTAGGACAGTTTATTATGAACAAGAGGGGCAAACGGTTACAGAATTTAAGGCGGGAGTACAATACTGAACTGATGTGGATTGATAGAAGCGGAGAGCCCAACTGTGCGTGCGATGGTGCAATGAATCGGATGGCGGGAAAAAAATAATGTTCAGTGAAAAGTCAAAAGAAGATCGCAATGTATGTAATTGTAACTATATCAGATATTATTAATTAAACATGGGAACTCGTTGCGTGGGCATTTTTTGCCTCCATAGTTTGAATTTCAGAATTATTTTTGTTAATTTCTTTGGCATTTTTGCCCCGAGTCCCCGTTAATTTCTGACACTATTGGCATTGTATCTTTCTAAGGTATTTAAAAAGTTTGTTTTAGACATATAGTAACAAGTAAACAAGATATCCCCACATATACTGTATGTCAAACTACACTGTGTTAATGTTTGACAGTTAAAACATTGCCTACCTTAAAAACAAGTGAAGTTTGATCAGTAGTTAAATGTGTTCAGACGGTTCCCTCATACCTGAATGAATGGCTCCTTTCCAGAATAAAATGAAATATGCAGAAAATACAGTTCTTGAATAATGACAGGGCAGACAGTTTTGAAGAATCTAGAGAAGAGAGGACACCGGTGGCAGTTTATGCAACTGCTGTGCTAATGATGCTGTGCCCTGCGGGCTTCCATCGTGCCGCACACAGCGCGTTTTAGTTTATAAACATTTTTAGCACGTATAACTTTCTTCTTCCCAAAAATTCAGAAATATTTGGTAATTTTTTCTACTTTGTAATTGTGGTGAAAAATTATTTGAATATTTCATTTTTAATCAACTCAAGTAAAAGTACTACTATTATTTATACTTAAAAAGTAGAAAAATTTGAAAAATGTGCTCAAGTACTGTACCGAGAGTAGCTGTAATTTGTTACTTTCTACCTCTGTCTATTGCTATTTGCACTATGGTCTCTGCCTTTTTTTTTCTTTTTTGGGTGAAATATGACCCGGGCATTTCTTCACCTTTTTTTGAGATTCATCCACACACACGCATGTTCTTGGCTGTACTGACATGAATTAAGCATGAGCTGCAGAGTGACACAGATATAAATATTCATGTTTCTAAAGAATCTTTGCATTTGAGATATAATGGCAAAGAAGTGTTTCGTGTGGCAGCATTTACAATATGTTGCGCTTACAGTTTTTGGACCGATCTGAAAGTGTGTTGATGGAAAAGACATTTTATGCTCCTGTAAAAAGAAAGACAGAAAGACATTTCCTCCATATTCTGCAGCCATCATAATCATGTTACAGCACCACACAGCACACTACGCTACAAAAGCAAAGCAACATTCAGCCTCCAGCAGAGATTTGTCTGTCTAATCGTGCTCAAACACACACACACACACACACATGTTGGTGCAGCTATCATTATGAGGACTCTCCATAGACATAATAATTTTTATACTATACAAACTATTGATTCTATCCCCTAACCTTAACCCTAAACCTAACCCTCACAAAAAACTTTCTGCATTTTTACATTTTCAATAAAACATCATTTAGTATGTTTTTTAAGCGATTTGAATTATGGGGACACTAGAAATGTCCTCATAAACCACATTTATAGCATAATACCCTTGTAATTACCAGTTTGTAACCTAAAAAAAAGTCCTCATAAACCACTTAAACCTGCCCACACACACACACAGAGCATATATATACTGTATGTATGTATATATATATATATATACACACAGCTCTGGAAAAAAATTAAGAGACCACTGCAAAATTATCCGTTTCTCTGGATTTACTATTTATAGGTAAATATAGGTTTTTGTTGCATTCTGCTTGTAACTTCATGAAACATAAACATTATATAAAAACAGCAGATGCTCCTGATTAAATCAAATGTAATATGATGCACAACTCTTTAGATAATCTTAGAGGAAATGCAATTCTATCTTAGATATCTTTTTTGTCATCTTGGTTTATGGTCTCTGTTTACAAAGCAGACCAACAGCTGTTGTGGAGTCTTTAGACTTGAGACTTAGTTACATTTTTGGAGAGGTGAACGTCAGGCTGCGGATTAGGTTCGACCCAGAAATATAAATGGGCCTTTAGCTCACTAGGTATTCGAATGTAGCTATAGTGGAAAGAAAGAGAGAGAGACAGACTGTGAGGTGAAGGAGATGTTTAAGGTTTCCTGCTCTCTGTATCTCATTACTAAATTGCTGAATATCTTTTAAAAACTCAAAACCATAATACACAAAATTTTGTGTATTTTTAATTCTCAAAAGAGAAAAGAAGATTTTGTTAGATTGTGTGTGTGTGTGTGTGTGTGTGTGAGAACTATGGTATGTTCGGTCAGTGTTGAGCCAGCGTGTGTGTAAGTGTGTACAGGGGCGGACTGGCCATAGGGAGAATGGGACTTTTCCCGGTGGGCCGGCTGCGAAACTGGGACGAACGGGCCGCAAAACGGTGCCACAATATGCCGAAGGGGGCCGCAACATGCACCTTTTGCCGGCCACATGCCGGTCACATGCCCTTCCAGTCAAACAGATGGGGACACTCAGGAGCAAAGGTATGTGCTAGGGAAGTTCTAAGAGGAAAATATTATGGTATTAATATTTAATAGAAAAACTAATATTATAGGTAAGACTTTTTACATTGTAATATTTTCATAAATAATTAAAAAAAAAAACATTATTAAATGGATGACTCTGGTCCTGGATGCTGATTGGTCAATACAGCATTCCAGCCATGTAAAAATCCATGATATAGTAACAGCTATGATGCTAAACACCTATCTACTAAGCTACTTAGCAACTGTGTATATAGTATTACTGTGCAGCACACATAGAGGTCAACTATTATCCTTAAGTTTACATTTTAAATTGAATACATATAACATTTTATATTTATTATAATGCTTGACAGATTTGCAGTTGTGATGTATATGTATACAAGCAGCTATTTTCAATGGATACATGTGGCATTACAGTACATCTTCTATCTACATGAATGGGGAAAGACTGAAATCTGAAAACGGTTGGTCAAGATTATGATTAATGACCATATTTCAAATCCGCATTAAAGGGATAGTTCACCCAAAAATTAAAATGATCTCATTATTTACTCACCCTCATAATATCCCAGGTGTGTATGACTTTCTTTCTTCAGCAGGACACATTTGAAGAAAAATAGAAAAATATCTCAGCTCAGTAGGTCCTTAAAATGCAAGTGGATGGTGATCAGACTTTTGAAGCTCCAAATATCACAGACAGTCAGCATAAATTAGTGGTCGACCGATATATAGTCAAGGCAGATAAATCGGCCGATATTGACTTTTTTAATTAATCCCATCGGCCGATACATTTTCCCGTTTGGCTGATTTTATTCTTGAGTGCGCCGAAAATCGCCTGCTTGCATGTGAAGCAACTGAGACATGTAAACGACCAGTATGGTTCGTTTTGTTGTTACGTGCCTTTGTGTTACAACAATAATAGACCGGTGTGCAACACAGTCTCATTTAAACAATCCGCATATCAGAGCTGTGGGAGATGTTTTTTTTTTGCTCATAATGTTAAAGTGCTCACCTGTTTCATTCTCCCTCTCACTCCTCAACAGTTCCCTGTAATTTTTGTCTTGTCTAATGAGAAAAAGGCAAATATCAATAAAACTAATATCATATATTCCGTCTGCAAATATGTGCCTATCTCGTTTAAACAGATGTAATAAACCAACCTCACACAACTTCAGCAGATCCAGCATCCTGTGGAACACTCTAACAGTCTCTCCTCAACAATTCCCTGTCACTTTTCTAATGATAAAAGGCAAATATCAATAAAACTTGTATTATATACCATCTGCAAATATGCAGATATCTCGTTTAAACAGATGTAATTCAGGAACCTCACGAAAATCCAGTGTTTTCTTCCCGTCGAGCGCTCATCTAATATCTTCCTCTGAAGTGCGTATTCCATCAGCCAGAATCAAAAACTTCAGCATCAGGATCAAAAGTTCCTCTCATTCACAAATCATGATGGTCACTCTGTGACAATCCAAGTAGGCAATCCAGGCTGTTTAAACTGTCAGGAGATTGCTGCTCGTGCTGGATCCGCACAAGTGCGTGAGTGCAACTTTAAGGCTGCGTCCGAAACCAGGAAAATGCTGTATCCAGCGGCTGTATACGGATGTACGATGAAAATAAGGTGCTTTTCAAACTGTTCGGAGACCAGTTTCCTTAAGAGTTCCATTCATTCAAAATAGATGTCAGTTAAGCCATAAAGTAGTCAGCTGCCTACGTTTTCGGATGCAGCCCAAGGTAAAAGCGCATTACGTGTGCTGAAAGTAAATGTCTTATTCACTATGCACTGTATGTACAATTTGTTTGATTTTATATTTTTTGAGTAAATGTGATTGCTAACGTGGACATGCCATCCATGGTTGCTGGACTACTGTGTGTACTGTTATTTCCTTCTTAATATATTAACAATTTCTTCATGTGCAAATAAATTACAAAAATTTGATGACTAAACAGAAATCTGAAGAAACTGCTATCTACCATTTAAAACAATATTATTTTTGAGTTTTGTGTGAAATTTAGTAAATATAGTGCTAAATAAGTCTTCTAAAGCAAAACGATCACTTTTAGTGTGAAAAAAGATCAATATTTAAATACTTTTAAACTATAATCCAACGCTTCTGAGAGGGTGGAGTTTAAGCGGTCTCTCATGTGACGTATTCGCACTGCCATGATACGGAGGTAATCTCACGTTTCCACTTGGTTGAGACATCCAGGATAATTACACAAATGCAACATTGTGAGTAAAGAAACAGATAAATACAGATTCAAACCAAAACCAACCAAGCTACTGTACAGCATTCCTCCTCCTCACTTGTAAACAGTGCTGTTCTTTTGGCTGTGACGCACGTGCCTCAGTTCTAACGTGTTCCAAATGTCAATGCGATTACGTCACACGCGCATATCGCTGCAGAACGGAAGTACGATTTAGAGTTAAAAAATGTACTTTTTTACACCAAAAGCAATTGTATCACTTTAGAAGACATTAATTTAACCGCTGGAGTTGTATCGATGATGTTTATGCTGTCTGTCTGTGAATTTTGGAGCTTCAAAAATCAGATCACAATCCATTTGCATTTTAAGGACCTACTGAGCTTTTTCTTCAAATGTGTTCTGCTGAAGAAAGCATGTTATACACACCTGGGATATCATGAGGGTGAGTAAATAATGAGAGAATTTTTATTTTTGGGTGAACTATCCCTTTAAAATCTGACAACATTGGTATCATAAATTGTGCGTCTTTAGCTCAGATCACTCTAAAAGATGTATATGTTTAAGGCTGGTTCAGCTAATGCACATGCACATTCTCAAGTTAACTGACATGCGATGTCTGTATCTAAAAGGTGATTGGCTCTTTTACCCGTAAGGCGGGACTACTTTTTCTACACTCGCCATATTGGGTGTTACAATTTCTCCCATTTATTTTAATACAAGTGCTCAATCTTGGGGCTAAACAGTCTCTGTCAATGTCTTTCTTTTAAGCATTATACAGTATAATGCAATTTTATGGATATGAGAACAAATATTTGGTTATTACTCAGTAACAGAGAACAACAGTTTTATAAATTCATGGTTTTATATAATTATCCATATTTGTTTTTGCATGAGGCATTAATAAACCTTGAAAATTAGTGACACATTTGCGTATAATTCATTGAACCGCATTTAAAAAAAATGATATGCTCTGAGGTATTATTGAAAGACCTCCTGCACCAGTAAAGGCTGTTAATGTATATAAATGGATTGTAGTTGTTTTATAGTCCTTCTAAACATCTAGATCTTCAAAGTTATTAAAGAAATATTCTTTTTTTTTTTTTTTAAAGAAAAGGAGGGTCGAGTCGATTTTCTGTGGTAATCAACATTATGCCACAAATGCTAAACTTGTATTAAACCCTGAATATTCCTTTAATTTATTAACAAATTATCTTAAACTATGTGGACTATACAATGTTTAATCAAAATAACTGATGTCACTGCAGTGCAGACTAATCCTTCTGGCTCTTGTGTCAGTCCTCACCCTGGTCAAATGGTGTAATGCTCATATTTCTGAACTCTTCCTCCAGGCACGCCAGAGCCAGACAATCCTCCTCATCCTCATCAATGTTCACAGGTTCAGGCTGCTCCACCGTCTGGATCTCACTGATCTCCTGGGCAGCATAAGATAGTGGCCGGCAAAACGACCTGGGACGATAACTTCCAGCACTCGGGACGCGAGAGGGGCTCGGGGGACTTCTGCTTAAAGTGCCTAGAAAAGAATGAGAAAAGGATGAGAGATGGGCAAGAATACAAGCTAATGTGTCTGAGAGAAAGAAGAGATTTTTGCACGTTCCTATGTGGTTGCTAAGTTGTGCTGAGTGGTTGTTAGCACGTTAACATGCGGTTGCTAGAGCGTTTTGACTGTTTGCCAGAATGTTGCTGTGTGGTTAGCAAGGTGTTTTTAGTATGTTGTTATGTGGTTGCTATATTGTTCTGGGTGGTTGCTAGCACGTTTCTATGTGGTTGTTAATGTGTTCTAAGTGGTTGTTTTATGTTGATATGTGGTTTCTGTGGTGCTCAGGATTGTTGCTAGGGCATTGTAATGAAGTTGCTAAGGTGTTCTGGATGGTTGCAAGGTGTTGCGATGTGGTTGCTGTTTTGAGTGATTGTTGGCATGTTGCTATGCAGTTGCCAGGGTGTTCTGGGCTGTTGCAAGGCATTGCGATGAGATTGCTAAGGTATTCTGAGTGGTTGTTAACATGTTACAATGCTTTAGCTTGGGTTTTCTGGGTGGTTGCCTGCACGTTGCTGTACAGACATAAAGGTATTTTGCGGGGTTGTTAGTATGTTGCTATGCAGTTGCTAAGTTGTTCTGAGTGGTTCTTAGCATGTTGCAGTGCGGTTGCAATGGTGTTTTGAGTGGTTGTTTGCGCATTGTTATGCGGTCTAGGGTGTTCTGGATGATTACTAGGGCATTGTAATGAAGTTGCTAGGGTGTTCTGGGTGGTTGCAAGGCATTGCGCTGAGGTTGCTAAGGTATTCTGAGTGGTTGTTAGCACATTCCCATGTGGTTCCTAGGGTGTTCTGGGTGGATGCAAGCAGTTGTGATGCGGTTGCTAAGGTGTTCTGAATGGTTGCCTGCACATTGCTGTGTGGATGGAAATGTGTTTTACGGGGTTGTTAGTATGTTGCTATGCAGTTGCTATGGTATTTTGAGTGGTCGTTTGCACATTGCTATGCGGTTTCTAGAGTGTTCTGGGTGGTTACTAGGGTGTTGCAATGAAGTTGCTAGGGTGTTCTGGGTGGTTGCAAGCCATTGCGATGCCGTAGCTAGGGTGTTTTGCGGGGTTGTTAGTATGTTGCTACGTTGTTGCTAGAGTGTTCTGGGTGGTTGCAAGCTGCTGCAATGCAGTTGCTGAGGTGTTCTGAGTGATTCTTAGTATGTTGCTATGCAGTTGCTAGAGTGTTCTGGGTGGTTGCATGGCATTGCGATGAGGTTGCAAAGGTTTTCTGAGTGTTTATTAGCACGATGTCATGTAGTTGCTAGGGTGTTCTGAGTGGTTGTTAGCACATTGCTATGCAGTTGCTAAAGTGTTCTAAATGGATGTTAAAGTGGTTGTTAAAGCATTGCTATGCGCACATTGCTAGGGTGTTCTGAGTAGTTGCAAGGTGCTGCGATGCGGTTGCTGAGGTGTTTTGAGTGGTTGTTAGCATGTTGCTATATGGCTGCTAGGGTGCTCTAGGTGGTTGCCAAGGCAACGCTATGCAGTTTCTAAGCTGTGCTTGGGGGGGGTTTGCTAAGCAATCATAAATCGGATCGCTTAGCAAACACATACCTATCTGATTTCATGTCTGTAGCACAAAAGGTGCAGGCGAGTTACACACCAAATTTTAACACTAAAAGGCACTTTGTAAAAACCCCAGTGGCAGACTGGCCATTGGGAGAACCGGGACTTTTCCGGGTGGGCCGGCCTCGAAATGGGGCCGCATGGGCCGCAGCATTATGCAGAACGCGCCACAAAACGGCGCCGTGATATGTGGAAGGGGGCATCGATATGCAGAAAAGGACAGCAAAGTGATGTTTGCTTAGCACTAATAACTGTGACTACTGAGAAGAAAACAGAGCTGGAGGGGGAGAGAAAGAGAGAGATATTAAAGCAATTGACAGTAAAGCAAACACCGAAATACAGCACTGGGATGGGGCGGCTTAAATTAGCAGGGTCAGAATTATTTGCTGTCACACGCTGGCCTAGTCAACTTCAATCAAACTGAGCTCTAAAAGCCCCTGATCCTGAACACACCACCACATAACAAAAATACACTCACACACTTCTTTCTCTTCCCAATCTTTTGTTTGTTTTGTTCTTTCTTATATTATTACCTCGCACCTTTGTGTTTTTTTGCACATTGATATGATTGATATTCAACGGATGCTAGCGGTTATAGTGTACTGAACTCCAACAGGAATGTTACACGTTTAGCAAGGGTTTAGTAACTTCATTGTTGTGAGTTGCTTTTTGTTAGGAGCTTGTGGTGTAGTGAACTACTTTTTCAAAAGTAGCAGCACTATTTCAGTGCATTTAGTATCTGGTTAGGCCATAGTTTTTTGCGCTGAAATACAGCACACAAAATTGGTGCAACTGTGTAGTGAATTTGCCCAGAGTGGCTCGCAATCGAAACACCACTAGTGTTTCGCAGAGGTGACATAGCAGCAGCGCTCACATATTAGCTTATATCACTTCTCAAGGTTTGGGCTCAGGAGCCGATGGCTTTCCGTATCCCCCCGAGACACACTGTTCAATCTAGCATGTCTAACCTGAAACAGCTCCATGAGATATAGAGAGAAGGAATGGGAGAGAAAGACGAGGAGGAAAGAGAGCATGGAGGGATATCTGACGATTTGAATTGCACCAGCAGAAATCAGGGCTGTCATGCTGTTAAACAGATTATTTTTCCCTCATCTGCAGACCTGCGAGTGATGACCGGAGAGACGTGAAGAAGAGATGTTGAGAGGTAGAGAAAGAGAGTGAGACTGATAAAGCGAGCTTGCTGAGCTGATCCGAGCTGAGCTGAGCGATTGAGGAGCGTGCTGTTGGCCGCACTCCCGCACGCAGCAACACACAGTAATCTCTTTATGAAACCTCTGCTGGTGCAGAACGCTCGGGAATCAGTTCGGCTTTAATTACGGGCCCGAGCCAGTAAATCACACCACTGCCCAAAGTTAGCATGACTCCTCTACATGTTATGCATGTTTTCTTGGATGTAACACAGAGACCAGTGGTTGGTGCAGACTCTATGTAAATGATTGTTTAGTCATGCCAAAGATATGACATTGGACAGGCTTAACAGGAAAAATTTTGACACAGACTCAGCCTTATAAATCTGGATTAAGAATAGTTGCTTTGAAATGTACACAGTAGGAAAGGTAAGAGGAGAGTGTAAGGTTTTATTTTATTAAAACTAAAATGTTACTATTTTTTCCAAGTGTTTAACAAGGGCCTAGATGTGCTAAACATACCATAGAGGGTAGTAAGTTTTACTTAACTTTCTCTTAAATATTGACCTTAATAAGGGAAGGCAGCATATTGTATTAAAAAATCCTGTCATAATTTTCTCACGCTCTTGTTGTGTTCCAGACCAGAGGTTGCGCTAGAGAAAATCTTTATACATCAATCTGACGGACTGAGTTGTAAAATTTCCGTCATGGTTTATTTTTATCCATCATACTTGTTTTAATTTTATAAGTACTACATTCAGTGGCATAGCATTCATTATAATGCCATATACATGACAGTGGAGAGGCTTAAATGACTCCACAAGGGCAAGTCTGGTGAAACCCAAGGAGTTCTAGGGGGGGAGTTCTACCTGTCAATCAACCAGTCCTCTAAAACAAGATTTTTTTTACTTTGTTACATGTAGCTTTTAAAGGAAATAAATGTCCAACTGGAATATTTGAAAATGTGCATACATACAATACATGCACAATTTCACTAAACTCTTTCAGTGTGCACGATATCACAAAAAACTGTCACATGAGAAGCATACACATCTCTCAAGCTCTATTGCAGGTACTCCTCTAAAATAACTGACAATCCTGCTCTAAACATAACGTTTGCACTACGTAACGTTATATTAAATGCAAGTAATTGGTAGAAGTTTTTGTACTTTAATTTTGTTATTGTACTTCTTTGCACTTTATTCAAATAAAGTAACACACTAATCATGCAGTAAAACACTAACGTAATGACTGATGTATGCAGTCATTAAAGGGATAGTTCACCCTAAAAATGAAAATTGTCTCATTATTTACTCACCCTCATGCCATCCCAGATGTGTATGACTTTCTTTCTTCAGCAGAACACAAAAAAGATTTTTAGAAGTATAACTCATGGGGACTGCCATTTTAGAATCACATGACCAGCTGAATACTACTCGCTTAATCTCAGTAACCGTCTTGTTATTGGACACTTACTCTTGGATTACATTAATCATGGCTGATTGTGAATAGTTAATTTCTACAATGGCATCTGTAACTGAAAACTATTGATTTTGAATGATGCTGCATCCACACCACTAGGTGTCAGTGTTAATCCAAGATGACACAAACAAAAAGTTACTCCATGCACATTTAAGTAAACATTATTTCAGGTTCTTATGTAGCCTAATTATTCAAGGAAACAGTCCGTAATAAATTTAAGAACAAAGAAACAAATTATAAGGAAGAGAGCAAATAAAAACAATTGAACAAATATACAAATGAAGGAAACAGTGCTTTAAGTTTTTAAAAGCAGTATGAAGTATAAGTGGGCATTCAGAAATTGAAAAAAGTAATTAAATGTAACATGCAACTACTTAATTTACAGTACTGGTCTTTACTGTATGATTATAATACATTAACACTTTTTAAAGCTACTAAAGTTATCTAGCACTCTATTCTCCTTTCCTTCTGGCCTCTTAACAAGATCAACCAGTGTTTGTCTTGCGATCGACATAAACAGCACAACTGGCACAGAGTAACAGATCAATCTTTGTTCAAAATGAAAATTATGATTAATTGGATAATCATTTTGTTTTTTTGTTTGTTTTTTTACAGAGCCCTAATCGCTCTCAGCATTTTTATTATTTTTATTTGTTATTAAAGAATGTCTACTGTTGTACAAAACATAAAAGTCAAATACGAATTATATTGATTACTTGAGAAACACAGCCTCTGTGATGACATTGTGCCATAGCATGGTGTGACCGCAGGAGGGGTGCTCCTGATTGGTCGACTGTGCACCATCGCAGTGACCAGCTCTTCATCTGCATGATGGTAAAGACTGCTGCTCGGTCTCCAGAATTGCTCACCTACAGCTACAAAGACCATAAAACAAAAGCAAAGAGAGATGTTCAGTGAGCACTCAACACAGTGGAAAAGCACTATTAGAGCTAACAACTGTTTACAAGAAGGTCCATGAGTTATTCTACTTTACAGTTCCAAACATTCAGACAGAAAGAGTAAAACCTCTAACAACTTCCCAGTAGGCTAATAACAGACCTTACATCACAGCTGCTTAACTTCAAAAGCAAAGAGGGCCACATTCAAGCCGCAACAGTTGTTAAATGCTAAATATATCTAGAGTTATCTATATATCAAATATCAAATATATATGAACACATTTAGGTCCAGTTTCATTTAATTTCTGTAGATTCATAGCATGCAAGTGAATGGGTGCCATTTTGACGCTCCAATATACACAAACACAGCGAAAAAGTAATCCATATGACTCCAGTGTTTTAATCCATATATTCAGAAATGATATGATAGGTGTTGGTGAGAAACAGATCAATATTTAAGTCCTTTTTGCCAAAACATCACCAAAAACACAAGAAGAAGAATGTGAAAGTGAAAGTTAAAGTGGAAATTGACTGAGCAGGGAAGAGAATTTATAGTAAAAAATAACTTAAATTTTGATCTGTTTCTCACCCACACCTATTATATTGCTTCTGAATATATGGATTTAACCACTGGAGTCATATGGATTACTTTATGTGATTTTTGGAGCTTTAAAATCTTGGCACCCATTCACTTGCATTGTGGGATCAAAAGAGCTGAAAAATTCTACTAAAAATCTTCGTTTGAGTTGAGCAGATAAAAGAAAGTCATACACATCTGGCATGCATGAGGATGAGTAAATGATGAGAGAATTTTCATTTTTGAGTGAACTAATACTTTAAACAGTAAAATTTCTTAACGAAAATAATTAACTAATCTCAAAACTGTTTTGGCAACAAAATATCCAATTATGAAAGCTGAAATAATGTGTTACATCAGATTGCAAGTAACTATGAATGTATCTCTGAGCCACCAAACACTCTGCGCTCGACATGCAGTGATTTTCCATTTCTTAAGCTGTCAATCATGAACATCACAATTACAAATTGAGAGCTCAACCAATAACCATATAGAGAAGCTGGACTTTCAGGAGGGACTTTCACGAATAGCCCTCATAAGCACGGCGTCAATGCCTCCTGTCCAACAAACATAGATTTTTCCACCATTGGAAACTATTAGTGTATGTATTTGCCATAGACTCAAATCTGCTCAACTGGCCTTGCGTCTATAGATTTCTATGGACATATTAGAAAAAAAGGTAACACTGTACAATAAGGTTCCATTTGTTAACATTAGTTAATACATTAGGTATCATGAACTAACAATTAACAATAGATTTGTTACACAACTTATTCATCTTTGTTAATGTTAGTTAATAAAAATACAATTGTTCATTGTTAGTTCATGTTAGTTCATAGTGCATTAACTAATGTTAACAAGTACAACTTTTGATTTTAAAAATGTATTAGTATATGTTGAAATTAACATTAAGATTAATAAATGCTTAATAATTATTGTTAATTGTTTGTTCATGTTAACTAGTGTTGTTACCAATGTTAACAAATGGAACCTTATTGTAAAGTGTTTTAGAAAAAAGCAGACTGTGTTTAACCAGAGGTTTTCAAACTTTTTGATGCCAAGGAC
This sequence comes from Myxocyprinus asiaticus, assembly GCF_019703515.2. Lineage (NCBI taxonomy): Eukaryota > Metazoa > Chordata > Actinopteri > Cypriniformes > Catostomidae > Myxocyprinus > Myxocyprinus asiaticus. The sequence goes on from NC_059369.1 coordinate 41,835,978, forward strand.
CCCCAAATATGACAATCACCTTGCGATGGACCCCCTCCCAAAATACAACCACAATTCTGAAAAAGCTGGGACAGTATGGACAATACTAATATAAAAAAAGGAGTGATTTTTAAATGAGCCCTGTGCTATATTGAAAGTGCTAAAACAATGCATTATTTGAAGTTTTACCTTGTGAATTTAATTGTATTTTGGTTTTTTTTTTAAATACACTCAATTCAAATCAGATGATTGCAACACGCTCCAAAAACGTTGGCACAGTCAAGTGTTTACTGTTGTGTAGCATCAACTTTTCTTCTAAAAACAATTAAGCGTTTGCGCACTGAAAACACGTTCATTAAGTTTAGCAAGCAGAATTCTCCCCATTCATCCAATATGCAGGTTTCAGCTACGCAGTTGTACAGGGCCTTAGTTGCCATATTGTGCACTTCGTAATGCACCACAAATTCTCAATTGGAGACATCAGGACTGCAGGCAGGCCAATCTAGTACCCACACTCTCTGCTTACACAGCCATGCACTAATCCGGGCAGTATGTGGTTTGGCAATGGACAAACAAAGGTAATAAGCATGAATCAGGTAAAGAAACTCCCAATAGTAGGAAGTCATTCGAGCAGAACCCCCCCATCCCCCCTTGGGGTTTGAGCAAGCAACAAATTAGTTTCCAGGCCTGAGCTTCTGCCAGAAAACCACATTGGCCCAACACACACCCAATAGCCTGAAATCAAGGCACGCAAGCAGTCTCACACGCAGTCAGTGACTGTTTGAAGGTTAAACGTGTTGCTTCCATCTGCATCTTAACCGCCCGCTGTAATTAAGCCTTTTTCTGGTCGAATACCCGCTGTCAGTGCACGTCAGGGATTACAGATACAGAGGCAGGCCTATAAAAACACATCAACTGTGATGTGCAGACGAAAAAAAGTGGAAAAAGAAAGAAATTTGCAGGAAATTGATTGAGAGACATGGCAGCTAATAAAACAGAGGCGTCATCAAGGCATTTTGTCCTCCGTTTTCATTAACCTTGAAGCCCAGTGTACCAAACAGACCCTTGATGTTTTACGGTATATTATTTAACAAGCACCTTTCCTGTTTTTAGAATCCACATATTCAAATAAAGGCTTTAAACAGCACTGTTTAAAGAGAAATATTAGTGTTTACTCTCAGGCTAATGGCCTCTCCAAGGTAGCACATTAAAATTGAAGAGCTATAGGATCATGCCAGAAAATAAATGAATGTATAAGGGACATTATTTGCACTCAACCGTGAGCTAGCAGCTCTCTTCAATGTTAAATCCATCAAAGCATGGAATAATTAGTTATTTAAATAGCATGCACTGCACAAATGCTCTGTTAAAAGAGCTGTCTGTAGTTTTCATTAGTGCGTGATTATATATTTGTGTTGGAAGAGCTTAAGCACGGCATTCAACATGTCTTGCCTGTAAAATTAAAGCATAATGGATGTGTTATTGCATACAATGGATGTTATAACTGACAGTAGGTATGAATCGTATTGCTTCAGAAGACATGGATTAAACTACTTGAGTTGTATGGTGCTTTTTGAGGCTTGAAAGTTTGGACCCCACTGACTTGCATTGTATGGATATATTCATATCATATCTCCATCAAAATATATTGTTTGTGTTCCGCAGAGGAAAGAAAGTTATACAACTTTGAAACAGCATAAAGGTAATGTTAAGAGAATTATTCCTTGAAGCTATTTTGTGAGGAGCTACAATTTTACCAGACACTTATAATTGAGTATAACTTGTGGCAAACCTATAGGCCATCCAATGTAATCTTTCACCCTAATCCTCAGCAATCAGAGATACAGTATACAGTATGGCTTTGTTTTGCCAGAACAGAATCCTTATCTTGTTCGTGTACAGACCTAGAGAAAACTCTCTGTGGTTTTGTCCTTCTCTAGGGGTCTGAGCTAGAGTTAAGCTGGACTTCAGGGGTTCAGGCTTCAGTCCCAGGGTGAGGAACCCCTCCAGACCCTGGTCATGACCCAGATGGATGTGCTGTCGCTGGGATACAGAACAAAGTGCCTGCAGGGGGGAAGAAAAACAGTAAGAAAGACCATCACTCAAGTCAATTTTTTTGCATGTATCAATGAATTCATTAAAAAATACTGGGAAAAAAAGCAATTTATACAGACAATGACCCGAATATACCTCTTTTGTGATTAACATGTTTTCAATTTCCGTATTAAAAAATATATATATATTATTGATATTTTTTGTGGAGCTAAGGTAAAAAAAAATGTCAAGGTGGATGAACCACCCTAAGATTATAATAAGGAATAAAACTAATTAAAAGGCTCAAATTCTTGAAAAGACTTGTGGAATTTTTCGATGTTAAAACACTTTCTCGTATCCCATTTTAATATGCAGTCAGATAAAAGTAAGCCATTGGTAGAGTACACCGAAAGGTGGAACAATTTTGTTTTAAAATATTATTCATGTTTTTTTTTTTCTCCCCAATTTGGAATGCCCAATTCCCAATGCGCTCTAAGTCCTCGTGGTTATGTAGTGACTCGCCTCAATCTAGGTGGCGGAGGATGAATCTCAGCTGTCTCCGCATCTGAGACGTCAATCCGCGCATCTTATCACGTGGCTTGTTGAGCGTGTTACCGCGGAGACCTAGCGTGTGTGGAGGCTTCACGCTATTCTCCGTGGCATCCACGCACAACTCACCACGCACCCCACCGAGAGCGAGAACCACATTATAGTGACCACGACGAGGTTACCCCAACGTGACTCTACCCACCCTAGCAACCGGGCCAATTGGTTGCTTAGGGAGCCTGACTGGAAAAAAATATTGTTAATGTAAAAAAAAAAAAATAAAAAAAAAAATAAACATTAACAAACATGCAGAAAGCCATTCTGTTGTTGAAAACAATAAAACAGGAAATTACATCACAGAAAGGACCTCTGTAGAATATCAATATTACATTTCTTAGAACTTAACATACATGTTTTTAATATTTTTAATTTTCATTTAATCATCTCGGACAGTATTGTTTACAAGTACTGATGAGCACTGGTGCCGTTTCTCTTATGCATGTTAAATTATTGAGGCCAAATGTAAAATGTCAAATTTGTAAGTGGCATATGCATAGACATTTATTTTATTTTTTTATTTTTTTTAAAGAAATTACATATTTTTAACCCTGAAGAGCAAATGAGAAACAATTATGGTTTGATTATCTCCCGGCTGGTTTGGAAATGGACAATGAGGCAAGGAATGAAAAAAAAAAAAAAATTATAAAATCTGCAAGTAGTAATAAATGACACAATTTTCTGAAAGCCAGACAGAAGAGTTGAGATAAGGCTCATCTCTGATAAAACATTAATTTCAGGTATTTAATATAGTTCATTTTTTTCTCTGTGTAACACTATTAAACTCTGATGGTCCATTTTCCACTTGCCCCTCATGAGCTGTGTGCTGGGGCAGTCTGTGCTTTTTTCTTGCTATTAGCACACAGCAGGAAATCTGCAGTTAAATTAGATACGAGTAATATCTAATTGATCAGGTCTTTAGTGTCCAAGAGTTTCCACAAGGCTATTCAATTTGAACCATAGAATTCTCTTTTTTCTAGTTCTCTCACTCAGTTCTATGAAATTTCCAGCGGAGAGGTCGGGAATTCTCTCATTTCTCTCAACATATCAATGGCTGCATTTCCTGCTGGCAACAAACATGCTAAAATGGCCACCAACGCAACTATTATGACTCAAAATTACTAATTCTAAACAGTGTTGGGGTAATAAAAACTGTAATCAGATTACTTTTTGGAAGTAAAGCCAAATGTACGCTGAACGATTGTTTTGGTCCTTTATGATTGTTGCTTGTCATACTGTATGATATGATCCAATGAGATCTTGGACTGAAGCCATTGCACACTGTGCAACATTATGTCAGACTGTATGATACTCATTGTACATGTTTCTTATCTGGCGTTCGTAGCAGCTGTCACACTGTATGACTGCGACACAAAATTTCTGACACTAGCAGAACTTCATCAGAGGCTAAGATTAATCGCAAAGGCAATTAATCCACCGTCGGTGAACAGGCCACACTATGCGTTCCAAGACTGTTCATTTTCCCCTATAACAAGATGCATTTTATGATCCACAAAATTTGTCTGAGATTGCAAAATCATGGCCAAAATCATAAAGTATGAACCAGGCTTAACTAAATTATTGCTTTAAACTTTGAATTTACACTTGACTGAGTGAATCTCACAAAACCTGTGAAGAACATGTCCATGTCAAATTTTAATCCAAACTTAAAAGACAAGAATTTTGGATATATATTTCTTAAAGAAATTTTAAGGAGAAATATTTTTAGAATCACTTCTTTTTTTTTTTTTTTTTCACATTTTTGAATGTTGAAAGCCTCTGGTCACTATATAATTTCATTTGATGGAAACAAGCAGCTCTGAGATTCTTCAAAACATCTTATTTTGTGTTCCATACGGTATGTGGGTGATTCTCATGAAGCCTGTCAAAAATATTCTGGTCATACTCATCTTTAACCCCAAATCAATACAAAAAAAAAATAATAATAAATGTAGTAAATGAAGCCTTTAATTAGGACCATTAAGATGTTTTAAATTGTGACATTATTTTCAGGATACTTTTTACCCCACAATTCTTATTACTGTAATGCATCCAAATGTTTTACTTTTACTATTACCATTGTTTTCATCGATGGTCCTCATTAATGAAACACTGTATTTTTTTTTTTTTTTTTTAGTATTACATTAAAAAAGATGCTGTTGTACAATTATAAAAAAAAAAAAAAAAAAAAAAACAACTAATATTTCATTATTAAGGGAGTACCAATATGATGTATAAATGCTTTGTGATTTAAAGAATATATCACTTTCTTTTTCGCATTGCGGTAATGATAATATCATAATGACCATCTTTTGTCACATTGCGGTAATGAGAATTGGTGGGTAAAATAAGTAAAATAGATGAACTGTCATGAAAATAATGTTACTGTATAAAAATTTAAATAGCTTAATCTTGATCTTCTTAAAGCTTCATTTTTTTCCCCAAAATTAAAAGATAAGAATTTTGAGAAATATTTTTAGAACCATTTTATTATTTTTACCATTTTTAAAATGTTAATGTGCAAATAAGATTTCAGAGCTATAGGTAGAGTGGAAAACTATGAGTGAAGAACTACTTATTTCGGATATCCCTAACACAAAAATATCGTATGACTTCAAAAGACTTGGAATATGGCGAATCTTAAAGCTTCATTCTCAATATGCAAGATCTAAATTCCTTTTTGTTTCTTTTGATTTTCAAGTAAAATAGGATCCCTATTCAATATATATATATACACTACCGGTCAAAAGTTTTGAAATACTTACTCATTCTTTATTATAATTGTTTTTTCACATTTAGAATAATAGTAAAGTCATCAAAACTATGGAATAACATAAATGAAACTAAGGGAATTATGTTGTGACTAAACAAAATCCAAAATAAATCAAAACTGTGTTATATTTGAGCATCTTCAAAGTAGTCACCCTTTGCCTAGAATTTGCAGACATGTACTCTTGACATTTTCTCAACCAACTTCTTGAGGTATCACCCTGGGATGCTTTTTAAACAGTATTGAAGGAGTTCCCATCTATGTTGGGCACTTATTGGCTGCTTTTCTTTATTATTTGGTCCGTCATCAATTTCAAAAACTTTTTTTTTTTTTTTTTTTTTTTTAGTTTTATAATGAAATAAATTAATATGGTGGCACAATTATATTTTTGTCTACAAAACTAATTTCAAACAGTTAAGCATACGCCTTCAGATCAAAAGATTTTTATGATCATGAGAAACGTTTCAGTCAAGTGTTTCAAAACTAGTAAGAAAATAAGAAGAAAATTGTAGTTTAGAAGAATCTTTTTTCTTAAGAATGTTTCGTGACTTCAGTCCATGCAATCCACGGGTCTCTGTTCACCTGAGAAGCTTCTGTAAACAGGCCCAGTTCTGTGTGCTCGTGTTCCGATTTTGAGCAGCTTGGGAAAGTGAAGTGAAGTTCTGCAGAAGGGTTCGTGGTGGGACAGGGAGAGGAAGATGTGCTCTTCTTTTCTTCTGAATCTGTGATATATCTCAGTTCTTCATCAGAGGAGTCTTCCTCACTGGGCAGCAGGCAGCAGATATCTTCACCTGCCATCTCCTCTTCTGAATCTGAGTGATGACAAACACAGAGAGGGCAAAAGAGAAGAGAACATGAGGACAGAAGAGAAAACTTTGAGGCAGAGAGGAGACGGAGTCTACCAGCAGAGGTTTGGCAGTGAGGATGCAAACATGTGCCTCATCTAACAGCTCACAGTGAGCCGCTTGGACATGTCTAGCAGCGCTGCTCTGTTCCCCTGTCTCTCCCCTGCTTCCTCTCTGCTGCCTGTTGCATTAATAATGCTTATCCTACACGGCTTGAAGTTTCCATCATTCTGCTAGTCAGCAAATACTGCAGAAACAACCGCTGTGTGAATGATGGTTCCACACTTGGGTTTTCTTAAATATTCTTACATGCGTTTGAGAGGCATGAATCTGTGTGCATGTAAATTTCATCAGTACTCTTTGATGTAGATGTGCAGGACCCCAAGGGATGATTGATATTAGGTTCTTGTCATTTTCAGGGTGTTTTTCAATTTATAATACATCCTAGTCTGTTCAAATCCAATTATAAACAAATAGTTCTAAAATCTGATAAACACACACCTGTAAGTGCACATCAGTTGAATCCTATATTTGGGTCAATGATGTGATGCTGATTTTTTTGTATGGATGTATTAAGTTATTCAAAAATACAGTACTTTCAAAATACACTTCACAATAAAAAAATAAAATAAAATTCCTTAAATACACCTCTTATAAGATAAAAACAATTCAGTTACTGATTTCAGCAGTAAAAATTAGTAGTTTGGAATGATCTTTTATTATTATTTCTTTATTTCTTAAAAAAAAAAAAAAAAGAAAAAAAAAAAAAGTTTTAGATTATTATTATTATTATTTGACCTTTTGTCCACCAAATAAAAGTCAGGTGGTGTAACCAGCATGACGGTAGTCATTCTGTCATGTAAAAAAAAAATAAAAAATTATGAAAAGGCACATTCTGTTAAGGTCAAATGAAGAAACCATGAGAAAAAATTCATTAAAAAATGAACGGTATATGTATTTTTTATTATTATTATTATTTTACTTTAAACTTTTTTAAATTACTGAATACGTTGTGTACGCTCATGTTATCAAGGCGCAAGGAAATCCTTTTACTACCTTCATTCGACATTTGTAAGTCATACAAAATCATTGCAGAATGTCATTCTTGACCAATTAGATTTTCAAAGAGCTATAAAATATGTAATTAACCTCACAATGCAAGTTGAGACATAACTATCTGAAAAAGTTTGAAAATTGATGTAACAGAAAAAGATCTGCTTCAAATGCTTTTAAATGTTTGCTTAAATTGCCAATCAATACATACAGAAAACTGATTTCATATCATGCAAACTATCTTGAGAGGGTAGTTGAGAATTATAATGCTATTGTATTAGGCATATCATGGAAACTTGCTATTAGATCTATCTATCAATACTCACACAACTCAGTCAGACTGTCAAATTTTCAGATGAAAAACTAACCCGACATGCTCAGCTGTAGAGAAAGGGTTGTCGTTTTGGGTGACCTCCGTGAGCCCTTTAACCATTTGGAGTATGGTGCTGAATTGTATCCATCAGTATGAGATGATTTAATTCCCAGGGCCATAGGGGACCTGATGGAGTCATGAACAGGCCTGGTAAGTAAACTTCTATCTGAGTGTGATCCAGATAGTGATGGTTCTCTAGGTGAAGATCTTGATGATGGAACTGCGGTCCATGGTTGAGGTAATTTCAGTTCAAATTGAGGTTTTAAATTACCAGGTCTACTGTTCACTGGGGAGGAGCACAACTGAGACCTTGGGGATGGAGAACATGGAGGTTTTGGACTTCGTTTAGGGATGAGTAATGTTGGCGATTGACATTGTGAAGACCTGGGAGATGGTAGACTGCAAGGAGAGAGGACAATAGAGGAATCATAGTCTTGGAGGACTGGATTCAACTTGGTTGTTGGGGATAAAGGAGATGTTGTTGGCAGAAGGTTTTTTGAGGATTCGTCCTGATGTGCTGCAGTACACCTTGTCCGTGGCTTTGGAGATTCACAGAGAGGGGTGGACAGCGTTATCTTAGAGGAATGTTCCACTTTCTGTTCTCCCCTTGGTGAATTTAACAGAAATGTTTCTGAGCTCGCTGATGTAGCTGACAGGTGCTGTGATATCTGAAGCCTCGTTTGAAGTGGAGGAGAAGTTTCTGGTCTTGGCAAATGTGATGAAAATTGGTCAGTCTCTTGTGATGGTGGCCAGATCTCAGTGACAGAATTATGTTCACAGCATGATCCTCTGGTCAGCTCAGACAAGGACGGTGTGGAAGTAACAACTCGACATCCAAATTCTCCATCTCCATTTTCCTTCTCTGTCCTTTTTGGATGAAAAAAAAACATGCATATCTAACACACCAACTATGATAATACTGCTCCTGTTAACAGCCTTATAAGTAGTCTTGTTGTGGCTGATAAAAATTTAAATTTCAACATAACTATATTTATTTGAGAAGGAAAAAAAAGCCACTTCAATTTGAATAGAGATGGCATTCCTACTGTGAACTTTATATTGCTTCTTGTGTCTTGCCTTGTTCTTGTATGTCTTACATTTTGTTTTCATTTTCCGGCTCAGCTGCGAAGGATCTGTGCGTTGCAACTTCTCCAACCATCTTGAAAAATTACAGTGACAAAAAAAAGGATCACAAGACCCAAAACTAAAAACCAACAACATTAAAATTTGGCACAGGAGAAATGAAGGATAACTCAGAATGCTAAAACCGTAAGCAAACATAGGATTTAGGAGTCCTTCACTGGCCGCAGTCCAGAAGTCCATTACAAAGACTGGGGTAATGGGCTTCACAATTACCTCATCTAACTCAACGATGCTTAGATAGGATTCTGCTGGGCTGTCCACTCTCCCAGCATCCTCAGCGGGAGCGATTGTGAAGAGTGAAGTGAAGTACTTGCGTAACTCCATCTGCTCAGCTGCAAATCAGAGACACCGATGAATGAGTCACATTATCTGAGAGGCAGCAAAACAGATTTATGTTCTGAGTGAAAAACTGAAACATATCAGCCCAATGATCAGCACTGCCTTACTGTTGTGAATGTGTCTCTTTACTCATCTACATGTTTGAAGATAAGGCAGTGCAGAAATTCAAACAATTATGATTTAATAATTTAAAATCAAAACACAGAGTGACAGATCTCCAACTAATAACACATGGTGCTTCATGAAGATTCATTTAATAATTTAAGATGAATATGTAGTAAACATATACAGCTGAAGTCAGACGTTTACATACACTTAGGTTGAAGTCATTAAAACTAATTTTTTTACCACTCCACAGATTTAATACTAGCAAACTATAGTTTTGGCAAGTCGTTTAGGACATCTACTTTGTGCATGACACAAGTCATTTTCCAACAATTGTTTACAAACAGATTGTTTCACTTTGACAATATCACAATTCCAGTGGGTCAGAAGTTTACATACATTAAGTTAACTGTGCCTTTAAGCAGCTTGGAAAATTCCAGATAATTATGTCAAGCCTTTAGACAATTAGCTTCTGATAGGATGTGTACTGAATTGGAGGTGTACCTGTGGATGTATTTTAAGGCTACTTTCAAACTCAGTACCTCATTTCTTGACATCATGGGAAAATCAAAAGAAATCAGCCAAGACCTCAGAAAAAAAAGTGTGGACCTCCACAAGTCTGGTTCATCCTTGGGACCAATTTCCAAATGCCTAAAGGTTCCACGTTCATCTGTACAAACAATAGTACGCAAGTATAAACAACAAGGGACCACGCAGCCATCATACCGCTCAGGAAGGAGACGCATTCTGTCTCCTAGAGATGAACGTAGTTTGGTGCGAAAAGTGCAAATCAATCCCAGAACAACAACAAAGGACCTTGTGAAGATACTGGAGGAAACAGGTACACAAGTATCTATATCCATAGTAAAACAAGTCCTATATTGACATAACCTGAAAGGCTGCTCAGCAAGGAAGAAACCACTGCTTCAAAACCGCCATAAAAAAGCCAGACTACAGTTTGCAAGTGCACATGGGGACAAAAATCGTACTTTTTGGAGAAATGTCCTCAGGTCTGATGAAAAAATGGCCATAATGACCATTGTTATGTTTGGAGGAAAAAGGGTGAGGCTTGCAAGCCGAAGAACACAATCCCAACCGTGAAGCATGGGGGTGGCAACATCATGTTGCGGGGGTGCTTTGCAGGAGGGACTGGTGCACTTCACAAAATAGATGGCATCATGAGGAAGGAAAATGATGTGGATATACTGAAGCAGCATCTCAAGACATCAGCCAGGAAGTTAAAGCTCGGTCGCAAATGGGTCTTCCAAATGGACAATGACCCCAATCATACCTCCAAAGTTATGGCAAAATGGCTTAAGGAGACCTGAGTCAAGGTATTGGAGTTGCCATCACAAAGCCCTGACCTCAATCTGTTAGCAAATTTGATAGAAGGCCTACAAACCTGACTCAGTTACACCGGGTCTGTCTGGATGAATGGGCCAAAATTCCAGCAACTTATTGTGAGAAGCTTGTGGAAGGATACCCAAAACATTTGACCCAAGTTAAACAATTTAAAGGCAATGCTACCAAATACTAACAAAGTGCATGTAAACTTCTGACCCACTGGGAATGTGATGAAAGAAATAAAAGCTGAAATAAATCATTCTCTCTACTATTATTCTGACAATTCACATTCTTAAAATAAAGTAGTGATCCTAACTGACCTAAGACAGGGAATGTTTTCTACGAGTGGCACCTTCAACCAAACGATGATAGACATTTCTCAAAACTTAATTCACTTGTAAAAATCATGTTATTGATTACTTGTATTTTTAAGTGTGGCTTAATTGTCCAAATACATTTTGGAGTCATTTTAACTTTGAAATTTATGAATTTTCACCCTGTGAAATTCGATTTTTTAAAGGAAACATCAAATCACAATCGAACCCTTGACTTTCTTAATAAATACAGTATCCCTGGTCTTTTTGTGCACGATTCATTAGTGCATGATATACTGAAGAAAAAAGATGATGCTTCCATAATCTTTCATTAAAATGCACTAACGACATTTCAGATGATGTACTGTAAGTATAACCGCGTGAGTGTGGAAAAATAATATAAGCCAATAATAAAAAAAGTCTAATTTTTAATGATCCAATAAAATTCCAATAGATGAAATAAATGGTAACACTTTACAGTACAATTAGCTAACAGGAACTAACAATGAACAATATTTTTAACAACATCTTAAAATCTTGGTTAATGTTCATTTATAAAAATACAATTGCGCATTGTAGTTCATAATGCATTAACTGTTGTTAACATATACTAACATATGATTTAACTGGTCTCACTTTATATTAGGTGTCCTTAGCTACTATGTACTTAAGCATGTGATAGATTGTACTTAATATGTACAAATGAGTTGTAGCATTGTAATTACATTTAAAGTACCCTCAATTAATTACACTTGTAATTACACTGTTAACCTTACCCCTAACCCTAGACTTAACCTACCCGTACCTTAACCTCAGTAGCAGCAGATTTGAATCTTGTGAGAATTTTGCAGAACAAAATGAAGTTACACAGTAAATACATAATATTGTACGTATTTAATGTAAGTACACAGCAGTAAAAGACACCTAGTATAAAGTGTGACCATTTAACTTATATATGAAACTTTTAATGTACAAAATGTATTCAAGATTAATAAATTCTATAAAAGTATTATTCATTGTTAGTTCATAATGCATTTGCTAACTAATTTTAAGTAACAACTTTTAATAAAAAAAACTGTATGTTAATGATGAAATCAACATTAACCCAACATTAGCCTAATAGTATTGCTCACATTTAGTTTGTTAACTAATGTACTTATCTTATGTTAATGAATTCAACCTTATTGTTAAGTGATACAACATAAACTCTTGTACATTATTTCCCAATGATTATTCCGTTTCACTCTAAAATGTCACATTACAGAAGTTAATTGCTTCACGAATGTCGTTTATATCTTTAAACAGAAGATGGGCCAAGACAAGCTGTCAACTTTGAGAAAAACACAGAACGACTAGCCAGTAGAACCCAAATCAGATGAACCCTCAAAAAGACGACTTTCAATTTGTCAATTTCAAAGTAGGCAGAGTCAGAGTTCAGGTGCTGATGGTCTGAGTGACACAAGTTCGGGTGGGGACAGATGAAGAGAGATGGGCTGTTTCAGAAAGACTAAAGGTGGTCAGTACTTTGAAAGCTGTGCTCAACAGCTCTTCTCTCAATCAGCTGTCAGGGGGCTCCGTTAGGCGATCATCCCCCCAGCTCAGTGAGAGCTGTGTGATTACCCGTCAGGGACGCAGTGATGGATCAGAGCCGCCGGCTGGGAGACAAGAGCTGCTCTCAGTGCTGACTCACATAACTCATTTCTACAACTTTTTGAGGTGAGTGCACATGTGTGGGTCTTTGTGAGTCACACCAGCTGGCATGTACAGTCAGTGGAATTCAAAAGTCTTAATCCATATTGAAAATATGGGATACAAAATCTTCAAAATTCAAACCTGGAATTAAACAGCTTTAGGGATTTGAAAAATCCATATTTACCCGATTGACTTTGTTTTATAAATATTTAGATACATCCGCCTATGTGCTTTTAATGTATTTTGTATGCTTAACATTGTATGTTAGCTTCACTTTCACAAATTTTGTGATACTGTATATGGGTGTTTCTTCAACTTTGGGGAATATTATGTCACGTGGGTTGATTTTGTTTTAATCATTTATTTTAGCCTTGTCCCAGACCCAGAATTTTAATATTAAACTATGAAAATACTTCATAAAAATACAAATTATTACATGTTTTCAACAATGATATACAATATATATATGTCAACAATGGTGTCAGTAAGAGATGAAATATGAGACAAGTGATGTTTAAAGAGGACAGTGGAAATACAAGGTGAATATCACTTGTGAGCAGAATATTTTTATTGGTTGTCTTGTCCAATTAAGCTGTAATTTTGCCAAATTACAAAACAAAAGTGTGAAAATATGATCAAATTTATAATATTTAGGATACATAAAATGTTAGCTATGAAATCAGGGCTCACTTGTCAGTTTTTGGCTCAGTTCATCCGTCTCTGTGGGTGGAGATGTGGATGGGTCTGGTCGGCGGTAGACAAAAGACTGAGACTGAAATTCTTCAATTTGGCCTCTGAGGGAAAGAAAAAAGAGGTTGTTTCCTGTAAATCACACATAGAAACAGCTTTCCTGTTCAGATGACAAATGTACAATTTGTCTCCATTCTGATATGTAATACCAGCTTTTTACGAATCAGTCGATTCCAAATGAATAAAATCAAGGCCCTACATTGTTTTCCTGTTTCTCCCACATTTATCTATTTTTTATTTATCTATTTTTTCAAATATCCTGTTTAAACTACATAGGCAGCAACTCCACACACCAAAAAAAAATAGCACTCCTCATGCAAAATGCAAGAAATACATCCCATTATAGAAGCTCAATGAGTTGCGAATGCAATTTCATGTTGTCTTTAAGGCCAGTGCATACAAACTATATTCATTTGTCCAGTGGCAATTTCTCAGGGCAAAGCCTTCTCTGCTGGCCTAACATGCCAAATAAAAAAATATTTTTCATCCTTTCATTCTCAATCACCTTTTTGCCTATGTATTTTTAATCGCTTTCCACTCTTAATTAATCTACAAACAAATAGAGAAAAACGAAAAGTTTATCCAGTCAGAATTTATTCCTTGATGCTTACAAGCAAAGTGTGACAACTGTTTCACAAATCGCATGCCCAAAGCCCGAAGCCGAAGAAGCGCTGAGTCTGAGCTCCACCCCGTCAGGCCTTCAGAATTTCTTCAGAATCCCTCAACAGTGCAAGTGAATGAGCAACTAAAGTCAGATTGTCAGATTCATCAGCCAATCAGATTGATTTATTTGTTCTTGGTGGGTGTGATCTTTAGGATATGTCCCGGTCGAGGCCTTCTAGCTGGCCTTGAGTGACACAATCACGCTTTAAGTGATGTACGTAATTTGAAAGCGAAAAGTGTGAGATCTTGCTGACGAGTCGGCTGTCATCACTTCTGGTATTGCCGTTGAGAAAGAGATCCTTATGGATTTAAAAACCTGAGATGTTCTGCATGATCGTGTGATTGCTTAATTTATTAAACAGGAAGGGCTGATTTTCACTTCAAGTAAATTGGTAAGTGCTTTTTGCATTGTTATAACAACATCAGGAGTTTTCTAAGTGAAAATTAGGCTGCTTGAGCATTCAGTGTCGGATCAAGTTTTGAAAAGTAGTGCTGCATTCTATTCAACTCGGAAAGTCGGATTTTCCAACTTCCTACTACGAAAAGTGCAATGGAATGCATCTTGAAGTCAGAATTACAACTTGTAGGCTCGTGCAGAAATTCTCAACTCCGATTTTGGCGAGATGCAGGTGCGTGATGTCACACAAACATGTCGACATTCAGGGAGATATACAAAGTAAGTGATAAACATTCATTTTATTAAGTAATATCAATAAATGAGTTTGTTTCCACATGATATTAAAGATTGTTTAACAAACTCCTGCAGAAACAGGTGTATAAAACAAGGTAAATTATAATCTCTTTTGATAATCGTACACCTGGGGCCAGTTGCACCAGCAACTTAGCCTAGTTGTGGCGTAAATGGGCACTAAGTCACAATTTACGCACTACTAAATATGTGTTGCACCATTAAACTCAGGTAGAATGTAACCCTACGTATAAACTAAATATTTATGGAAGCCTCCGACCAGGAGTAACAGATGGAATAAAAAAGCAGACTGATATTTTATGACATCAATGAGCTCATGTTTTGCGTAACAGGCATTAATCATTTTGACATACATTATGATGTTGACATTTACAAGAGAGAGAGAAAAAAAACAACTTACTTTTAAGCGGCTCTTCAGCATGAAACTGATCTAACGGTGCAGTTTTCAGGGTGTGTCACCCGGTGTCTAGTTTCAACACATTCAAAATATATATATATAGGATATTAAAATGAAGAAATGTCTGTTTTTCAAGCCTGTTGTATTAGTATTTATTTATCACCCCTTATTTATTTTAGATACAGTTTCTATATATTGTTATTTACACAGGGCAAATATACTATTTATCAAATCTACTTTTATTACGTATCATATTTTAATGGGGATATAATTTATTACAGCTGACAGTTACATGAGCAAACAAGGTTTGAACATCAACCGTAACAATATCAAATTGAAATTCACAGTTTTTTTTAACACATCTGTGTATAAATATGAAGGCTGCTTATTGGATCAATACAGGTAAACGTCATAATATGCGACTGCGCATTACTTTACGGAGAGCTTACGACCTACTAGTTAAGTCTTGCCTTAAGAACAGGTGGTGCAACCAAATTAAGCACTGAATTAGTTACAAACTAACTAGTAGTCACTAAGCCCTTAGTGTGAACTTTAGGTCCCAATTTACCTGAGACCTTACGCACAGCTGGTGCAACCCTACCCTGTAGCACAAATGCTAGCGCTGCAGCATTGTTTATCAGTTGGATTGCTAGGAGACATCTCTAATGAGAGTTAAACCCCTGCTAAGCTAACGGGAGCATTGCAGTTTTGTTTTCTTACACGTCATCTTCCGAATATCGGGGAATGGAATGCATTTATGGTTGGAGATATCAAGTAGGAATATCCCACATCCAACTTGAATGGAACGCAGCATAACCGTGTACCCTGAAGAAATGAAATTTATTGCAAGCAACATTTAAATCGCAAATATTATTAGATAGATTTTTCCAGGTATTATAGACCTCCTTGGTAGATTCATATGAAAAATTATGATTTTTGATTGTCTGTTCGGGAAACGTTCATTTTACAAAACAGTCATGCTGCAGTTTAAATGAGGCTTGCTTGAGCATTAAGTGTCATTTCAAGTTCTGGCTTTCGTGCTTTTGATGGATGTGTTTTTAAAATGTCAATTGGTCGCTATTACTAGTTAGCTGCGACATAATGTATGATGCCCAAAGGCATAGGGTGTCTTATTCATTGTGAAACTGTGTCTTCTTAATGGCATGAATCACACTGAAGGCTTTAGACTTAAAATGCAAAGGCCCGCCCCTGCATTTGTCAATATATGAAGAGAAAGCAACATAAATTCATGTCAATACTAAACAAAAGAGGGTGAATAGACTGGATGGCCCAGACCACTTCCTGTGTGAAAGGAAATCCCAGCTCAGCCAGATTCCCCTGACCCGCAGGTTTAGTCCTCTAAACCGTTTCCCTCTCTTTACCAATGATTTACCATGCAAGCGCATTAGCAGAAAAGCTGTCTGTCCTCTGCACTCTCTACCCAAAAACAAACCCTTCCTCTCTCTTTTTCATAATACTCGTTTCCCTCCCTGAAGCCAACACTTGCTGCCTCAGCAGGCAAACCCCTTTCATCATTGTGTGTTTGTGTTTGTGAGCATATGAAAGGATTAGACACCCCATAACACACTCCATTCCTCCCAAGTATGAGCTACAGCCCTGGGCCTCACGTCTACCCTCCTCCCACAAACACACACACACTCTCTTAAATCCAGCTTCCTGTTCTGTGATTTTCCACACACCCATTTCAAAAGAAGGCAATTTTAAGGAATCACAATTAGACCCTTTTTGAATAGCCGACCTAAATACCATCGCTGTCATGGATACCAAAACATTCATAAAGCCTGAGATGCTGTTCAAAGCACTTCACTATTTTTTCACTGCTTTTGTCAAGGCTTATTCATTTCCTAGGCGAGCAAAGCTGAACAACTGTGTCAATGGCTCTGTTCCGAAACCAAATGAGCTGCCTTGTTGTCTGCTGCCTACATAGGCAGCTGCCTTCTTAGGCAGCATCCTAAGTGAAAGTAAACCTCATAAGTGACTGATTTGGAATGCTTTACATAGGCAGCAACTCCATACACCAATGCAAACAGCACTCCTAATGCAACAGGCAAGGTAGACATGACTCACAATTGATTTCAATAGTTTAGCATTAGCATGTTGTTAAGCTAACAATGCGATACTCTAATAATCATAAAATATACGTAACGCACAAATATTGGGTAAAATAGTCTACTTTCAATCAGACTGTGCTATATTTAGTAATACTTTTCTGTACTAAATGAGTTACATTTATTAATCGACTTAGCCAAAATATCTAAAAAGGAAGCAGCAGCCTAGATTTTGGTCTTTACATCAGGAATGCACCTATGAAGCTTTAAACTTCTGTCTAGGTAGGTAGTTGACTAGGTTTTGGAAAAGAGCCAGAATGTCTTTAATGGGATAGTTCACCCAAAAATGAAAATGCTCTCATTATTTATTCACCCTCATGAAATCCCTGATGTGTATGACTTTCTTTGTTGTGCTTAACACAAACTACAAAAATATCTCTGTAGACCAAAATATGACTTGTTCTTCCATGTACATCTTGCCATTACAGTCTCAAGGCACAATCTGCTTTATGGAGCTTCAAAGTTCTGGCCACCATTCACTTGCATTATATGGACCTACAGAGCTGAGATATTCTTCTAAAAATCTTCATTTGTGTTCTACAGGAGAAATAAAGTCATATACTACCCTATCTTAGATGGCATGAGGGTGAGTAAATATTTTCATTTTTGGGTTAACTAACCCTTTAAGGAAAATTTTTCATAGTTAAAAACAATGACTTGGAACTGATTAGTTAAATAAAATTCCAGCTAATCTGCTATGGCACAATTTAAAGGTGAGGCTTTTGTAATTAGCAACCATAAGTCATTAATTGATCTTTAATGGACTTTAATTGGGGCCTGGGAAGGTAAATAATGCTCGTAAAATGCTCTAATTCAATGTGTGCTTGGTTATAAAGTGTGAAGTGTCAAGTGTTAACCTGCGGTGTTTTTTCAAAAGGAGTTTCTCCATGTAGCTTAGCATGTCCTCCTTGAACTCCACATGGATGTGATGCTGAGATCTTCTCTCTGTCTGAGTACCCATTATAGATGCTAAAAAAAGATAGAAAAATAGAATCTTGTAGACGTTTTTCTTAATATAAAAAAAAAAAAAAAAAAAAAAAGCAGGAATGAGCAGGAATGGATTATAACTTTTTGCTGAACTTCACCAGCCTTTTTTATTTTTTTCTTATTTCAAATATGCAAAGTATAATTTTGTTTACGAACGCAACTTGGCACATTAATACAAAATGTGCAGTCAAAGATGTGCATCTATTGGCAATTTTACAATTGCTTTGAATGGCTATTCCAGTCATATTTTCCAGTCTGAGACATCCATTTTATAATAATGAGCATTGTGCCGGGGTGAGCAAGAGACAGACACAGTGGGTGTGGCGTCAAGCCTCGGAGAGGCATTTATTAAACATAATAATAAACATAAAATGTTCAAAAATGAGGAAAATAGTGTCCAAGGGGGAAAGTGTCCAAAATAAAGGGGAATCTGGTGTCCTCACGGTAAAAGGGGCATGTGTATGAAGGGGTGGTGTCCACAGGAATGGTCCAGGATGTGGGCGGAGTCCGACAGCCACTCGCGCTCCCCTCCGTGTGTCCGCAGCGCAAGGGGCGGTGGCTTCTGTGGCGGCCTGTCTTCCCAAGGGCCATGGCGAGTGTGAGGGGAAGGCGGCCCAGCATCTGTGCCCATCGTCCACGATGCAAGTGGTGCTCCCCGGCGACTCATCTAATCTGCGGCGGAGTTTCCGAGGGAGCGTGTCCAGCGCGCATCTAACTTGGCCTGTACCCTCCCCGCTGTGGTCCTGGAACCTGCGAGGATGCCAGTGTGCACAAATGAAGAATAGAAGCTGGCTCCCTGAGAGGAGGCGCACTCTACGTTTATATAGCAGCGGTGACGAGACTTAACACATCTCAGGTGTGCCTCATTCCCCGCTGTCTAAACGAGGCTTATTAATTATGAGCCTCTTCTCTCTCCTGCCCACTCCCATCGTGAGCCTGGCTGAAGGACGGCCCTCAGAGGCAGGGCGACGATGACGAGAGGGAGGGGCGGGTCATTCCGTCACAACATACTGTATATAATCGTTTTGCATATGCGATTAGACTGACAGAAAGACAGAGCGAGAGGGGCCAATGAAGTCTGAACTTTACACATCACACTAGTCGTTGTGTAGTTGCTCTAACCGCAATACTCTTCAGAATCAAGCAGATTTAAGCAAACTACTACAGAATTCAAATTAAACACAGAAGCTTAAGACTAAATGAAAAAACAAAGCTGTTTAGTTCAGAATTCAAGCACTCCTATTGACATGATTCGGTCTTTGTTCTGAGTGTTCTTTCTGTGTATTGTGAGAGTGTAAAGGGCGGGCTAGACTTCAGCACGTTTGAAACTCCCTTAACACAGCAGTCATTATCACAGTACATGCACAAGCCATGTAGCACCACAGTTGATAAAACTCCTGCAAGCCATGACCAATTACAGACAGAAAGAGAGAGACAAAGACCCTGTCTCAGATGTTTCAAAAGAAAAAAATGTTTCATACAGGTTTGAAACAACATGAAGGTAAGTTTTTATGAATGAATGAATGAATGTTACATTTATATAGCACTTTTCTGACACTACACTCAAAGCGCTTTACACAGTGAACAGAGGACTCTTTTTAGGTGACCTTTACCTTTAATTAAAGTACAAAAAGGTCTGGTCTTCAATTTTCTGCCCCAGTAAAGGTCTGAACAATCGTAACTTACACTATTTGCATAATACCTAATATACCATTTAGCGTACTATGTGCAAAAGCAAAAAACTTGAGACTGGAGAGCGAGCTGTGTGTAAATTTAATGTCAGCTCATTTACCAACAAAGCCTTACTTTGAATCCATACAGTATGTGCTTTATTCATTTCCCTAATAGATTGAATTCCTGTTTCTGCAAATCATTTCTCAAACTCATTGTGTAGTATGTTGTCAAACTGCAAACAGCACCTGGAAACACACACGCAGTCACTAAGCACATGTTTGTCATGCATGTATGTAGTTACTTGGCAACCAATCAGAGTCAGTCATGCTTGCAGTGTGTGTATTTTCAGTCAACGCTACATGTGAGTATACATTTAGTGCAAGCCTTTGTGTGTTCTGACAGCTTGCTGTGAAAATAAGAGCGAAAGCTATCATGAAACTGACAGTCTGTCACTCAATAACCTTACTTTAACACATCCACACACACACTCTGCAAATGTGTGTGTTATGGGTTTGGAACAACATGAGGGGGAGTAAATAATGACCCAATTTTTATTTGTAAGTTTGTAGGATCACTTTAAGTTACTTCCTATCACTGGTTACCTGGTCGAGCTGTTATTGGTCTTTTGTCTCTCCACTCTTGCAATGCCATTTGAAATGACCTAGCTGACTCCTCTTCATCATAAAATCCTCTCAGCAGAGAGCTCTCCTCTTTCTCAGCACCCTCCTCATCCTCCACGTCAACACCGTCATTCACAAACAACACCTGAGGCAATGACACAGAGAACACAATGAGAGTGACAGAAAGAGTGAGAGAAAGAGACTAAATTAAGTGTAGCACATGGCCAAGTTTCAAGATGCCAGTTGAGTGAAGGTTCATGAAATCTTAGTTTTCTATATTTCCTTTCTCCCAGCAAAACTCAAAACAAAACCGTATCTACCCAGAGACAGTATAAGGAAGAGACGGACACTTGTTCAATAATGAATGGGAGAAATCGCTCAACATGGAGCTTGTAGGAAACCGATAGGAAAAGTAATTTACTCTTCCTCATGTGAACACAAATCAAGTTATACTGTAAAATATCCAAGCCATTCTTTTCCCTCATAGGGACTTAGGCTGCTATACTCCATAAATGACAAAAATATCACCATAAAAGCACTGTACACTTTAAAAAAATAACTAATAATAAAATAAACAAATAATAATAATAATGTTCTTAATTTATTTTTCTTGTTTTCTAGTAAAAAATATCATCTTTAAAACAATTTTACTTGAGGAACAAGATATTAAATCTTGTTTTCAGAAAAAAAATCTAGAAAAATGTTGATGCTTATGCTTTAGGGAAAAAAAGGAAGGCAAAATATATATATATATATACCAGTAGGGTAAGAAAATTTAACTTAATTCAAAGGGAAAACAAGTTTGTTTGTTTTTCTAACCCACTGCTTTTTTTTTTTTTTCTTGTTTTCTTGAGTATAAACCTCACTAAATTGTGTTACATTTCTCTGCAAACGAGACTGCAGAACACAAATGAAGATTTTTAGAAGAATATTTCAGCTCTGTAGGTCCATACAATGCAAGTGAATGGTGGCCAGAACTTTAAAGGTACAAAAAGGACATAAAGGCAGCATAAAAGTAATCCATAAGAGTCCAGTGGTTAAATCCATATCTTCAGAAGTGATATAATAGGTGTGGGTGATAAACAGATCATTATTTAAGTCAGTTTTTTACTGTACATCTACACTTTCACATTCAGCCACCCACTGGTTGGGGCTGGTCAAAGATGGAGATTTATAGTAAAAAAGGACTTAAGGAAATATTGATCTGTATCTCACCCACACCTCTGTCGAGTCTGAAGACATGGATTTAAACATTGGAGTCATATGGATTATGCTGTCGTTATGTACTTTTTGGACCTTCTGAGTTCTGGTCACCATTCACTTGCATTGTGAGGACATACAGAGATGAGATATTCTTCTAAAAATGTTAATTTGTGTTCTGCTGAAGAAAAAAGTCATACACATCTGGGATGGCATGAGGGTGAGTAAATGATTAGAGAGTTTTAATTTTTGGATGAACTATTCCTTTAATACTGTATGTTGCTCCTCAAGTAAACATATTTTATTCTAAGGATGTTTAGATATTAAAAAAATTAAATGTAAATATTTTTGTAAAATATTTGTACATATATATATAGGTTTTTTGCATTGTATGACTCTTGCGCTATATTCTGAAGTCTTCTGAATCCATATGATTGTTTTGTGTGAGGAACTGTCTGAAGTTTAAGCCATTATTCCCTGGAAATCTCTCTCATATCTCATTCAATACAAATATAGTGTGTCAACACTGCAGGTTTGAAGTCAATGACAAGACACACAAGCACATAAACAAATGAGATTTGAAAACTATGACAAAGAGGAAAATTATCAACTTTCTGTCTGTTCCTCACACAAAACTATCATATGGTTTCAGAAGACTTGAAAAATAGTGCACAAGTCATATGGACTACTTTTATGGTACTTTATAATACTTAATGGTACTTTATACTTTATAATTATACTTAATAATGACAGATTGTCTTTGGATGAAATAAAAAAAATAGGCCTTACACCCTGTTTACACTGGGCGCGTCCGTTGATGCGTCATGCCACAACAGCTTGAGGCTGTCTACGCTGGACAATTTGACATGAATTTTCTAAACCGTTTAAATTTGTGTAGTTGCGCAAACGAGTGCAGCACAGAATGGAACACCACGACCGTTTATTGTCAGCGCAACAGACGTGCCACAGCGGATGCTTGCAGTGTAGACAGCATCACTGATTTTAATTGCTTTTGACACAATGTGACGCTCGCGTCCGGTGTAGACAGGTTGTTAGATGAAACAACCTACAAATTACACGTTTTTATCCTATAAGAAGCAATGGTAACACTTTATTATAGGGATCGGAAATCAGACAGTAAATGATAACTCATAACTGCTCTTATCTGTGACTAATTATGGCATTTATTAGGCCTTTATTGGCTGAATTCTTATTCTTGCCTCACAGCCAATAAACAATACATTTATTAGGTAAAATCATAAGATACCAATAGCTAGTATTGTGCATATTACATCCTTTATAGGTTCTAAGTAAACTGTGTGAATGCGCAGCTTATAGGTGTAAAATACATTTGGAATACATATTTTAACAAAGGTATTCAAAAGAGCTAAAAAATCTAACTCAGCTTCAACTCAGTACAAAAGCAGAGACAACAGTTATTCTAGATGTTTATTCTTTATATATGGATCAGTAATAGAAACAAATTATTCATTCGAACAGGTTGCATTATAAATAATTTGTTGCTATATTGCTTAATCATTTATATAAACTAAACATCTAGAATAGCAAGCTCATTTGAATGCCTATGTTGAAATAACACATTCTACATTTATTTTACACCTTTAAGCTGCACATTCAGACAGTGTAGAGAGTGCCTATAATGGCTGTAATATGGAAAATACTAGCTATTAATGTCTTTTGTTTTTAGATATTAAATTCATTTTTAGGGAAAAACTGATATAAATGGACTATAAGACATTAATTAAAAGAAATCTGCCAATAAGCGCCTAATAAATGCCTTATAATGCCAAACAAGTAGTCACTTACAATAGTGCAAATAGCGCAGCAAATAAGTGCAATTATTAGTCATTAATTACTGTCTAACTTTGGATCCTTAAAATAAAGTACTAGCTACTGTTTATTTGCATGTCTGGAAATAGCAACTAAGATGGTCACCAAATGGACTGGCTTCTTTAAAAATGACTTTGATCTACCAATCTACATGACAGTAACTCACCTGTGTGTGGTGTGTTAGGTTATCAGACATGGGCAATATGTTCTTGGCTGCTGGTCTCTGCTCCGTGGCTTCTCTTTCATCAGCGGATTTGTGGACAGCACCTTGAGTGGGTTGGCTCTCCTCGCCTGTTACCTGCTGCTGGAGGTGACCCAACACATCCCGAGTGCTGACAGGGGTCTGGAGCTCTGCCTGGTTACAGCACAAAAACCATAGATTCAATCACACCGTTTCATTGAAGGTCCACACATATATCCTGTTATATGGCTAATTGAATGATGCCATAGAAGGAATGCACACTCTATGGGTCAAGCATTTATACTAGTCTTTAAAATAATGTTATGGGTTCAAAACATGTTAAGCTCTATGGACAGCATTTCTTTCCACAGAAAATAATTTCGATTCGTCAGTTTGTAAAAACAAGCAAAAATCATGTTTATAGTAATGCAGTAACAATGGAAGTCTATGGGGTAAGGCAATGCTCTGGAATAAATGTTACACATTATGAACACTGTTTTGAAAGTATAGCTAGAAGACTTAAACATTATATAATGTATGTTAACATGAGACTAGAGTGATAAAATTGCTTGCAAACCTTGTCTGTGCAAGGTTATATACAAGCTGACCATGTAAAGTCAGTAAGCCAAAACAGTAGTTCCACCACTATAAGGATGATTTAGATAAGTTTACAATTTAATTAATTCATATTTTTGTACAGAAGAATTATTATAAGCACTTTTGCTGCACATTTCTGCTTATAAACTATCCGTAATGCCCCATACACTTCTATTGTAACTGCATACCTGTAAACTAGATTTGCACCATTTCCTAGTACAAAAAAGGTCCTGCATTACCAGGAACTTCTACACTGTACAATAATGTTTTTTTGTTGTTGTTGTTTGTTTTTTGCTAATTCCTGTTAAATTGAAAGGTACTAGAGGTACAATGTACAAGAGCTGGTTTTGTCCCGAAGCTAAAATGTTAGCATTAAGCTAACCCTACTATAAAAAATAAAAAAATGAAATAAAAAATTTGCTGAGGGACGAGCCTTGATTATTTTCTGTGGTAATTGACAACGTATCATTGATGCTGTCCATAAAGCTTGACTTGTTTTGATCAAGAGAGATTAATTCAAATTTCAACCAGAAAACACTCAATCGCATTCACACCAGGTAATTGCTTATTACCTGGTATTTTTATTACCGATTGCTACAAATATCATCAAAGTGAAAATGTATAATGGCCCTGAAGAAAAGCTTGATTATATCACGTAATTCACCTAATAACCGGTAGCCAGTCAACTAATTCCTCTTTATGACATCATGTCCTTAAGATAACATTGTTGTTTGCCATTACGGTGGAAACGACTGCTGAAAAATGTCGAGACCTCCTGATATCTACTCTCTCTTACCACACCAGATAAGACCTGGACTATCTTTGTGAATACATTTTTATTACATGCTCCAACTAGATCCAACATTAACGCAATTAATTAGTTTATCGCTGCTTTTTGACAGTTAATGTTTGCAGATAAAAACAACAGGAAACTGTTAAAGGGGAAAGCAGATGTGGGCATTTTTTAAAATGGAAACAAAAGCAAGTGAATCAAAAGCAGGAAGGACAAAAAAAGATGAAGACAAAGTAAGATTCCAAAGAACAAACTCGAGGACAATAACATAAATATTTGTTCCCTTTATCCCCCCATGGAGGCAAATTAAACAGGATTAGAAAACGCAGATCTGCATCAGAACTGAGGGTTTTTCTAGTGTGATTCTTGTTTTCCTGCCAAGACTGCGCCCTCCGTTTAAGCAGAGCGCAAAGTTGTGTCTAATTTTTTGTTTGTTTTTTCTTCCTCTTCTTCTTTCACTGTTTCAAGCCCTTGATAGCAACCTCCATAGGCAGTATTTTAAGGCATTAAAGGAATATTCCAGGTTTAATAGAAGTTAAGCTCAATGTGGCATAATGTTGAGTACCACAAAAATGTATTTAGACCCGTCTCTACTTTTCTTTAACAAAAGCAAAAATCGGGGTTACAGTGAGGCACTTACAATGGAAGTGAATGGGGCCAATTGTTGGAGGGTTTAAAAGCAGAAATGTGAAGCTTATATTCTTAATAAAGCACTTACATTAATTCTTCTGTTAAAACACATGTATTATTTGAGCTGTAAAGTTGTTTAAATAATACTTTTTACAGTCATTTTTGGATTTCAGGGTTTGTTGACATTACATCGTCTTGGCAACAAAGTTGTAAAATGTATCATGACTTTACAAAGACAAGCTTAGAACGTGATTTTATCACATTAAATCATGTTAACACACATATTGTTTATGTCTTGTGGCTTTACTTTTGAAACAGTGAGTGTTTTAATATTTAGTGATTAGCCCCATTGACTTCCATTGTAAGTGCTTCACTGGAACCCAGATTTTTGCTTTTTTTAAAGAAAATTTATTTTTCTGGTCACAAATGCTGTCGATTGAGCTTGAAAAGGTGCTGTTAGCAATACCTTTAACTTGTATTGAACAAGGAATATTCCTTTAAGGCATGCTCCCGACACGAAGCTGTTCCAAAAGGTAGGTGGTATAATTATGCCATTTCCTAAGATAGCCCATTTTGGCCAAATTTAAAAGCAACAGTATCCTTCGCAGAGCTAAGTGAAAAAAATAAACCCAAGATGGCAGATGAAGCAAGAAAAATGTTGATTTTAAGTATGCTTATAATGTAATCAATACTGATAATGTATCTAAAAATAATTTAATATTCTTAAAAACTAACTATTGTACCTAATATTTTTGTGTGCTATAAATACTTTATATATACTTATGCTTATTAAAGTCTTGCGTCATCAGCAATATGTTAACTGGTGTTAACTAGCATTGGGAAGTCTATCACATCTTAGTGAGCCAGTACATTTGAATGGTTCAATGAAGCAGTTAAAAAAACTACCACAACCGAGTCATCACTCAGAAGTTTTTCTGAAACTCCCCACATGGATTTTTACATTTTCAAATTGTGTGTGTTGTTAGCCTATTGTTAAAACAACATTGCTGGGGGCCTGGGTAGCTCAGCAAGTAAAGAAGCTGACTACCACATCTGGAGTCACAAGTTCAAATCCAGGGCGTGCTGCGTAACTCCAGTCAGGCTTGCGAAGCAACCAATTGGCCCGGTTGCTAGGGTGGGTAGAGTCACGTTGGGTTAACCTCATCGTGGTCGCTATAATGTGGTTCTCGCTCTTGGTGGGGCATGTGGTGAGTTGTGCATGGATGCCACGGAGAATAGCGTGAAGCCTCCACACACGCCAGGTCTCCGCGGTAACATGCTCAACAAGCCACGTGATAAGATGCGCGGATTGACGGTCTCAGACGCGGAGGCAACTGAGATTCGTCCTCCGCCACCCGGATTGAGACGAGTCACTACGCCACCACGACAACCTAGAATGCATTGGGAATTGGGTATGTCAAATTGGGGAGAAAAGGGGTGAAAAAAAAAACTGCTAAAAACATGAATAAAATTAGTATATCCAATATTAATAAAAGTAAGGGATAATGTACAGACATGGAATGGAGGGGGTTATATCACCCTGAAGGTTTTTTTTTTTTTTTTTTTGCAATAATGACTGGCTGACATTTAATAAGTAACTAAATAGACATAAAATATTGATTTGAGTTGAAATGACATTACATTGTGAGAAGAAAGAGACAGCGGAGTCTCCAGACACGGCTGCACTGAATCTCTGCTTCAAGCCTCTTTTTTTTTTCTGTTGAAATATTACAAAACTGACCTTTTGACTGTTCATTATCCCGCTTATTACACGACTACTTGCCAAATAAATAATTAAATGGAAATATTGATTTGAGTTTAAATTATTTGGTAAGCTTACTTGTAACAATCGCAGAGTGATACAAGAAGTAGGAAACATGACACGCAATACCTGGACGACCGGTGAAATAACGTTATCCTCGGATGTGTGGTCATTATTAAAAAATATCAGACTATTCCAGAGAGAATTCCAGAGAGACTATTGTTCCTTTCTAACAGTTATACTCCTCAACAAAGTCATCCCTTCTTATCATATGATCTACAAACACTTTACGAATCGACTCGACCGACTCATTTAAAAGAGTCAGTTAAAAAGAACTAGCGAATTTGACATCACCAGTTAACACCAAACAAGATAGGAATCAATTGTGAGTCTCCTGCGCCTTGCACATGAGTAGCGCTATTTGTATGACGTACAGAGTAGCTGCCTATGTAGTGCATTTCAAATCAATCGCTACCATCTCAGGTCAGGATGTTGCCTTCATTAGTTCATCGCCGCTTATCGACAGTTAATGTTTGCAGACAATATAAAACGTATTATTAACTATTAAAGGGGATGAAGTTGTGTGCATTTTTAAAAGAGAGAAAAGAGAGTGAATAAAAAGTAAAAGGGGAGACAAAAAGACAAACAAGATTTAGGGGCCGTTCACATGGAATGTGCATTTGTGCCTGTCTGCGCTGTTTTTTCTATTTGTTTTTTTATTTAAACATTGACAGACTTTGGCTGATGTGCCGGGCCTCACTTTTTTTTTTAAGCATCTCGCATGGGAGTGCCATGGTTTTTAGACGTTTTTTAGAACATCACTTCAATGACATGTTCAGCATGTGCAGCCCCTTAGAAGGCAGCTGCCTATGTAGGCAATAGGCAGAGAGGAGGCTCACTAGGTTTTAGAACAGAGCTAACAGAGGCTTGGTTTTTTTTTTTATTTCTCCTCCATCTGGGCTTGTTTTCTTGTGTTTGTGTAACTACTTTAACATCTGCCAGAATGCAGCAAGGAAGCTCTGCGTTGCACATGTATTGCAAACAGTGCATAGTGCCTCGTAGCTGGATAAAAATATGAGGACGGATTACATAGGCTTACATAGGTCTCCCACAACGTCATCTTCTCCAAGGGTAAAGCAACCTCCACACCTTGCCAGCATACTTGTAGTGTGCATTAACTGGAGAGCCCTTACACGCTCCAGTCCACATTATCACACACGCTCATATACGAACACATTTATACACATAAGTGGAGTGATGCTGACCATAGGGTCATGGTGAGGTGTATGTTTTCTGTATGCCCTGGGGTTGGAGCTGAGCTTGCAGTGATGGTCATAGCTGATTTCTCCCAGTGGTTTCAACACAGTCTGACTGACCCTGAGGTTGAAGTTACCACGGACATATACAGCTAAGCACCAGAGACCTATGCACTAATGTTGACTGGACTGTTTGGGAGATATTTTACTGTTTTTGTCTTTTCTAGGACGAAATGTACCAATTGCAGCTATAGGATTCATACTATTTTCAACCTGGTTGAAACAGAAACATATTACTATTCGTACATTTTTGCAAAATTAGTTTTATGTGGCTCGTTGTATGCATCACAGCAGTTTCCTGGTGAAATGAACACTGCAGGCGCTAAAACAACAAGTTTTATTCTCTTTCGCACAAATTACAAGCAAAACAGCAAATTATCAGTTCATAAAAACGTACTTTCCGCTCTTTTCCTCATACAATGCTATATTATGACATCCAAAACATTTTTACTATAGTGCATGACTTGTAACCAACATAACCAACTACATTTACAAGCTTGTTCAAGTGTGAATAAATCATACGGGAGCTCAACTGATAGTACGTTGCACCTGCGATGCAAAGGATCTGGGTACTGAAGAGTGTGCAGGAGTCAACACTTGAGCCGAAAGTGTCATAGAAGCATCACAAAATGACGTGGTTTACATTTACATTTATGCACTTGGCAGACGCTTTTATACAAAGCGACTTACAGTGCCCTTATTACAGGGACAATCCCCCTGGAGCAACCTGGAGTTAAGTGCCTTGCTCAAGGACACAATGGTGGTGGCTGTGGGGATCAAACCAACAACCTTCTGCTTACCAGTTCAGTGCTTTAGTCCACTACGCCACCACCACTCCACCAACTTCAAAAACTCCAGTTGCTTCAGCAATTGCGAAATATTGGCTAGGTTTAGAGCAGGGAGGTTGGTTAAGTTGATTTAAAACTTGATAGAACATTAACCTTAAAACACCTCAGCTGTTTGGGAGAAAATGTAACAAATTTTTAGCACCACACAGTGGACATTTCCCCTCTGAACTGCTGCGACATGTGTAAGGAACCATCTAATATCATTTTGCAAAGTATAAATTTACAGTACAGTGAGCTCAGGTAGGCTATTTCAGTTGTACATAGTTGCACAGAAGTCACAAAATTAGCATTAACCTTTAATTCATCTACTTATCATGTGCCTGTAGTTCAAAATGACACTAAAAAATTGAAATCCCTTAAGTGTAAAAGTGACTGAATGAGCATAAAGCTGTGTAGAAGGAGAAACATGCTTATTTGTGGTACTTGCTAAGGCAAGTATCACTATTACCATTGTTCATACTTGGGGAAAGGAATTTGAACTAATTCATTATATCACAAAGCATGCAGATGAAAAAACAAATAGACTGACATTGAAGGAGGAACTTGAGTTATACTGATGTTAAAATACTTTCTCCTATCCTAAGTTTCTAAGTTAAATGTGCAGAGGCGACTATTCGTAGCATGCCATTCGCAGCACAATTTCACTGAAAAGTGTGCATTGCTCTGTATGTTTGAGTATCCCAACTAGTCTTAATATAACAACTTTGGCTCATCCAGTGGCATGAGTTTGAAACAGGACTGTCTGTTTATTTGAACAATGACAGGTGGTGGATTATGTCTGCAAATCCTTTTGGTAAAGCTAGTGGAACAGAAATAACACACTTTACCTTTAAAGGAATAGTTCACCCAAAAATGAAAATTCTCATAATTTACTCACCCTTATGCCATCCCAGATGCATATGACTTTCTTTCTTCTGCTGAACACAAATGAAGATTTTTAGAAGAATTTCTCAATTCTTTTGGTCCATACAATGCAAGTGAATGGGTGCCAAAATGTTGAAGCTCCAAAAATCACATAAATCAGAATAAAAGTAATCCAAGCCTCCAGTGGTTAAAAAAATGTCTCCAGATGCTACATGATAGGTGTGGGTTAGAAACAGATCACTTTCACATTCTTCTTCTTGTGTTTTTGGTGATTTACGTTCTTCATGCATTCCACCCCCTACTGGGCAGCGAGAAGAATTCCAAGCAAAAAAAAAAATGTATCTTTTTCTCATCCACACCTATCATATCACTTCAGAAAATATAGATTAAAACACTGGAGTCCAATGAATTACTTTTATGATGCCTTTATGTGCTTTTTGGTGCATCAACATTTTGGCACCCATTGCACTGTAACGCACTGCATTTTATGGACCTACAGAGCTGAGATATTCTTCTACAAAATTATCATTCGTGCTCTGCAGAAGAAAGAAAGTCATACACATCTGGGATGGCATGAGGGTGAGTAACTGATGAGAGAATTTTCATTTTTGTGTGAACTATCCCTTTAAGAAAACCCTTAGTAAAGACTATAGGAGAAATATCACAGAGGTTTTTTTTTTGTTTGTTTTTTATTTTTTTTAATTAAAGGGACAGTAAACCCCACATAAAATTTCTGCCATTTACTCATCCTTATGTTGTTTCAAACCAGTATGATTTTCTTTCTTTCTTTCATGGAACACAAAATGATGGCAAATCGTTAACCATTCACTTCCACTGTATGACAATTCATGCTGATCTAAGTTGGTCTTTTCAGTAGGGAAGACGAAAGAAAAACTGTGAAGTATGCATCGGACTATAACGCTCCCTACAGCCCCTCTTCCTCCATCACTGATGGTCTGAACCAGCAAGATGACGGATGTATTGACCAGTTGATAAAGGCTTCAATCAAACACCTCACCACGTAGCCGTACGAGTCTCCAAAACAAACTCCAGACAATGGGGGCGAGCGTGTGGGTGTGAACACATCTGCTGTCCTCTGGATGTGTGAGAGTGTGTTTTTGTGTGGATGCTCTCTATTCCAGGAACAGGTGTGTGTTATCAAAGTTGGTTTAAAGTGAGCAGATTGCCCACTAATGGTGACCAGCCACTTTGTGTTCCAAGAAACGGAACTGAGCAAGTCAGAATCTGTTCGGTGGCGTGTGGCGACAGTTCCACTCTTTTGCTGCTGCAGGCGTGCGTAGGGGTATGTGTGTGTGTGTGTGGTTATGTAGGTTAGCGTGGGATGGACGAGGGTTGTCAGAACACCTCCTCACCTGTACTGGGATCATCCGATGGTGCTTTAGTGCCCCCTTCTGGTGGAATCTGACGAAGCAGCCAACACAGTAGTCCTCTCCACATTCCGAACACATCTGAAACAGATAGTGGGGAGCAAAAGTCTGAGTGAAATGCAAGTGAAAATTTTTCTATTTTGCCTTTTTCTAATTTAATACAGTTTTTGTGTCATTAAATGTTCTTCTATCCTGAGAACAATTTCAATGGGAAGTTAAAATTGAAAATATTAGCAAAGTGAGGTGGCATTTCACACTTTTGCTTTAATGATAACATGCACTCAGGCAGGCATGAACTCCACAATGTAACGAATGTACTTATTTAATTACTGGCATTACGTTGTAATGTTTCTTTGTTTTACATTTTTCAAACTGCAGTTTTAAATAAGACTTTGAATCCCACACTTTTATCTGGCCTCAAACTTTTGGACACCACTGTTAAAGAAATGTTCCAGGTTCAATACAAGTTAAGCTCAATCAACACAATTTGTGGCATAATGTCTAATTTCTCTTGACTCGTCCCTCCTAAAAGCAAAAATCGTGGTTACAGTAAGGCACTTACTGTACAATGGAAGTGAACAGGGCCAGTCCATAAATGCTAAAATACACATTGTTTCAAAAATATAGCCTCAAGATATAAACAATATGCATGTTAATAATAAATAATAATTCCTTACATGTATATAGCGCTTTTCTAGGCACTCGAAGTGCTTTACTTTCATACTATAGGGGGAAATATCCTCAACCACCACCAGTGTGCAGCATCCACATGAATGATGCGACGGCAGCCATAGTGCGCCAGAATGCCTGCCACACACTAGCTGTTGACAGGGTTGGGGAGTAACAGAATACATGTAATGGGATTACGTATTTAAAATACAAAATATAAGTAACTGTATTCCACTACAGTTACAATTTAAATCATTGCTAATTAGAATACAGTTACATTCAAAAAGTATTTTGATTACTGAAGAGATTACTTTGCATTTTATTGTCATTTGCTTCATTTAATATTTAGTCCTTTCAGATGGAAAACATTTATACATATGAATGACGCAATCCAAAGTGCATTTGAACAGCGGTGAAACACTTTCTTATGAGGTGTTACATTCATACGAGCAGACAGAGAAGTAAGTTTGAAGTAAGTTTGGAGCACAAGAAATAGAAATAAACCTTGTGTAAATTGTCAGCTTTACGCTAAGCTAAAATGCTATTTCTAGTCATTTTACACGCACATGTTACCAGGCACAATCATATTTTTTTTTTTTCAAGAAAATTCACGCTGTATCATAATTTCTTTTTTCTAGTAAGACCTTTGATATTAGGGCAAAAATCGTATTCTTGATAATAATTTTTGTATTGTTTTCCTATAAAAATATCAAAAAATCCTTAAAACAAGATCAATTAGATTGATCTTGTTTTAGAAACAACACTGCGTAAGATATTTAGGTTTTTCAGAGAATATATTTTTAACGTGTATTGTGTCTTACTGTACTGGCAGAGTTTTTATAGTCAAAACAAGTGAAAAAATCTACCAGTGCTGAAGAAGTAATCCAAAGTATTTAGAATACATTACTGACCTTGAGTAATCTAACGGAAAACATTACAAATTACATTTTACAGCATGTATTCTGTAATCTGTAGTGGAATACATTTCAAAAGTAACCCTCCCAAACCTGGCTATTGGTTAAGATGATGTTAGTGTGATGCAATCGCTTGCTAAACTTATCTGTATACAGTTTCTGTATATCCAATATTACATGACAACTTAAAAAAAAAAAATGGGTAGTAAGCGATTTTATCAAACTAAAACAATGTTAACATGTATAATGTTCACATCTTGCAGCTATACTTTTAAAACGATGTGGATTCCGACTGGGCACATTCACTTCCATTGTTAGTGTCTTACTGTAACCACTTTTTTTTAATAATCAAGCGGCGAGTCAAAATAATATTTTGTGGTAATCAAACACTTTGCCACAATTGCTGTTGATTGAGCTCAACTTGTATTGAACCTGGAATATTCCTTTAAAACAATTATGTGAACTCAGAATACTTACAGCAACATTAAAAACTTTAATATCACCCATAAATATTTAAATATCTTGCACATTGTATATCCTTTAAACTCAACACGATACACATTAAAATAGAGAGATATGATTGCCGCTATCTTTAGGGAGCTCATTATTTGGTTACCGATAACAAATGAGTTCGGAGGGTGATAGGAGAGCTTGTTTGATGGACAGACGGGTAGAAAGACAGATGATATAAGTGCATGAATTTAAAGAAAGTTCGTAATGATAAAACAGAACCAAAGAGCCACTTGTAAATGAATCCAAACTTCAGTGTTTTTTTGATTTGCTGAGTCTTAACTACAGGACTCGGCTGACTAAACTATGCCCAATGTCTACATGCCCTCTCCTTCTGTGTGATGATACATTTTTAAGATGATTTAAAATGAAACAGTACCTCATATTCTGTGAATACTGCACAGTATTCAAAAAGCAGTACAATAGTATCCCATTCTGAACATAGCCAGAGCTTTCAGCCAAATCATGTTTAGCTTTAAATCTACTGATGTGCACAGGTTTCTGATAGGGTTAGGTTTAGGCGATATAATATATCTTTATCCTGCTATGAAATCAATGGAAGTCTATGAGATGTCCTCACTAATATAGTGAAACAAACCTGTGTGTGTGTGTGTGTGTGTGTGTGTGTGTGTGTGTGTGGTGGGAACCCTAAGGAGCTCTTGGCTCTACACGTCCATAAATTCACTGAAACAGACACACACACGCAAAGATTTACTTGAACACACTTTCCTTGACAGCCAAATGCCAGTGTGCAAATTCTTAAGGTACATTTACTCTCGAGACTGTCTGTCTCAAGATACCCGAGAGATATCGCTTCACACACACATACACACTCTAGGAGTGCATGAAAGCCCCAAATCTCCCATGGGTGACAGGGTCTCCTTTAATACGGCCACACAAACACAGACAAACACAGTGAATAAAGAGAGGGGTAAATACAGTGCTGCCCTGTGGTTCTACAGCTGTGCCCATTACCAACTCCTTTAATGGCCACATAAAAAAGGTATAATTTCAATACGCCACTGTTGTGTCAGACAGCAGCGCAGCTCCATGGCGGCATTCTCCCCAAGCTGCTTTTTAAAGAGGGCTTCCAGGCTACAGAACCTGTAGTTCACACCTCCCCTGCTGAGAAATACTGCTGATGCGCAGGTATGTATGTGTGCTACTGCATTTTCATGCAGTGCAATGCACTGCTGCCAGTCATGACTCCAGAATAATGGGGATATTTGTGGGGTTTTACGAAAGCAGCATGACTACAACAGCAAACACC
Source organism: Myxocyprinus asiaticus (assembly GCF_019703515.2). Lineage (NCBI taxonomy): Eukaryota > Metazoa > Chordata > Actinopteri > Cypriniformes > Catostomidae > Myxocyprinus > Myxocyprinus asiaticus. The sequence continues at coordinate 41,871,294 of NC_059369.1, forward strand.
GACAGCATATTTTACTCATTTACTTTTTTTCATAATCAGAATCGTACATCAAAACATAAAGACATGTTCTGTTGTCTCACGGAGCCAGACTTTTGGCTGCTGGCATAAAGTCCAATCCACTTATTGTGGACAAGAACTGCCTACTTATACAGGAAGAGACCTTCTGACTGACGTATAAAGCGACCACCCATTGTCGTTTTCAATCTTGACTTTTAAAAAACGCAACAGTGCTGTCCCATTTTTTCAACAGTCTGTGTTCTGGAAGTATTATTCCCATTCCTTTTTGCCATTGGGATTTCATAAAATCCTTCAGAATAGAATTCTAAGCGATGAACCAAACCAACCAGCTCTGAGGTGAATCACAACATTACAAACTTTGAAGTAAAAACGTATTTGAAAAAAGGACAAGCAGACAAAAGGATAAGACTGTGTACTAAAAACCTTTCATGAGGGAATGAGCTACAATTTCAAGAAGCACTGTGAATGATGTAAATAAATAAAAAAAGATCAAGGATGCTTCATAGGATGGAATGGATGAGGACTCACCAGTCCGGCCAGTTGAACTTCACATTGTCCGCACACTTTACCCCTCAGTCTGAGCTTCCTGTTAGCGCCCTTTGCCTTGTTAGCTGGTTCCACCACCAACGGCTTCTGTACAACTGCATTTATACACAATAAACAAACATATTTCAAAACACTACACAATAAGTTCTGCTCCAAAATTATTGAGCTACCTTGTCACCTACTATCTACATGGGCAGCTTTTTTCTATGGCAGCATCCTAACCAAAATGGAACCTCATACTGTAAGTGGCAGACTTGGAGCATTCTACAAAGGCAGCAACTTTTTCAACAGTCATTTATGTGCATCCTGTAAAACGCAAATATGATTGTCTTATCTGTGAAGGATACATGCGATGCTACCTAAGAATTTGGCAAAAACAAGATCAAGTTGAATGCGTTTTTGCACTTAAAAAAGGTTGATGCACCACAACGAATATAACAGAACGCAGGTGTCTCAAGCTGCATTTTCAAAAGTTGACGTTCTTTTTAACCTGACACGGCATCTAAAAACCACTGCCCTCCTGTGTGAGATGCTTAAAAAAAAAAAAAAAAAACAGCGAGAGGCATGGCAATGGTGAACATTTTTAACTAGTAAAAGTTTAGATTTAAATTCAATTGAAAAACTGCGCAGATGGATGAAAACTGTTTGGTGTAAACAGCCTTTATACAGCCTATTGTTAGGAACAAACCTGTCTGTAGCGCACCTATGATGCTTTAAAATGCTGTCTAGGTAGGCAGCTTACTAGGTTTTGGCCTGCTACTGAAGATTTACTGCATGCAGTAAGGCAAAAACGTGGTAACTATTTTGTCAAAACTGAGATAAAACCAAAACTGGGTCTCTAAGACCATGATCTGTCCCAGACAGGTTTGGCTCAACTATGCTCAGCTAGAGAAAACAAGTGTGACTTTCATAATCCACATTCGGCTGGACAACCAAAAACCTTTGAAGCAGTTTCCATGGTGGCAGTTACTGTAATTTGGCTTTGTATGACAATTTACTATAGCGTTCAAATATACATTTGTGCACAAAAAACAAAACGCTTCAAAAAGACCCGAGCAAAACACATCTGAGATTCCAGTCCACCCACCTGGCACTGGCTCATCCTTCAACACTCTAATCTTCATCTTGCCTGGAGAGAGCTGCTCAAAACAACATATTTCAAAAACCACATTATCACCAAAACCACTGGGGAATCACTTTTGCACTTTATTTTAGATGCTGTTTCCAAGGTTTTGGAAGTAGTCGGCCTGATTAAGACTGGATATCTTATACAGATAGACAGGAAGTGACAAAGACTTTATTACTTTGCCAGCAAGAAAAGATGATGTCTGATGAAATATTAGAGTGACTTACTTTGCGAGGTGCATTCTCCTTGTTCATTTTGGCACTCTGAAATCCAGGGGCGAGACCCGCAGATAGTGCAGAACGCCAATGGGAGGCACCCGATTTCCTGTGTGGAAACGTCAGAGAAAGCTGCTGTTAAGCACAGAACTGGAAAAGGTTGTGAAAGTTAGTGGTGTTTACTAAAGAAAGAATGGCTTTTACTATTGTTCATACTAAGGGTTAGGAATTTAAACAGATCCCTAACCCTAAGTATTAAACCCTTATCATGTTACTCATCTCGCACTGTTGTGCTACAGATATGAAGGATACCTCCAATTGTGCAGTTTATTGAGTGAAGATGTGCTATTACTTTTCTAAGCAATCAGACCTACAGAAGATAAAACAAACTTGACAGATAATGTTTGTAGAGACAAACTTTGATGTTGGCTTGTCAAAGCTTTGTTTGAAAGTTAAAAATAGTTGTTAAAGCTCGAAGTCTTAAGGTCTTACAAGCATTCCAATCAGACAGACCGATAAAAACTCAACAAGACTACATTGGACCACATCACACCACAATAGATTGCATTAGACATCATCAGACCACATCAGACCACAACTGATTGCATTAGACCTCATCAGACCCCCTATAGACCACAACAGACCACTTCAGATCCTATCAAAAAACATTAGATCTCATTAAACTACATCAGACCCACAAGAAACCACATCAGACCCCAATCAGAACCCCTAGAGACCACATCAGATGCCATTAGACTCATCAGACCTCCAAGAAACAACATCAGACCCCATTAGACCTCATTAGATGCCCAATAAACCACATCAGATGAAATCAGACCCCATTAGACCTCATTAGACCTCCAAGAAACCACTTATGACCACATTAGACCACATCAGAACCCCTAGAGACCACATCATACAACTTTAGACCATATCAGAACCCATTAGACTCACCAGACCTCCAAGAAACCACATCAGATGGCTTCAGACACCATTAGACCACACCAGACCCCATTCAACCTCATCAAACCTCCAAGAAACCACTACAGATAACATCAGAACCCCCAGAGACCACATTAGACCCCATTAGACTAAATCAGACCCCATTTGACCTTGTCAGACCTCCAAGAAACCATTTCTGACCAGAGTGGACCACATCAGAACCCCTGAAGACCACGTCAAACCACTTCAGACAACATCAGACCCCATCAGAACCCAATAGACTTGTCAGACCACCAAGAAACCACATCAGTCCTCATTAGACCTCATCAGACCACCAAGAACCACATCAGCTGACTTCAGACCACATTAGACCACTTTAGATCTCATTAGACCTCATCAGACCTCCAGGAAACCACTTCACTTAATAATAATAATAAGTTTAAATAGTAAAACAGTATGTTTGCTTAAATCAACATACAAATTCCATAGGCCAACAGTACTTTGAAGGAGGGACCCAAGCCATATAAAAGGGTAAGAATATCACAGAGAATTGAGGGTGGGCTTGTTTGAGCCAGTAAGTAGCCACCTAGCAACCACTCATAACACCCTAGCAACCAACCAGAATACCCTACAGAAAATGTAAAAAATCTAGTTTTGAATCTTAATACTATCTGCATAAGTGTAGAATTAAATTTTGCAAAAAGCAGTAACTGCTCTTGAAGTGTCTCTTACACTTACAATGGTGCCACTCCAGGGTTGTGAAACAGTTTCTATGGGGCAGCATTTTGAAAAATTCATTTCCGAGATGACACTGTTTTCATAGTCAATCTTATATGTCTTTATACTGTACTTGGAGACAAGTCATGTGACTTTCAAGACCATTATAGCAGGTCAGGCACTCATGTGAACTCTACTAATTACTAATTTTGCATTCAGTGACGCTTTTATCCAAAGTGACTTATAGCACACTAATTATAAGGGTGTCCCCCTGGAACCAATTTCAGGCTAAGTGCCTTCATCAAGGGCACTATTGTGATAATTCATTGAACTTTTAACCTTCGGTTACCAACCAAAATCCACTCGGCTACACCACCCTCAACTCTAGTTTATACAGTTGCCCTTTTAACCTGTTCACACTAGTGTTATTATTGTTAACAAAAACTTGAACAAAAACTAATTAAAAACATATTTGTTAAATGAAATAAAAACAAAAACATTGATTGGGGAAAAAAAATTAACTCAACAAATATACTTTTTCATAACTTTAAAACTAACTAAAATTAAAATTAAAATGACCTTGAATTATTTTGAGTTTTTAATAAACAGTATATTATAACATTTGAAACATTTACAATCCACCTTTATTAAATATGAAAATGCTACTAGATAAAGGTAACAAGAGTGCCATGAGAATGTTTTTTAAATAAAAACGATGTCACATATTTGGGGCGTTGACAAATTTGATTGTCCAAGATGATAAAAATTAGAAATCTTTTAAAAATCTAGTTTATAGGAGGGCCTGGGTAGCTCAGTGGTAAAAGACGCTGGCTACCACCCCTGGAGTTCACTAGTTCGCTAGTTTGAATCCCAGGGTGTGCTGAGTGACTCCAGCCAGGTCTCCTAAGCAACCAAATTGGCCCGGCTGCTAGGGAGGGTAGAATCACATGGGGTAACCTCCTCATGGTCGCTATAATGTGGTTCATTCTCAGTGGGGTGCATGGTGAGTTGAGCGTGGATGCCGCAGTGGATGGCATGAAGCCTCCACACATGCTATGTCTCCGTGGCAACACACTCAACAAGCCACGTGATAAGATGCACGGGCTGACGGTCTCAGATGCGGAGGCAGCTGGGATTCGTCCTCCACCACTTGGATTGAGGTGAATCACTACGCCACCACAAGGACTTAAAAGCACATTGGGAATTGGGTGAAGAAGGAAAAAAATCTAGTTTATAGCATTTTCTTAAAAAAAAAAAAAGTCAAACATATTTTACAAAGTAAAAAAGATATATAAAAATATGTAAAATATATAAAAAAGATAATATGCTGTGCATTTTGTTAATATTGCTAAACTGCAATATTCAACACACGGTGTTAATCTCGTCAACGAAATTACATACAAATATGTTTGAGGTGTTGTTTGATTCTGTTAACAAAGATGGGATCATGAGGATAATACATTTTTTTAATTCAAACATTGTTGAAGAAAATATGACGAGAAATAAACAACACTGCAAGACATTGCCAATGCACTGACAATGTCTTAAACCTTAAAACTGGCATAAACCTAGTTTATTCATATGATCCAGTCATAGTATTGTGAGAATTTTTCCCGTCTAACTGCGTTATAAGATGTACAGTAAGTGCAGATCCCGGTAAATGGGAGCGCTTTTTTAATCACCTGTTTTCAAACACATCATAAATACAGGCCTATTTATGAGATAAACAAGCTATCGACAGCATAAATATAATATTACAACTTACATTTGCAATATAGCTAATGTGTATCTTGTGAAAGTTAAGAAGTCTCTAAATAAATTGAAAATTAATACGTCCATAGGATAAGAATCCACAACACAGTTACTAAAGATCTAATACTTTACTATACTCATTAAATTACATTGTATCAAAAATTTATATAATGCTTTCACAAGGTCTTTTATGTAAGTTGATATGTTCAGTCACGTGCATAACCACCAGTGGCACTCTGCCAGCGCGGTGCGGCAGTTGTCACAGTGATGCTAGCAGCCCTAGGGTCTACAGGGGTTTTCTCTGTTTTAATGCAGAATGAATGAATTGGAGCAAACATGCAGACAAATATGCATACATTCAGAAATGCACATACAATTTATATCAGCCGACCAAAGACTCTGCAAGTCAAAAACAGAATTTTGGAATGTTCAACATGAACAGAGGACACTTCCTCTGCGTGCTGTCCACTCTCATTAAGGGCTGTTAATGTGCTGGCCTTTATCAATGTGATAAGATGTGCATTTGGGAAGGGGATTAACCGTGCTCCAGCCTGCCTGCCAGCAATGTGGCCGTGGTGCTAATTTCTGAATCAGGCACACACACTGAGTGCCAACCAACAAGACAAACACTTATCTCCTGTCAAGCTCACTGAGATCCAGCTCTTCTGGTACTTGTACCCAGCGTGAGGCCACAATGGGACAAAGCGTTCTTGAATCCGTCCACACTGTTTTCCAATTGTTTTCCTATGTAAACATATGCTACATATACATCTTTCACCGTTGTGCTATGTCTTACTATACATTTCAGCATTTTGTGCAGGAGTGCCCCTTTTTTAGATGCAATGTCAAATTAAAACAAACTTGAACTGTTAAAAATGAAACACCTACGGTAAGTTCACATCTAGGCAGCTTTGGAACAGAACTAACATACAGTATATTTGTCTTTTCAGCAGGAAAATATGAAAAGAAACTACACGGCACGTTTACAAGTAGTCCACTTTGCGAACACAGCTCAGACACTCGACTGAGCAAAAGGCCCGATTCTATCAGGTCTCATCTGCTTGTATGAATTCACCTGTGGCCCTTTAGTGCTCTGACTGCGCTGTGATAAACAAAGAACAGAGGAAGAATACATCAACCATTCCCAGCACAGCACCCGCAACACAAATTCTGCTTTGATAATTGACCACTGATAAGAGCTAATCTAAAACAGTTTCATTTAAAAACTTCCGTATGGAGGCAACCGTAATTTAGATATGGTACCGCTAACATCCCTTAATATGACAGTTCCGGAACACAATAAAAGGAATGAGGGCTTAGATCTCATAGACATGCGACCGGCTGCGGTCTGCTGCATTCATCTGATTATCGCTAAAGGCTGCCGTGTGTTATTGATATATGAGGGTTTAATTGATGGTTTCAATCCCTATAATGAACTCAGAGGAACATCTTTGTTTTTATTGTCTCCGGTTCGCTTTCCACCTCACTGATGTTTACACACATCAGTCATGGTGAAGATACCTGAAGCTTAAAGCTAAGATATAGCTTGTCAAACTAAAAACTACTCTTAAAAGTAAAAAGTAGCTAAGCTACAGGCAAACTTCTCTTTTGAAAAAGTAGTTAGCAACAAGCTACTAACAAAAAGTAGCTAACAACATTGAAGCTAGTTAAAATTTATGGGGGAATTCACTAAGAATAAATAAAAGCGCCGGTTATTTGCGCTGTCTGCGCTGGTTTAGCACCTGATTCACTAAAGGAATTATGCTGGTCAGGCAACGGTGCAAACGCACCCACAAAATTGCAGCTAAATGCAATTTGTACGTGCAATACCGATCTTGCGGAACAATTCTGAGCGCTATACAGTGGAGGATGCAGCAGACCACCATTATCTGACACACTTAAGCAGGACTGAACAGCATCACTAACTACTGTGATCCAGACGCCTGAATCAATTCTTTAACATGCTGAAAGTGTGCTTGACTACGCCGCATATCTGGATTTGAGTGCCAGGCTATAACGATCTTCTCCATCATTTTATCTTTATTTGATGCATTTCTCAAATGTACGCACACGTCTCTTTTACTGTAAACAAAATTCATTTTACCCCCTGCTTTCATCTGCCGGGAACAGCAAGATCTAAATTGCGGCAGGTAATTTTTTAGGAATCAAGCGCAATCTAAGCCTAATTTACATAGAAAGGAGGCATTTTTGCATGGAAAGAAATTACAGTGTTTTAATTTAAATACTAGATTGTAGGCAGTTAGTGAATAAAATGCAGGATTTTGCACTGAAATACTACACGTAAAAGTGGCGCAACTGTTTAGTGTATTCGTCTCTTAGTGTAATTTCTGTGCCACTAGCATCATCAAAAAGAATTGTGAACATTTCCCGAACACTCCCCTGTCTGCCATTGGTCACTAAACAGATAGTCCTTAATTTACATAACTGAATCAAAAGCATAGCAATGAACAATAGTTAAATATCCTGCTATAAAAAGAGGACCTAAAATGCTACACAGTGATTCGTGAATCAATCTGACTTTTTAATGCAGTGTTGTCTCATCAGCTAAATTACTGATGAAAATGGTTTTTTTTACGACGGGTTAAATTTTTTATTTTTTCCAACAATTACAAAGCTGAAAAAGACGCATCATAAACAGATGGTTACTGTTTATGTAAAACATACCGTTGCCGAAAATGTAACCCTCATCCAATCCTTTGGTCATTTTTGACCCGTTTTAATTTTGTTTCTTTAATAAAAATGGTATCCTTTGTCTGAGTGATACAAGACTTGGTGACTTTTCCTCCACTTGTGGACTTGATTCGATAAGTCTAAGTGGTCATAAAAAAAAAAAAACTTGTACTCTTCAGGTCAAATGAATGGGAAATACTAAAATACAGAGAATTTTGTTTTTATTTGTTAAATAAAAATCAATAAATAAGACAATGCAGAACACAACCACACATAAATGAAGGGGTGAGACTATAAATCATCCACAATGCAGAAAACACATGAATGCACACACGTAGTCAAATCGGTTTGTTTGACTATATTAGTGATCTTTCATAGACTTCCACTGATTTCATATCAGGCTAATTATATTTTCTATTTCCAACCTCTACTCTTAAACCTAACCATCACACAAACATGTGCACATCACTAGATTTGAAGATCAACATCATCTGACCCATTTGGGAGCCTTTTGTGTGTGTGTGTTTTTTTTTTTTTTTTTTACTAATGAGTATAATATCTAGAAATTAAGTTTGTTAAACATTGGCTTATAGAGATCAGCCAATGCACGGAGCACTGGAGCCATCTACTGGACATAGTTTTCATTTCATGTAATTGTTATTTTTATTTCAATTAACAGAAATGAAGGTTTTTATTATTATTATTATTATTATTATTGAAGTGAAGATAACATAAAATGTGCTTATTTTATATAAAAATGAATGGTGTAATTTAGTAATTTAGAAACAAATAAGTTCTAAATACCATAAAAATTCCCCCCCAATCCCTCCCAACGATGCACAACTTTAGTGTTTTTTACTTTATTGAAGTTAGTGTTATTACATTTAGTTCATAAAAATACAAGAATTAGCAGTTTATTGTTTTCGGGTCAAATTTGACCCGAGGAGCTTGAGTTTGATTCTTGAATAAAGAATGCACAAGTGTTAATGAAAAATGTAGAAAGAATGGATTGAAATAATCCAGTCATATTGAGCTGAAAAAGCTGACAACCTGTATAATTAACTTTACTAACAGGTTAACTACACACTCAAACACATCCTATATACAGTATATGAGATTGATCATATATATAGACAACATCAATGTAATATTACAACTTACATCTGCACTGACAATGAATCGAATGAACAGGTAAGTTGCTAAATTGCACGCTAGTCAGAATGCATAACTTGCATCGTAAATACAGTGTTTCCTTAAAAATGCGTTACAGGGAACGCAATATCCTAAACTGTCTAAATGTGAGCTTTTAAAAGTGGCCAAATACTTCAGTATATTCATTATACAGTATGCTATTATTTCAGGAGCTCAGGTTTTATGGGAATATTAGTATCAATGTTTAATCTTACATATTGAACATATGAATCTTTAATATGTTTGATACATGTTTAAATAATTGTAAGAAGTTTATACATTTTTCAAATGTACCGTAACAGTTTGATGCATGTTTTTGTCATTTTGCACATTATCGTCAACTAAATTGTTATTTTATTATTATTATTTGTTATTAAAATTATATGCCATTTTAGTCTGAACTTGCCTCAGTTCGCTCGGTTGTAAAGCTGCAATGCTAATTGTTGTAAAAAGTAGTTGTACGCTACAAAAAAATGTTGTTCAATTAGTAGAGTCGCTACTAAAAGTAAAGTTAATTTCTCCTCAACATAATTATGACCGATTACATGTTTGCGTCTATTTGGGAGTGTGTGGGAATATGATGTATTCGCTATTGCCTTGGTGTTTCCCTCTCTTGTTGAGTTATAAGCTTGCAAATCCTGATGCATTCCCCCTAAACCTGCCACCACTATAAATTCATAAGTTCGACCTACACAGGTCACATTTTAGCATTATTAATGAAGTTCTAGAGGAAAGGGGCTTGGCTGAGAGGAGAGGAGCGGAGAGGAGAGGAGAGGAGAGGAGAGGAGAGGAGAGGAGAGGAGAGGAGAGAGAGTCGTCACATTAATAACTACTGATGTTATTTTTTCCCTATTCTTTTATTTTGACAGATAACTAATTTCCTGCCTTCCTCAATTTGGTATAGGGTCCTACTTAATCTTAATTTGTTTGGGAGAAATGGGAAGACAAGCATGGCGGAGCGGGGAGAGTGGAGCCGCTGGAGCCGAGATGACTCAATTTCCTTCGTCTCGATGGTAATGCTGATTCCATCACAGCAGATCGCTCTGAAGTCACACCATCTCCCCAGATTACCTCCAGAGCAGATCAGGAGCCACGTACTTAATGTGACGGGCAGATTTGTGAAGCTGTTTACCCTTCTCACCACTTCCTGTTTTGGTACTTTGGTTACATATACAATACCGTGCAAAAGTTTTAGGCACTTGTGAAAAACTTTCAAAGTGAGGATTTCTTAAAAAAATTATGACGTAAATAGTTTTAATTTATCAATTAACGTCATACAAAGACCAGTAAACAGAAAAAGAGCTAAATCAATATTTGGTGTGAACACTTTTGCCTTCAAAACAGCACCAATTCTTCTACTTACACTACTGGACACAGTTTTTCTTGGTTGTTGGCAGATAGGATGTTCCAATCTTCTTGGAGAATTCACCACAGATCTTTTATTTAGGCTGTCTCAATTACTTCTGTCTCTTCGTGTAATCCCAGACTGACCCGATGTTCAGTGGGGGGCTCTGTGAGGGCCATGCCATCTGTTGCAGGGCTCCCTGTTCTTCTGTTCTATTCTATTTGCAAAAGGAATGTTTGGGAGTATAAAATGTATATTTCCTATTGACACACTAAAGTGGCAGATATAAATAACCATCTTAAGACAAATGTTTTTATGAAACATCTTATGTGCCTTAGACTTTTGCACAGTACTGTACATGCAGATGCACATATGCATGCCTTTTCCATCCTCTCTTATACTAAGTGTCATTAAGATCACTTTCCATTTATATCATAGGAATATTCTGGGTTAAATAGCCTGTAATTTAAGATCATATCATGAACAGCAAAAAAGTAAATCCAATTATTTTCACTTGGTATATGAGAATACCAGGAAGACATATCACTAGTAAACTTCATTGATATCAAACCTGATGCCAGCCACCAAATTTAATTTGAGAGCTATGGCAGAGAGGAAGATTTTCATTAAACAACGACTTAAATTTTGTTCTGTTCCGCACACAAAAGTATCATTCAGCTTCCCAGTACTTGGAAAATAGAACACAAGTCATATGGACCACTTTTGTGGTGCTTTTAATGTGTTTTATTAATTTGTTCGCCCTTTTTTGAGCTGCTTTAAAGGTGTCCCCATTGTACAAATGTGCCTGGGTTTATTCCTGGCAGGCAGCAGATGCCCTTACCACGCCTCCATCCCTAATCCTAACCATATAGCCTGTAAGGCTGAGAAGCCTGCCGGGAACAACTCGAGACACCTTTCTCCCATCGCTGTGCACTCATTGAGTTGGCTGGCTCTTATTCCTCCCGTTAGTAGGACGCTATACTGACACCTATCATCCTGGATCCTGGAAGATTGTTTACAAAGTGCTGCCGCTTCAAACTGAAGATGTTTGTTTATCTTGTGTTTTGCTACTTTAGTCTGTTTTTATCCATACACAGAGGTCATTAATTACTGATACATATACATTCTTAGCATTCATCACTAAAAGTATATTTCTGCCTAACTTGCTCTGTTGTGTTTGGACGTATTGTTCTATTAATTCCAGTTGGATAAGCCTGTGTCCCATTGAGTGTGTCTCAACCTTGAGAGAAAAGATAGCCTATGTTGTGTTCTGTCTAATGATGTCATTGCAGGGATTGTTTGTAGTTGAGTATCATGTGACTAAGTCAGAGGAACTGGACGCCAGTTTATCTAGAGAGAAGACTCACCTCTGACCCATTTCTGCTAACCAACTTGACTTAGTGTTTTAAAAATATAATCTTTTGAATGACTGCATTCACGTAGTTAAACAGAACGTCATGTTTGTTCACCTATCTGATCTCCGTACTCATAAGAGATAACGTCAGTTAATTTGCGTATGCCTATAATTACTTCTGTTTCTGTAATCTAAGTTAGTTCGAGGTTAGATCCTCAACTCATTTTCTCTTTCTGTCTTTTGCCTTTGGAAATGTGGAGAACTTTGTCTTCAGTAAACTCTCCCTCTCTATTGACTGAACTTCATCTTTGACTCCTGGTCATCATTGTTCATACTGGTCTCTTTACTGGGTATAACTTTATTTCCTTACAATTAATATTATTCTCTCATCATTCACTAACCTTTATATTGATCCAAACCCAGAAACTTTTTGCTCGTGTCATCTTGGGCTTACAGTGACACCTAGTGGTCACTGTAAAGCATTACAGTGCAGCATCAATCAAAATCAATAGATTTCAGTTACAGATGCCACTATAAAAAAATTCACTATTCTAAAATGGCAGCCCCCATGTGGGCGCCCCTGCCCCATATAGAATAAAACAGCTTTTATAAGGTTACTGATATGATTAGAGTCCTCATCTCATGTGAGTGGTCATGATTTTATACATTTGTTTCAAAATTACTATTCATTTCTTTGGGAGTAATACTTTTTTTAATGGGGAAAAAATTACTGAGTGCACCTTTAAAAAAATGGAGGAACAATGGAAAACTTTCATGAAGGCAGGTACCATATAGACTGGTACAAATCTGGACTTCCATGGACAAATGGACAAATTATTGACAAAGTTTTCCTCCTGTTCTTACAGACCATGTTTGTCGTCATATATTTCAGGAGATGACTTAAATCATTGGGCCTGTGTCCTGCTGAACTCGTATCATTCTTGTTCAAATACAATGTCAAAACAAATGCATGCAGTTACAGCCTCCAGTTACTTTTATCAGTTTTTTGTGGGGCAAGGGATTTGGGCAAGTGAAAATTATGAGTGGCTATTGACTTTGGAATACCACTAGCCACAGTGGCTGGTGGACCAAAATGTTAATGTTACTGTTACTTACATGACTAGAGTCTAATCTGAGTGTACAGAATTTTTCTAACATATTTCTTAAAAAAAATAAATAAAAAATGCTAGTAATATCTTTGTCTAAAACTTTTTTAATTAGAAAAAACTTAGAGTGCGTGTTTAAGACTGTAAAAATTATCACAGGTGTTTCATTTTTGAGTGATCTGTTCCTTCAAGCTGTATTTAACCCTGAATATTCCTTTAAAGGAATGTTCCAGGTTCAATGCAAGTCAAGCTTGATTGACAGAATTTGTGGCATAATGTTGATTACCACAAAAAAAAATGTTTTTTAAATAAACTCGTGCCTCGTTCATTTAAAAAACAAAAAGAAGCAAAAATGGGAGTTACAGTGAGGCGTTTACAATGGAAGTGAATGGGGCCAGTCCATAAACGCTATATAAATATATATGTATTTAAAAGTTAAATGTATTTATTTTTTTAAACCACACACACACACACACACACACACACACACACACACACGAGGGAAAAGTTTAAATTATTTTCTGCGGCAAGGTGCCACAAATGCTGTTGAATGAGCTTAACTTGTCCTGTATTGAACCTGTAATATTTATTTAAGGAAGCTCCCATTCGTATTTGCCTACACAACTAACCTCATAATCTCTCGTTCTCTCTCTTTCATTTGCTATCTCCTTATGTATTTTTCATTTAATTAATCGCAGTTTCATTGATTACATTTTCTCTTTTTTTTCTCAACCCGCTCTGTTTCAGTCATAGTTTGGCTCACTAATTTATTCATCTACTCACTCATTTGTTGATTTAATAAGCTGTCTCACCTCCCCTCCCTGTCTTACTCACTCTCGCTCCTCTTTCTCCTGGCACATGCGCTCTCTGAGCTCCTCCAGTCGGTTCTCCATGTCCTTGGTCTGCTGAGCCAGCTGCACCGTTTCCATACGCAGTTCCCGGACATTCCTTTGAAAACATACACAAATGCCACAAACAAGAACCAGGTAATTAAACCATGATATCAATCATTCATGTTAGCTAGAGCAGGGGTTTTCAAACTGGGGTCCGGGGACCCCAAGGGGACCGCCAGGTGGTGCTAGGGGGTCCATGAAAGTGTTCATAAATGTAAAAAAGTAATACACTATATTTACCGAATTTGATATGATTTCCATTTCAGTTTAATCTAAATGTTTTTCTTCAGGTTTAAACATTTAACATTATTCAATTATTAGGTAGAAAAAAGATACGCTGTCGACATACTACAAAGTAGGCTAAATATTTTCCAGATAATGGAAGCAATGAAATGAACATTTTTGGCCGATACGATAAATATTTTAACAAAACACTACAGTCCAAAACCAATATTTTGCCACTTACTCACCTTATTTTGTCATCGAATCACTTCTAAAACATTTTTGCTCTTCTGTTTTTTGCAGTAACTAAACGCTAAAAATTTGGAATGCCCAATTCCCAGTGCGCTTTTTAGTCCTCGCAGTGGCATAGTGATTCGCCTCAATCCGGGTAGCAGAGGATGAATCCCAGTTGCCTCCGCATCTGAGACCATCAACCCACGCATCTTATCATGTGGCTTGTTGAGCGCGTTGCCACAGAGACATAGCATGTGTGGAGGCTTCACGCCATCCACCGCGGCATCTGCGCCCAACTCACCACGCGCCCCACCGAGAACGAACCACATTATAGCGACCACAAGCAGGTTACCCCATGTGACTCTAGCAACCGGGCCAATTTGGTTGCTTAGGAGACCTGGCTGGAGTCACTCAGCACATCCTGGGATTCGAACTAGCGATCTAGCGAACTCCAGGGGTGGTAGCCAGCGTCTTTTACCACTGAGCTACCCAGGCCCCCAAATGATATTACAAATTGATATTATGAATCATTATATTCTACATGATTTACTTTTTCGGATTTTATTCATTTTGGTTAGTATTTCTCATCTGGAGTCGCAAGTCACCTGAGTGACTCCAGCCAGGTCTCCTAAGCAACCAATTGGCCCGGTTGCTAGGGAGGGTAGAGTCATGTTGGATTAACCTCCTCACGGTCGCTATAATGTGGTTCTCGCTCTCGGTGGGGCATGTGGTGAGTTGTGCGTGGATGCCGCTGAGAATAGCGTGAAGCCTCCACGGTAACACGCTCAACAAGCCACGTGATAAGATGCGCAGATCGACAGTCTCAGACACGGAGGCAAATGAGATTCGTCCTCCGCCACCCGGATTGAGGCGAGTCACTACACCACCACGAGGACCTAGAGCACATTGGGTATTGGGCATTCCAAACTGGGGAGAAAAGGGAAGAAAACAAAATAATAATAATACAACTAAATACATTTACGTAATTAATTATAAATAAACCATCAGTTTTTCATATCAGCATTTTCATGCTTATTCGATCATAAGAATGAAAGCGCCGATATGAAAAACCAATGGTTTATACAAGCGGTTTCTATCAATGGTTTTAAATTGGTGAATTTGCCGATAAATACGGTGCATCCCTACAGATAATAAATACGGTGGCCGATACATCGGTGCAGATATTATTTTAATCATTTTTTTGGCTCTAGAACAATAACTATATAAAAGCTAATAATTTAAATTGCCTTTTAATATCACACTTAAAAATGTTCTTAATTTTTCTCTGATCTTTATACACACAAATATATAGCAACTTTTATATATTTTAGGAGGGGGTCCCTCGCAAGGTGATTGTCATATTTGGGGGTCTTCGGCATCAAAAAGTTTGAAAACCCCTGAGCTAGAGTACAAAAACCCTACTGAAATACTACCATACACTCATTATTTTAGAATGTTTAGAATAATGGTAAAGTCATCAAAACTATGAAATAACACAAATGGAAGTATGTGAATAATGTAGAGAGGAAAAAAAGCTAAACAAATCCAACCTATCTATTATTAATTTGGTCTAACTAATCCATTTAATAATACACTATTGACAGTTTTAGTTCTGAAAAGAAATGTAGGTGCATCACTCACAAAATAAAATAAACATTTGGAGCTCATCCATTTGCAAGTGCACTGTTTAACGTGCTAATAATGTGAGATGAAACTCAAGGGAACAGTCTGTGCAAACCTGACATTTAACTTCATTGACTTGGACTTGCTGGGAAGAACCACAAAGTTGTTTAAATTCATGGTGCTCTCTGATCAGACTGTAAGCTTCACAGGCTGTAATTCCCACTGTAGAGACTTGAGAAAATAGAGTTTTGGCATTCACATAGAAAGAGTGCAATGAAATAAAGAACAGTACAACAATGCATATGACATGAAGCAAACGCTCACAAAAGAGTACTGTGGTAGTCCCCTAGTATTAGATGATTGATTGGTAAGAATGATTACTATATACATATGCCATGGTACTTTACTATGTCTTTAAATACAATGGTGCATGTCCATAAAGCATGATGTTACAATAGCACCACACGCTATTACCATGGTAAAATAGCAATAATATAGTTAGAACTTAAATGGTACGTTGTGATAGTTTTTTGTTAGTTAGCTATATAAGATAAGAGAGAGAACTGATAAGACAAGGAAAGCTAGCGCATATATTCTCTGTTTTGTTGTTTGCTCGTTTGGGCTTCAGATTTATTCAAAACAAACGTTGAAAGCTGTTAAATGGGCTGTTTTGAAAATCAGCAAATGTGTCCAAATGTCTGAGCTAAAACATAATTAACCCAAATTGCTTTATCAAAATGTCAGATGTTTTAAGCACGCAGCTGTTACTTACTTTGACACGTTGCTCTTGTGGAAAGTGCCGCTTATGGAAACTGTGTACCTCTGTCGCTATAGAAACGCGTGTTCTCGCGATGAAGTGCTTATTTATCCATTCAGGTCGTGCACGCGCAGGACCCTTTATTACACGTACAAAATGAGAAATAAGATTTTTATTATTATTATTATTATTATTATTATTATTATTATTATTATTATTTATTAAATTAAATTAAAGGTTCAATACATGTTAAGCTCAGTCGACATCATTTGAGGCATAATATTGATTACCACAAAAAAAAAAAAAAAAAAAAATGAATTTCGACTCGTCCCTCCTTTTCTTAATAAACAATTTGCGTGTAAACATGATTGTATTGTGATAAAATTGCTTACTAACCTGCTAATTTTACAATTTCGTTGCCATGACGATGGTCAACAAACCTTAATGCCCTAAAATGACTAAAAATGTCAGTTTAAACAACTTTACAGAGAGTTTTAACAGAAGAATGTATGTGCTTTTATAAGAATACAAGCTTCACATTTCTTCTTTTAAACCCTCCAAAAATTGGCCCCATTCACTTCCATTGTAACTTGCCTCACTGTAACCCAGATTTTTGCTTTTTTTTTTTTTAAGAAAAGTAGGGACACGTCGAAATAATTATTTTTGGTAATCAGCATTTTGCAACAAATTATTATTATGATGATGATTATTTGTATTATTGGTATAAAAAAATTACAATGAGGTTAATTTCATTAACATTAATGCATTTGGTTATGAACTAACAATTAATGAACTATGTTTTTTTCTCCTTTATATTATTGTTTGTACATGTTAGTCCATAATAACTAAAATTAGCATGCAGTTGAAGTCAGAAGTTTACATACACTTAGGTTGAAGTCATTAAAACTCATTTTTTAACCACTCCACAGATTTAATATTAGCAAACTATAGTTTTGGCAAGTCATTTAGGACATCTACTTTGTGCATGACACACAAGTAATTTTTCCAACAATTGTTTGCAGACAGATTGTTTCACTTTTAATTGACTATATCACAATTCAAGTGGGTCCGAAGTTTACGTACACTAAGTTAACTGTGCCTTTAAGCAGCTTTGAAAATTCCAGAAAATGATGTCAATACAATTAGCCAATTAGCTTCTGATAGGATAATTGTAGTGAATTGAAGGTGTACCTGTGGATGTATTTTAAGGCCTACCTTCAAACTCAGCGCCTCTTTGCTTGACATCATGGGAAAATCAAAAGAAATCAGCCAAGACCTCAGAAAAATAAAATGGACGACCTCCACAAGTCTGGTTCATCCTTGGGAGCAATTTCCAAACACCTGAAGGTACCACGTTCATCTGTACAAACAACAGTAGCAAGTATAAACACCATAGGACCACGCAGCCATCATACTGCTCAGGAAGGAGAAGCATTCTGTTTTGCAAAGTGCAAATCGATCCCAGAACAACAGCAAAGGACCTTGTGAAGATGCTGGAGGAAACAGGTAGATAAGTATCTATATCCACAGTAAAACAAGTCATATATCGACATAACCTGAAAGGCTGCTCAGCAAGGAAGAAGCCACTGCTCCAAAACTGCCATAAAAAAGCCAGACTACAGTTTGTAAGCTCACATGGGGACAAAGATCTTAATTTTTGGAGAAATGTCCTCTGGTCTGATGCAACAAAAATTTAACTGTTTGGCCATAATGACCATCGTTATGTTTGGAGGAAAAAGGGTGAGGCTTCCAAGCCGAAGAACACCATCCCAACTGTGAAGCATGGGGGTGGCAGCATCATGTTGTGGGGGTGCTTTGCTGCAGGAGGGTCTGGTGAACTTTACAAAATAGATGGCATTATGAGGAAGGAAATTTATGTGGATATATTGAAGCAACATCTCAAGACATCAGCCAGGAAGTTAAAGCTCGGTCACAAATGGGTCTTCCAAATGGACCATGACACCAAGCATACCTCCAAAGTTGCGGCAAAATGGCTTAAGGACAACAGAGTCAAGGTATTGGAGTGGCCATCACAAAGCCCTGACCTCAATCCGATAGAAAATTTGTGGACAGAACTGAAAAAGCGTGTGCTAGAAAGGAGGCCTACAAACCTGACACATTTACACCAGTTCTGTCTGGAGGAATGGGCCAAAATTCCAGAAACTTATTGTGAGAAGCTTGTGGAAGGATACCTAAAACGTTTGACCCAAGTTAAACAATTTAAAGGCAATGCTACCAAATACTAACAAAGTGTATGTAAACTTCTGACCCACTGGGAATGTGATGAAAGAAATAAAAGCTGAAATAAATCAATTCTCTCTACTATTATTCTGACAATTCACATTCTTAAAATAAAGTAGTGATCCTAACTGACCTAAGACAGGGAATGTTTTCTACATTTAAATGTAAAACTGAGTTTAAATGTATTTGGCTAAGGTGTATGGAAACTTCTGACTTCAACTGTATACAACCTTTGATCAAAAAAATAAATACATTAGTATATGTAGAGAACATAAGACATAACCTAAGCAAGATTAATAAATGCTGTAAATGTTTTGTTCATTGCTAGTTTATGATGCCTAATGTGTTAACAAATGTTAACAAATAAAACCTTATTTAGTGTTACCGTTATTATTCAAAATATTGTATGTTGTATAAATATTATATAAGCATGTTGTTTATAAATAAATAAAATATAAACTGTTTAAAAAAACTATCAAATGTTGCAATAATTAAATAATAATAACAGAAATACAATGACAAAGCATGACAAAATACATATGTATTTATTATTGTCCTTTTATATCAATCAACACTTGTCTTCCCAATAAACCACAACACCTAAATGTCTGTTTCATATAGCACAAGGACTGACTAAAATCCAAAGCACAGGTGAGGGTGTGCGCTTACATTGTGTGAGGGGTAACATTGCTAAAAAGTTTCTTTAGGTGAAAAAAACTGCAGAGTTTTACTGTTTTCTTTGTGCTTATGAAGTGCTGATGTAAATCAAGCGTCCCGTGGCTTCCTGACAGAGAGGAGAGAGAACTCTATGGCTCCTGTGATTATGGACAGCTTGATTTCCCTAATTAAAATCATTTCAGCACTAAAATCAAATTTCATGTGGATGTTTTGATTGCAGTCTTAAGAACACTCATTAAAGCTTCAGCACCGTATGTCTCAATTAGCCCACAAAAATAAGTCTGCTGGTTTGTTTCAACAAGAGTCCTGCCTGTGTCAGCCACTTCATACATTAACTTTTCTTCATTTGTATGTCTCCTCATATTCATCTTTGAATATTCAAGTATTCAGTTACATTTGTTAAATGGTAACACCAAATGGTAATACCATGTTACTGTGTTATAAATGCTACCATTCATGGCAAAGCCTACACTGTACGTGAATGGTGATTGTATTTATGGACTATTGTATTTGCTCTATTAGTATTTTTGATTGACAGATTTGCATTTTGGGGTGAAGAAAAGCCACATAAAGATACTTAGGTTATCTTTAAATCCTTTTAATTTTAAGGATGTTTGATCGTACTTAAAATAAAAAAATAAACAACTCTTCAGGCCCTGATTGAATGTCTTACCCTTGCAGTTTTATGCAGTGTGTGTGGATGTTATCTGTGTCCCTCAGTTGAGAGAAACTCTCAATTCCACCACAGTCCTCATTTATATTCAGTCAGAATACAAGCTTTCAGATCTGCTATTGCAAAGGTACTCTTCCAGATCTGGTCTTGCCGCTCTGTTCCTCTTCCCCTCCCTTTCCTCTGTACAGAGACGAAAGCAGAGGCAGGGCAAGCATTCCCCTTCCTCTCACCTGGCAACGCAGATGAAGTCTGCTTATAGATTTAGCTTTCCCTTATCTGCCCCTCACCTTCCTGCATGAGACTGATCCTTGCATGAGGACCAAAGAGATTGGGACCCATGAATGGATCCTCTCCTATATGTGACACTTTATCTTCTGTTTAAAAAACATAAACTATGGGTGAACTTATTAAATGATTGCTTGAGAACTCAAAACAATGTTTACTTAAGTATATTATTAGTTTTGCTGTGGTATCTAAATTGGTATTGAGAACTGTGTAATTTCACTGGTATTGGTATCAACTACTGACATTTGGGATTGTGAAAACCCTTTAAATGCACTTGTAAAACTGCTTCGAAACAGCATGTACTGTATTGTGAAACCCGCTACACAAATGAATTGAACTGAATCATGTCTAGGTCACATTTCACTACAAAATGAAAAGAAAAACAAATGAGAAATTATATTTTGTGTAAAGTAAATCAAGCCCTCTTTAAGACCACTACGATTTTAGTCATTGTGGCATTGTTTTCATGACAATTGTATTATCCCATTTTTGTCAATGGTAATCATTTTTGTTACTGTAATACAGATTTTATTTTATTTTTCTTGTATTTCATCTATTGTCCTAGACAATTGTCTATTGTCCAAGAAAGTTGCCCCTCCTGTTATCTTTTGGGTCAAATTTAAGTTAAAATTAAATGAACAAATGACCTGGGTCCTTTTATACCTGCAAAAAATAAATAAATAAAATAAATATTTGGTAACACTTCAAGAAGGTTGTATTCATTAACATTAGTTAACATGAACTTATGATGAATATTAATTTTAAAGCACTAATTAATCTTGGTTTAAGTTAATTTCAACATATACTAATGCATTTTTAAATAAAAGTTGTATAAGTTAACATTAGTTAATATGTTATGAACTAATCAGATGCACAGCTAGCTGTCTCACCTAACATGAACTAACAAATCAACAAATGTATTTTTAAAAATGAACATTAACCAAGATCAATAAACGCTGTAAAATATTTTGCGCATTGTTAGTTCATGATACCTAATGCATGTACTAATATTAACAAATAGAACCTTACTGTAAGGTATTATCATTTATGTATTATTTAAATCAGCATAATCTACACAAAAATTATCTGTGTCTATTTTTAAGAAATATATAAGTTTTATATTTAAGTTATTGTATTTATTTTAATTTGGTTAACGATTATTCAGTTCAGTGTGATGGATTTTTGAAGTGCGTAATTTTTTTTTTTTTTTTGTGTGTGTGTGTGTAAACAGTTTAGATTATATTGACAGCACAACAAATATTATCATGATGTAGAAAAAGGACCTACTTTAAGTAAACTAAAACAATTAAAATTCTACTTACAGTGCATCCGGAAAGTATTCACAGTGCTTCACTTTTTCCACATTTTGTTATGTTACAGCCTTATTCCAAAATGGATTAGATTCATTATTTTCCTCAAAATTCTACAAACAATACCCCATAATGACAACGTGAAAGAAGTTTGTTTGAAATCTTTGCAAATTTATTAAAAATAAGAAACGAAAAAAATCACATGTACATAAGTATTCACAGCCTTTGCCATGACACTCAAAATTGAGCTCAGGTGCACCCTGTTTCCACTGATCATCCTTGAGATGTTTCTACAACTTGATTGGAGTCCACCTGTGGTAAATTCAGTTGATTGGACATGATTTGGAAAGGCACACATCTGTCTATATAAGGTCCCACAGTTAACAGTGCATGTCAGAGCACAAACCAAGCCATGAAGTCCAAGGAATTGTCTGTAGACCTCCGAGACAGGATTGTATAAAGGCACAGATCTGGGGAAGGGTCCAGACAAATTTCTGCAGAATTGAAGGTCCCAATGAGCACAGTGGCCTCCATCATCCGTAAATGGAAGAAGTTTGGAACCACCAGGACTCTTCCTAGAGCTGGCCGCCCGGCCAAACTGAGCGATCGGGGGAGAAGGGCCTTATTCAGTGAGGTGACCAAGAACCCGATGGTCACTCTGACAGAGCTCCAGCATTTCTCTGTGGAGAGAGGAGAACCTTCCAGAAGAACAACCATCTCTGCAGCACTCCACCAATCAGGCCTGTATGGTAGAGTGGCCAGACGGAGGCCACTCCTCAGTAAAAGGCACATGACAGCCCACCTGGAGTTTGCCAAAAGGCACCTGAAGGACTCTCAGACCATGAGAAACAAAGACTGAACCCTTTGGCCTGAATGGCAAGTGTTATGTCTGGAGGAAACCAGGCACCACTCATCACCTGGCCAATACCATCCCTACAGTGAAGCATGGTGGTGGCAGCATCATGCTGTGGGGATGTTTTTCAGCGGCAGGAACTGGGAGACTAGTCAGGATCGAGGGAAAGATGAATGCAGCAATGTACAGAGACATCCTTGATGAAAACCTGCTCCAGAGTGCTCTGGACCTCAGACTGGGGCAAAGGTTCATCTTCCAACAGGACAACGACCGTAAGCACACAGCCAAGATAACAAAGGAGTGGCTCCGGGACAACTCTGTGAATGTTCTTGAGTGGCCCAGCCAGAGCCCAGACTTGAACCCGACTGAACATCTCTGGAGAGAAAATGGCAGTGCACCGACGCTCCCCATCCAACCTGATGGAGCTTGAGAGGTCCTGCAAAGAAGAATGGGAGAAACTGCCCAAAAATAGGTGTGCCAAGCTTGTAGCATCATACTCAAAAAGACTTGAGGCTGTAATTGGTGCCAAAGGTGCTTCAACAAAGTATTGAGCAAAGGCTGTGAATACTTATGTACATGTGATTTTCTTTTTCTTTTTTTTTTTTTTTTCTTTTTTCTTTTTAATAAATTTGCAAAGATTTCAAACAAACTTATTTCACGTTGTCATTATGGGGTATTGTTTGTAGAATTGAGGAAAATAATGAATTTAATCCATTTTGGAATAAGGCTGTAACATAACAAAATGTGGAAAAAGTGAAGCGCTGTGAATACTTTCCAGATGCACTGTATACAATCAAAATATATCATTGCTTTTTCTTATTAAGTTAATATTATTATTATTTTTGTAAAAAAACATTTTGCATTATGGTAAGTGACATTGGGGCGGGGGTAAATGTGCTTAACTGCCATGACAAGAATGTCACAATGCAATAAAATCTTAATGGCTCTTAAATATGCTTCATTTTCATAAAGTAAAAAAAAAAAAAAAAAATATTCTTCAAATCTATCCCACCCCACAACTTTGGCTCCAGCCACCAGCAAGACAGCCAGACTACAGACAGCATACCAATGAGCCGGACATCACTATCAGCAAGATGGAGAGAGAGAGATTAAAAGCACAGAGATCATGTGGTGTAACAGTGACAGATGAGTGGTAAAGTGTGGCGCATGTGTTGAAATGTCACGGCTATTTAATCCATTATGGTGCTCGATCGCAGCGGCTGATTCAAATGTCATTTGTTAACTCTGGCTTTAATACGGGACAACTGGGTTTAAAATATTGTGAAATCCTCTGAGCTGTGACCACAGGGCGTTTAACAATTTAAATTCATTAGTCTGACTTGGCAGCAATGCACCATATTAATAATTCGACCCATTTCTCAAAATTTACGCTAATTTCTTCCTGTAAATGTTACGTCTTCTCAAAAAGGCAATTCTTTCTCTCGTTTTTAAAAAGGGTATGAGGTTGTACCAGTTTGATGCTGTAAAAAAAAAAATAGGAAATGGCTTCAAAGCATGGCATTTTAAATATGGTCATGATAAATAATTATGGTTTTAAAGAAAGCATTCATTATTTAGTTTACGGCCAGTCTTTCTATTAGAGGAATCTTGAGCTCTCCCTTCTGAATGAAAACAACAAAAAATTGTTTAACCTTCCTGTTCTGGAAGGTCAATTTTTTAATGAAAATTTTTTTTTTCCAGTGTAATAAAAATGATTTTGTTTATCAGAGCGGAAAAATACTTTTGACTTCCTCCACTTGCCATGTGAGCACAACAAAACTGAACTTGATTCGATAAATCTAAGTGGTCGTAAAATAAAAAAGGGACACCTTTTCTGTTTGCAGTCAAAACTAACCGAGCATAGGACATGAATGGGAAAGTCTAATGAACAGAGCAATTTTTATTAAAACATTTTTATGACAAATACAATATATAAACCAACCACAATGCAGAAAAACACACAAATAAATGAAGGTGTGAGATTATAACGCAGAGTGCAAAACATACACACATATATGAATTTTGTCAAACAAAATCTGTAAATCAGCTACAATGCAGAACACACACACACACACACATATAAACAGCTTGTGCTCCAGTAGCACAGGTGGAAGAGCATGGCGCCATGGTCATGAGTTTGATTTCCAGAGAACACATGTATTGGTAACAAAAAGTACCTTTAATGTACTGTAAGTTACTCTGGATAAAAACGTCTGCAAAATGTATATGTTAAACTAACTTAAGATGGCTTGCTGGACTTTGGTTGGTGACTTAAGCTGGTTTAGCTGATTAGCCAGCTGGTCGCCCAGCCTGAGCAGATGGCAAGTGCCCAAAACCCCTCTAAAACCATTAAACTAGACCAGATCAACAAGCTGAGCGAACAGATAATATCAGCAAACAACCTTAGGCTGATTTAAGCTGTTATATCAGCGCGACCTCAAAACCTAGTAATTTTATTTCATCATAAATGCACTTCTAACCGGATGGCTGTTCCAAAAGATAACTGTCTGAGCAATGTTGGGAAAGCATCTTTGAAACTGTAGCTTTCAAAGCTACAAGATACTGATAACTTAAAAATGGTTAAACTAAAGTCAAGATGCTCTAAAAAAGCTACTAATAGAAATTAGCCAACTAAACTGAAGCTATTTAAGGAAAACATTTTTAGATATATAACAATTGGATGATATTACACAGAGTGGTGGTGGTGGTAGTGGGCTAAAGCACATAACTGGTAATCAGAAGGTTGCTGGTTCAATCCCCACAGCCACCACCACCATTGTGTCCTTCTGCAAGGCACTTAACTCCAGGTTGCTCCAGGGGAATTGTCCCTGTAATAAGGGCACTGTAAGTCGCTTTGGATAAAAGTGTCTGCCAAATGCATAAATGTAAATAATATCACCTGATAGTTATATACACTGCAGTTTTAATTAGGGTGACATTCCCTAATGAAAATTAACCATGGTTTTACTACAATAAATATTGTTTTACCATGATATTTGTAATAAAACCATAGTAACTACACAATTAACCATGGTTACTTTAGTCATGTTACTACAATTTTTCTATAGTAAAACCATAGTTAATGTTTATAATGGTTAAACAAATAGGGTGACAACATTAAACTAATCATACCTAAAAACTAATAAACTAGAAAACACCCTATTTTATATAACTTAATCGAAAAACAGTATAGGAAAACAGTAGCAATAAACAATATATTGTGCTTTAAAAAAAAAAGGCCTGCGGAGCTTAGTAAATCAGTGAATAATTTAAGTAAACTAGTTCATTTACATGAACAGTCCAAAAGAACTGACTCAAGAAAATGAATGAAAGTTCCCAGTGTTAAATTTAAAGGTGCAGTAAGTATTTTTTTCATGAAATGACATGCTGAAATTGCTACGATTACTTGTCAGATATCACAGAAATAGGTGACAATAAATATCACAACAGCCCTAAAGTACATCCCAAAACGCACACTTTTGCACTTTTCTTCGTTATTTTGCAGTGTACTGTAAGTAGTGCGAGTAGTATGAAAAGGCAACAAAAAGAAGTGTACTATGAGTACCTGGATGATGCACTTCTTCAGTCGTCAAAACAGAGTGTGTTATGTTGGACACTTCATGCACTAAGTGCTCACAGCTTGCTGTACATAGTGAAAGGGGCGGAGCTACCTGACTGCATTGCTGGTCTGACAAATCTATTTTAAATAATGGAAAGTGTAGCAACTGGCGAAACTTCTGTGAAGACTGCACCTTATAAATGTAAGTTAAATGCTTTACCATCATCCCTCACTGAGTGAATATGGACGTTATTTGAGATCAAATAATCAAGTGTTAAACTGAGGTTGGCTAACGCTCTAAAGCTAGCAACAATGCATCGAACACATTTGAAATGTCAGTTCAGTCAGCTGTTAAACAGCGAATGCCTCCATGTAGTAAAAACCTGTTAAGTGTTCCATTTGGGACAATACAACACTTTTATAATTCATAGTGTATTTTGTAAGTGCATAGTGTATGGCGTGTCATTTGAGACACAGCTGTAGTCTTGTAAACAGTGGGGTAAAAGATGTCCGTGCCACTCAGAAGACTTTCTGGCTGTCAATGCGTATTCACAGCACAGGCCATGCTCGTATAAGTGCCGGTACAGTGTCCTGCTCCCGTGAAACGCTCAGGGTTGGACAGCGAAATGCTCAGGGAGTCCCTCCGCCCTCCATCTGCTCCAACACAATGACCTCTAGTGTGTTTTTGTGTGCACGTGTGACTTTGGAGTGCTGTATTTTGTCTGGTGGAATGTCCAGAACAGCGCAAATCACTTACAGTACCTTTAGGGAATCGTTTACATGGACTGTCTGAAAGAACCGAGTTGCTTAAATTATTTGGTTTCCCCAGCAATTCATGAGAGAGAGGACGGTTTAGGTGAGTGTGTTCAATTACTCCCTGGGCTCCTTTGCTGCGTTTACAATTCAGTATGACAAATGCCGCATTTTGTGATGCTACGGCGCTACACATTGGAAAATGTAGCTCGTTACTGGAAATGCTACACTATTATGAAAATGGCTGAACTACTGTCACGCTATTAAAAAAATGTAAGTTAATACCATCGCTACTTTTAGTTAACTACTCCCTAACACTGCTTGCAAAATCTTATATTTAATTTAATACCACAAGTACTGACAAAATAGCCCCTATATGTGTGTGCAACCTGTATGTATTTTTATGGCTATTTGAGTATTGCACAATTAGCTTAGAAACATGCCAACGTCAAACTCTACTGAAGCATATGGTGCACAGAGTAGCTGCCTATGAGCTTTCAGAAATCAGCCACTTCTGTGGTTCCATTTAAGTTAGGAATAGAAAGCAGTTGCTTACATAGGCTGTAGACAGCAAGGCAGCTCACTAAATTTTGGACAGACAGCCTGGGTGAAATGTAACCATGGTGCTAATAAAATTGGAAAAAATGCATACAGACCTTGTAATAGATGCTTTGCCGCCAACATGATGGATCAGTTTGACAAGCAAGTTCCTCTCAGTCAGCTTTTTCTCACCCCCCCACCTGACTCTACTATACCACCAGCAAGGAGGTCACCAGGCCGCAGAAGTCTGAGGGCCAAAGGTCAGATTGTCAGATACGTCAATCCTGCAGCAGTCAGAGATTAACGTGATATAAGGGCAAGTAAGCATGTAGAGTTCTCCTCTTCACTTCAGGGAAGAAAACGGGAAGAATGACCTTTTCACTTGCAAAACAGACACTCTTTTTGACAGCAGTATTTCCAAAACTCACCACTGTGTGAGAGAGAGAGATTGAGCAGTATGGGGTTACTGAGATAAGCAGGCTATAAGGGACTTGACTATAGACCATTTCAAAGACTGTTCGTTGGTGACGTCAAATGACGTCACTGTTCCGTGAACATTTCCTGCTTGTCAAAACAGAGACCATTTAGCAGAGACAGGCCACTTCAATTAAAATGAATGGAAGAAATTGAAACGGCCAACGGCAGCCAACGGTCAACGGAAAAAATACAGCCTCATCACCGCTGCCTTTAAACACCGAGTGCGCCTCTCCTCGGGACACCGGTCTCTACCTGCTGGTGTCTTTGTGGCTCCAGGAATGGAGCGGTGAGGGTCCGGTGTGAGTTTGGTGCGTTGTCGGACCTGCACCCCTGGCGCAAATTAGATTCAACGCCGGGGATTGGAGCACGCCTCACGGCAAGGCTGCTCGAGTGAAGCCGGTGCCACATGCGCCTCCGACCAATAAAATTTTACTGCTTATTTGAAATATGTTCTTTTATCATGATCTTGACCAACCATTTTGGAGATTTCGGTCTTTTCCCATTCAAGTAGATAGGAACTGCACTGTCATGACACTTGTTTACATAGACAAATAGTCTATATCAGAGTGGGAGATTATGTTGAGAAATATGAAGTTGATGGAAAGCGTAAAAGTTCCTTTGATCAGGGCCTGGCACCCTGCAGCCTGTTGGGCTCCACAAAGCCACAGGCCAGAGACAAACCAGCCAGTTGTGAAGAAAGGCTGGAGTTTTGATAAAACTCTCACTAGCTCAGATCCACAGATATCGAGGATCTTCTCTACTCACTTAATCAATACAAAAACAGAGAAAATGGACAAAACGAAATAAACAAACTACTCTATTTACTTTCTTAAAATGAGTTCCTGGTCTTATTGCATAAGATTCACCAGTGAATGTTATTACAAAGAATAAAAATATAATGTTTGATCAAAATGTAATAACATGTACCACTTCTTTCTCCACCAGAACTTTCGTTTACAGCGGACATCACCTAGGTTGGCAGGCTACTTCATCAACTGGCAAATAGCTATATAGGCATTGTTTTAGGCATCTGTTGAAGGTAATGCAGCCTTTCTAAAACCTTGCCAACAGTTAACGCAGAGTTAATATAATAAAAGTTACTGCAATACTAGCAAATTTCTGTGTGATAGATTATAGGAATGTTCCTGGTTCATTACAGTACAAGTTAAGCTCAACTGACTGCATTTGGGACATAATGTTGATTACCACAGAATTAATTTAGACTCGCCCCTCGTTTATTAAAAAAGCTAAAAACACAGATACAGTAGGCACTTACAATGGCTGTAAATGGGGCCAGGCTACTAACGCTAAAATACAAATTGGGTATTAGGAAGCACAGCTTCAAGATGCAAACATTATACATGTCCATATGATTTTTGTGTATTAAATCGCTTACCAACCTACCGGTAAGTTGCATCTTTTATTACAACTTTGTTGCCATTATGACATAACGTCGGTAAGCCCTGTAAGCAATTTTATTACACTAAAACCATGTAAAACAGAGATATTATCACAATAATATATTTTAACATATTGTTTACGTATTGTGGCTATACATTTGAAACAGAATTTATTTTAATGCCTATGGACTGGCCCCATTCACTTCCATTGTAAGTGGCTTACTGTAACCGCGTTTTCTTCTTTTTTTTCTTCTTCTTCTTGTTTTTGAAAAATCAACAAGTTGAAATGATTTTCTGTGGTAATAAACATTATGCCACAAATGCTATCGATTAAGTTTAACTTGTACTGAACCCAGAACATTCCTTTAATTATGAAGTGTGTAATTTCAGCACCACTAGCACAAGAGAATTTTAAAGGGATAGTTCAACCAAAAATGACATTTCTCTCATTATTTACTCGCCCTCATGATATCCCAGATGTGTATGAAAAATAGAAAAATATCTTCGCTCAGTAGGGCCTTAAAATGCGAGTGAATGGAGATTTCTTTTTTGAAGCTCATCACAGACAGTCAGCATAAACATCATCCATATGACTCCAGCGGTTAAATTAATGTCCACTAACGATCACTTTTTGTGCAAAAAAAAGATCAATATTTAAGTACTTTTTAATCCAACATGAGGGTAAGCTTCATGAGAGGGTGGAGTCCAAGCGGTCTCTCGTGTAATGTGTTCACGTTGCTATGGATACCAACGTAATCTCACGTTCTCCATTCGGTTGAGACATCCAGGATAAGCACACAAACCTACCAAGCTACTGTACAGCGTTCCTCCTCTTCACTTGTAAACAGCGCTGCTCTTCCGGCTGTGACGCACGTGCCTCAGTTCTTGCATGTTTCAAATGCCAATGCAATTATGTCACATGTACCACTGCCGACCGGCAGCATGATTTAGAGTTTAAAAAAATGCTTAAATATTTCTCTTTTTCCACACCAAAAGTGATCACGTCGCTTTAGAAGACATTAATTTAACATCTGGTGTCATATGAATGATGTTTATGCTGACTATCTGTTATTTTTGGAGCTTCAAAAGAGAAATCTCCATTCATTTGCATTTTAAGGACCTACTGAGCTGAGATATTTTTCTATTTTCTTCAAATGTGTTCTGGTGAAGAAAGAAAATCACACACTCCTGGGATATCATGAGGGTGAGTAAATAATGAGATCATTTTCATTTTTGGGTGAACTATCCCTTTAACAAC
Source organism: Myxocyprinus asiaticus (assembly GCF_019703515.2). NCBI lineage: Eukaryota > Metazoa > Chordata > Actinopteri > Cypriniformes > Catostomidae > Myxocyprinus > Myxocyprinus asiaticus. The sequence continues at coordinate 41,902,053 of NC_059369.1, forward strand.
AAAAAAATTAATCATGTTTATAAAAAGATTTTATGTATTGGATACATTGAGGTGCTAACTCCATTCAGATATGAAACGCTCACTTTTCACAATCGAATCAATTCCTAATAGATAAAATCAAGTCCCGCCCTACACTTTTTTTCTCAAATATCCTATTGCACATAGCAGAAGTAAAATGGGCAAGAAATGGCATTTTTATGCTGAAAAGTTGGCGATGAGAAAGGAAATAGAGTGCATCTAATTAGGAAGAATCAACAGGATAATGAGGAGATGGGCAGTGACAGATGTAGAAGACTGCGGACTGACATTCAAAAATGCCAGTGTTACATCTTTAACTGTGCACTCTGTAATTTTCTCCCCATTGAAAGTTTTAGAAATGAAGAAATAAATTGTAATTTTGAAACATATGTATAAAATCATGACCACTCACATGAGATGAGGACTCTAGTCATATCAGTAACCATATTAAAGCTGTTTTATTCTACATGGGGCAGGGGCGCCCTCATTGGGACTGCCATTTTAGAATCACATGACCAGCTGAATACTACCCACTTAATCTCAGTCACCGTCTTGTTATTGCACACTTTCACTCTTGGATTAAATTAATCATGGCTGATTGTGAATAGTCAATTTCTACAATGGCATCTTTAACTGAAAACTGTTGATTTTGAATGACGCTGCATCCACACCACTAGGTGTCAGTGTTATTCTAAGATGACACAAACAAAAAGTTACTCCGTGCACCTTTAAAGGAGAGGAGTTTTGCTGACAAATCTGTTAGGCCTCTTCCTGTCTCTCAGACTGGGCAGACGGACCCAGTCCCCCCAAAACCCTGGGACTTTAAGGACACAAGTCTGTAGTCTCTAGACAATGTCTGTTTCCATCCCGTACAGCCTAATCTGTTTAGGGTGTGACCAAACGACTTTGTTATGGTGTTCATGAAAATTTATGACGTGCCTGTTTCACCTCTGGCAAGTTTCAGGTGCTGCTTGGCATGTGTGGAGGAAAATCACCCTACAGCCCTTGATAAATTGCTCTGTTATGGCCTTTTCCTTTTGAATCTTCTCTTACTGTGCTTATTAGAATCGATAAAAACAACACAGTTTCACCTTATTTAACCTTGCCCTTTCTACATTTTTTTAAACATTGAACCTGTTTTGTTTACGTATGGAGCATTATGATTATTTTAAAGAAATAGTGAAGTATATGTCTACTTCACTGAACATCTCACCTAAACTGTTTTAATGACCACACTGCCATCTAGAGCTCATCAACTGAATTATCTGCCCACTGACTGTCTAGATGTCATAGAAATCACTTTTTTAAATGTCCAGTATTTTGCCATATTTTAGCAGATGCCAGAGTGGATTCAAATATATCTTCTCATTATTGTCAAAAGAGATTACCATGTGTTTGATCTTGCATTTTTTGGGAGGAGCCAGCAGGGTGGTTTCTCACCTGAGGTTTGATCAAAACGCAGGCATTTTTTTGAAGACAGCATGAAGATCAGTGTGTTGCCTTCTTCACACTCAGGGCTGCTGTAGGGTGATAAAACAGTTTCCCAGTGGGACCATAAGCATTTCCTACTAAATGCATACAATGACACACTTTCATGCCCATGAGTGATACCTTCACCAGATACTGATTGTCTTTAAGGTGGTGAGTCTTTAAAGGAATAGTTCACCCAAAAATGAAAATTCTCTCATCATTTACTCACCCTCATGCCATCACAGATGTGTATATTTCAAATGTCCATTTAATTACTTTTTGGGAAAGAAGCCATGTAACAAGCAGGATAATACAGTCAGACAGTCATTATCGCAAAATAAATGCCTTCATGGCAAGACCCCTCCGCTTCGCGCAAGCATCTCTATTATTATAGCACATTCAGTACTTATGATTTGGGATTTGAACAAACCCCTAATCCTAAGCATAACATTTTGTCATGTAACTTGTCGTGTGCCGTTCATATATGAACAATATCTTATATTAAGGCATAAATATTAGCAACTGACAAATCAATATGATGACCTAGCAAGTCATAATTATGAGATACTAAGTCAAAATTGTTATATAGTAAATCAAAATTATGAGATAAAGGGTCAAAATTATTAGTAATTATGACTTTAGTCAAATTATGAGATAGTAAATGAAAATTATGAGATTGAAGTCATAATTATGAGATACTAATGTAATAATCCTGACCTTTTATCTTATAATTCTTATTTTTCATCTCATATTTATGGTTTACTATCTCATCACTTTCATTTAAGTCAATCATTAATAACTTTGACTTTCTAATCTCATAAATATGATTTACTGGCTTCCATATGAATCTTACACATATGCAAGAAAATGTTAAAACACTTCTCTTAAAATCACCAGAATTGAAAGATTTCAGTGTTGTTTTTGCAAAAACATTCTCCCAGGAGAGAATGCAAATGATAAGGGGTTTATCTTGTTGATTCTACTTTAATGCTACTTATCCTATGTCTACGAAAACCTTTCAGACGGTGTTTATGATGTTATGCTGTTTGTGACCTCATGTTGAAGTTTCAAGTATTAAGCAGGGATTAAAAAGTGAGCCACAATTTAAAGTTTTAAAGCAAGGGATACAGCAAAAATATGTTTGTTGAGAGATTGGAATTGACTATTAAAGCATGTCACACTTGCAATCACTGCCACAGGCCATAAGACCATCCATACCTCAGCGTCTTGCATCTTAACAGCCTTTGATAGGCCACTAAATGATACTGATTTTCCAATAAGGTGATACTTGTGATAATAGATGGTTTGAAAGGTGATAAAGGGCCCCTTTAAAGAAAGCCTGACACACACTGACTACTTTTCCCTGTAGCCTCCAAGCACTGTGATTATTATTCCAAATAAATGGCTTACATTATTTATAATATGTAATAAAACTTTGGCGATACAATGCATCATTGTAATCTTCTTAGGATAATCTTTTAATTCCCTCATTATGAATTAGCGCAGAGTCTTACCTCAAGAGTGAGCCAGTGGAAACATTAGCTAAGCCCTGCTTTGATGTGTTACTGAGATTTAATTAGCTGACTAGACATGAGTCACCCCCTCACAAGACAAACAAACCCCAAAATGCTTTCTTTGTGCTGCTTGAAAAACTCAACACTGCCAGCATCCTGCACAGAGTGACCTGTAGTTTCTATGTCCTCAGCAAAAAATAAAAATAAAACAATTCTGCCTAGTTGCGTCCAAAACACCTCACTATTATCAGCTCTGTCGGTTACTTTCTCATGAGAAAGATGTGGAGATATCACATTAACTTCTATTCAGTGGCTGATTTGTACGGCAGTGTAATGGCTGGTCATTTCTGTCACGCCAGCATACAGTATTCCATTTAAACTCACCCGGAGTGAACTTCAGCTTAAACGTTTTCAATTTCATGGTCGAACACACAAAAGGCCAAAAGATGAGCTGATTAACAAGGACAGGTCATAAATTATTATAGAAAGAAAGAAAGAAAGAAAGAAAGAAAGAGGAATAAAATGTTGTAAAGAGATAAGGAGAGGGCAAACTAAAGAGAATAAACTCGAGAAAGTAGAAATAATGCATGTACAAAGAGAACGTTAGGGACGTCTCGAAAAAGAATGGGAATCATGAAGTATGGAACGATAATGTTTCTGATTCTCGTGTTTATTGAATAGTTCACCTAAAAATGAAAATTCTCTCATAATTTACTCATCATCATGCCATCCCAGATCCGTATGACTTTCTTTCTTCAGCAGAACACAAACAAAGATTTTTAGAAGAATATCTCACCTCTGTAGGTCAATACAATGCAAGTGACCAGAACTTTGAAGCTCCAAAAAGTACATAAAGGCAGCAGAAAAATAATCCATAAGACTCCAGTGGTTTAATCCATGTCTTCAGAAGTGATATGATTGGTGTGGTTGAGAAACAAAGATTTTTTAATCATTGTTTACTATAAATCTCCCCCTTTGACCAGCCCCGACCAGTAGGTGGCAATATGCATGAAGAATGCAAACCTCCAAAAAAAAAAAAGGAGAATGTGAAAGTGGAGATTTATAGTAAAAAAAAAGAAAATGACTTAAATATTGATCTGTTTCATCATCATATCGCTTCTGAAGACATGGATTTAACCACTGGAGTCTTATGGATTACCTTTCTGCTGCCTTTATGTGCTTCTTGGAGCTTCAAAGTTCTGGTCACCATTCACTTCCATTGTTTGTGTTGTTGTTGACATGTTACTGACGTGTCACCATATTTGATTTTGGCTCTGTACACATGAGTTGATGAAGGATTGGTTCGAATTGAGAATGAAAAACAACTTAAATTTCAGTCTGTTCATCATACAAAGTGATTATATGGCTTCAGATGACTTGGAATATGACTCACGAGTCACATGGAACACTTTTACGATACTTTGGGGTGTTTTTTAAGCTTTAAAGTGAGTCACTATCGACTGCTATTGTGTGGAAATCAGCGATCATAACATCTTTAAAACATCTACTTTTGTCATACGGGTTTGTAATGAAATGAAGGTGAGTAAATACTGACTTTAATTTGTGGGTGAACTATACCTTTAAAAAAAAGAAGAAAAAAAAAGTGTCGAAGCAACAACGACTAGCCATTTAAAATGAGCAGTGACTGAAATCACCCAATCCGTGTGAAAGTTTATTATTCTGAAATCTCTGAGCGTCTATCTATGCTGTGGTTCTCCGGAGGCTATGACCGCAGTCGGAACCAGGACAGTGACGTTCCATTCTGTATGCATAACCCTTATCATGCCCCTCTGCCCGCGCCCACAGAAATTGGACAAGGCGAGATATTAGAGCTGAAGTTATATCTGTGGAAGTGGCCGGGGGTGGGGGGGGGGGGGGGGGGGGTTGCACTGTCACACTAAATTCTGAGTATTTGTCTGGCAGAGGAGGTAAAAGCCACAGTGCTCCTGAATGATTTAACACACTGAAATGACACAGAACCAACCGAGAAATATCCCTCTGCTAATGCATCTCCTTAACACTCCCATGTCGTCTGAAGAGGAAGTCTGCTTCATGCTGTCCGCTGGTATGAGATATACAAACCGGGCTGCATAATACATCAATGTTGGTGAGCTTTCCTGAGCTTTGGAAACATACTGCTGCATACAGGTTTTTTCCTGGAAAGAGATTAAAGGGATTTTCAACTTGATGTCTATGGACAGCATACTGTCGATAATAGCAGCAAATACTTTCAAATTGTTCATTTGTTTGTAAAACAGAATGGAAAAACATGTTCACAGTAACACATTTGCAATGGATGTCCAGACGTTTCTACAGGCACCAATTGACAAACTAAATGTGCCTTTTTTTAAATGTCAAAATGTCTTTACATCATCAGGGTCTAAAGGGTATATACTGTGTATATACACCGATCAGCCACAACATTAAAACCACCTACCTAATATTATGAAGGTCCCCATCATGCTGCCAAAACAGCACCAGCCCGCATCTCAGAATAGCATTCTGAGATGATATTCTTCTCACCACAGTTGTACAGAGCGGTTATCTGAGTTACCGTAGACCAGTTCGAACCAGTCTGGCCATTCTCTGTTGACCTCTCTCATCAACAAGCCGTTTCTGTCCACAAAACTGCCCCTCACTGGATGTTTTTGGTTTTTGGCGAAATTCAGAGTTAATTCTAGAGACTGTAGTGTGTGAAAATCCCAGGAGATCAGCAGTTACAGAAATACTCAAACCAGACATGTCAAAATACATCTGACACCAACAATCATGCCACGCTCCAAATCACTGAGATCAAATTTTTTCCCCATTCTGATGGTTGATGTGAAAATTAACTGAAGCTCCTGACCCGTATCTGCATGATGTTATGCAATGCTCTGCTGCCACACGATTGACTGATTAGATAATCACATGGATGATTGTTGGTGCCAGATGGGCTGGTTTGAGTATTTCTGTAACTGCTGATCTCCTGGAATTTTCACACACAACAGTCTCTAAAACTGACTCAGAATGGTGCCAAAAACATCCAGTGAACGGCAGTTCTATCGACAGAAATGTCTTGTTGATGAGAGATCAACAGAGAATGGCCAGACTGGTTCGAACTGACAAAATCTATGGTAACTCAGATAACCGTCTGTACAATTGTGGTGAGAAGAATATCATCTCAGAATGCTATTCTGAGATGCGGGTTGGTGCAGTTTTGGTGGCACAAGGGGGACCTACACAATATTAGACAGGTGGTTTTAATGTTGTGGCTGATCGGTGTATATATACATACAGTGTTCCTGTGGGTGGAAATTAATTAATGTTTTGAAGGTACTGATTGGAAACTGAAATACTGATTCTCCACTGAACATCATGATCATTCTGTTTTCTGTTTTCATCTCTGTTCTCGAAGTACGTCATCACACTGTGTGTACTAATGTCTGGATCTGTCTTACGAAGAACATGAAAAAATGATTAGCCACAAACGAAGGACCTTGAAGATGGCTGCAACAGTGGCTCCTTATAAATGCACCAATGAGCACGCACGCACACACACACACACACACACACACACACACACATACATACAATCAATCAATCTCATTTCAGGATTGTCGACATAATCATCTGTCACTGTCTTAATGGCTGTCTCCCTCATGTCAAGATGATGAAACTGCTCAGTAGACAAGGGATGGCTGAGGAAAGTGTGTGTGTGTGTGTGTGTGTGTGTGTGTGTGTGTGTGTGTGCAGCACCCTCCTCATTAACCTCATTAAAGGTCTGACGGACAGCTGTCAAGATGAGCAGCTCACTAATATTTGTCAGAAAAAGAAGAGCTGGATGGAAGAATGACGAGAGAGAAAGAGAGGAGCAGACGAGCCGCAGATGAGTTCTGAAATGAGAGAGAGATTGGAAAAGCAAGATTTATTTGACACATGGCTGTAAGTCATTAGCTATGCATAAATCTAGATTAAAAAATTCAGTTTAATCTGACACCAAAGGTTGTTCTTTCATAATTTAGGAGTTATGTTTCATTTAAGTTGAAACTGTCTTTTATGTTTCCTAAAATTCCAAAGGGAAAATAAAAATACAAACCAGATTTTTACACTTGAGTCATTGATGCTTGCCCATGCAAAAGTGCTGCGACGATGCTTGTGAATGCTTTCTAGGGTGTTGTTAGGGTGTTCTGGCTGGTTATAGCTGGTTTCTTACTGGCCCAACCAGTCAACAAGTTTCTATGAAATTCTGGTCTCTGTATGGCTCAGCTGTCTCCTTCAATGCAAGTTTGTTTTGCTCTTATTATTTGTCCATGATCTGAACAAAAAAAGTTTTTAGGATTTAAAGCTAAACTATGTAGTTACTTGCGGATGATCATTGTTTTGGTAATTACGTCAGTCGGGCTTTGGCTCTGCACTTCTGCGCGGATGAATCTGATGGTTTGAGGTGTACTGATGTAACCATGGTTACAGATGATCAGCTTTTTAGAGCAAGTGTCACTAATGACAACAAAACTCGCCCCCTCCCCTCAAATAATAAAATAAATAAATAACGAAAGGAAGAAAAAGTACTGTATGTCTTATTAGCGGTTAAGTAGCATATATTCTGCTGTTGTTTTGACTTATTGAAAACAATCGTTTCAAAATAAATAAAGTTACAAAAGTTAGGCAATGATGACATGAGACATAATGATTTCTAGTCATCAGATAAAGTCAAACGGTGGAAACTATTACAACTTAGCTAGCAGGCAAAAAGACACGGGTATTAACTGGTTCAGAGATTGGCGTTGTTACCAGCATAACTTTTTTTTTTCATTGTCCTTCCTCGAAAATGAAATCAAGCACTGCAGTACCACAATCCATAATAAAATGCCCTATCACAGTGGCTAACACTATCTAATGAACTACCGTGCTAAGAGAGCTTCCTGGCTAACTATTGGTCCAATAAAATATCTTACCTGTCCAGCAAGAAAAAGCCATCTCTGTGTCGGTTTTAAATCCTTTCAGAGTTGTCGCCACCTCTGAAAAAGCCAAGTAGATGTTGTTTCAGGTTTTATTATTACGGGCTCTGTCGCTTTCCCTTTTTGCTTGCAGACTCTTCTCGGTTCCAATATTTCTGAAAATGGGTGATTCCCCTGAGGATTGCCTTTTTGAATGATCCGTGGTCAATGTTGCTCATGTGTTGTGGCTACAAGCTTTCAGCTTCAAACTACTACCACCTATCATCGCACACTTACATGCGCTGTAGTAGCTCCAGACCTTCTTTTCTTTATTTACAGACATGACGTAAGCATGCACGGATGACTGACGGATGTAATTTCCTGCCAAATCCGTCCTGACAGCTCTAAAATATAAATAATTATTATAGGCTTACCATTTGGTGAGTTACTGCTGTAAAAGAACACAAAACTGCTCTTTTTGGTGAATGAGGCACATTGTATAATAAACCTAATTTTCATAAAAAAACAAGGTATGTTTGAGCTAAAAAATAAAATACAAATGAATTCATTTAATTTGCATTGTGCAAATTTCAGTGCACAGATAGCGCCTGCATGCTTAAACTGGATTGCGGCTAGTTAATATTCAGGTTTTTGTCACTGAAATACCAACATGATCACACTAACTCGACATGTTTTTTTCCGAAAGTTCATGTACTCTGAAATCAACCCCATTCTGCCAAATTACTGACAAGTGCCATCCTCCATCACACATTTCCCTCTTGCGTTAGAGTTTGGAATGAGTGTGTTTTGATGCATTCTAGATTGGACATATAAGCCAAACTCATAATCATTCAGAAGGCCTTGACAGTGAAGTGCATGCAAGTAAGTGGGCCTATGCAAGTATGAATGGGCAGTGCCAGTCTGACCACCCTGCGGTAATGAGAGTCAGGTAGAGGATGATCTGATCCAAGGAATCACATCATTATGAGCACATTCCCTTCCAGTCAGAGTGAGCAGTCAGTCATTCGGCTTAACAGATCCGACTCTAATGAGCCTGTCTCTTTGTTCTGCACCCAGGGCTGTGATGTATTGCTGGTTAAACACACACACACACACACACACACACTCACACAATTACTGACAGAAAGACAAATACTCAAATAACTGTCTGTACATGAAGATGTTCTCTGTGCATCTTTATTTGTGAGAGACTGTGAGTTATAGCAGATTGTGCATATGAAGAATACAGTATGTGTCATAAAGAGAAAGAGTGTGCGCAAGAGATAGAAAGCAACCTTGATTCTGGGGCAAATATATATAGACAGAATGTGTACTCATGTTTTTGTAAATACACTGTGGAGGTTTTCTGTTCACCAAAATTTTGGGTTTGCTGAGAGATGAATAAGATTTTCACACTTAAAATTTTTAACTCAGAGTCATTCCTAACCCTGGGTTCTCTTGTTCCATTTAGGGATAAGCAATACCATTTTATTTTTATTATTATAATTTTTTTATCTGATACCAAGTACTATCAAGGCCAATATTGCCGATAAGGTTGCCAACCATCCCAAAAAATACGGGATTGTATTTAAAGATGAAATTATGCGTTCCGTATCAAATCAATATGGGAAAAACGAGTTGTCCGGTATTTTTTATCTGGGCCAAAACAGACCCCAATCGCATTGCAAAATCTTTCAAGGGGGAGCCCCGATGGAGGGGGTGTCCCGTATTTTCCAACTTTGAAGGTGGCAGCCCTCCCACGCCGGAGACGCCAGTTCGAGTCCCATTCAGAGCAGGTCGAGTATGATCGTTTACAGTGGTGCCGTGGCCCAGATGGGAGTGAGGTTTAGGGGGGTGAGTATAAAGGTAGCCAGCTGGAAGGTAGCTGTGCAGTGTGTAAACCTCACTCCCCTGGCCTCAAGAGGTGCACTAGCGACTGACACTAAAGCCTTTAGCCTCCTTGTTAGCGTGCCCACCTCTCACTCTGGAGACGCTGGTTCAAATCCCGTTCGGAGCAGGGTTTAAGCAGGACCGGTTACAGATGCATGAGTCATATGGACTACTTTTATGATACTTTTGGGTCCTGTTTTGAGGTTTAAAGTGAGTCATGATCCACTGCCATTGTACTGAACAGACTGCACATGATATTCATTTAAAAATTTCCTTTTGTGTTCTGCACAAGATCGAAAATCATACAGGTTTGGAAAGACACAAGGGTGAGTATATTATGACAGAATTTTTATTTTTGGGTGAACAATTATTTTAAATCAGAAGCATAGTGCCCTAGAGTTGCTAGCTTTGGGTTGCAAAGCCCTGAAATTTCCTACCTGATCTCCAAGAGGTAATCTACGGGGTTCCTGATGTTCACACTCCTGAGAAACTTCTGAGGAACCTTTAGATTCTTCTGAAACAATGGTAAATAAATGTCCACTTCTTCAAATCTCAGCTGTTCAGTCTTTTCAGTACACTTTACTAATTTCTATGAAAACATCTCAGAATCAAGAACACCTCTCTCCTTTGTCCAGACTTTATTAGCCTGAAGTTGTGCGTGTTTCCCTCTTAAGCGTTGAGCTGTTGTTTTGTTCTTATTGCCAGTAAAGTCCGTCCCTTCATTCTGGAGCCTCTCATCTTCTTTTGCCAGCATTGCGACATGAAGAGACACAACTGACACCTCCTCCCATCTGTGCTCCCACACAAAAGCCACCTGAATGAGCTCTCTTCATATTCCATTTACTCTTGGCCTGTTTATCTCCCCGATCGGCCGTCATCCCGGGAAACCCCACTTTTATCTGTGCAAAGAGACAGAGCAAAATATAAAAAAGAGCACTTTTAGAGAAAGAGAGAGTGAAAGAAAAAGTAGTCTCAGATATTGTTAACTCAATGCAGAAGTGGGGAAGACAGGCAGGAGAAATGCATCTCTTGGCGTCTCACTAATGGACTCTCTCCTTTTGTTTTTCACTATAATCATTCGACTTTGCTCAGGAGGACCAGGAGCTTGACAGTATTCTCAAACTCCTCAAGATGCTACTGATGCTTTCCTCTGAAAATACAAATCACAGACTGAGTTGTACCTTGGCAGGACGACTTCCAGGACCTTTTCACTTTCAGTCTGTGATGTTCAGTTGTGGAGGTGTTTCTTTGTTAAGTTTTTTTTTTTAGGTTTTTCATATGCACCTGAATGTGAATATTTCCTACTATATGGTATGCCAAAAGCAGCATGCCAGATGAGTAGAGTATCTGAATCCTCAGTATTCAAAAACAATAGGCAAGAAATACCTTACATCTGACTATGTCACATATTTGGGTCACAGGACAAAGCCTACGTTCCTGGATGAAGTAAATACTTTATTAACAGTCCAGAAGAATGTTCTTCATCAAATGCAGTATGCACTCTAAAAGTAAGCAAATTTTAATGCAGCTAAAGTTTCATCTCAGACTGTCCATAATCCATTTACAGACCGCAAGAAAATTTGCAAGAGCTTGCTAAAATCACTGGTTGTAGAAAGATTCAAGACCCTCTTTCTTACTTAACACGACCCCTTGGAGGCAGAGCAAATGTTCAGACGCAAGAGTGAGCATTGCTGATATCACAAGAGACAATAATTTTGGATGGACAGAAATTTTAAATACAGAGTCTACAAACAATTTTCCACCACACGAGTCTATTATTGTGTTATCTTCGCTTTTTGGTAAACCCCACCCTTCAATGGCACAAAGTATTAACATAAACTGTGGTTGGTCACTTTTCATGTTGTTCAGATGATCTCTTCCAGTCTAAGTGGGCAGTTCTTGACCAGAATAAGCTGCCAATTGGACCAGACTTTATGCTTTATGCGAGAACCCGGACAGGTACGTTTCGTCAACTTCTCAATTTACTGAACACCCTCAAAACAATTCTTCTTAATGTAGAGCTGGCCTGGTAAAAATATAGATTTTCTGATAAACACAATCATCAACTGAACAATCCTGATATTGATTCACAGAACCCAAAGATCAATTGAACTGCATGGTTTGGTCCTTGCTGCATGTGGAGACTCATGCTACTCTCTGTGATCCACGCACAACTTACCACGCACCACACTGAGAGCGAGAACCACTAATAGTGATCAAGAGGAGGTTACCCTATGTGACTCTACCCTCCCTAGCAACCGGGCCAAATTGGTTACTTAGGAGACCTGGCTGGAGTCACTCAGCATGCCCTGGATTTGAACTTGCAACTCCAGGGGTGGTAGTCAGCATCAGTACTCGCTGAGCTACCCAGACCCCTATGACTACCCTCTTTAATAAAAAAGCCATGAGTGGTGCCTGCATTTATTTACATAAAGAGGGGCAAATAAGGACAGCTCAAATGATCTTGTTATTAATATGATCATTACTATAGTAAATGATGACTAATGCCTATTCCTTTAAGTGTTACAGCTCTAATTTCAAAACCACACATAATGAAAAGTATATTTCTGAAGTTTATTCCAGTGCTGTACAATTGGCCCATGGACTTCCATTGTAAGTGCATTCCCGTCAACAATTTTTTTGTTTGTTTTCTCAGACTGAGGAATATTCATTTAAAAGTACATTATGGTTGAGACACGTGACAAAGCAGGTTGAAGTCTCAATCAGGGATCTTTTAGGGATACTGACTGATCAAAAACACCAGGAGATGTTGACATGACTGTGAGTGTAATGGTAGCCAGCTGGATGGTAGCTGTGCAGTGTGTAAACCTCACTCCCCTGGCCTCAAGAGGTGCACTAGTGACTAACACTAGGGGCTGTAGCCTTTAGCCTCTTCGTTAGCATGCCCGCCTTCCGAGCCGGAGATGCTGGTTCAAATACCGTTCGGAGCGGGTTGAGCAAAACCAGTTATATCTACATTCCTCGGCATTCACCGTGACCAAATCACTGCGATGAAATCAACATTTATATTCATCTTTATTTATTATTTTAAGTAGTATTAAAGGGAATATTAAGATTGGAAACAGGAAATCGAATAGGATTTGAACCACGGTCACTAGGACAACAGTACACATTCACATACCATCTTTACACCCCATGCCACTGCAGCAACATCTGCTGTTTAGTCTGTCGTATATTTCTGTGATTTCACCAGACTATTGGGGTACAAATAGCTGCACTGTGTGGCAGATGCTATTTTCACCAGGGTGCAAATAGACACATCGAACATCATTTCCAGAGAGATGCCATTACGAAAAGAAAAAAAAAAAACATCAGCACCACAGACAGCGACAAACCACAGTGGCTTAGAAATGTGAAACACATTTAATTACCGAATGTACACCTACTTGGCACCAAGAGGGGAATGTGTTTGACCTAATTTTCCCAGTAGGCTGCTATTTATACAGTACACATATACATGATCTTTAACACAATTATTTTAATAGAGATATAAATATTCACAAAAAATGTATTGCATTGCATAATTTAAATTATATATGCATTATAAATTCCATATTAATGCTGCTTGTTTTAAACAGAAAGCTAATGTGTGCAAAACCGGTCAGCAATGTTTAACATCAAATTAAATTTCTACCACCCCTGGAGTCATGAGTTTGAATCCAGGGTGTGCTGAGTGACTCCAGCCAGGTCTCCTAAGCAACCAAATTGGCCCGGTTGCTAGGGAGGTTAGTCACATGGGGGGGGTCACCTCCTCGCGGTCGCAATTAAGTGGTTCTCGCTCTCAATGGGGCGCGTAGTAAGTTGTGAGTGGATCGCGGAGACTAGCATGAAGCTCCACATGCTGTGAGTCTCCACGGTGTCATGCACAGCAAGCCACATTATAAGATGCGCAGATTGATGGTCTCAGAAGCGGAGGCAACTGAGACTTGTCCTCCGCCACCCGGATTGAGGTGAGTAACCGCACCACCATGAGAACCTACTAAGTAGTGGGAATTGGGCATTAAAAAAAACCAAACATAAAATTAAATTTAGATTGAAATAAAGGTGGGAAATTTCCTACGCATGGTCCACAAATGGTTTTGGTTCAGAATGCAGATTTGTCATTAGACATTAAGTGGTGACCCAACGGAGTATAAAAATAGTTCATCATGCAGAAGTTAACAAAAATCTTCACAGTAAGGTTGTATTCATTAATATTTGTTAACTACATTAGTTAACATGAACTAACAATGAGCAATACTTTTTCTACACTAATTAATTCTGGTTAATGTTACTTTCAACATATGCGAACACATTTTAAAATGAAAAGTTGCATATGTTAACATTAATTAATGCATTGAGAACTAACAAGAAACTGTATTTTAATAAATTAACATAAACCAACATGAAATGCTGCAAAACCTAATTGTAAAGTGCACTATTCCTTTAACGACAAATGACGTGGCAAGCAGTTACTCCTCTCTTTTTAAAGTTTACAAGCCTGTTTATCGTGCTATCTAAACTATATAATTGCACTATATATATAGAATTTAGCATTACCTCTTCGTTTCGCATGCCTATTAGAACAAATCTAAGACCCATTTTTGATCGCAACCCACCAGTTGAGAACCACTGTCCTACAGTTTGTGTGCAAAGCTGTGTAGAAAAAATAATATAATTCTCACCTTGTGCAATTCTATGTGAGTATAGGTTCCTGCTTTTCTATATGCGCTATGTGTGTGAGTTTATGTGTGTGCGTCAAGGAGCTCTTCTGCACGCAGAGTAATCTACATACATTTCAGTCCCCTCAGCTTTGCACCTCTGATTTGAACAGAAATTAAATTAAGGTATTTTTTTTCTCTTTCTCAAACCAGATAAAATTGCTTAATATCAAACAACAATAACAGCCGCATATTACCTGTGTGTGCTGGGAAGAGGGACAGAATGCGAGCATTAAAACACCATCTTTGAAGTCTCATTCATGTTTTGACAGTGTAGATCATTAGGCTGCAAATCTTCCTAACACTTATTAATCTTTTAGGACATTAAATTTTATTTGCATTATTTCCTGAGATTAAGCACTTCTGTAAGCTGTGTCAAGGGAGAATAAATATGTTCAGATATATTCGGAGTTTTGAGGCTTTCAGTCCGTGTCTGTTAAGGTCAATTCTAGTGCACTATTAAAAGTTAAATAAAATGCTCTTTAGTACCACCAGCCTCTAGCGATGGAGTGCAATATTCATAAAAAGGATTTCATAAAATTCTTCATAAAAGTTTCATACTATCATGGAACCATGTTTTAACCATGGTACCATGTTCAAAAAAACATGGTAATACCATGGTATTTTTCTTTGTGTAGAACCAATTGAAAAACTACAGTCTTTTGCGGTAAAAAAAAAAAAAAAAAAGCTCCCAATTGCAGTTTTAGGGCACAAAAGACAAATAACAGTGCTCTCCTGTAAAGAGCACCAGGATAAACTCCACTGCTTGTTTATCCATATAACTCAGTTTGAAATGTTAATACTCGCACAAGCTTGCAGGCACAAGACTAAGACATTCGCTTTCAGGCAATTAATGCTTTTTTGATTTAGCTGCAAGCTGTATGCAGCACATATATTATATACTGTGGATAAAATTAATTGAGAATTTGGGCCTCAAATAATTTGTGCAGGCTGAATTTGAATTTCAGATGAGTACAGTGGCGTATTTTCCCCCTCATGCACATTTTTCTTCAGGCAGTGTGAGGAGGAACCTCTGAGTTTGCAAAGGAGTGATTCACAGATGATAATGAGTTGCACAACATTTATCCAGCATGTATTTCTCAGTTCATTTCAGCAGATAAGTTAAAGTGAAACAGCAGCACCAAGCAGCCCATTTTAACACAAGCAAAACGGGGCCAAATGCCATAGAGTGAGAAAAGCATGCTTAATGAGACTGAGAAACCTCTCCAAATATCTCATCTTGAAAGAGACAGAGTAGGGAAAAAACACTAAGAGAGAACAGGAGAATGGCAACAAATTATGGGAATAAATGAAGTGGTCACACTAGATTTTCAGCATGCAAATTTATTTTGGACCCCACAATGAAAACAGGCAACAGGATACGATTATTTTTTGAATCAACAAAAATAATACATAAAATAATTCATACTAAGTTAGCCATTCAGAATCTCTTTTCAACCGAAGTTTGAATTCTTTTATACTGAAAAGGCTTAAACTCTTTTATACCATGGTCTTTTCAAATTCTTGATTCTGATTGGATGGAATGCGTGTGTTAAAACCGTTTAATGCACAGGAAATTCCAGTCAGTTTTAATCACCGTTCTATATTAATGCACCTTCTCTACTGTCCTCTGTAATGAGACATTGCAAGAGTTTTATGACTCTGTTGAAATGGGCTCTGGATGCAAATATAGTCTCGATTAACAGAGCTGCGATTAACAGTCACATGACAAAACAACATCATCAAGTCATGCAGTGCTGTCTTGAAATTAACTGCGAAGTGCTACAGGAAACACGGAAAAGACAACACTGTTCATCAGCCCCGTATTACTCACCCAAAACGCTTGTATGGAAAGTATGGTTTGACATTCAAGACGAGGCAAGACAATTTATATTGTTATAAAATAAAACTACCTAAAATAGCTACACTGTCCGCTCAACATATGTGTCTTTGACCGCTAGAGGGCGCTCCGCAATCTCACATCGAAGGAGACTGTTTCATAACAGTAATCGTGCAAGGCCACATCACAATTTCATTCTTAATTCAATCAATTGTGCAGCCTTAATGGATACCATATGGATGTCTCAGAGGTCAAAGTCTATGGGTTTTGAGCGTTTTCGACGGCTTTCTCCTCTTCTTGTACAGTAAGTGCTACTTTTACAACTGTCACATCAGCAACATTGGTTTTTCTCATTAATGTGAAAATTACAAAGAATAGGAATTTTTAAATTCACAGTTTTTAAAGAGTGTCTGGTGAAAACTGAGATATTATTGCACTGCTTAATCTTGGTGTCTGATCTGGAACAGGTAGAACCCAAAAGTTAACCGTTGTTATTCTTCCAGTCAAAATTTGCACTGTAAAAATCAATGACAGCTGCAAATAATCAATGCTGGCAAGTGACCATGGTATAACCAGGAAAATCCATGGCTAGGTGTGCGTTAAACAATTTTAATGCACTTCGCAGAGGCTGCTTTTGTCGTGTGGTTCTTCGCCTCCACGTTGTGCGTTAAAATAGTTTAAAGCTCACCTGTTTCTGAATGAAAATGAATGGAACACAAAGTCTAGTGTGACCACCCCTTTAATCATGGGCTCAACCCTGGCCTACCTGGTCTAACAGAATCACGTTATAGTATCTACATTTTTGAAAAATTATTTTTATGTGGCTCGTTGTACGTATCGTGGCAGTTTCCTGGTGAAATGAACACTAGAGGCGCTACAATACTTCCTTTCACACAAACAAGAGTAAAACTGCAGATTATCAGTTAATAAACACACAAGTCGACACGTGAGCCAAAAGTGTCAGAAGCATCACAAAGCATCTCACATTTGCTTTTATGACATTATCGGTTAGGTTTAGGTTTTAGGTTTAGGCTAGGGAAGTAGGTTTTGTTGAAACTCGATGGAGTATTAACCTTAAAAACCTCACCTGTTCGGGAGAACATTTAACTCGCTTTTAGCGCCACACGGTGGACATATCACTCTGCGGTGTCTTTCTTAAATTATTTCAACTCAAATCTATATTTTATGGTCATTTATTTATTTGTTTGTTAAGTAGCTGTAAAAAAAAAAAAATCTGGATAATGTATAGTCAGCTGGCCATGCGCTTTCATTATCTCAAAATAATCCTCTTTAGGGTGATAAAAGACCCCTCCACTTTACGTCGGGGTTCTGATCACCAAGACTGGGGTTTATTTTGTGATGATGCTCAGCTGACTGTACATTATCTCTTACGTATTGCATAGTTGAAAGATGGCTCTTTAATTAATCAAGATGTAGATGTAACCCAAGTCATCCCGTTTCCACGGCGACCACCTCCCATCTCTGAGGACTAGAAAGCAACAGGTTCAGACAGTATCTAGAATACATACAGCAGCACATGGTAAATTTTTGGATAGTAATTGTCTTCTTTCCACATCACATTTGACTTTTAACTCCCATCAAAAAGTTCCTCTACTTTAATTGACTCTTCAGCCGGTGGGGGCACGGGCAGCTTGCATACAGTAGGTGCGCGGATGTCTGTCCTCATTTCTCCCATGGTAATTTAAACCCTCTGTGTGAGCCGAAAGATGGACCCATCAATAACAACGTTTCGGATCCCGTCTCCCAGGCTGACGCTCATGATGGAACGAGCGGAACTGTTGCTTGGTAACGGACGGATGGACTTATTCAAGGCAGACTCACCGCTCTGATGAACAGCGCCCATTTTTTTCTCCCACCGACTGGCACATGTCCAAAGCGCCAACCCAACTCGAGCAAAGCCGAGCAGGGCAACTTATCTGTGATGGGTTTGCGAGCCCAGTTTTTAATTTCTTCTCTTTTGCTTTGACAGCCTTAAAGCTCTAGCATCCAAAAACCTACTTTGCTCTCTGTTTCAAAAAGATAACTACATCTTTGTTATTATTCTTGAAGGCAAAAGATGCAGTTACGTGTGAAGTTTTCCATTTGGTTGCATCCATATGTTAAATGGGTACAACTCCACCCAGTCACCCATTATAAAGTAATGCAGAGGCCTAAGTAACAAACTTCATTAATCAATTGCATACTGACTGTTAATCATTCTAAAGTTACTGCAAATTTGCTTTAGTCCAAAATACAATTTATTGACCCAAGAGACTATTTAATAGTTAATACGTTTAATGCTCCATTCACATCATGTCAGATTTACCTTAATTACAAGTTTCCATCCTGTAAATATCATTCATTTCTTTGTCAAACTTGTAATTACAACTTGGAAACTCTCAATTTTATGAAAGCTCTGACTTTTTAAACTGACCAATTTGACATCATGTAAAACCAACATTAATGAAAGTGGTTTCAACAATTAAAGGTGATGTGATTAAAGTGATGACATTTTACTATAGCCAGTGTTACCTTGTGCATTTTACTGCTAAAAACCAAACAAAAAAACAGCCTGGTTGGCTGATGACGAGGATGGGTGACCAACTAAGGCCAGCCAACCAGTTTAGGAAGTTTTTTCAGCAGGGTTATTAAATATTTTGATAGAGAGTGTCTACATGTGAATTGATGTAATGTTTAGCAAGGATTAAATTGGGATGTAAAAGGTGGGGGAAAATCTGTTTTTATGATTCTGGTAAGATATGACTCGAAACGCCCCCTCCCCTAAAGGAGTCGACAGCATTTGTGGCATAATGTTGAATAGCACAAAAAGTTTTTGGACTTGTCCCTCCTTTTTGTTTTGTTTTTTATAAGCAAATGGGTCTGAGTTACAATAAGACACTTAAAAAGGATGTGAATGGGGATAATCTGTAAACGTTAAAATACTCACTGTTTAGCCACAAGACGAAGACAATATGTCTGTTAACATGATTTTAATGTGATATAATCACTTACTAACCTTTTCTGTGTAAAGTTATTTCCGATTTTACAACTTCGCTGTCATGATGACGTAACGCTGTGAACCTTAAACCATAAAAACAATGGTTGAAACAACTTTACAGATTAAATAAAATAAGTTATAACAGAAGAATTAGTGTAAATGCTTTAAGAAAATTATAAGTTTCACATTTCTGCCTTTAAAACCATTAGAAATTGGCCCTATTCAAGTCTATCCTAAATGCCTCACTGTAACCTCAATCTTTTCTTATTTTTCAAAAATTCAAACAAAAAAAATGAATTGGAGGATAGGAAATGGAACAGACTGACACCCAAACTGGCATATTTTTTTAATCGAAATTGCCCAATGTATCAATGAAATGGCCCAATGTAACTGCTGATGATAAAGTATTTTGCTGTTATTACAACAACGTCTAACATGGATCTATTTTTGCATTATGAGTGTTGCCATTGAAAATAATAATTTGCAAGTTTGGGGACATGAACAGTTGTGAGAACTAGAATATGGTCATCTTGTAATTATAGTGATGACATGAAATCCAAACTGATTTCTGAATCAGAAATTCACAATGCAATCTCTTAAACATTATACTCTGTCTACACAGTATGTTAGACTTTAAACAAGTCAACCTAAAAACAAAGGAGCAAGAGTGTATTTAAAAAAAAAGTGCTTAAACAGCGGTTTGAGAAAGGCACACACACAAAGGCGCACACACAAACACACACACAGCTGGAGTGGAGATCATGGAGTCTGCTAATGCCCAGGGCCAGTGGGATTCAAGGGCAGGATGATATCACAATATGCAGGGACACACACCATACCATATGTTCAGTACAGTCTGCCAAAACCCAACACCTGGACATAGACTGGACACAAAGAGACACACAGAGAAGACTACGGTAGGTTTGTTTACCATTGCACTGCAGAGCAATACAAACTGGCAGTTCATTCCAAACAAATATTTTCAAGTTATTCAACAGTGCTTGAATTTTTATATTTATGGTTTTATGGCATATTTATGGTTCTTTCTAGTACTCTTACTCTAGTGAAAGGGATAGCTGTTTGATTAACTACATCTTTTTCAAGATGGCATTTCACAAATGTTTTCCACACTGCAAGTGTTATATCCATCTTATTGAGCATTGTGTTCTTTGCCTGGGCTGAGCTCAGGTGGAGGCATCTCTAGGTGAGACTGATTACGTTCACTACGAGCGCATGAAACTCAAGACGCTTCGCTTTCGGCCAGCCTTCTGTTTGAAGGATGACGCCGATCCCTTCCCCTCCCATCATACTCCTTCTGTGGCTCCCTAGGGTCCACACAAGGGAAGCATGCGAGGCCGGGAGGCAGAGCGCTGAGAATTTGAGGAGGATTGGTCACTAGCACAAGCCTTGCATGCCTATCCATCTCCCAGACAGTGTTTTCCCCTGTGGAATACGCTTCGTTTGCCAATAATGATTAGGAAGGAGATGCGTGGCACGGTCTTTCTGACATTTACAGTTGGGTGCTGAACACAGTAGAACACGGCTATGTGCTGCAGTTTGCAAGGTGGTTCCCTCACTTCAACAACATTCTGTCCTTCTGTCCTCTGTTGTTTTATTTCAATCGGCAAAACAATTTTTTAGACTTGAGATGCTTGAATCAGACACTGGCGAAGTCTCCATGCAATATGGTCAGCTCAGAGACAGATTTTGTCTTATGTCCATCCTCTGGACTGGTTTGTATTAATCAACCTGAAAGAATCGCACTTTCATGTGCAGATAGCCCATTGTCGCAACCCATACTCGAGATTCGGGTTCAAGGAAACTGCATTCCAGTTTAAAGTCCTGCCCTTCAGCATGTTCCTAGCTCCCTGCATATTTAAAAAAGTGTTGATGCGGCACTCACTCCGCTGAGGCTGAGCGGCATCCATGTTCTGAACTACCTTGACAACTGGTTGCTATTAGCAGTCGGAGGAGCAAGTTTGCGAGTACAGGGACCTGTTGCTCACTCATTTGGAGCGCTTGGGCCACAAAGTCAAGTGTGCAAAGAGTGTATTAGTACACAGGCAGTAGGTCTCCTTCTCAGGCATGAAACCCAACTCTGTGGCCATGTTGCCACGTTGGCCCGATGAATGCACTCAGTATATTCTCCCATGCTTGGTGAGCTTAAAGCTGGGGAGGCTTTCCCTCATGTTTTCAGCGGGCCCTGGGGCTGATGGCCACTCTTGGTGTTCCTCTGGTCCTCCTCTCGTGGTGACGACCTAGTGCATTCCTTTAAAAGCAGAGCTGTACTTTTTACAGGAGCGGATGGATGCATGACTTACTCCATTCATGCTCAAACTATATGTGGCTGCCAAAGCGGCGTGGCTAAGACCCTCTCATCCTGCTAATGTCCTGGTCTGGGACAGTGCTTGTCTTGAACATGTTTACGGGTCCCCTGTTTAAACCGCTTGAGACTGCGAATTTGCGTTCACTCTCCTTGAAGACCGTGCTGTAATTCACTCTGGCTTCAGTGAAGCATGAGGGAGAACTTCAGGCCTTAGCTGTCCATGATACTTGTCTAGAGTTTGGGGCTGGCTTGTCTAAGGCTGTGCTTAAGCCTACGCGCGGTTATGTGCCTAAAGTTTTGAACACTTCCTTTATGGTTCAGGTGGTAACCTTGAATGCTTTTTTCCTTTTCCCTTTGAGTTGAATGAGGCACAGAAATTGCATATGCTCTGCCCTGTCAGGGTGCTGCTTATGTATGTTGACCGTGCAAGTCATTTTCGAAGACTTTCTAATTGGGTTGTTGACGCCATTGTGCTCGTTTTCAATTCGCAAGGTGTTCAGTGTCCCATAGGGGTATGGGTCCATTCTACCAGAGGCATGGCTTCCTCCTGGGCTTGGGTGAATGTTTTTGTCTGGCAGCAGGCAGGGCTTCCGCTAACACCTTTACCTGTTTCCTCTCTCTCTTCCCAGGTCTTGGCTGTGAACGAGTGTTGATCTCATTGTGTCCAGTGGACACTGCGTAAAGCTTATGTCCTATTACCTGGCTGGCTAGTGGCATCTGACATGCATTTAATATTCCATTCTATGCATTTTCCCACTGCGGTGTGTGTGCAGATTTATACATGTAGGTATGTGTACGCAATATCTCACTATCCATTGGCATAGTGTCATACCGCTATACCCCTTTGAGGGGACTCTCTGGTTCTCCTTACTTCCAATTATTCAATACGAAAATAAATTTTGTTTGTGCTTTTCTTCCCTCTTGGCTAGTATCACAATATGTGTGTGCAATCAATAACACAGCGCCATGGTATAGGGTCCCAATAGTGTCAGCAACTGACACAGCATCTAAGTGACCGACTTGAATGGGAACCCCCAGGTTACGACTGTAAGCTCAGTTCCCTGAAGGAGGGAACGAGATGCTGCAGATGCTTGCCACACTACTCATTTCATACTGTAAAGGGACAGAGAGATGCGCTCTCCTCCCTTCAGTCGAAAATCCTGATAAAATGGCGTTATGCTCCAGTTTATAGGTCTGTGATGATGTTTACATCAGGGGCGGATCATCATGTGCCATCTGCAAGTAGATTAGTGTGATTGTAAAGGGCTTCAGAAATCGTCTCTCTTGGGAGGAGCTCCCCATAGCGTCAGCAACTGATGCTGCATATCGTTCCTTCCTTACAGATGTAACTGGAGCATTTTGCAAACATCCAATTTAGAAAAACAACTCCCTTACAAAATGACCATACATACATACTTCCCTCAAAGATGGACAGATTGTCCAGAAACGGTCTGAGGATTATCAGTTGGTGACATTTCTGTTTGCCTAAAGGCTTCTGACTTGGTCCATGCTGGCCAGTGCTCCGTCTCGTGGAGTGGAGAGGAAAGGCAAGAACACAAAGCAGTGAAGAACTGGTGTAAAATTAATAGTTGTTAAATTACACCAATGTTAACTAGTATATCGTACTTACTTGCAGCCAGAGCCAACTAGAATAAAGTATCAGCATACAACCTAACTACAGGGGTACCACAATTTTTGACCAATTAATTTCCATGATATTGCCATGACTTTTCTATTATTTTTCCAGTCGTTCAGACTAAAGGTAAGGACTTTTGATGGTTATTTTATAGAGATCACACTGATCAAGGGCAATTTCTAGCCAATTTAGAGCAGAGCATAACCATAACAATTTATATTCACATATAAAAATCCAGGCCTGGAAATCCCCATTTTAAAATTCTCTGACATTTCCATTTTTTTCATGACAATGCGAACCATGTAACTAAAATACCAAATCAGCATACACCTAAAGCTTGCTGAATTACAATATTCCATTATGCATTGTGAACTTTACAGTACAATTCAGTGCAACATTCAGAATTTAATACACTACAACTTCGTTTATGGCAGAATACTGCTGTACTGTGTACTATTTTGCATAGACAGTATATACAGCATGTTATTTTGAAAATCAGGTTGACTTTTGACCCCTTTTTCCACAAAGTTAGGCTGACAAAGGCAAATACTGTATGTTTTAAATGCATATATACACCCCAACAAAGAGAGACAGACAGATACTTGAAGCACTGCCACAGTCTCCAGGAGAGATACCATGGTAATCCATTACATAGCCTGTAAGACCATTACATCAGGCAAGCGTGCGTGAGGCCACAAATTATCATGATTTGTTAAAGCAGTAAAATGAAAATGAATATCTAATCCATTCTCACTAGAAGGAGCAGTTATATTTCAGGAAAAGTAATGGGGGAATTGACAAACATCCCGCTCTCCAGTCATCAATCAACCTATTGTGATGTCAGGCTTTCTTTGTCAAGGACAAAAGGTTACTTCTGACAGTAATGGTGATGAGACGAAAATTTTTCTCCAGATGGTAATCAATTTAATTGGATGGAAAGATGCAATTAAAGTGAATGGTAACTGTTGAACATCAGTTAAAAATCAGCTCTACTGATAAGTCTGGTTGGTTCAAAGAGAGAGATTCTTAAGATTCAAATTGCTCACTTGTTAAGTTGCAAAGCATGTATGTTGCAAAGATAAAGTTATGTTCTTCCTTGGCCCTCAAGCCTCGCTGAAGTTTGAGCGGATGAAGCATCCCGCAGGGTGTTCTTTGTGCTGTTATTCCCAAAGATTATTTCACCATCACAGCTCCCAACTAAAAAACCCATCAAAGTCTCATTTCAAAAAGTTTTTTCATTCTCTAAGTCAAACTCTGCGCTTCAGACACAACACAGCAGACACAATGAATGTTAAAGAAGTCTGTGTTATGGCTTCTGGTGCGGAGAAAATGAGCCACGGCACAAAACCTCCATTATTCATCTGCCCACTGGCCATATACGTATTCAAGGTCCCAAACAACTGTTCCACACTTAGTAGTCATCCATTCCAATCAGGCTGCTAATGCAGTCGCTGAGGTGTGCAGAAATTGGACCGCATAGCAAGTCACTTGGGTGTGTATCGTAGACTCAAACCTTGTGATTCAGGATGTTAACTTGTTGCTATGCTTAATGTTCGCATATGGCATTTGCGTATCAGATCTGCATTCATCATGCCCATGCATGAGTCCGAAATTTGGTTATGAAACTTTGAAAAGCTAGCGATACAAATGAACGATGCTTTTGAGAGTATAATGGAGTTTGACGTACAGCAGAATGAATGCACACTTGCTGAGAAAAATGTGTGCATTTGTGTAATAAAATACGCTGATGTGTGC
This sequence comes from Myxocyprinus asiaticus, assembly GCF_019703515.2. Taxonomy (NCBI): domain Eukaryota; kingdom Metazoa; phylum Chordata; class Actinopteri; order Cypriniformes; family Catostomidae; genus Myxocyprinus; species Myxocyprinus asiaticus. Next base: position 41,927,140 of record NC_059369.1, read on the forward strand.
TTAGCCATGAGTGTTGTTGCTGCAGTTGTGTACGTGAGAGAAAAAAATCACTGAACTTGACGAGGGGACGTTCCCCCTACAATCAAAAGTGGCTTCTCTCTTATGCAGATTCAACACGGCTGGGCCATCCAATAAACATAATTTAATTTGAGTATAAGGATAATCAAAACAGGAGGAATCTTCCAAATAGCTTGTTAGTTATGCTGCGTTCACACTACATTGCGTCCTCTTTCATAAGCACACTCTGTTTTGCATTCTACTTCCTCTCCACTTTATCACCCTCTAATTGTCCTCTCACTGTTCTGTGAAGTTTTGAAATTCAGAACAATCTGAACACTGGTGCAATTGTGCTACTGTTGTATGGATTTCAAAGTACATGGCATATTCAGCAAATGGTAAAATCTCCTTAAAGCAATAGTTCACTCAAAAATTAACACTCCGTCATCATTTACTCACCACCATTTCTTTCTACTGTGGAACACAAAAGGAGATTTTCCATACAATAAAAGCATACAGTGACCGCCAGCTGTCAGACCGAAATTTAAAGGAATATTCCAGGTTCAATAAACGTTGAGCTCAATAGAGCGCAACAGTCTGGTTCCGGAAGTAAAAATCCCATTCATTTATCCCATAGACGAATTGATTTTCAACGATACATTTTAAAACTTTAAAGACAGACATACCGTGAGCTACGAGGTTGTTCATCGATGGTATATGCTTCCGTTGAAGCCATCCGTCTGCATTATCTCAACTTAATTGTTTAAAAATCACATTTTATAGCAGAATTCATGGTAAATAACTACATTACCCATGGACCGCGTGCTCCCATGACGCACTGTAAATGATGTAATCGAGTTAGTCTCCCTTCACCCTTAAACTACTTATATATTTGTACATATCGGGATATTTTGCAATAAACGTAAAATATATTGTTTCTATACTTATAAACAACAACCTAAAATAAATAGTTTTATATTCAAAGACATCATTCGCAATGCTTCATGGGATTGTAGTTTGTGCCCTCATGGAAGACAGTAAGTACGCAGCCTTGTACCTTAGCTTAGCGAAGGGTCAGAGCTTAGCGAATGGTCAACTGACAGCATTTGTGGCATAATGTTGATTTCAACAAAAAAACAGTTTTGCCCCCAGACTCGTTCAACTTAAAAAAAAAAAAAAAAGCAAAAATCATGATAATAGTAAGGCACTTACAATGGAAGTGAATGGGGCCAGTCCATAAACAATTAAAATACACACTGTTTCTAAAATATAGCAAAAAGACGTACATACGTATGAACATGATTTTAGTGTGATAAAATCACTTACCAATCTTATCTGTGTGAAGTTATATCTAATATTACAACTTTATTAGCATGACAACGTAACACTGGTAAACCCCACAGTCAGATAAAATGCTTCAACCCTGATTTTATCACACTAAAATCATGTTTACACTGTTTACATCTTGTGGCTATACTCAGGGCAGGCCCAGGTTCTGTTGGCGCCCTAGGCGAGATTTTAGATTGCCGCCCCCCAACCCCTCTGATTGGGGTGTTGCATCTATTATCTGGCAACCCTGAACATATTAAAAGCTTGTGGATGCGTGATAGGCCCAAAGCCAGATAAATGAAAGATCTAATAAAAAATGTTCATGATAAATCGACCCGTGGGCAGTAGTTTGCCCTGGTCTGCAATTGAGGGTGCTCTAAGGTTCGTCTGAGGATGCTTAGAATGAATGCTTTAGACTACAATCCTAATCATGGTTTCTTTTAAAAGAAGACACTTAGGAGATTTTTGGTGAAGTGAAAGCAAGCAGCAATATAACTGAAATTAAAACAACATTATAGAATCTTAAGTTTTTTTTTTTTTAAAGAAAATACACTGCACTTAACTTGCACTAAACTTAAATAAAACAAGCAAAAAGTGGCCCACAGTGTCCGTGGCAGTTAAGAGGTTCTAAATAAGCTATTTCAAAGTAGCAAATAAACATCAATGGCTGATATGAACATTTGTTAAATTGTGATTCTTACATTTATATGGCTCTTTTTTCTGCTTCTCTTCTTTGTGCCACTTCCTGCCTTGTGCACCTGATAATTTGGTTATTTTTCACTCATTTTGTCCACATAGGATAAGGATCCGATTATAATATAATTACGTAGCGCTAGTGCTCAATATATGGGTAGAGGGGTGCACAGTCATCACGAGAGTGAGCACTTCTGACAAAAAAAAATAAATAATAATACTCTCGTGCCGCATCTCTCTGTCATTTTGTGCCCTAGGCAACCGCCTATGTCACCAATGCCACAGGCAGGCCCTGGCTATACTTTTGAAACAGTGTGTATTTGAATGGTCCACTTACACTTATTAGACAGTTATTGAAAATGTTTTGATTTAATGACCTTAAACAAAACTGAAAATGATAAATTAGTATTTTGTCTCAAAAGAAATGTGTTAATTTCAGGGATTTTCATTAGCTACATAAATTTGCAACATTTATAAAAATATTAAAAATGAGCTCAAATTGCCTCAAAATCATCCTTTAGATACCACACGTAAAGATCTCATGGAACAGGAACTTTTTGCAGTTCATAATGACAAACAGATGTTTAGGAAAGTACTGTGGTAGTTTTTGATGCTATTTAGTGTTTTGGGAGAAAATAAAATCAATGGAGCCTTTAGCCCCGTTGTACCCTATTATTATTATAAAAAAAAAGAATTTTTTGTCTTTATGGAGTTAAACCTGAGTTCATGACTCTGTAGAATATGAATTATTTCCTTCTGTGGAAACAGTACACATTCTAGCTAGCATCAAAGAGAGGAAGTCAACACAAACACACAGCTAGCTTTGATAAAACACGAGCAGATACTAATGAAGCTTTTATCATTCTGATTCTTTAATTTGTTTGAGATCGTCTTTGGTGGACGTGTGTGTGATTTCATTCTGTCGTTCAACACAGATTCATAGACGGACGTAAAGACAGACGCACATACTTTCATTTACATAAACGCAAAATGTTTTGTGCTTTCTCGAGATACCCGGCAAGGGAGTTCTTCTGATTGTCTCTTTGATGAGTCTTGGAAAGAGACAAGCACGTTACGCTAAGATGCTGAATAATGCTGGTGAGACAGATGAGGGCTATTGAAACACCCCCCGTTGTTTATTGTCTTCCAGAAAACGAGGAAGAGGAAGAGAAAGAGGAGGAGGGCCATAGGGCTAAGGAGAAACTGAGGACACTGGTAGAAAGAGAGATGAGAGAAGTTTATACCTGTGAAGAGACTCTGAGGAGCGCAAACATTGCACACATGATGACATCACAGTGATGAACGACACTGCTTCAGTCCCTTGAGAGAGAAAGATTTATTTTTTATAAAATAAAATGGCATAAACAAGATTTGATGGTCTGAGCTGGCCACCAGGCTGATTTTTATCTGGTCTGATTTTTTATTTTTTTCTTCAGCAGTTTGTATTTCAGTGATACAATCCTAAATCCATTGATAATGTTGCTATTTATTAATGAACTCTGCCAGGTGTGCATCTTACCCAGCACCATGGATGAAATCCGTACGCTGCCATGACAACAGAAAGATAACCTGACCTTTGACCTGTGTTCACCAGCCAGCACATCACTGCAGAGCTGGAATGTTAGAGAAGAGGAAGAACAGGAATATCATGGCTTAAATCATAGCTCCTTCAGTGATTAAAAAAAAAAAAAATGATTTGCACTTCCAAAAATCTACACCTACACTAAAAAAATAAAAGAAAAAATACATTAGCCAGTTTTTGCGATTTACGCATATCAATTTCCTAACAAAATGCCATATATATATATATACATTTTTTAACGATTACTCAAGTTTACGGATTTTGTAATGAAATTGAAATGCGTAATCTTAAGACAATTGTTGCCGTAGAGTAAGATATTAGAGCTATAAAAATAATGTGTATAGCATAGCTCAGAAAATTTGTTGAGAATTTGATGTTTATGTTGACTTTTGATTGCAGATGTCGATACTGTATCTTGTCAAATCTGAGCACAGTTTGAGACATTGTTAAAGTTGCAATATGTAAGATTCAGAAACCCTTATTATTAATGACACCTGTGGCCGTTAAGTGAACTGCAGCCAGCTACCTGTTGCTCGTGATCGTGCTCGTGCACACACTCCACAGGGACGCGAGCGAGCGAGCATCCAAAACAATGACATAACGTACAAAGAGACTGAACGTGATTCACCGGCATCATGCTGACAGATGAGGTAGCATAATTAAAATTACACAGTTATGATTGTTTTACTACAAACTTTGAGACTAAACTAAAACTACTTATCAGCTAACATAGCATACTGATACACACATACAGATACATACTACCGAACTATACCAGAAAGTTTACTGTTGCACTGCACTGTTATATTGCACTATTGTATGTTTTGTATGTCATATGTTATACTACGATCAGGAAACCAGCGTATTTGCTCAAATTTATCCTGTATACCTGACTTTTAGTATAAAGAGAAGATCGTTGAAATTAATTGAAAGTAACGAAGCAGGGTAGCTTGCAATTCGTCAGCGTAAGCAGGCAAGATCAAGTTAGCTAAAATGACACCGATCAATCCTTATGGCACTGTATTTCACATGCTTTGCAGTTATGTAAGCTTACCTGTCCAATAAGAAGAACACCAATTCAGGGTCGGTTTTGATCCCCAAAACCGAACGAAGGTCCCTCCAGGAATCAAATGCCCTGCCGATGTTCACTCTAGTTTTCGCTCGACCACGATCATGTTCCCGCTTAGCCAGATGGGACTCAGTAGATAAATGTTTTTGGGGGTTTTTTTTCTTTTCTTTTTGGCTTACTCTGAGTTTGTGTAGAAGTCGGTGTTGTGCTGGGAGCACGTTTGCTGGATTTCATCTCTAAGATAACGTTACCTAGTGTTGCAGTTTGTTGTTGCTGTTGAATAGCGGAAGAGAAGCGATTACTGAGGCAAGGCTCTCGGGAGCGTGCATAAATGTCACATCCTTTGGATTTTCCCAGCAAAAGGGACCCGCTCTCTTCGCATGAAAATCAGTTTACAGGCTTTAATAGGCAACCTAGGAAGTCCGGGAAGGGCTCATTTTTTAAGGTGCATTACAAGCCGTTCACACATTGGCAAAAAAAAAAAAAAAAAGGCAAATATTACATGAAAATTGTTACATACTGCACCTTTAAGGGCAGAAACGCTAAAGGAAACGGGTTACTAGTGTTTTTCTCAAGAAGAAAAAATCCAGAGGAGACTGAAGAGTCTACTGTAAATTTGCTCTCCAATTAATCTCATTTGTGTCTAGGATAAACAAATGATATATTCAAGAGATGTCCTTTGGATTTTTTCTGATCTTTTCAACTTGGAAGAGAACAGGTCAGAGAAAATGAAAATGAAGCATGATATTTCAAACATAAAAGCACTTGATTACTAAATACCATAATGATATTTAAAAAGCAACTTGATTATTAAATACTATATTCTCAACCTTTCATCTAATGCAGTGCAGACAATCTACCCAAATGCCACAAAGATTTCTGCATGTAAACATCAAACTGCCCATTCAACACAGTTACACACTGCCCCCACCTGTCTCAAAAGAGAATTGTATCGACAGGGCTCTGCCAGGGCTGGCCACTCTCTTTCTCTCGTTCCTCAAGGCATCAGAGGTACAGAGTGCCGTTGAAATCCTGACACTTTGGAAAAATTCACAGCAGACTACATACAGTACATCTAATACTCTCAAAACCTGGGAGAAAGAAATACAGATAAAGTGCATAAAACAGAAAGCAAGAGAATCCCTGGGATTTTTTCAAGATCCGAACATAGAACTACACTCTTAACACCATCACACCTTAAAACAGTCAGATCAAGTGTTGACTGTGCCAAAAACAGACAGAATGGAGCACAATCCTCTTGAGCAGAGCCCAAACCACTCCTATTCAAACCCTTCATTGTTCTTTCTGCTCAAAACTTTTCCTCTCTCATCATATCTTGAGAATTTCGTTTGTTACCACATGCCGGTCATGCGACCTCTGAATGTGCCCACAGTTTTGGAACTAAAGCACAAGCAGAATCCAAAAGGTATAAAGGGATAGTGAACCTGTCATCATTTAATCAGCCTCATGTCGTTTTAAACCTTTGAGACTTTCTTTCCTCTGTGGAACATTAACGGAGCTGTCAGGCAGAATGTTAAGTCTCAGTTTAATTCAGTTTAAACATTTAATTTCTTTTTATGAAAAACAAAAACTCCCAATGAAAGTGAATGGTGACCTACTGTAGGTGATACAGAGCATTTTTAACTCGACTCTGTCTAGCTGGCCTCCAAGCCTAGCCATGCAGTTTTCAGATGATTTAGCTGGTCCGTCAGCTGGTCTCACAGCTTGACCAGCTGAAGGGTGTCGAAAACAGGGGCGTTGCTAGCATTGGATGAAGGAAGGGTCATCGCAGGGAGTACCTATGAAATATGCGGCAGATCTACTCTTGCAGCAGTACCTATGAAAGATCCAGAATAGATATGAGGCTTCAAGACCCCCTCTTGCAACGCCACTGGTCGAAAACTCCTCTTAAACCTGCAAAACAGACTAGCCTGACCAGTCCAGGACACCATCTAGGACCAGTTAAGACTGGTTTTCAAGAGGGACTCCAAATCCAAATACTCATCTCCTTGAGCTGAGGAATGCACTGGCCCCTCAGTGAGCTTGTGACTAATATTGCTGTAATATTGAAGTTGGGATGTGACTTAAGGCAACTGTAACCTACAAAACACTCCTCACTGCAGAAAATCGAACACTGATGGTTTATGCTCTAAAGCAACTGAGGGATTATGGCAAGTAGCATCTATGCACACAAAAGGATTGGGACTCCACACATACACAGACCCAATGAGACGAGCTGCGTGTCTAATCCTGAACACTAGACGATTCCCCAAGGAGGTGAGACTTCAAAAGGATTCCGCCCACAGCTACAAAGATAAAGCACCCCACAATTTTCAATTAACTAGTCTTTTTCATGTTCCGTTGTGTTCTTGCTGTTTGTTTTTCTTGTTTTCTTCCAATTCTATTTTCACTCATGTCTCTCTTTATCTTTCGGGGTAAAGGTGCCCGCACACAGAGGCAAACTCACACACAGTCTTTTTCATGCTGTGAGAAGCATATCAAATGCAGAGTTACGACTCTTTAAGTGTAAAGTTGACAAATAATGATAACGCCCAGTATCACAACGTTTGGATCATGGCCTTAGGCTATATGACCGACAGGAGCTGAAGATACTCGCCGCCAACCTAATAAACGCATGTGATTGTGAGTTTCTGACAATAATATTTAGAACCCCATAATGTCTGTAATATGTTTCTCCCTGGTAAATTACACAAGTATATGCCCTCAAGCCATCTGCAGGCTAAAGATATCAACGGACACATTTTTGCGCTAAGAAAAGCTAGACGCATTACAACAAATAAAACAGAACACAGATGTCTCAAGACACGTTTTTAAAAGTTGAAGTTCTTTTAACTTGATACGGCATCTAAAAAACATGGCACTTCTATGCAAGATGCAGAAAAAAACAGCGAGATGAGGCACAATTGTCAAAGAGATCCGTCTAGCGCATGTTTACATAGAAAACAATTGAAAACAAGACAGATAGACGCATAAAAAGTGTTTGGTGTGAATGTTCCCCTAAAATGACTTTCACATGACTCACATCGAGGCATCTACACACCGCTCAACACTAGTGTCAAGTGCTGTTTTGATCTCCACATGATGAGTATTGGAGATTGCGTCATGGAAGAGCAAATTTACAAGTTTACCAGGCAAGAAAGCAGGAGATATGCACAGGAAACATTGAAAACATGTATTTAGACAAGAGAAAAAAGTCCTGGCAATTACTTTGATACTCCCTGCTAAAAAATCCAACATTGCTGGTCACCAGCTTAAGTTGTGTTTTGTATGCTGGTGTCCCAGCATAGCATGCTGGTGACCCTACCAGGCTTTTTAATTAGCTAAACCAGCTTCACCTGAAAGACCATGTGGGTCAACCAACTTCACCAGCTGGGTTTTGCTGGTGAAAAACATGGCTGTGCTGGTCCACCAGCTAGACCAGCACCAAACCAGCACCAACCATCTTAGACCAGCATGAGAATTTCATACTGGTTAAACTGGATTTTTTAGCAGGGCTGCAGAAAGTAATGAGGACAAGTTTATATTAAGGTCCAAGGATGTTCTTAATGGATTTAAATGAGAAATTATAAAACAATTATGAAACATTCAATATCATACTGTATAGAATATTTCTTATATAAAATATGCCTCTTTGTACTCTACAAAACATAATTTGTGAGGTAAACTTTTATTTGTATAGCACCTTTCACAACACACATCGTTTCAAAGCAGCTTTACAGAAGATCAGACAGATTTATCATGTGTAAATAGACCTTATCCATGGTAGTGCCATCTTTGAAATTTAATGCAAATGACAACGAGGCTGTGAGAGACAGACTTACCATCTCTTCAGTGGCACACACAGTATAAACCTGTAAAACGCTCTTAGATCACATCTGATTTTCCACAACTCGTATTGTCTGGAGTTCTTTGTATACTGAATGTTCTTAGACAGATATTTTATCAATGTTTTGTCCACAGAATGATCAAAATACACTTTAAACTACAGTACAGCCCACTGAAGAGACAGTAAGTCTATCCCTCACAACCTCGTTGTCATTCCCATTAAAAATCAAAAACGGCGCTAGCGGGAATAAGGTCTGTTGTCCAGTAATCATTGGCTAATTCTTCGAAAGGCCAGCGGCAACAGGATCAAAGTTCAAATTGTTTGAACTTTGAGCACTGCGTTACAACACTTGACGGAAGCAAAACGTAGTGCTGGGGGTAACGCCAGTGTTGTAGTCGAGACTATCTCATCCAAGTCCGTGTCCAGGCCGAGGCCAGAGTAGGTAGAATCCGAGTCCAAAGGCTCCAGAGTCCATAAGACCAAGACCATAAAAATATGGTCTCGAGACAGAGTCAGAGTTCGGTCTCGAGTACTACAACACTGGGTAATGCTGAAGCATCACTCCACAGACTTCAATGTATTTGGCATGCTGACACAAGTGATGTACATTCCCTTTTAAATGGCTGTTCAGACCAAAGACGTTCCTGCGGCAAATGCGTTGCAGCGTAACAAATAAAACAGTATGCAGGTGACTCAGGATGCTTTTTTAAATAAGTTAAAGTACCTTTAATTTGAAGCAGCAATTATAAAAAGCACCGCTCCACAAGAGACAGAAAAAACAGCGAGACTCGGTGCTATGGTCAAAGATGTCTGTCCAGCATATGTTTACATAGAAAATGATTGAAAAACAGCACAGATGGATGCAAAAACCTGTTTGGTGTGAAAAGCCCCTAAGAAGGCTAGATGTCCACCATTAAATGAAATTGAAAATAAAATGAGAGTGGCAAGTCAAATGGAGTCAATCCAATAAGTCAACAAATAATTGACATGCTTACAAAGAAGGGGGCGTTATTCCACGATGAAGCAGGGTTTATCCCTGGAAAAGATTTGATGACAAGGCAAATTGAGAGGCGCCTTGACAGGCAGTGAAGTGCTGACAGCTTCCGACACACTTGCATGCTAAAGTGAGTAAGCGCTTGAGAGCCTTCATTCTAAAAAGTTGCATCATGAGTGACGAGGTTAAAACCCGCAGGAGAAATGAGCTTTTCTTATATAATTCAACAGGAGTGCTTCTATATGTGTTTATAAGGGGGAGAGAGAGAGAGTTTGAACATGATCTTCCATATAAGCGAGACGTTAAAACTCTTAATTGCCCTATTGAAACTCATTGGGTGTGACATCAAAAAGACATAAAAGGGGAAAAAAGCCAGTGAGGCATCTCCTTGATTAAGGGCTTAATAAAATGGCTCTGATTTGCATATTAATTGATATGCGGGTAGCAGAGAGTGACCAGGGATGCAAGCTGTCTGGATGTGGCAGAGTCCTTCAAATTCAAACTCTGTCTAATGTCGACCCTCACGGAGTCGCAGGACACGTCAAATGATATTTAGACAAGTTGACAGTGATGTGTTCATTACCAGCTGCCCTGGCCTACTCTGCAAATGTATGCAAGTTTAATCATACCCACAAGACAACAGGAACTTGTCAAAATGACAAAATATGAAGTAGAAATATGACAAGGTTTACCTCAGCAGATCCAGACTCTGGACCAAATATCAAAAGCAAAATTGATGGATTTTGTGGACGGTCATCCGTACTGTAAAAATTAAAATATACTCTGGGCACTATTTGTGGATTTTGGGAGATCCTCCAGGTACTTTAAAGGAGCCTCAATTATCCTATTAATGTCCTCAAGCAACAAGATACAGTATATTTTCAAGTGCCTCAAAGTCTTTTTCTTATAATGGGGTTACTGAAGGAACCATTGACAGTCCTTGAAATTCTTTTGAGTTCTTGCAAAAACTAAAGAGCACATTTCTCAGAGAACTAAAAGGGTGTCTGAAGGATCTCCAGAGGGTTTCACCAGAGTAAGGTGAGGTCATCTTTCCACACAGCCAACGTACCCTTGTACAGATACTTAGGGGGATGGTTTGAGGTGCGTAGATATGAAGAAGTGAGGATTGTCTTTCTGTGAGTGGTTTGCAATTGATGGAAAAGCTTCCAGCAAAGCAAAAGTGTGGCCTTGGCATGCTCTTGCTTCTTTGACAATACCTGGACGACAAAGGAGGACAAGCATACCTACACTGTAAAAATAAGATACTTGAGGCACTATTTGGGGTTCCTCAACTGCCACACCGGCAGAACCCTCTGGAGATCCTCCAGACACCCTCTATTAGTTCTCTGAGAAACTTACTTAGTTCCAGCAAGAACTCTATGGACTTTCAAAAGTTCCTTCACTAGCCCCATCATGAGAAAAAAAGGCTTTGAGGCATTTGCAATATGTATTGAATACATTCAACACCAATCTCACCTATGAAGCCATTCTGGTGTTGAATTTGGAACCAACTGATTCAAACACGCTCTATCAAACTGGACTTCAAAAGCACAGCCGCTCACATTGAAATATTCACTCTCTCACAAGAGTCCTTGCATCTTCACAAAGTCCCTTTGCAGTCAGCTGATGCTGCAAACACTCCACTTCCCTCATGGTCTCTGTAGTTTCAACTCACAGCAGCTGTCAATCAAAGTCTAGTGGAAAAGAAGGATGTTTCTATGGAACACGGGGCCAAGAGTTCATGCTGGGAGAAGATGCATTATGCATAACAGCAACAAGGAGAACACCTGAGCAGAAATAGCGAAGGCATGCTGTGAATAAGGGATGATAGGCGCACTGCAGTATGACAGTCATGGGAAGAAAAATCTCCAGAGCGATGACAAAGCACTTCTGATGCAGAACACTGCACACATCTATAGTGTATTCTTACAGATGTGTAGTGTTTAGGTCTTTATCAGTGTATGATTAGATGTGAGCAGTTAGATGAAAGGTCAGTTGTTCCTCCTCAATTTGTGTCACTGTAAGTACTAGTTTATGATGAACCCCTTGTGTTGTAGTACTCGGTTGGAGCTACAAAACAAAGCCATCATATTTTATTAACCACTTCACAACTTGTCATCAAGGTATGAGGGTCACAAAGTGAAGGAAGCAATATAATAAAAATCAAAGATACCCATTAGGTGCTTTTCCATCATTAGGTCAAAGGGTTTATGTTTCTGGATCGTGCTGTTCTTTCTGTACCAATCCAGGCTCGTTGACACCGTTATGGTTTCTTTTTCCATTGTGATGTTGCAAAATCAGGGTTAGAACTGACCGAGCAAGTGCTACATCACTAAAGCCATTTAACCAGTATGGTTCTCTGTCCTGAGTAGCTAGCTAACCATGCTGAGAAATCCGAGTCAGTAACCATTTGTAATTGTTCTGAATCACAGTGGAAATGCTACTGGAAACTTTACTCGCCTTGTTCAGTACCGTTCGGCCCAATGGTAGAAAAACGCCTATAGCCACACTGGCAGAACCCCTTGGAAAACCTCTAATGTACCCTTGCAAAAGGGCAGCTCTCTGATGAACTTACAAAATGGAACTCTTTTAGTTCCTACAAGAATTGTAAACACTGTCACTAGTTCGTCCTGTAATCCCATTATAAAAGAAAAGTTTTGAGGCAGTTGAAATACAGTATTTTGAAGTTCTTAGTACACATCAGGTTATTTAAGGCACTTTGAAAAGGAAGTCTGTCTAAATGTTCTCCCTTAGAAAAGGTCTCAAAGGGTTCCACCAGTGTGGCAAACGGAGGAAGCCCAAACTGTGCCTCAATGTTGTTTTCATTTATACAGGGAAGGCCAGCACTTTGGTACTTAAAAATAGCAGTACAACATGTGATATTTCTGCATTGCAAATAATTTTCTTGTAGATGTAGTAGTGTAATAGAAAAACAACAGACCCAACTGTCATGACATGCACGCTGCTTGTTCTGAGTAATTGACTCATTCATTGAAAGGGGCGTGTTCAAAATAATGGCAGTGTGGAGTTTAATTAGAGAATTCATTCATTCTGTGAAAAAAAAAAAGGTGTCATTAATTGTCCTTTATTAAGGAAGAAGGGAAGCAAATGTTTCACACATTGTTATAAAATATATTTCCTTCTCAATTGCTAAGTAAAATGGGCCGTTCCAAACATTGTTCGGAGGAACGACATAATTTTATTAAAAAGTTGACTGGAGAGGGGAAAACGTATAAAGAAGTGCAGCAAATTACAGGATGCTCAGCTAAAATGATCTCAAATGCTTAAAAATGGCAACAAAAATCTAAATAATCAAAGATGATCTAAAATTACCTGAAAGTACCGTTACAGTCAGAAGACGTCTGATTGAAGCTAAGCTATCAGCAAGCAGCCCCCATTATGCACCATTGTTGAAAAAACAGCATGTGCAGAATCGGTTCAAATTTGCCAAGGAACACATCGATTGGCCCAAAGAGAAATGGCGTAACATTCTGTGGACTGATGAGAGTAAAATTGTTCTTTTCGGGTTTAGTGGTCATCGTCAGTACGTCAGGTGACCCCCGGGTACTGAATTCAAGCCACAGTACACTGTGAAGACAGTGAAGCATGGTGGTGCAAAAATCATGGTATGGAGATGTTTTTCATACTACAGTGTTGGGCCTATTTATCGTATACCAGGGATCATGGATCAGTTTGAATACATCAAAATACTTGAAGAGATTATGTTGCCCTATACCGAAGAGGAAATGCCCCTGAAATGGGTGTTTCAACAAGACAACGACCCCAAACACACGAGTAAGTGAGCAACATCTTGGTTCCAGACAAAAAGGATTGAGGTATTGGAGTGGCCAGCTCAATCCCCTGAATTCAACCCCATTGAAATCATGTGAGGAGACATTAAAAATGTAGTTTCTGAAGCAAAACCCAAAAATTCACAGGAACTGTGGAATGTAGTTCATTCATCCTGGGCTGAAATACCAGTTTCTAGATGCCAGAAGTTGGCTGACTCAATGCAACGCAGATGCACAGCAGTTATTAAAAACAATGGTTATGCAACTACATATTATTTCAGTAATTTAAATTGAAGTTAAATCTTGAAAAATGTCGACACTGCTATTTTTTTAAACACATTAATATTCCTTTTCTTTGCTTCCTGTAAAGAATAACGCAGACTTGATAAAATTTGTTAATGCTCTGATTTGGAATTGAATGTGTACTGTTTCCACTACATTTGAAATATGGAAATAAAAGCTATTAAAAAATATTTGCACTTTATTCACTTTTATTAACGCACTGCTATTTATTTGAACACAACTGTAGGTTGCACGAAAAATATTTCAAAACAACCATCTACCTTAAGTGGTAAAACTGTTTAAAGTACTTTAATTGCCCAAATGTGTTGTGCAAAGACTTCACATCACCCATATCCTAGTTTCAAAATGTAAAGGACACAAATAAACTTGGTTTAAAACAGGACCGATTAAAAATAAATAAATAATAATAATAAAAAAATCTACCCATAACCCTATGCATAAAGTGGTTTCAAAACTGCCCCAATCTTTAGAGCCTTCCATGCTGATGTGGTGTATACCAAGATCTCGAGTTCAAGCACAATCCAAGAATGTCTTTAAACTCCTAGGAGGAGGGTATTTCCATGACAGCCACCCGCAATGAGACAGCAAAGAGTGGGAGTATGTCCTGAGACGAAAGGCAACTGCCACCAGTGGCTGTGGCAGTGTCATATCCCACACACATTATCCTTGTATTATCTGTCCTTTATCAAAGCCTCAGGTATGTCTCTTGGCGACCAGGGAGTGAGAGAGCACAGTTTTTGTGTGTCATGCTTTGCTGTGTCCAAAGATTGGACACTAGAGAGGAGCTTATCATAACCCAGAGCACAATTCCCCAACACACACACATACACAAGTTTTATTGCAGTTTCCAAATCCCCAGTGGTAGCTTCCTCCACCATCCTTCTTTTCTCAAATGTTTAAAACAATAGCAGTTAAAGGGAAGCTTGGATCTTATTCAAAATTAAGCCAGACCACAAACACATGGTTCTAGTTTATTGAAGTTCAGACGTCATATTTTCCACAAATGTTTAATGAACTAATTTGCTACCTTGGTCATTTCTTTTCTTGGAAAGAAGTCAAATATAAAATGAAACAGTGCTCATCTTAGCTTGATTTTGAAAGACATGTTTCTATAACAAGTGATAGATAGGCAGACTAATTAATCAGACAACATTTGGCCACATTATTATTATCATCTGTATTGCATTAACTCTGCCCACTTCGCCAATAAACGAAAGTTCGTCGCCACCGGTCAGAAAGTTTGCGTACAGCCTTACGCAAAGATGAAATAAATAAGAGCTGTATATTATTTGCCAACATTAAATAGTAATACATAAAGTGTGAATTCAGGTAAATTTGACTTCTTTTTGATAGTTAAAGCAGCTCATACAGTGAAGTGTACACCCAAAAACTCATTTCATTTTAATGAACACTGGCTCCATCTTTTCATTACAATGCCAGTCGTTAGAAAAGATGAACATGCTTTTCTCATAGCACTCATGAAAGCGCAACGGACGTTCAGACTGTCACTGAAAAACGGCTTAAATCGTTGGTTGTTTTCACCAAAACCTATCATCTATATGCCTTCAGAAGAGACTTATGAAGGAATATGAGTCACAAAATTGCATGGACTACTTTTGATACTTTTTGACCCATTTGTTAAGCTTTAAATTGAGGCCCTTTCAACTGTCATTGAATCGAAAAGATGGTCTGCATCTGTGATATTCATTAAAACATCTCCTTTTGTATACCGCATGAAAAAGGCATGCGGGTTTGGAATATTCATTTTTGGGGTGGACAGTTCCTTTAATAGCTCAAAATAATCTGAATTAGCCGACTCTAACCTCCTCAAACAGATTTGAAATGAGGTTGCTGCAATAGAATTGACTGAACTTTTGTAATGAAGCACAGTATTTTAGTCTTTTGAAGAAAATATGGCATGGGCTTATCTAAATGTTCAGCAGGTGCAAATCACAACTCTGATCGCTCAGAAGTAGTGATAGCACACCTCTCCACAACAAGCTGACCGAGTTCCGTGTTGGACTTTAGTACTTGGGGTTAAGGGTCAAATTTAAACCCCTAACCCAAAGTATGAGATATAACAAAAAACATAAGCCGTAGCAAGCACATCTACATGTGCTACCCTATGAAGAAAGAAAAAGAATCCAAACAAATTCAATTTAAATCTTTCCAACATGTGCGATGTTTATTTGAACAATTCCGTTACCAAATATCTATTAAATATACATCTCTCATTCAAGTTCCAAGCATCAGAGTAGACAGATAAACTCCAGCTTTTACAAGCGCCTTTGAAATGCCCCACGTCTCGCCCCTTTAAAGGCCCCCAGGCTTTTGGCTCTCATGGACTGACTGGACAAAATGGGGAAAAAAACAAAACAAAAAAAAAACATCGGAAGCGAGACAGAGGGAGAAAACAAGCGAGAGCATCTCCATAGCAATAGCATGACTGTAAATCTCAGCATATGAGGAGCACTGGGCTGTCACTCCAGCATATGAAGAACATTAGATGTAGGGTTAGAAATGATTTTAGAAGCCATCTTGCCTTAAGTGTTACTTCCACAAGACAAGAATCATAAATTACAGTCCAAAGGTTGTTTTTACATTGTTCATATAAAGAATATTTAAAATAAAAATACACTTCTATAACTCCTATGCAACAGTTTTGAAGGTCTGCAGTATCAAGTTGGTTTGGTGAATAAGCCTGTTGGCACTAGCAAACACGTTTAACGCCCTGGAGAGAGGGAGAGAGGGAGAGAGAGAGAGAGAGAGAGAGAGAGTTACATCTGAAACTATATTATTTGTTTTACTACTACAATGTTATAGATATTTTATTTACTGGTTCTTTGTTGCGTTGATTACCATGGCATGCTTTGATATCAGCACAAAAGATCACAAACACTATACGATGTCATTTCCATTATGAATTCATAAATTCTTTAAACTTAGCAAGGAAGACCACAAGATGTAAAAAAAAAGGGGGTCTTGCTAGGGCTGGGCAATATGGCGATATATTTTTTTTCATATAGTTCGAGATCAATATTTATCACGATATACATTTCATATCATTAATGGGAGCAGAACTGCATTCTACATGTTTGTTAGTCCTCAAGAATGAATTCAACATAACTTGTTTGTTTACAAGTAAACTCCATAGGGTAAGCTACCTTTAAAGTACACTCAGTTTAGAATTTAATCCTAAATAAGGTGTGTGACCTCTTTTTGATTAAAATTAGCCAATTTCATTATCTTCAGCTGATGTCTGACTCCACTGAAACACTTTGTGACGTTTCATTGTTCAGCTCAGCAGGTGGTGGTAATGCACCATAAACTGGATTGCCAACCGGCAATAAACATCACCAGAAGAAAACTTTCCTGTGGCAGCACTATGGATCATGAAATTTTTGTGTATTTTCCATACTAAATTGTTTTAGATCTACAAACGAGATATAAAACAAAGACAATGAGTAAACACAAAATACAGTTTTCAAATATATATATTTTTTTAATTGAAGCAAACAAGTTATCCAACACCTGTATCACCCATGTGAAAAACTAGCTGCCCCCTTAAACTTAACAGCTGGTTGTGCCACCTTTAGCAGCAACAACTGCAACCAAACGCTTCTGATAACTGGAGATCAGTCTCTCACAATGCTGTGGTGGAATTTTGGTCCACTCTTCTTTGCAGAACTGCTTTAGTTCAGCCACACTGGAGGGATTTTGAGCATGAACTGCCCGTTTAAGGTCCTGCCACAGCATCTCAATCGGGTTCAAGTCAGGACTTTGACTAGCCCACTCCAAAACTTTAATTTTGCTCCATTTGAGCCATTCAGAGGTGGACTTACTCCTGTGCTTTGGATCATTGTCTTGCTGCATAATCCAGTTGCACTTGAGCTACAACTCATGGACTGGTGACCGGACGTTCTCCTTTTAGGATTTTCTGGTAGAGAGCAGAATTCATGTTTCCCTCAATTATTGCACGTCGCCCTGGAACTGAAGCAGCAAAGCATCCCAATACCATCATACTACCACCAACATGCTTGGCCGTAGGTATGATGTTCTTTTTGTGGAATTCTGTGTTTGATTTAACGGGACCCCTGTCTTCCAAACAGTTCCACTTTCGACTCATCAGTCCACAGAACATTCTCCCAAAAGGTTTGAGGATCATCAAGGTGTGTTTTGGCAAAATTCAGACAAGCTTTAATGTTCTTCTGGGTTAGCAGTGGTTATTGCCTTGCTACTCTTTCATGGATGGAATTTTTGGCCAGTGTCTTTCTGATAGTGGAGTCATGAACAGTGACCTTTATTGATGCAAGAGAGGCCTGTAGTTTCTTGGATGTTGTCCTTGGCTTTTTTGTGACTTCCTGGATGAGTCGTCGCTGTGCTCTTGGAGGTATCTTGGAAGGTCAGCCACTTCTGGGAAGGTTCACTACTGTGCCAAGTTTTCTCCATTTGGAGATAATGGCTCTCACTGTGGTTATTTGGAGTCCGAAAGCCTTTCTGTATTTCAATCGCCTTTTTCTTCATCGTTTCTGGAATTTCTTTCGACCTTGGCATAGAGTGCTACTGGGTGAAACCTTTTAGCCAAATTTATTCTGCTGAAAAAGTTCTATTTAGGTGATGATTTGATTGAACAGGGATGTCAGTAATCAGGCCTGGGTGTGTCTAGTCCAGCTGAACCCCATTATGAATGTTTCATAGATTTGGGGATTTAGTAACTAAGGGGGCAAATACTTTTTCAAACAGGCCCAGTTGGTATTGGATAACTTTTTTGATTTAATAAATACAATTATCATTTAAAAATTGTATTTTGTGTTTACTCAGATTGCCTTTGTTTTATGTTAGATTTTGTTTGAATTTTTGAAACAATTTAGTATGAGATATATACAAAAACAGAAGAAACCAACAAGTTTCACAGCACTGTAAATTGTACATAAATAAACAGCAATGGTGTTTGTGTCAGAGTTGTTGTTGTGTTCAGTCGACAGCTGTTATACTGCATTGTCCGTGCTGTCTTGTTCGTTACACAATGTTTAAATAGCCAGATCGCTAGCTGCTAGCTAGCGGCTACCGAACCTGGGCTGCGTTTCCCAAAAGCATCGCAAGCTAAAGTTGATCGTAGAGACCACTGATGCAAACTCTACTTAGGCTTACGATGCTTTTGGGAAATGCAGCCCTGATTGGTTTCCATTACAGCAGGGCTGCCTGCTAATACTTCCTAACAGGTTGATTTCACTTCTATGATTGTTAGCTCAGTGGTTCACAACCTTTTTTTGATGAACGCCACCCCTATTTCATTACATTACCCTCCTTTGAACGTCCCCATTGAGAACCCCTGAGTTAGCTAGTTGTATTACTTTGCCGAACTGCTTGCGTTTTTAGTGACACATACCTAATCCGATCGTCTAGATATAGAACATAGGCTAAATATCGAAAATTACTCAAAAGTTTATCATCGATATAAATATCGATATCGTTTTATCGCCCAGCCCTAGGTCTTGCAATGAAAAAACGTCCATACTTTCCGTCTTTGAAATATGTTTTCAGAGTGTCGCTGAAGCTTTTTGAGTGTTTCACAAACTCTTTCTTCTGATGCTCAAGTGCCTGGAAAACACAAAACCATTTGTTTCCTTCAGTAGGTGAAAGATTATTTTGTATTCGGTATCCCGAATAAATCCATCTCATAAATAAGCATATTATCGTGTGTAAAAGAGAGCGACTCACCCTTCTGTTCTGGTACTGGTATTTTCTGAAGACGTTGTTGACTGTATCCAGCAGTTCTTTTATGGCACTGGCAATGTCTCTGTGAATACCCAATAAATGTATGTTCAGATAAGCAGCACTGCTATTTCTGACAAGATTTTACTCTCTTATCCTTCTTATAAACACCTGGATACTTTCAGTCGAAGTTTGTCAGTGCTTTTCATGTGCAAGCTGCTTAAAAGATCACATTAAATTATTTATTTATTTAAAAGGAACAGTTCACCCAAAAATGAAAATTCTCTCATAATTTACTCACCCTCATGCCATCCCAGATATGTATGACTTTCGTTCTTCTGAAGAACACAAAGGTTTTTTTGTTTTGTTTTTAAATATCTCAGCTCTGTCTACACAATTCAAGTGAATGGTGACCAGAAATTTGAAGCTGCAAAAAGCATGTAAAGACCGCATAAAAGTAATCCAGTGGTTTAAATCATGTCTTCTGAAGTGATATGATCATTTTTGGGTGAGAACAGACCAAAATATAACTCTTTTTTTATATATAAATCTTGACATCAGCAGTCTCCTTGGCAATCATGATTTCAAGCTCGATTAAACTTCCTAACGCAATTTAGTGCTCTGCACATGCGTTAAGCACTAGGAAGCCTAATCGATCTTTAAATCATGATGGTGCCTAGAGACTGCAATGGCAAGATGTACAGTTAAAAGGGAGTTACATTTTGGTTGGTTCTCACCCAAAACCAATTGAATCACTTCAGAAGAAATGTATTAAACCACTGGAGTCTTATGGATTACTTTTATTCTGCTGTGCTTTTTGGTGCTTCAAAAGGTCTGGTCACCATACACTTGCATTGTATGTTTCGGTGCTGTAGGTCCATTCTTCTAAAAATCTACCATACGTTTGTGTTCAGCAGAAGAAAGTCATACAATCCAGGGTAGCAAGAGGGTGAGTAACGCCGGGTTCACACATCCTCCGCGAGTGTGGCGTGAGCGGCACGTGAGCAGGGCGGTCACGTTGGGACGTTCACATTGGCCACGTCTCTTCCGCAAGAAACAGAAGCGCCTCTGCACAGGAAATAAAGTTATCTATGGGGTCCCACGCCAAATTTTTCTTTTAACAAGGTTGTTATAAGCTGAGGTTATTGCTGCTTCAAGGACAACAGCAGGCAGTCACGTGCACTTGATATTCTTTATCATCATATTCTTTAGCATCTTTATCAGCAGCAAAAGGTCCGGCAGTTTATTAATTCTTTACTTATTTTATTGAGTTTACTTGCATGCGGACATATAAATTGTAGTGTACTATAGGTCCGGTTTTAATAATTTTGATTTGCTTTTGTGTGTTTTCTATAATCTCCTGATTATTTAGTGTTGTACTGCACCCAGAGCCACTGAGCTCAGCATGAGCCGCGCGGCAAAAATAGCCTTAATCTGCTCACTGCCGCGTCTGGGACGCTTCTGGAACGCGTCACCTCACGACTCACACTTGCAGTGTAAGCGGTGTCAACTGTTAATATAGGTGCAGAAACGAAAACGCACCGCTCACACCTCGCTCATGGAGAATGATGAGAGAATTTAAATTTTTGGGTGAACTATACTTTTAATAAATGCCCCTGGTCTTATTGTGAACCATTCACAATTTTTTTTTTTTTTTTTTTCTGCCAATGTAACTAGGAATGTGCAAAACTACATATTTTCTGATATTTATCTGATCAGTCACGTTTCTTTGCAATATTTGGTTGCAAAGCCCATCGTGAATGGGAAACAGACAGATATTCAACAAATAAACTGGCTCATAAACTTTAAACATACAAAAGTATAATTTCTACAATCATAGATGTAGGAATTATGCATAAAAACAGAAACATTGCTCAAAGCAGGTGATTTAAAGTGTGACAGTAATAGTTTCGAAAGTTCCTTGATCAAGGTGGTGAATTTGTTACAAAAGAAAGCAACTTCTCAAAAAGAGTTGACAGAGATGGTTACTGTTGGCACGCTAAAACTCTGAGAACTTGTGTGTCTAAGGGTGCTTTCACACTTGGTTTGTTTGCTTGGACCAAACCAGAGTCTGCCCCCCCCCCCGCCGCCGCCGGTCTCTGTTCACATCATATTTTTTGGGTCTGAACCGCAGCCCAATTACGTCATCAACGCAAGTACAAGTGGCAGCTGTTTACCACTGTAACTAGGCAACAACTCAAGAAGACATCAGCTTCACTGTGTTGGATTCACCACAAAAACTTTACATGCACAAAATGACAATTATGTTTGTCTGCCACGGATGCATTGAATGTGCAATGATAAGAAGAATATTAGCATTTGTCTGCCGCGAGCCCGAGGTTTCGTTGCAAGAGATGTGAAGAATGTGAGCTGCTCTCTGAAGGGGATTTATTTGCACACAAGCAGGTATGAGAAATGCATTAAACCATAGTAACTGCGATCGTGAGCCTGCAAAGATGCAAATTATACATCATCAATAGCGGTTCACTTCCGCGATTTGATACGATTGCATTCATATCTGTAGCAAACCGCACCAGAGTTCACCATTCACTAGAGAACCATACCCCAGACCCAGCAGCGGTTCTAGCTTGTTTGGCACCCTGGGCAAAACCCCCTTCAGCACCAACACCCCCCCCCAACAAAATTTGTTGACGGATGCCACCCATGTCGCCCATGCCTAACTCCGCCCCTGCCCAGACCATCTTTTCAAGCGGACACGGGTGCGGTTCGCGGGTGCGCACTAGGGCTGCAACTAACGATTATTTTGATAATCAATTAATCTAACGATTATTAGAACGATTATTCGACTATTCAGCGATTATTGCAACGATTAATCATTAGCTCTTAGCCGATTATTCAGCTTGTGCCCCAACTTAAAAGGTTACTAACAATAAAGAGGACAAAATCATCTTTTAAATATACCTCTAAATGACATTTGCTGAATTAAGGAAAAAAATACTTTATTAAATTTAATTCAGTAAAGAAATTTACTGCAAAAAATCAAATTGTTATCAAGTGTTTTTGTCTTGTTTTCCATTTAAAATTGTCTAAAAATCCTTAACAAAATACATTTACTTGAGAAGCAACATAAGATATTTAGACTTTCTTTAAGAGAATGTATCTTAAATATAATTGTATTTTGTATGTATACAAGTATTTCTTTTTACATAGTTATACTTCAAGTGCAGTAAAGACAAATATACATATATTCAAGATCTATTCTCTAAAAGCAAGTCTAAATATCTTATATGCTGCTTCTCAGGTGAATGCATCTTTTTAAAAGGATTTTTAGATATATTAAAATATTTGTATTTTTAATATTATATTCAACATTCTCAGATAACAATTTTTCTCTTCTGCAGTATAGCTGCTAAAGTAAATGTACATTGTTTTAAAGGAGTTTTAGACATTTATATTGGAAAACAAACCAAAACAAATCAAAAACGTATTTTGGTGCAATGTATAATGGGACGAAGACTACCCTCTCTCACCTTTGTTCACTTCAATCCAACTTTAACTCACCAAAAAAAAAAACAAACAAAAAAAAAAAAAAACTGCATATTGCCAATTTTCTTCATGATAAGAAATGCACAGTGACGTATATTATGATTCAATAAGTCGTGAGCCATCACGTTATAATCTAGCTGCATTAAGCGTGCGCGTTCGAGGGATGAGCATCCCCGCGACAGGTGTGCATCAGACGGGTGCAGTTTCAATCTCTCCCCCTAAGATCGAGACATTCACGTAACTCATAGAAGAGGTGCTGACCGCACAGAGAAATGGCAGTTTCGCAGTTTGTAGTTATTTACATGACCTGCCTCCATATTATTTGAACTTTAATAAAGCTATAATGCATTAAATATAACTGCAGATGTAACGCCGGGGTGTTTCCTTTAAAGATGCTCGACACGCAAGTTTTGCTTCAGCGAAGCGGCAGTTCCAGCTCCACTTATTCCACAATGAGAGTGCTTCTGTATTTACTTATTTTTTTATTTTTTCATTGTAATTCCCTCATACTTTGCGATCTACATCACCTGAAGCTGTCTGGATAGTTTAGAGTGCATCTCTCCTCGGTCAGGCGCGAACTGAAGTGCTGCTCTCACGCGTCATCATTAGTTTCATATGATCTCATGTTACATTAAATGAGATCAAACGACTATTCGACAACGGAAATTGTAAAAAAAATTTTATTGTCAATGTTGTCAAGAACGTCGACTAATCGCTTCAGCCCTAGTGTGCACCAGAGTTTGAATGACGTCAAAGTTCGGTTTGTTTGGGTGGTGTGAACGCTGTTTGCCAAACGTGGGTGCGCACCAAAAGTGATAGTGTGAAAGCACCCTAAATAAACCCCCTTTAATGCACTGTCGTTAACAACATTACAACTTATAATTAATAAATTAAATCTACATCCAGTTTACATAATTTCCCACTGAATGTCTATTCTGTTTTACTCAAAAATACATCAAACTGTGGGATTTAAATGTTTTGCAAATGTCATTTTTCTTTTTAAAGGCTGACTCAAATGTAAGGAAACAAAACTCAAGTCACATTAAAAAAACTAAACGCTCACTTGATTGTCTGCAGGAAACGGACTCGGTCGTTGATTTCGTCTGGGATTTTGCTGAGGATCTGTTTTAGTGCACGAGCTCTTTCATTCAGGTCCTGGAACTCCCGCTCGGGCCTGTCAATCATGTACTCTACACACACAAAAAACACGCCCACAGGAAACAATCAGTCACCATGGTAACAAATGTTGAGTTCCATCTAATGACCAGTCATTAAAATACCAAAGCAGAACACTTTAAGGGATAGTTCACCCAAAACTGAAAATTCTGTCATCATTCACTCAACTTCATGTTGTTGCAAACCTGTACGACTGTAACTCCTGTGGAATACAAAAAGGAAATATTTGGCAGAATATAAGCTTAAGTCACCATTTACTTATTACTGTACATGGAAAAAGGCACAAAGAAATTCATATGGGTTTGGAACAACATGAGGATGAGTAAAATCTTCTTTTTTTTTTTTTTTGGCTGAACAATTCCTTGATATTTTTTTTTTTTACTATTTTTTAAGAGGTAATCATGACTGACAACCATCTACATTACGAACCCTAATACATCCAAATGCTGAAATATAAAACAGACTGAAGAGATCTCTATTCCAACCCTAAAACGTCTATATTATCCTGTAGAATCCTGCAATTCAGTCAGTCTAACTAACACAGTCACCTCAAACATAGAAGTATACAAGGATAAATTACTGTTGAAACAGCAAAGCTAGGATTACAGAATTACAATTGGTTTAGATTGAATTTCAAGGTAAATTCAGAATTCTTCACAGTTTAAATCAACACAAGTGAGCAGTACCCGGAAACACCCGGCGTGTCTGTGCATTCATTAGCAGTATAAATCCAAATGTGTCAAACACTTGCAAAAAGGAAGAAATTTAACTATGAAGGAAAATACATTATCATCCCAATTGTTTTTTAATTCATGAGGAAACAGCTCCCCCCAGATACAAGAGGTGGCACTTTTAACAAGACTTTTGATTGCAAACAATACCATAGGAATCACCAATGAGACCTCTTTAATATCAAAATAGTTTCCCCTAGACAGCAATAAGATTCAAAGGAGACCTCTCTTTTGCAGGTCTCATAATTCTAAAAATCTTTGTAAAATCTTGGAGTTAAAAAAAACCTATATAACTCAACCTTAAAACAACAAACTTTTCCTCTGGGATACAGCATGTCTCTCTCCCTCTCCAAAACCTGAAAAATTAAACAAACCTTCAACATCGTCAGCAGCCATGCGTAATAAAGACTCTGTGAAGTTGATTTCCACGTTCTTCTTCTCCAGAATCTTCATGATAATGTCCTGAGTCAGTCCGGGGTTCTCCTTCTCTGCCTAACACAGACAGAAACGCAGAGCACACGTCAGTCCAAAAGTTTTGTTTGTTTGTTTTTTTAAAACCATTCCAGCTTTTATGGCTATTCTTAAGATGTAATCAGGTTTCAATAGAATAATAGGAAAAAACAACTAAATACCTGTTTAAATAGCATTTTTAATAAAAAATCTAAACCCGATTCTGGACTGACATTGTTAAAAACCATTTTAAGGGCGTCAGTAAAATAGAAAAAAAAACTATTATTGTGCCGCATTCCGTTTCGCAATGAAACACCCCGGCGTTATATCTTTAAAGCATCCTTTATTAAAGTTCAAATAATAAGGAAGCGGGTTATGAAAATAAACTCTGAAACTGGCATTTCTCTGTGCGGTCAGTGCCGTGTTTGAGTTGCGTGAAGTGACCGGGGAAGAGATTGAATCTTCTCCCGGCAGATGCACACTCTGGTGCGGGGACACTTGTCACCCCGTCAACCTTGTCAAGCGCGTTTGTTGCAGCTAGATTATAACGTGATGGCTCGCGACGTATTGAATCAAAATGTGTGTCACGGGGGGCCTGGGTAGCTCAGTGGTAAAGATGCTGGCTATCACCCCTGGAGTTCGCTAGTTCGAATCCAAGGGTGTGCCGAGTGACTCCAGCCAGGTCTCCTAAGCAACCAAATTGACCCGGTTGCTAGGGAGGGTAGAGTCACATGGGGTAACCTCCTTGTGGTCGCTATAATGTGGTTAGTTCTCGGTGGGGCGCGTGGTGAGTTGAGCATGGTTGCCACGGTGGGTGGCGTGAAGCGCGCCATGTCTCCGTGGCAACGCACTCAACAAGCCACGTGATAAGATGCGTGGGTTGACAGTCTCAGACGTGGAGGCAACAGAGATTCATCCTCCCCCACCCGGACTGAGGCAAATCACTACGCGACCATGAGGACTTAAAAGCACGTTGAGAATTGGGAGAAAAAAAAAAAAAAAAAGTGTCACATTCACTGTGTGAAGAAATCGATGATACGCAGCTCTATTAAAGAGCACCTATTATGGTTTTTAAACATGCCTAATTTTGTTTTAAAGGTCTCATACAATAGATTTACATGCATCCAAGGTCAAAAAACACTTTGATTTGCTCAAATTTAAATTGCAGCATTACCTTTATTTTCCCCAGTGTCAAACACGACTCATTCAATGATCCGTTCTAAAGGTTTCATTCTAAACTCCTCCTTTCAGAGAGCCTACTCTGCTCTGATTGGTCAGATATCCCAGTCTGTTGTGATTGGTCTACCGCTTAGTGTAGTGTTTGAGGGCGGGTCAAAGCTGTTCGCGAGCAGCCAATGAAGACCAGAGGCGGGTTTTTTGTTACCAAATTACGTACGTTAGTACAGGAATTAAGTCTGGAATTACTAACGACTTGTTTCAGGTGTTCAGAATCATTCTTTCTTTTGGGAGTCAATAACACCATTTGTCATGCACTTTGATTTTTGCAGACTTTTTTACATTCACAAACAGCTATATAACACACTACATGAAAGGTAATATTTGAAAAACTATAATAGGTGCTATTTAAGAAGTTTTGTTTTTTGTGAGTTAAAGATGGATTAAAGACCAAGAAAGACTTCAGCCACAACTGCCAGAAGAATTGTTCGGGATACAAAGAAAAACTCACAGGTAACCTCAGGAGAAATACAGGCTGCTCTGGGAAAAGACAGTGTGGTTGTTTCAAGGAGCACAATATGACGATACTTGAACAAAAATGAGCTGCATGGTCGAGTTGCAAGAAAGAAGCCTTTAGTGTGAAAGTGCCACAAAAAAGCCCGGTTACAATATGTCCGACAACACCTTGACACACCTCACAGCTTCTGGCACACTGTAATTTGGAGTGACGAGACCTAAATAGAGCTTTATAATCACAACCGTAAGCGTTGGAGAGGGGTCAACAAGGCCTATAGTGAAAAGAATACCATCCCCACTGTGAAGCATGGTGGTGGCTCACTGATGTTTTGGGGGTGTGTGAGCTCTAAAGGCACGGGGAATCTTGTGAAAACTGATGGCAAGATGAATGCAGCATGTTATCAGAAAATACTGGCAGACAATTTGCATTCTTCTGCACAAAAGCTGCGCATGGGACGCCCTTGGACTTTCCAGCATGACAATGACCCTAAGCACAAGGCCAAGTTGACCCCCCAGTAGTAACAGCAGAAAAAGGTGAAGGTTCTGGAGTGGCCATCACAGTCTCCTGACCTTAATATCATCGAGCCACTCTGGGGAGATCTCAAACGTGCGGTTCATGCAAGACGACCAAAGACTTTGCATGACCTGGAGGCATTTTGCCAAGACGAATGGGCAGCTATACCACCTGCAAGAATATGGGGCCTCATAGACAACTATTACAAAAGACTGCACGCTGTCATTGATGCTAAAGGGGGCAATAAACAGTATTAAGAACTAAGGGTATGCAGACTTTTGAACAGGGGTCATTTCATTTTTTTCTTTGTTGCCATGTTTTGTTTTATGATTGTGTCATTCTGTTATAACCTACAGTTGAATATGAATCCCATAAGAAATAAAAAAAGTGTTTTACCTTCTCACTCATGTTTTCTTTAAAAATGGTACATATATTACCAATTCTCCAAGGGTATGCAAACTTTTGAGCACAACTTTAAGTGTAAATATAAGTTAATAGACCTGCTGCCATCTATTGAGTCATTATGATAATCAAACAACCATAACAAGAAAATGAGAAAACACTTACTTGACTGGGTAACTTTAGTAGCTTTAAAAAGTATTTATGTATTATAATCAGAGTGAAGGTCAGTAGTCGTTTTATGTTGCATTTCATTCTGAATGTTTACTTGAATACTTGAAACTGCTGTTAAAAACTTTTAAAGCTGTTAAAAAAAAGCACTGAATTTTCTTCATTTGTATTTTCCGTTCTATTATTTTTAATCTATTTCTATTCATTGCTGTTTTTTATTATTATTTTATTACTGACTGTTTACTAGTCTTGAATAATTAAGAACTTGAAAACATCTTGCTGCAATAACAAGATGAAAAAGTAGATCTCATTCCATAGACGTGTGAGCATCCCTGCTGATAATGATGGTGATGGAGGCATTCCTTTATTTGGCTACCATACGTGACATAAAATAATTACCATATGACAATAGCCTCCTCCCCTACCAAGTACAGTTTACGTTTCTAGTTCAAGGAAATCCATTGTTAAAAAGACATGTTTTTTTTTGTTTTTTAAAGTTCAAATAATGCATGATGTTACCAAAGTCAATGATTAATCGTGTTAAATAATTGTGATCTCAATATTGACCAAAATAATCATGATTATGATTTTTGCCATAATCGAGCAGCCCTAACAACCACCACTTCTGAAAAAGAAATGGCCGGTGGTAAAAATTGGAACAATATAACTGATGACAACTCAGAAGTCATGCATAGCATACCAGTATTTGGTTTCATCATTTGCCCAACTTATCAAATTCATCAAATCTTGAAACTGGGTGACGACAGCCGAAAAGGAATTTCAGAGGTGTAGAAAGTTATTACATTTTGATGAAAAATTGTGAAGACAAATATAGAAATATTAAGAGGACAAAAATATAACATGCACAGACGAATCGTGCACAATACGATCAGGAATGTTTATGAAGAAAGTAAATAGGGGTAAAATGTTGATTTAAATTATATTTTCAGACACAATAAAAGGGATACTTGACCCAAAAATGAAAATTCTGTCATCTTCATGTCGTTCCAAACCCATATGACTTCATTTCTTCCATTTAGGACTGACAGCCTCAGTCACCATTCACTTCCATTGCATGGAAAAAAGATGCAAAGAAGGTGAATGGTGACTGAGATTAACATTCTGCCTAACATCTCCTTTTGGGTTCCATGGAAGACAGAAAGTCCTGTGGCTATGGAACTACATGAGAGTGAGTAAACAATGATAGAATTTTTAATATTGGGTGAACTATCCCTCTATAAACATATCAAGTATACAAATCTCAACTCAAGAATGCAGAGCTCTCCTGCTCTCGTAATGACCAGCACATCACGTCTTCTCACCTTTATGAAAGCCGCTCTCAGAGTCTGTGCTGCAGACATATTCACTCTCTCCAGCTGTAACAAACACACACACATTGGTTTATGAGGACTCTCAATAGCCATAATGTATTTTATACTGTACAAACTGTATATTCTATCCCCTAACCCTACTCCTAAACCTAACCCTCACAGAAAACTTTCTGCATTTTTACATTTTCAAAAAAACATTGTTTAGTATGTTTAAGCCTTTTGGTTTATGAGGACACTTGAGGTGTCCTCATAAACCCCGTTAATAGCATAATTACATGTGTATAATCTAGAATAGTGCTAGTGAATTGTCCTTGTATACCATATATACCTGAACACACACACACTTTTATAGCAAGATATAGTAGGTTATTTAGTTTTAGTGTTGCATTCATTATAACCACATTAAAAATGGAAATAGTTTGTGGTGGGTGTGGGTTTTGCTTCTAATTAGACATCTAAATAAATCCACACAAGTACATGTAGGTCTGGTAAGTAATGTGTGCTGTTTGTTATCTATCAATGTAGAGTATCAGAATTAAATTTCTGACTTGATTAGCAAATCATACAAATGTGATTTAAATGTCTATTTTAACATGTGTTATTCCACATTCTAATTGAACAATCAAGCATTTTTGGTTTAAGAATTTTGTATAATGACCACTTAACTCTTTAACTGACCATTGTCCCAGACAACCGATTTCCTACATTGCTGTGCTAGATTTATGTCTCTTTCTTTTCACAGGATAAAATAATTTCAGCTCAATATTTCATATGGATATTAGGATATTTCCTGGCCATTTATTTTACAAGTAGTCATTTGATAAGTGGGATAAATTGCACAACTAGAGGCACCATACGGAATTGCAATAACGTGCAACAGTCCACTGCCCGCCCACTTTTTCAGCAGTCTTGGTTCCTGAAGTATTTTTCCCATTCATTTTTTTTCCATTGGGTTTTTATAAAATCCTTTAATACAGAGATGTAAGCCATGCACCAAACCACAATATTGCAAGCTTTGATTTGAAGCAAAAAATTATATGAAAAAGGGCAAAAAGAAAAAAGGTACAAGACTCTTTACTTAACATCTTGAATAAAGGGAATGAACTACAATCTCACGAAGAACTGCAAATGATGTAATAGTTAAAAATGATGGAAAATTATAAAACGTATGATTTAAAGTTAAATACAAGTATCAAGTATACGTACGTAAGGGATAACCATGATGATGATGATCAGGATAGCAACAGGCTTTCTAGGGCTGCACGATTATAGCAAAAATCATAACTGTCGATTATTGCCCTCGATATTGTAATCGCGATTATTTATGTCGATTAAAATATTAAATTACCGCGACGTCACAAAGTAAGCAAACATGTGCTTCTTCAGAGTAGCAGGTTTCAATGGTGGATATGAGCTGCGCTCCAGTTTCTTTTAAGCATTATATTGTATTGTATTTTATATTGTAATAATGTTTATGGTAATATATCTACGGTATAGAATAAATTAAATTATTGCTAAATTACTGCTTAAATTATTAGTCCACGTACAGTAAATAATATGGCATATTCAATTTTCAAACTTATTAACAGCCGATTTAAATCGACCAAGTTACTGCGTTCAGTAAGCCCTTTGGTGCCGAGACAGGGGACCATTCATCCCGTTAGATCGTCAGTGGTGATCTTGTTCATGCAAGATCATCGTCAGATCATTTTGGCCTCAGTGGGTGCACTTTGGAAATTAAAAACAGTCATTTGCGATCGGAGTTTGTGCGATTCGTGAAAATGTTAAATCTACTAATACCAGCTACGTGGCAAATGGGTCTTATTAGAGCAGACGCGATAACAATGACGGTGATTCCTGAAATATGCTATTCATGCCGTATTTTTTATGTTGGCTACACTTCCAAAACACACTTAGAACAGTTAATCTGAATTACTTTATTGCTATTTTGTACAAATCAAATTCACATTGTCCTACTTATTAACATGACAAAACAAAACTGTTATTGCATTTTTAATAAACTGTACACAGAAATCGAGCAACGTGACAAACTCTCCCATTACAATGACTGCTGTCACTCACTGCAGGTTTACACGGTTTGAGATCTGCATTTTGACGCGAGCTCAGTGACGCTCCGCACAATGTTCTGCACTCTCGCGAATGCTCTCATTAAAAACAAAGCTGTCTAATCAGCATAATAAATCAATTATTTACACCGCATCTGTGCCTTGATTAGAACGGGATCGTTTTAGTTTTGTCGTGTTGCTCATTTTCAGTGTATTTAACATCTACATTCAAAGCGAGCAGTGCGATACGCAATGAGTACAAAATAACTCCAAAGTGCTTTTCGCTCTTGTTCTACAGCTTCTTTTCAAGTGTCAGGTGATGTTTCTTCAGTATTAATTCTCGTGTGCCACGCGAACAGAGCTAGAACATAAAGCAAGCATCTGGGCATTCAGACGGTTTAAAACTTGCGCATTAGGATCAGTTGTCATTACAGATAGGATGGAGGACTGATCAAAGTGGCTCTGATTGGCCATTGCCATTTCAGCGCTCAACAGACATGTTAGTTATTGGTTAGAGTACTCAACCGCCGCAAAAACACGTTGTAAATAGAAACCATTGACGCAACAGGAGCAGACTTAAATTGAACGCTGTAATCGTCAGTTTTCACGGTTACATAATCGTGGCAGCCATAATCGTAATCGCGATTTTTTTTTTCCGATTAATTGTGAAGCCCTAAGGCTTACTGTACGTTATCCCACTTATTACACGGCTGCTAACCAAATAAATAAATACATGTTAAAGATCCAACCTATTACAAGAATACTTGCCAAATAAACAACTAAATGGATATGAAACATTGATTTGTGTTGAAATCATGTAATTATGTGAGAAGAAATAAATCACTAAATAGCTAAATAAAAGTTTTAGTAATTAATGACTGTCTAACTGCTCATTATGCATCTTATCACAAGACTACTTGCCAAATAAATAAATGCACACGAAACACTGATTTGGGTTGAAATTATTTCATAAGCTTACTTGAAGAGATCACACAGTGATCCAGGGAGCAGGAAATATGGCTCGCAAAGCCCAGATGAGCGGTCTGATTCATGGATGTGCAGTTGTTACCGAGAAATATCAGACCCCTAGATGGCGCCATTCAGAATAAAGTATTCCAGAGAGCCATGAAATAATAACATCGATTAACAACCTCATAGCTCAGGGTAGGTCTGTCTTTATAGGTTTATAAGTTTGCATTAAAAATCAATTCCCTTATGGAGAAAATAAATTAGATTTTTACTCCAGGAACCAGACTGTTGCGCTCTATCATAATAAAAATAACCTTTATCTTTAAACAGTATTTATTAGATGGATCAACTCAGTTCACTGGCTGGATTGACAACAAATCTTAATTTGTTGATTAAATACTGGGACAACCAGATCTGCCCTTCTCAGCATAAATATACAGAAGAGATTTGTGTGACTACACTTGAAGCAAAGCAAATGTAAAACTACAGGCCTTCCTGAGCATGTGGGTGTGCTTCATTTGCATCGCCTAATCCTCCATTCCTAAAACTTCTTTCTGTTTGTGTGTCTCAACATATCCGTGACTGAACAGAACCAACCAGCGTACAAGCCAGTCAAATACTGTTACCACCGTACCTCATTGAAGACAGGGTACATCACAGCGTAAAGCGTCATGGAAACCATCGAGGTCGCGTTGGCTTCATTCTTCATCTCTTCCATTGTCATCCTCGGCAGGGTGTGGAAGGGACGGGGTGGAGTGTCATTCACTCCTGGGGGGGCTCACGATGAGAGGGGCCCAGACGATCCCTAATACACAAGAGCACCGTGAGGAAGAGATTATAAAAGGGTAGCAGTATTCCATTTCACAAGTAAGGAAATGACATTTTCAACCTGCGTTCAAATGGTAGACGTGATAGCCATGGGAAAACGCCAAGTTTTCGATGGAACCTGTGAGTTTTGGCCAAATTAGGCCCCTCAAGATTAAGGTATTAGTCATGTGCTGGGTGTAACAAAAATAAAAGTTATTTCCTGGTCGTCACACAAATGCCTTTATGATGACAATGTTATGAAATAGCCTTCTCAAGCTGTATGGCCCAAAGACAACAGCAATTTGACAATATATCAGAGCTGCACACTTGTGATAAAAATCATAATTGTCGATTTTATCCCTTGATATCGTAACTGCAATTAATTCTGATTAATGGAAATGACATTCTACTGCACTATAGTTAAGCTGTGTGTACTAGCTTTGTTTTGTGTAGGATACATCCAAATCAAGCACAGAAATGTTTTACATATTAATAAATCAAGACAGTGTCTAAATTAACAAGCAGTATGAAAAACGAAAATGATATTCAAATAATAACATTAAAATTATTAATAAATAAATTAGTTATTTTTGACAAAATGGGAGAAGATCTAAATGGAATGCAGTAATTGACACTTTTCGCAATTAGTTAATTGTGGCAGCTGTAATTGAATTCATGAATTCATTTATTTATAGCTTTTTTAATATAAAGGCATAACTTCTTTAAAGACATAGTCTACTTCAAAAAAATTATTTTCAGTTCTAATTAAAAGTAGGAGTTTTGATTGAATCTATATGCAGCTCTTTCCATAAAATGACCACAAAAGTATCATAAAAAGTAGTCCATAAGACTTGTGCGCTATAATGTTGTGGTGTCAATGACATTGACACGTCATTTTCGAATCTGTCGGCAATCGTGGACTTAAATTTCAGTCTGTTCCTCGCAAAAAGCTATCATATGGCTTTAGAAGACTTGGACTATAACACACAATTTATATGGACTACTTTTATCATACTTTTAGTGTTTTGTTTTTCATTATGGAGATTCACAGACAACGTCAAAATCCGCTTTTCCACTATTGGGCCAGTGCAAGCCAGGGCTATCAATTGGCCAGCCGGGACCAATATCCACAGACCTCGAGCCGCGAGACCAAAATCGATCTGCACTCCCACCATCGGTCCAAAAGCCCCGGAGCGTTGACTTAAAACCCGCCCTTAATACGTCGATCTTGTGCCAACGTCACACACCCCGCCCATTTCACAAGCAAGAGGGTAGCTCAGGCTGAGGTATCATGTTATCTAGTAATCTAGAATATCGAGTTGATATTTTATGTAAAAATTAGCTAGCTAGCAAGGTAAGTTAGCGCTGACAACTCACCTGCAACTGTAACTGCCATAGTGTCCTGAGTGGTCTCTCCACTAACAGCGGACAATGTCTCAGAACATCGTTCATGATCTTGAACCATGGAAAGTTCTTCCTTTGGGCACCGCTTTGTCCATTGTGCGTATTAACGGATTTGTACTGTGCCCGCGATTTTTTTATTTTTCCCCGAGCCAGAACCATTGCCTGCTGGATTCACAACCTGCAAGTTCGGCAATCTTGGTGCGGAAACCTCTGACCTGACTCATCGAAATTCTGCCTTTGACACTGACCATGCCTCAATCCTCAGTTGGCCTTGTTTGGCCCAATGGTAATTGGCAGACCAAAGGCCATTGGCCCCAAGTAAGCCCAGAAGAGGCACGATGAAGCCCCAGAAGTGACAGTGGGAACGCAACTAGCCCTGGCATGCACTAGCACACCCTCATTCAGCCCGATAGTGGAAACGCAGCAAATTAGCCATTTGTACTTCCGTGAAAAAATAACAGCATAATCCCAGACTTTTCCCTTTTTGAACACTTTCCCTGTTCAAAATCCACAAGAACATGCCACAGTATTTTTTTCTTCATCTGACATGTGTTAAACAATAGCGCTTGTTGTTATCTGCAGAAGGTCACGGCTCCTCTCAAACTACAAGGAACCTTACAAACCATTGAAAGTGGCACGTTTATCTCAATGCCGCCGATTCAGGCTAATGGACAGGAGACAGTGAGTCACACTTTTTTATTCCCACCTGATCGGAAGGCCTTTGGCCCCGCTGTGGGAGGCGGCCTTATCTGGGTGACATTCACATAGAGCAATGTGACGTAACAGAACAGGCCATTGCTTCACTCAACGTCTGTAAATACCAGCACTCCCCTTATAAAACATGGTTGCCAGGTTACATATGCATTATAATAACTCACCTTTTTCCTCTTGACAAAGGCCAACAAACACCTGATTCCTGTACCATCTCTAGTCAGAGTCTCAAATGGGTAATACCCTAACACAGGTGAATCCTGCATCAGATACTATATTTTTAACTCAAAGCATTGTAGTTTAATGGTACAGTTCACCCAGAAATTAAAGTTCTGTCATCATTTAGCCTACTAAGCTAAGGCCCTAGCACACTCAACGTTTCCTGACAGTTCACCTGGCGAGCTGTTATGAATCACCGAAACAAACTCAAACACCTCCTTTTTGGCCAGATTTTGTTCTAAATGACATAAGCTTGTTCTCTGGTTTCATAGAAGTGGGCAGGGGCCTTTAGGCAGAATGTTAGCCTCAGTCACCATTCACTTTCAAAGCACCTTCTAGCAAAACAAAGAAAAAGAATGGTGACAGAGGTTAACATTCTGCCTAACATCTCCTTTTGTGTTCCACAGAGGAAAGCCAGTCTGCCTAACTGTAAAGAAGTCATACGGGTTCAGATCAACATTAGATGAGTAGGGGGGCCTGGGTAGCTCAGCGAGTAAATACGCTGACTACCACCCCTGGAGTCACGAGTTTGAATCCAGGGTGTGCCGAGTGACTCCAGCCAGGTCTCCTAAGCAACCAAATTGGCTCAGTTGCCAGGAAGGGTAGAGTCACATGGGGTAACCTCCTCATGGTCGCTATAATGTGGTTCTCGCTCTCGGTGGGGCGCGTGGGGAGTTGTGCGTGGATGCCGTGGAGAATAGCGCTAGGTCTC
Organism: Myxocyprinus asiaticus; assembly: GCF_019703515.2. Lineage (NCBI taxonomy): Eukaryota > Metazoa > Chordata > Actinopteri > Cypriniformes > Catostomidae > Myxocyprinus > Myxocyprinus asiaticus. The sequence continues at coordinate 41,963,319 of NC_059369.1, forward strand.
CGCGGTAACGCGCTCAACAAGCCACGTGATAAGATGCGCGGTTTGACGGTCTCAGACGCGGAGGCAACCGAGATTCGTCTTCCGCCACCAGGATTGAGGCGAGTCACTACGCCACCACGAGGTACTTAAAGCGCATTGGGAATTGGGCATTCCAAATTGGTAAGAAAAAAAAAAAGAAACATTAGATGAGTAAATGACAGGATTTTCATTTCTGAGTGAACTATCCAATTAACAACCTAACTGGAAAAACCGAATCAACGTAACCCTGTAGCCTCACGTGGACAAAAGTTCTACAAATTACTCACATCACTTTATGAATTGACAGAGCGGATGCATATGTCAATAGGACATTCAATTTTCCTAGGCATTTAGTTTCACCCGAAGAATCTGCATTACACTGCCAGAATTCAGTTGTTAATTACCAATGACAGAACAATATATCAAACACGCGATTACTCAGCCGATTTAGAAATTATTGGCATTGGCCGATAGCTGTGCCCAGTGTCAGTTTCAAAATTGACATACAGCCTTGTCAATGGATAATCCAAATTCCATGTTTACTTTTTTTTTTTTTAATTGGTACAGACTAAGTGCACTTTTAAATTAGTCAAAATTAACTTATTTGTTATAATTAGATTATAAATACTGCATATGATCCTGCTTTCTGGTATCAGCCATTAAAAACCCATATCGGCTGCACCCGGTTTATAACAGCATTAAATGGTAATATAAAATTATTGTTCACTGTTAATCAATGATCTAATTATTCCTGGATCATCTTCCATAAACATGCAAGATGTTGTTGTCAGAACATAAACATCTGGCTCATTTCAGCCTTGACTATTTATTACATTTATAGATCAATAACCATTCAACATTAACACTTTTGTCCAGCCCAGTTTTTCAGATAGGACGACAATAACAAATACATTTACTATTTTATTGCAAGAGGATTTATATAATTTCTTCCACAATTATGGTATTACACGAAACCTACTATTAACCTTCGCCTGTCTTTACCTGGTTTACTCCAGAGAATCACATACACAGAGCACTATATAAGTCATTTCATTCACAACACTCTTGATTTATCAAAATTGACACAAAACGCAATGGCAACTGTGCTACATTGCTACAATTGTCACATGTTCCATGTATCAAATGGAATGTTGCAACATTGTCACGTCAGATTCCTAAAAGATCAGATACGTCACGTTTACGCACAAATATAACGTCATTCATCAAAACCAACACACCGACACATAGTAACATCAGGCTGATACTAATGGCATATCTAAAATATTCACATTGCATTGATCAAAACGATCTACCGTGAGATTTGTATAAAAAAATGGTATCAAATTGTGTCGTTTTAAAAACGTGATTTTCTAAATGTCCTGTTAAATGTTCTCTAGCAGGCCTGATTTTGCTCTCTTAAAAATTGATTAACCAGAACAGCTTCAATAGAACCTGATGACTGATCAATATTTACTCGAATCGGACTTCGTGCATTTGTGTAAAACATAACTTCAAATTTAAACATCATTATTTATATGCTTCCAAATATCTGATCTTTTGTGATGATCTGGTTAGCTGGTTTGCTAAAGACTCTTAGCTGGCAATTGCTCGTCCCAAAACAACTGTATGTTTCTTTTAATGAAAGACAAACATAAATAAACACCGTTTATGACATATAAAAGTTATAAAACGTATTTTAGCCGTTCCTACCTGTGTGAGGCTCAATCCGACTGCTGATTAGACTCGTTAACTCTTTTGAATATTTTCCTTTCTGTCTGTCTGGAATCGCTTGCGAAAGACGGAAGTTTCTGCATGACCAATCTTAAGGATGAGGGGCGGGGCAGTGTGGCGGTAAGCACCAATCAGAGGACAGTGTTGGAATAGGGCGATGAGAGGTGTGACGTTTTGTAGTCCTCTGACAGACTTTCAACACTGCGGTCCGATACGAAGCGGCTGGATAAAAAACTACAACCCCCTTGATACCCTTTGTGAAACCTCACGACGCTCAGTCAAAAGATTGTCGTCCGTTTCGTCCATTCACAGTTTTCTTGGAACGAGACACGTATTTCTTTTTGTATTAATCTCTGTCAGGTTTATATTTACTTATTTTTAATTTAACATTTAACGTAATAACAGTAATTTAGCATAAAAAACTAAAATAGGAAAAACAAGATCAATAAGGGTAATTTAAAGCAAATGTTAAATCTGACCAATCAGGAGAGAGAGAGAGAGAGAGAGCGAGAGAGAGAGAGAGAGAGAGAGAGAGAGAGAGAGGGCGGGACCGCCTTTCATAATAAAGGTGTGAGTGTGCGGAGGAAAGCAGAATTCAACATCAGCATCACATAGCATCACCATCTCTCTGATATCTCACGGTAAGACATTTCCACGCACCTTCTCAGGCTAACATACAAAAATGTATTCTGCAAATTTCATAATTCATTTTCATTAAGCTATTTACGATATGTTGGTTTTCTTTTCTACAAGAGGGGGTGTGCAGATGTGAATGTTTTTTCGCATCTGTCAAAGCATGTTCCGTTTAATTTGCCTTCCATGTGTATTATATATATATATTATTATTATTATTATTATTATTATTATTATTATTATTTATTTTATTTATTTTTATCATCAGGCCATTTACCACATGAACAATTAAACTGCCTTCAGGACTCCCATAGTGCAATAATGTATAAATATGTCATGTACATATGTAAATTCACTCATATTTAATTCAATAACTGTACATACCCCTACCTTGCACATATATCACCACTTGCACATGTACATACGCCATTCTATGTTATATGTCCTATTTGTTTGTATGTCTATTTATACTCTTACCTTGTTTTATATTCTGTGTCTCACTTGTAATGTTCTGTGTGCACTTGCTTGTTTCTCATATCACCAAAAAATTCCTTGTGTATGAGAGCACACTTGGCATTAAAGCTCATTCTGATATACATACATACATACATACATACATACATACATACATACATATATATATATATATATATATATATATATATATATATATATATATATATATACATATTTTATGTGAAGTAGAACATGTTTTTAAAACTTATGAATTTTACTTGTGAAATGATATGTGCGTTTGCAGGTGTACATGCATATAAATGTTTTGCATTCTGCAGAAAAATAATCTCCTTCTGCAGAAATAATCCAAAACATGACCATAACCCATAACACTCTATAATGAAGTAAAATCAGCATATTTTCCCTCTTGTTTTAATGATCATATAACCATTTATTCTCACTCAATTCTCAATCTATTGATATTCCCCTGCATGTGTTTTTTTCAGTGATATTCTTGGCTTTTTATACATTTTCTATTTTTAAACACTCCTTGTGGTCTAGAGTCAGTAATTAAATTGTTGAATCAGAAAAGGGCAGCAGAGGATATGTGAATAATGCAGGCAGCATTGCATCCTCTCACATTTGGGCGTGGGGGGAGCATGTCTGGGGATGCGTAAATCTTCTCCTGCAAGAAAATCCTATTTCACGTTTCTGTAAATGAGTCGCATAGGGAGAGGGAGATTGTACCTCCCTTCCAAGCTCTCCTTGCTGGGCTGCTGTAAAATAGCTGGTTTGTTGTGTGCAAAGCTGGTGGGATTCTCTCACGTGGAGATAAGGTGTGCTTGAAAGAGTATGTGTAATGTAGAATATATCCACTAAAGGAGAGGGAGGGTAAATTAGGTGTTAAAGTGCAATCGGTACAAAATGGGAGGCAATGAAAGCGACAGATCGATAGGAGAGGGATGAGGGAAGAGAGAAGAATAGAACGGACTGGATGACAAGCTGCATGAAGGTGCAAAGGAGTTGTAATAGAATTGCAGCCCATCGTTCCAAGCCCTCTGCTGTGGTCTCAAGGGCTGCCAATCACACACACACACATACTGTATATATGTATATGTGGGCTCATTGGTGAACACCTCCAATCAGTGGATATTGATTCCTCGATTGATTGCTGTTTTGCAGGCGTGGATGAGCTTCTTATTTAAAAGCACAAATAACAGTGGCTGCTCAAGTGCTTTTTCAGATGTATTGGCACAATCAGCACATAGGTCAAAAATGGTCTTTTCATATAAATATTGAAATATCTGATATATTTTTTTAAAAACTTCACAGTCATGAGGGTCTAAAGGGGTCCTCTTTGATTTTATTGTCATGCTGCATGTTGGTGACAATTCACTTTGATTTGGTGGAAAAAGTAAAAAACTTTAAACTTTTAAACTTTTGTTTAACTACTTATTTTAAAAAAATAGTAATATAATAATAATAAACAATTATTCCAAAGTACTTATGCCAACATTTATGTTTTTAAAGAACTTCAGCTTTTAATGAGACATTGATTTTTATTATTATTATTATTATTTACTGTCTCTGGACTGTTTACACTACTCAGAATAAAACCTTCAAAATGACATTGAACGCAGAAATTAAAAACATGTTCATCATAGTAGATGTGTATTGAAGTAATTGGTTTGGATGAATTGTATCTTTAATTTATTTTAGAAAAGCTTAATAGATCCAGACAAAAAAAAAAAAATAAAAAAAAAAATTATAATAAAAAACAAAATAAATTGCATCATGTAATTTTTTGTTCCAAATGCAGTAATTAGTAATTATTTATTTAAAGCCCTGTAATTAGTGGTGTCTAATCCCTAACCCTTATGATTGAATTTTAGCTTGAAACTAATTTAGCACTATTGTGCTAAAGACATGAATGATGCTTCAAATCATGTGGCTGGTTAAGGAGAGGTGTGTTAATATTTTTCTATGCTATCAGACTGACAAATCTCTGCTTGGTGGACGATAAAACAGGTTAAAATAATCCCAGACTTACACTTACGCATCTGTCTAAGCATGTTCCATTTTATTTGCCTTCCATGTGTGTGTGTGTATATATATATATATATATATATATATATATATATATATATATATATATATACTACCGGTCAAAAGTTTTGAAACACTCATTTTTTTTTATAATATTTTTTTTTTTTTTTTACATTTTAGAATAATAGTAAAGTGATCAAAACTATGGAATCTACAGCATCTTCAAAGTAGTCGCCCTTTGCCTAGAATTTGCAGACATGTACTCTTGACATTTTCTCAACCAACTTCTTGAGGTATCACCCTGGGATGCTTTTTAAACAGTACTGAAGGAGTTCCCATCATGTTGGGCACTTAATGGCTGCTTTTCTTTATTATTTGGTCCAAGTCATCAATTTCAAAAACTTGTTTTTTTTATTTTTATTAAATTTTAGTTTTATAATGAAATAAATTAATATGGTAGCACAATTGTATTTTTGTCTACAAAACTAATTTCAAACATTTAAGCATTCGCCTTCAGATCAAACGATTTTTAGGATAATGAGAAACATTTCAGTCGTGTTTCAAAACTTTTTTTTTTTTTTTTGTGTGTATATATATTTATATATATATTGTATAATTTTACACGTGAAATAGAACATGTTTTTAAAACTATCAATTTTACTTGTGAAATGATATGTGCGTTTGTAGGTGTACATGCATATATATGTTTTGCATTCTGCAGAAAAAATCCAAAACATGACCATAACACTCCATGGTGAAGTAAAATCAGCATAACTTTCCTGTTGCATATGATCATATAATCATTTATTCTCACTCAATTCTCAATATAAATAATGTAACGTAAACTATATATCAATAAATAACACATTTCTGCTTGGTGGACGAAAAAACAGGTTAAAAAAATCCCACAAACTTACAATTACATTGCTATTTCTAGAGAGCAGAATATCAGAGACTTGCATGGGATATTTAAATTTGAGATTTCTATTAGACGCTCTGTTTTTTTTAAGTGAACCAGAAAACTAGCTAATCGGAAACACTGCCCATGAACTGATGAGTTTGCTGACATCAGGTGTGCTGGTATATCTTTGGAGGGCGGGGTTTTGAAGTGAGGGCGTGTGGTTGAAATTAACTAAATGGCGGAATTACCCTTAAAGTAGTTGTGCGTACACTAATGATGGTTAGAGAGAGGAGAGGTTGTTTTTGTGTCCAGAAAATTTCAGGCCTGGATAGTTTACTTTTATTTATAGCACACTGGAACATTGTTATGTAAATGTAGAAGATTAACAATGTTTTAAGTTATCTGCAACCACGTCTCATAGAATCATGTTAAAACACCTACAGTATATTTTTACAAAATAATTTGTATGTGGCAAATTTAACATCTCGTGCCAGTTTCCTGGTGAAATTAACATTAAAAGTGTTAAAATAACAATGACTTTTATTCCCATTCACATAAATTGTAAGTAAAACAGCACATAAACACTAATTTTTTGTCCTGTTCCGCACATAATGCTGTCTTATGACATCAAAACACTTTTACTATAGCGCATCTGCTTCTAAGGCGATACATTTTAACATTTGAACTGCATAACCATCTACATTTACAAGCTTGTTCAAGCACGATCAAATTGTGCGGTAGCTCAACTGATAGAGCGTTGCACTTGCGATACAAAAGACCGGAGTACGAGTCCTGATGAGTACGCGAGTCGACACGTGAGTCGAAAGTGTCATAGAAGCTCCACAAAATGACGTGGTTGCATCAGCAATTGTTTATCATTTCACATTTGCTTTTTATGACACTATCGGTTAGGTTTAGGTTTAAGGTTTAGGGTAGGGATGTCAGATCTGTTGATTTAAAACTCGATAGAGCATTAACCTTAAAAAAACCTCATCTGTTTGGCAGAAAATGTAACTTGCTTTTATTGCCACTCAGTGGATATTTCACCTTGGAATTTCCTCAATACGTGTGTAATGAACCACGTAATATAATTTTGGAAAAATGTGGCCAGTGTCACATTATTTTCTTGAGGTCAGGCTGATTCATTTGCTGTTTAATTTGACAGATTTACAATTTACCCTTTGCTTTTTTGTGCACAAAACACACATACAGTATATACTTGCGTCTTTCAGTTTACAGTGGACAACCTTCAATGTTCCATTAAATGAGATGACTTACAGTATCAGTCACATCCACTTAAAATCTGATTTTGAGCCACGGCTTGAAATATTGATTTTTAGATGATGGCATATCTGGTTTTGGGGGACTGTGCCAGTACTGTCACTCATTGCTTGCCCTTAGGAAAGCAAAGATGGCTGAAAAAGTATCCAGGCAACATCTGCACTCTCTCAAAGGCAATGTCTCTAAATGTGCATAATATATTTAACTTTCTAAGCAAATGCAAAGCTGATTGTTATTGATTGCTTTTTTTAATTATTATTATTATTATGTCACATCAATGGGCTTCAACATTAGGCCATAGGCAGAACTGTTCATTGTGCCCTAACTGTCCAGAGCAAATATTAATCTGCTTCTGAGAACATGTTGATGTTCTGGACAGCATAGAGGAGCAACAACAAGGTTTTTTCTCCTAGTTATTTAGGCCTCATAGATTATTTTTATTCTCCTGATTTTCTCTACTGGAAAGCAAGTACATGTTAATTTAGTCTGCATCTTTCTAATTTTTCTTGTGCTCTGCATTGAGTACATTCTGTGCGGGTCTCCTCTCGGATGGGTTCGTGTGATGGGGGATCTAATTCTATCAGTAAAAGTCATTCAGTTTCAGCAATAATGAGGAGATTCACAGCTTGATGGTGAAGCTTAATCGCAGTGGAAGAACCTCATATTCTGTGTGGATGACTTTTAGCAGAGAAACTCACACATACTCGCTCTATGAGTATAAGGGTAACACTTCACAGTAAGGTTCCATTTGTTAACATAGTTAGCAAAATTAGTTAACATGAACTAACAATGAACAATACTTTGTCAGCATTTAATAATCTTAGTTCATGTTAATTTTAATACTAATACATTTTTAAAATCAAAAGTTTGAAAAAAAGTTGTATTTGTTAACATAAGTTAATGCACTATGAACTAACAATGAACAATTGTATTTTTATTAACTAACATTAACAAAGATTAATATGTTAATTAATTGTTTCTTCATGATACCCAATGCATTAACTAATATTAAGGTATGGAAAGTGTTATAAAGTGTTACCCGAATAAGTAATACGCATAAATTGACATTTAAGGAATGTTCCAAAGTTCCATCAATACAAGTTCTGCATACTGTCGATTACCAAAGAAAATAATTTTGAATTGTCTCCCATTAAAAAACAAAAAAACAAGTCATGTTTACTGTAATGCAATTACAATGGAAGTCTATGGGGCAAGACATAACTCTGGGATAAATGTTAAATGTTCCAGGTTTAAAAGAAGTTATAAGCTCTGTGGATAGCATCTGTGCATGCTGTCGATTACCATAGAAAATTTTGGCTATTAAATTTGTCCCTCGGTTTGTTAAAACAAACAAAAATCATGTTTACAGTAATGCCTTTACAATGGAAGTCTCTGGGGCAAGTTTACCGGAGGATATAAAAGCAGAAATGCACAACTCATATTATTTTAAAACACATTAATTCTTCAGTACAAAATTGTGCATTATTTCAGCTGTATACTTGGCCAATTCATCCTAGACACCCTAGCTGTGGGTTACTTTCTAAGGGTATGAAGTTCTGGTAATCATTACAGGTGTAATTCCAGTGAGTAAATGTTTCTCTATGTAAACAGTGAGTTTCTGCTATCCTTGCCAGTTTTTATTGGCTTTAAATGGTCATGACAGTAAACATTGGGTATACCTTTGCGCAGACAAGGTTAGTAAGCAATTCCATTACACTAGTTAACACATATAATGTGGGAAAGTACTGTAGCTAAATCTTCGAAATAGTGTCTGTTTTAAAGTTTATGGTGGTGTAGTGTCTTTTGTAAGTGCATTACTGTGTCAACACTATTTATGCTTAATTTTACAAACTGAGGGACAATTTCATGAACTGTATTCTAAAATCAAGAATTCTCTTCTGTAGTATTCAACAACACTGATGCTAGCGGTAGACCTTAACTTCAACTGTGCCTGGAAAATGTATTTACGTGTTGATCTCTGTGCTTTAGAAGCGCTTAAAAAAGTTCAAGCATTCAGAATTAATTGGGCAACAGATCATTTTCATTAGTCAAAATAGAAACATTGTTGATCTTACATTGCAGATGCTAGAATCGCTGAATTGACGTGTTGTAGGACAGGTGAATAAATGAGGTGATTTGAAGCATGTGTGCATTGGCAGCCCACGAGCAATTGGGGGGGTTGTTTTTGAAGGATGCCTGCAATCCTGAGTCATGTCTGCTCTCGTCAGCACTGGGAGGGAGGAAGTGCCTTCGAACTTAGCAAGGATAAAAACACCTAAGAAGGATTTCAGCTTCATCACCATGGCATGCTGTGAGAGAGAGTTAAACTCGGGTGATTGTCTGTGTTAAGGCAACCCAAGGAAAAGAACGAGGAAGGTCTGATTGAACCGGCAGAGGAACGACTTTCAAGTGACTTTCAAGTGACAGATGGAAAGACAGATTTGTCCCATGATTGCAGAAGATAAGCTGCCTCATATTATTTATAATATAGCCACATGCATTAGCCTGGTGTTCTCTATGATGGCAGCGATTTATGGCTCTGTTTTGTGTTTATTTTCCAGCGGCGGGCAATACTGTTGGACAGTTGCTCCAGTGCAGATGGAGAGAGATAATATCACACACACACACACACACACACACACACACACACACACACATACAAAGTAGTTAAAGCCTCTTTACTCTGAATCTCTGCATTGGCACTCTCAGTAAGAGCCAGATGCTAACCCTCTAATGATAGTTGGATGATGCAATGTTGTGACCTGGGTGGTACAGGCACTGCTGGGTGGATAAGAGCCTGGGTACTCTAAACCCATCTGTATTTCTTTGGTTTTTGGTGTGTCCATTTTTTTTCTAGGTTGCATTTCTTAAAGTGAACCTCGGTACCTCAGCAGTGCTGCCTCTAGAACAATGAAAACCTTATGATGCATCCGAACATACATTCGTCCTTTCTATATAGTATGTCAAAAACAGTATGCCAATGGAGTAGTATGTCCGAATCCTCAGCATTCAAAAACGCGGATCGACTGGACACTTTACTGTCCCATAATCCCTCGGGAGCTGAGGAGACTTTATGTTCATACACTGGAATGTTTTTTAAACGGTGGAGAAGACTGCAAGTCGGACTCTTTTCAACTGAAAGTGATATGCTGTATATACCAAGAAAGTTGTTCCTTGTGCTTAAATGGTGCTTGTATAACTAAACCAGAGTAGATTATTTTCACGGTTGTTGTTTTTACATCATATATTCATGTCACAGGTCAATACCCACGTCCCAGGATGAAGTCCGGAATCTATTCATACTACTCACATACATACCTAAAGAACGTAATGTTTTACCGGCCAAGAAGTGGATCCTTAATCGAATATAGTACATACTGCGACAGTGTGAGATTTCAGATGCAGGGTTAGTCTTGTGTTGTCAGACTTGAACTATTAGTATAAAGTCTGGTCCATATACTGCAGCTTATTCTGGCCAAGAACCACCCACTTAGACAGGAAGAGATGTCTGATTGACATGTAAAACCTCCATCCATTTTTTTATTTGACATTAAAGGGATAGTTCACTCAAAAAATGTAAGTTCTGTCGTAATTCACTCACCTTCATGTTCCAACCCGTTTGACTTTATTCTTCAGTGAAACACAAAGGAAGATGTTAGATAGCATGTAAGTGTCAGTCACCATTCGCTTGCATTGCATGTTTTTTTCCAGAAAATGGCAGTGAATGGTGATTTAAGCTAATATTCTGCCTAACATCTCCTTTGTGCTTCACACAGGTTTGGAACAACGAGGTGTATACATTAAAAGAGTACATTTTCATTTTTGGTCAACTATCCTTTTTTTAAAGGAATGTTCCGAGTTCAATACAATTTAAAGGAATATTTGGGTTCAATACAAGTTAAGCCCAATCGATACCATTTGTGGCTTAATATTTATTACCACAAAAATTAATTTTGACTCTCCTTAAAATAAAAAACCTATAATCTGTGTTACAGTGAGGCACTTACAATGGAAGTGAATATGGACCAATTTTTGAACGATAAAATACTCACTTTTTCAAAAGTATTGCCACATGATGTAAACAATATGTGTGTTAAAATGATTTTAGTGATAAAATAACTTACTAACATTTTCTGGGAAAAGTTATAGACAATTTTACAACTTCGCTGCCATGGCGATTTAAAGTCAACAAACCCTAACCCCTAAAATGACTGTAAAAATGTCAATTTAAACAACTTTACAGCTCAAATAATACATGAGTTTTAACAGAAGAATTAATGTAAGTGCTTTTATACAATTATAAGCTCCACATTTCTGCCTTTAAACCCTCCAAAAATTGGTCACATTCACTTCCATGGTAAGTGTCTCATTGTGACCTTGATTTTTGCTCGGATAATGTTAATGCTAATGTGAGTCGAAATATATTTTTGTGGTAATCAACATTATGCCACAAATGCTGTTGATTGAGCTTAACTTGTATTGAACCCAGAATATTCCTTTAAACTCAATCAACAGCGTGTGCCATAATGTTTATTACCACAAAAAATCATTTCGACTCGACCCCCTTTTTACTTAAAAGCCAGCTCGTTTCTGGTCTCTAATTTCAATCATATTTTGTTTCTAACAACATGTATATGCAATTTTAGCAACAATAACATTATTGGTGTCCCACACGACACTGTACACTATACACTCAGCCATGTAGTGTATGCATTTTCAAAGTACAGTACTGTCCCAAGTGGAACGTTTCAGTACACAGAAGAATTTGCCTTTTAACAGCTAATGGAATCCTTACAAAAATTGAGAGTTCACTGCAAATTTGACGCAAACTTGCTGCAAATTCGCCACAGATCATTTTCACATGCAAATGAGCTTTGCGGAAAACTTGCTGCAAATTGTTTGCCGGAGGTTCACCACTACCGGTGAAGAGCTGCAAACTTATGGCAAACATTTGCGGCGAATCACAAGCTCATTTGCATGTGAAACTAAATTTGCGGCAAGTTTCGATTTTTTTATAAGGGAAGTTTCAAACGTGATGTGTTGCCACTAGCTTTAGCGCATTAGCCAACATCAGTTCAACATTTGTATCCCAAACAATGTACATATTCACACAGCGTGGGGTAATGGTAAAGCATTCAACTCAGATTTGTAAGGTGCTGTCTTCACTGAGGTTTCCCTAGTTGCTACATTCTACATTATTTACAACTGTTTTGTCAGACCAGCAATACAGCTAGGTAACTCCGCCCCTTCCACTGCATACAGCAAGCCGCGAGTGCTGAGTGCATGAAGTGTCCAACATAACACACTCTGTTTTGACGGTTGAAGAAGTGCATATTCCGGGTTCTCGTAGTACACTTCTTTTTGTTGCCTTTTCAGTGATGACATACTACTCGCACTACTTACGCTACAAACCCTTACAAAAATTTAAACTTGCTGCAAATTTGGCACTCCTTTTTTTTCACATGTAAATGAGCTTTGCTGCAAAATCTTCATTGACGCCAAAGGTTTGCTGCAGGTTCACCACGTGAAGAGCTGCAAACTTCTGGCAAACGTTTGCGGTGAATCGCGAGCTCATTTGCATGTAAAAATAATGAGTGCCGTTTGCTGCAAGTTTGTCAGAACTTTAGAGTTTTTGTAAGTGAAAAAGACATAAAATAGTGCAGAAGTGTGCGGTTTGGGACTCACCTTATAATGATAATTATGTAAGAAGTATAGTAAATGTTTATACCAGTGGATTTGCATTGAACTGAAGTATGATGATACAGGTTATTCACCCATTTAACCATTGCTCAGGTCTATTCGAGCCAAAAGCTGATTGGTCCCTGTTATCGGCACATCATTTAGAAAGTTCATTTCAAAGCTTCGTGGAGACAACCTCAAGCCATTGCAGCGCATCGCGTCAATGGACGCATCCAGTGTAGACCAGGTGTGACGGTGTCTAATAAATGCACCGCTCCTGCATGAGATGCTAAAAACATCTAGATGCGTCACAATGGTCAACGATGTCCATTTAATGCATGTTTGCATCGAAAAACAATTGTAAAAAGCTATTAGTATGAATGGCCCCTAAAACGGCATAAACCTTAGGAGTCCTCATAAGTCTGCTTAGCTTGTTTTCTATGTTTTTTATATCTGATGTTAAAGATAAGAGCTAGCAGTAGACATGACGGTCCTATACGGCAGTGATCAGCTGGTTCCTACAGGTGACAGGTTGTTTATTAGAGTTAATTAAAGCTGACCCTGGGCTCGCTCTGTCTTCTCTGGAGTTTCCTCATGACTGCCTTCTAGATGGCTCTACCTCTGAATATTTTATCTTATTCTGGCTTTTATCTTATTTAATCTTATTCTGACTTATCCTCAACTCACTTGACATTTCTCCTGCCATCAAATTCTGCTCATGTTCCCAGTGTCATCCTCTGTGTCCCTTCTTGACAGCACTACACCACTGGGTCTATCCTCTGTAGACTTCTGGAGGCAAAAGGAGAGAGATGGCAGCATACCCAGTATGCTCTACTTTATCTGGGCCATACTGTCAGGAAAATGGGGGCTGATGGATGTGGAGGGTGAGTTCTGGGGCCATCAGCTGTGTTTCTCATTCAGAGGTGAATGAGCGATCGTATCTGGGAAATTTCGAGCTGTTTACTTTGGCATGCCTTCCTTGTTAAAGATACTCGCTCCTGCTCAATATGCTTGGGAAGAGTTTATCAAACAGATAAAAACAGTCGGAGATAAAAAAAAAAAAGTGCCACCTGTTAGTTGAGTACAGTTTGAATGGTTGGGAGGGTAGGACATAGTTAGAGCAGTTGCTCTGTTTGTGTTTGTGAGAGTTGTGTGAAACACAGGCATTTACTTAAAAGCTTAATTTCGCTTGAGGAAAAACGTACAGTGTTGTCTTGGCTTTGTGGTTTGCATGCCATATATCAGACTTGCTCAGGAAAATCTGAATGTTTGCATACAGCTTGACCCTGGACCGAGTTAACCTCTGGAATGTGCTTTGAGGTGATTAAAAACACTGGCAGTTTCTCAAGGTCTCATTAGTTGTGACTGCTATGGCAAGAATCACTAACACTATTGCTCATGCTTTAGGTTTAGGGGATTTTTATGTAGACGGCCTCAATTAACGACGTATTATTAAAACAACACAAACATGTTGGGTTGTATTTAGCCTTTAAAATATATAAGACCTTTAGATAAAAACTAAAACTTTTCCACATGTGGTTTCTGTGCATTACTATGTATCCTCTTAGATGACAGGGAGGGAATTTTTTTGTGATATCATTTTGTGTTCTCACAAAAAAAAAAAAAAAAAAAAATTGCATTCCTAACAACTGTTTTGCTCTCCATAACAGTTTTGTGTTCCCTCACAATAAGGTTAGCGCTCCCTCGCAATAAGTTTTGCTTTCTTGCAATAGTTTTGGACTCTCTCACAATACGTTTTTTGTTCCTTCCCAATAAGTTTTGTCCCCTCGCAGTAGTTTTGCGTTCCCTTGGAAAATGTTTTGTGTTTCCTCACAATAGTTTTGTGTTCCCTTGCAATAAGTTTTGTGTTCTCTTACAATAATTTTGCGTTCCCTCAAAATAACTTTTGCGTTCCCTCACAATAGTTTTGCGCTCTCACAAAAGTTTGTTTCCTCACACTAAGTTTTGTGTTCTCTCGCAATCATTTTTATTTTCCCTCGCAATAAGTTTTGCATTGTCTCCCAATAATTTTGCGTTTCCTCGCGATGGTTGTGTTCCCTTGCAATAAGTTTTGTGTTCCCTCACAATAATTTTGTGTTCCCTCACAATAGTTTTGTGCTCCCTCGCAAAAGTTTGTTTCCTCACAATAAGTTTTGCATTCCCACGCAATTGTTTGTTCCTTTGCTATACGTTTTGAGTTTGAGTTCTCTCACCATGTATTGCGTTCCCTCGCCATATATTGCACTGCCTCACAATTATTTTGAGTTTCCTCATAATAGTTTTATCCATCCTTTATAAAAAAGTAATCAAATTGTAGTAAAACAAGGGCAAATACAAGGTTTACCTTGGTTACACTACAGTAACTATAGTTGAACTCAGGTATTTGTATTAAAACCATAACCACACAATTTTCCAGAGTTTTACTACTGTAACCATATTTTAACCATGATCTTTGTAGTAAAACCATAGTAATAATACAGGAATACCAAAACTATGGTAATACAAATTATCATTCTGCCCCCTCAAGTTTTAATTACAACTGGGAAATTTAGAGACAATTTTGATACCTGAGTTTCCAAATTGCCTTAAACTTTCAAAATGGTGGACGACAGTACGGTTTCTGTAGTGGAAAGTTTTATTCATTTTTCTCAATGCAGCTACCTTATCACTTGCTGTTTTTGATCAGAAACATTTACATATATCAGTAACTATTTGATGCACATTTTAAACTTTTACACAGAGAAAATGGCATTATCGTCTGGAAGCTGACTAAATACGGTTTCAAAATAAGACTTCCCCAAGAAATATGCAAGAATGAACCTGGCGTCCTTCTGGTGCCATAAAGGCAGCATATACACTCACTGGCCACTTTATTAGGTACACTTATACATTTACTTATTCGTGCGATTATTTAATCAGCCAATTGTGTGGCAGCAGATCACGCAGATATGGGTCAGGAGCTTCAGTTACTTTTTACATCAACCATCAGAATGGGGAAAAATGTGATCTCAGTGATTTAGACCTTGGCATGATTGTTGGTGCCAGGCGGGCTGGTTTGAGTATTTCTGTAACTGCTGATCTCCTGGGATTTTCATGCACATCTCTAGAATTTACTCAGAATGGTGCGAAAAACAAAAAACATCCAGCAAGCGCCAGTTGTGTTGGTGAAAATGGCTTGTTAATGACAGAGGTCAGAGGAGAGTGGCCAGACTGGTCCAAGCTGACAGGAAGGTCACAGTAACCCAAATAAACACGCGTTACAACAGTGCTATGCAGAAAAGCATTTCTGAACATACAACACGTCGAACATTGAGGCGGATGGGCTACAGCAGCAGAAGACCCCTCCGGGTACCACTACTGTCAGCTTAGAACAGGAAACTGAGGCTGCAGTGAGTTTTCATGAGCTGAATGGGAGACTAAACAAAAAGTTAAAATATGACTAGACGTGCGTTGCGCGTGCAAGCCATTCATGCATCAGGAGTCAGCAGCGCTTCACTTTCAGTTAATCGCTTGAGTAAACGTGCCCACTTTGCTCCGGTCAGTCTGCGCGGATGACAGTGTTTCATTTGTTTCTTTTTGCTTTCAGAACAACATGTCATGTGATAAAGAAAACATCACTATTAATCCTTGAGATTTCCAACCCAGCATAAAGGTACACCCTCTTAAACCATAGTCACACTCAAAATTACATTAAAATATTAAAAGAGAAAACATAAACCCACATCGTGGGATTAAAAAAACACACATGGCAAAATATTAATTATTCAAAATATAAATTAAACCTGGAAATAAAGTTTTAAGATTTTGCAGATGCGATTCACTGAAAAGGGCTGAATGGTTGGTCTGCTCGTGATGCGCGAATGGCTTGCACGTGCAGCGCGAGTCTCGTCACACTTTAATAGTGTTTAAGCTCCCATTCAGCTGATGAAAACACGCTGTGTGATCATGCAGAAGGATTACTTCAAGATGTAGACTGGAATGCAGGTGCGAAAAACTTCATATAAAATAGCCTGCTCCTCTCTCACTGTTGCTTGCATGCTAGTGATTACCCCTCTGCGCCCACAAAGGCATCGGCACAGCCATTGACCAGGAAAATAAAAAATGGCACTCCATGTCAAAAAAGGTTGCCAACCCCTGCTCTAGAGGCTGTTGTGTGTGAAAATCCCAGGAGATCAGCAGTCATAGAAATTCTCAAACCAGCCCGTCTGGCACCAACAATCATGCCACGGTCAAAACACTGAGATCACATTTTTTTCCCCATTCTGATGGTTGATGTGAACATTAACTGAAGCTCCTGACCCATATCTGCATGATTTTACATATTACACTGCTGCCACACGATTGGATGATTAGATAATCACATAAATATGTAGATGTGCATGTGGTCCTAATAAAGTGGCCAGTAAGTGTATATGCAGCGGACATAGTTAGAGTAGTTTGGTAGTATGCCATTCTGAACTTTGCCTAATTTCATTAAAATAAAAAATTAATTTCAAATCCAAAAATACTATTATTGTGGAACAAATCAGCTAATGATGATGGAATTTATGTGACATTACTGACCTGCAAAGCATACAAGATCTGTTCTTCTACAGATCTGATCATTCCTGACCTCTCATGACTTGAGCCCTTCATCTCAGTGACTCTTTCGTTCAGACTCACGTGCACAGACACGCCCTGCTTGTGTAACTGGACCTGACCCTGGTGACCGTGGTCTGGACTGAAAAACAGATGGCCGGTTGTGAATAAGAGAGAAAGGAGAGTGGAGGAATAAGAGAGGGTACACCTGAAAACCAACAGACAAGCCTGACCTTTCACTCACCCAGGCTGGATTCTACACAAAGGTCTGACGGCCACCTGGGAGAACGCAACGAGACCAGTCGAAAACTCCCACCACCCTAATGGCCCCAACCAGAAAGAAATCAGCAACATTAAACCCCAATTCAGCTCTGTTTCTGGCTCTTGTGTCAGGTTAATTCACTGGTGACGTTGTAGAGGCTGCTGAAACAATAGAAATTGTCTTTGCCTTTGTGTAAGGAAGGACATTAGAAGATTAACTGCAAGATATTTCCAATTTTTTTCATCCATCTTTGTATTTATTAGTAGATATGTGCCGAAAATAGTGTTTCATAACACTAGATAGTGTAACAATAGAGTAACAAAACTAGATTTTTACATTTTATAAAGAGAAAATGCGAGTGAGTGGTGCTTACCTGTGCAAAAGTCGCCTCCACGATGCTAGGGTTTTGTAGGTTGTCACAAGGATATAACTTGTGTTGTGGTTGGTCCCTAGATTACTCGAATAGACCTCTGCTATGATGAAAATGTTTTCGATTTCTAAGTTCAAAGTCATTTTGATTTTTTTCTAGGGGCTAAAGTAAAAAAACGTGTAAGTGGTATAACCATCTGGAGACAGTAAAATAAATAAAAGTATCATTAAAAGTTGAAATTCTTGAAAGAAAAAAAAATGTTGGCATAAGTAGTTTGGAATCTTCAGGATCTTTCATTACTATTTCTTAAAAAAAAAACATTGTCCACCAAATAAAAGTCAGGTTGTGTTACCAACATACAGGTATCCTTTTTGTTGTCATGTGACCAAAAAAAAAAAAAAAACCCAAATAACTAAATAAACCGAGAAGATCTCTCGGTTGTACTGGCAAATCTATTTTATTGCTCAAACTAGAATATGGTGACGATAAAGATTAGATAACAGTTTCAGAGCCATCTATGAAGAGATACAGATAATTCCAAAAAAATCAAATTTTTTTCTTGTGTAAAACTGTTTTGTGTTCTTTAAATCTCAGACACAGTATCACTGCTGTCATTGTTGTGAGCCATAGTTACTGTATCTGCTGAAAACCATTCTAGAACAAAAACAGACCACAACGGATAGAGTACACATCACATTCTTTAACATACAAAAGCTCTCATGCAAAACATGTTTGTTCCCCACCCCACACCACAAACACACACACACACACACACACACATTTCATCCTACATCACAACCTGTGCCACCTCTCTTTCTCTCCATCACACAATGTCAGAAGGCCACATTCTCCCTGCATTCTTTATTTGAGTGGAAAACACCGTTGCCAGGCAACGGCAAAAGCAGGGAGACTGTGCCATGCTAGGATGAAGGTACTATGTGAGGGGAAATGTGTGTGTATAGTATGTGTGGGAGAAACAGTCAAGTCATTTTTATTTGTATAGCGCTTTTCACAACACACGTCGATTCAAAGCAGCTTTACAGAAAATCATGCATTAACAAAAACAAAAAAAATGAAACCGTTAATATATATAATGTCTACAGTGATCATTGTGTAGTTTGATTTAAATATGATTGTAAAATGTGTATAGAAATTAAATAATTAAATAATAATTGTATTTAGAACCCCTTTGAGCAAGCTGAAGGCGACTGTGGCAAGGAACACAAAACTCCATAAGATGTTGGTTAATGGAGAAATCAATTCACCTCTGGCTAAACAACATGAATATAATGCCAATATTAGTTATTTGTGTGTTATAACTTTAAGATTAATGACTAATGTCTTTGAAGTCCATCCTGGATTAACTGCAGAAGTTCACATTGATGCATTGTCCTTTGTTAGTTGGCTGATGAAGGCTTTTGCTGGCAATTAAATTATAGTCTATGTATTCTATTTCAAGAGTGTAGTCCATCAATAGACAATGGTGATTCAGGCAGAGATTAATGAGGTGCACTGCAGTTCAATCGGCAGGTCATTTTGGTGAGGTTCGGTGGGGTCCATCCTAAGTCCAAGGTGCAGGCAGTGGCATATGAATTATCCGATGTCTTACAGTTGGAGTTGCCATCAGTTCATCCTCTGAAGTAAAAAAACTGAAGTGATACCTGGCTAGCACTGGCTGTAGTTTGTCATCATCTCTCAGCGACATGTTGCAGTGGAGTCCGACTCCAAGCAGGAACGGAGATGGATCTGGCAGGCTCTGGTAACCTCGGGATATGAATCAGAAGGTCACTTAAGTAATGTGGAGCTAGACCATTCAAAGCTTTGTATGTAGTTAACACAATTTTAAAATTAAAACGAAATTTAACAGGTAGCAAATGTAACGATGATAAAATTGGGCTAATATGATCATATTTCTCAGTTCTAGTCAGCACTCTGGCAGCTGCATTTTGAACCAATTGAAGTTTATTTATTGATCTTGCTGGACATCCTCCCAGTAATGCATTACAATAATCTAGTCTTGAGGTCATGAACGCATGAATTAGATTTTTCGGCATCAGCAACAGAGAGCATGTGTCATAATTTAGCAGTATTTCTCAGGTGGAAGAATGCTGTTCTACAAACATTGGAAATTTGATTTTCAAAAGACAGATTGGTATCAAATATAACACCTAAGTTCTTTGCTGAAGAAGAGGACGTAACAGTACATCCATCGAGTGTCAAATAATATTTTAGCTGCTTATTTTTAGAGGTTTTCAGTCCAATCATTAATACCTCTATTTTGTCGGAATTGAGTAGAAGGAAATTTCTGGCCATCCAATCTTTGATTTCATTGATACACTCTGCTAATTTGGAGAATTTTCATTATGTTTAGAAGAAATTTAAAGTTGGGTATCATCGGCAAAACAGTGGAAACTTATTCCACGATTCCTGATAATATCTCCCAGGGGAAGCATGTATAAGGAGAAAAGCAGAGGTCCTAAAACTGAAATACTTAATTTTTGTTTGATTTGACAATTCCTCGGTTACACATACAAAGTGGTAGCGGTCTGATAAATAGGACCTAAACCATGCTAATGCAAGTCCGCTAATGCCAACATAATTCTCCAGCCTATTCAAGAGAATGTCGTGATCTGTCATGTCGAAGGCAGCACTAAGATCTAATAGCTCTAGAAGAGAAATGCAGCTGCGATCAGATGATAAGAGCAAGTCATTTGTGCAGACTCTGTACTGTGATGAGGTCTAAATCCTGACTGAAATTGTTCATATATTCCATTTCTCTGTAGAAATGAACATAGTTGGGAGGACACTACCTTTTCTAGTATTTTCAACATAAATGGTAGATTTGAAATCAGTCTGTAATTAGCCAATTCTCAAGGATCAAGCTGAGGCTTCTTTATAAGTGGTTTGATAACTGCCATTTTAAAGTTTCTTGAGACATGTCCTAAGGATAGCGAGGAGTTAATAATATTAAGAAGAGGTTCCGAGATTACTGGAAATACCTCTTTTAAGAGCTTAGTTGGTATTGGATCTAACATGCATGTTGTGGCTTTTGATTTTTTGATAAGTTTTGTTAGCTCTTCTTGACCTATGACAGCGAAGGATTGAAATTGCTTGTGAGCAAAATCATGAGACACCGTTTTCTGAGGTGCTGTGACAGTTGATTGCATGGTTCCAATTTTATTTCTGATTATTTCAATTTTATCCGTAAAAAATTAATGAAGTCATTACTATTGTGCTGCGACGTAATATCTGGTTCAGTCGATGCTTTATTCCTAACCAATTTAGCCACATAAACTGGGGGAGTAGATTCATTTAAACTAATATATTTTGGTTTAAGCCAGGTTTCAGTCAAACAGAGCACATCCAAACTATGATCTCTAATCATTTAATTTACAATTAGTGCTTTGGTAGAAAGAGATCTAATGTTTAGTAGCCCTACCTTTATATGATGTTTATCTTAATTTTATTTTTATTTTTTTCTAAATGATTTAGCGAGAGTTTTGTGTTTGGTAGTTCGGGGAACAGACACAGTCTCTATGTGATCTACGTGATACATTCTCAATGTGTTGTAGTTTATGTGACCTGTGTGACATCTCAAGGCAGCAAGCAGATGTTCGGATTAACCAGTTTGTCTGCTTCCTGACCTGGGCCCCAGTTAGTCCCTGGAGGGATGGAGTCTGTCTCTCTTTAGCAGGTCAGGTCTACCCCAAAAACTCTTCCAATTGTCTATAAATCCTATGCTATTCTCCAGACACCACTCAGACATCCAGCCGTTCAGTGACACTAATCTACTATAAACCTCGTCACCATGACGTGTAGGCAGGGGGCCTGAGCATATTATAGTGTCTGACATCATATTTGCAAGTTTACAGACCTCTTTAACATTATCTCTAGTGATCTCCGACTGGCGAAGCCAGACATCATTAGTGCCGACATGAATAACAATTTTAGAAAATCTACATTTAGCATTAGCCAGCACTTGTAAATTTGATCTGATGTCACAGCAATGTGATACCACTCGCATGATCCTGTCACGATCCTTGTATTAACCTCTATATGTGTGTGTGTGTGTGTGTGTGTGTGTCTGTGGGCGGGTTTGTGTGGTTAACGAGGACAATTTTTTAGGTTAAAAACTGGTAATTACAAGGGTATTATGCTATAAATGTGGTTTATGAGGACATTTCTAGTGTCCCCATAATTCAAATCACTTAAAAAACATACTAAACGATGTTTTATTGAAAATGTAAAAATGCAGAAAGTTTTTTGTGAGGGTTAGGTTTAGGGGTAGGGTTAGGGTTAGGAGATAGAATCTATAGTTTGTACAGTATAAAAATCATTATGTCTATGGAGAGTCCTCATAAGGATAGAAGCGCCAACATCAACTTGTATTAACCCCAGAATAGTCCTTTAAGGCCACGTCCAGACAAATACGTTTTCATTTGAAAACGCATACATTTTGCTAGGTTTACGTCTCTTATCTATCCTAGATTGATGTTTCTTTCCACCAAAAATGGAGGGTTTCAAGGCATTTCTCCATAACCGCATAATATGGAAAACGATGATGTTCAGAAAAAGAAAACGGATTAGTGTGGATGTGGCTTAAGATAACATAACATTTTGTCAAGACAAACTTTACCTATCTAGTTATGTTGGCTTGACAAATCCACCAAATCTGGTACAGACCTTAGGTGTGTACCAAACCACACACTTTTGCATTATTCTATGTCATGTTTGTAGTGTAAGTAGTGTGACTAGTAGTATGTCAACACTGAAAATACAACAATAAGAAGTGTACTTTGTGTACATGGATGATGCACTTTTTCAACCATCAAAACAGAGCGTGGAATGTTGGAAACTTCCTGCACTCAGTGCTCGCGTTTTGGCGTATGTAGCGGAAGGGGCGGACTTACCTGACTGCGATGCTGTTCTGACAAAACAATGGTAAATAATGGAGAATGGGGCAACTAGTAAAACATCTTTGAAGACAGCACCTTACAAATGTAATTTGATTATGATTTACCATCACCCCACACTATTTGAAAATGGATGATATTTGAGATACAAGTGTTGAACTGAGGATGGCTAACGTGCTAAAGCTAGCAGCAACACATCGCACGCATTTAGAACGTCACTTCCGTCAGATATTAAACCCCAAATGTGTCCTTGTTGTGAAAAACAGTTAAGTGTTCCATTTGGGACAGTACTACACTTTGAAAATTCATGCACTACATGTCTGCGCATAGTGTAAATTGTTAATGCACAGTGTAATGCGTCATTTGGGAAACAGCTCTTCAGACTGTTCTGGAATAGTTTGCTGTGTCTTTTCCAACTTACTGTATCAGACTCACGGTTCTTGCACAACGGACGATCAAAAAATGGAAAAATCCTACAGATTTACATTGGCGGAATGATCAAATGGGCCAACGGAATGCTTGTTAATTCAAACTCCAACCAGAGACTATTTCGTAGAGACGGGCCACCTCTATTAAAATTAATAGGAGAAATTGAAACTCCCAACAGTCATTGGATTTAGAAAAGGAAGTCCTGCCTTACAGGTAAAAGAGCCACTTCTTAGATACAGACATTGTCTGTCAATAAACTCAAGATATACATGCGCATTAGCTAGTCAAGTCGGGAAAATTGTGTTTTTGAGCGTGATCTGAGGTAAAGAAGCACCATTTATGAGACCAGTGTTGTCAGATTTGACTGCTGATTTGAAATATGTTCTTTGATCGTAATCTTGACCAGCCGTTTTGAAGATTTCGGTCTTTCCCCATTCAAGTAGATAGGAGCTGCACTGTCATGCCACTTGTTTACATAAACAATAGCTGCCCAGGAGCATTCCAAAGATGGCACAAACCCACAGAAGGCCTTTGATCTGCTTTAAATTGCTTACTCTCTCTCTCTCTCTTTATGTCCCTCCCTCTCTCTATCTATCTATCTATCTGACAGTTTGTCTGACTATCCATGTGACATTCTGTCTGACTATCTTGCTGGCTATCTAGTGGTTTGTCTTACTGTAATGTCAGAATAACAATCAGTCTTCACATTTTTAAAACCAGTAAACTTTCAGACAAGGCTTTGTCAAGCCAACATCAAAGCTTGTCTTGACAAATACCTATCTAGTTTCTATTTTGATTTCCTGCCAACTGTACTTATAATTGTAACCTCTTAACATGTGAAATATGTATACTCTGAATCATCAGTTTTTTACAGCTTAGTTTCCATAAATGGTCTGGGTGGGCGGCGGCTGGTTTGTCTATATTTAACACTTTCATTTCAAAAGAACAATGGCACATGCTTTTTTCCATTGTAATGCTCTTTAATGCTCAGGAGAGTGTGATGCCTTTCATTCGCATAGAGTTGCATTTACTAGTGTCCTCTCTCTCCCATTAGCTTGTCCCTCGTTTACCATGCTGCTGCTCGGACTCTTGCTGCTGATGTTGCTACGGGGGAGTGGTTGCCTAGCGGCAGACGTTCCTGAGGACGTGACAGCGGAGTTCTCGGTCAGACTGTACCACCAGCTTCAAATCACAGGAGGGGAGGAGAACATAATTTTCTCCCCACTGAGTGTGGCTCTGGCTCTGGGCATGGTGGAGCTGGGCGCCCGGGGCTCTTCTTTAGAGGAGATCAGACAGGCTGTGGGCTATAGCCATTTCAGAGAAGGTACAAGCATCTAAATGCATAGTACTGTACATGAGGGTCACCTGAGATGTTTTAACCCTTTACTTTTGAGTCCAACTGACCCTTTTCACATTTATGGGTTTGGAACGCAGAAGTTAACTTCTATAGTGGTGAATGGAAGACCACAGCAAATATTATTTTTGCATTCTCATTTGCTTTGAACACATTGACAGCAGGACACTCTGAAGAAACATGCCACATTTTGTAAATATCCAATGCTAGGTGGCTCTAAGATTTTGAATTGTATGCTCATTTTCCAACAACAGTATCTGTTCTTTCAAATTTGCCAATTTTGGTCATTTCCACCACTTTTCCAAACTGCTCAGACCCAATGATTGCTGCTTGCGGCTATATTTTATTTACACTCAGTGACCACTTTATTAGGAACACCTGTACACCTACATATTCATGTGATTATCTAATCAGCCAATTGTGTGGCAGCAGTGCAATGCATAAAATCATGCAGATACGGGTCAGGAGCTTCAGTTAATGTTCACATCAACCATCAGAATGGGGAAAAAATGTGATCTTAGTTATTTCAATTGTGGTGACACAGGCTAGTTTGAGTATTTCTGTAACTGCTGATCTTCTGGGATTGTGCTTGCTCAGAATGGTGGCAAAAACAAAAACTCAGTTTACCACAATTGTAGTGAGGAGAATAGCATCTCAGAAGGCACAACATGTTGAACCTTGAGGTGGATGGGCAACAACAGCAGAAGACCAAGTCGGGCACTTTATTAGGACCACAGTGTTCCTGATAAGTGCTCATTGAGTGTATTTAAATCATCACGAATTAAAGGCAACACAAAGTATACCATCATATATGAATACTTTACAATTTAAATAATTTATCATATTTTTTTGGCATTACAGTAATGTGAAATTTCTTAATTCTTTCTTTTGATTTGGAGTGAAATATGACCCAGACATGTTCTTGACAGGTTTTGTGAAATTCCCCCATATATTCGATTTTAAATGGAATGTTTACTTTGGTACAAAAGCATTTTCTTACATATTTACCATTGGGATTGATTCTCTCCCCCTGTTCCAGATGAGGAATTCTCTCTGTTGAGCAACCTGACTCAGGCCCTGTCCACAGACGAAGAGCAGTATGTGGTACGGCTTGCCAATTCCCTCTTTCTACAAACAGGGGTTCACTTCAGCGAAGACTTCCTTCATCTCATGAATAAGTACTTTAAAGCCGAGGTGGAGACGGTGGACTTCAGCGAGTCAGCAGCCGTGGCCGAACACATCAACTCTTGGGTCCAAAACCACACTGAGAGTAAGTCTGTTTACACTGCTGAATGAAGAATAGATTCAGATGGCCCTGTTGTGCTGTAGTTTTAAGCAGATTTGTTGAAATATTGTCCTTGTTCTATGACTGTTACTAACAACTGTTGATACCTCTAAATGACCCCATGAATTGGCCTGACGAGTGCAGTTTTCTTTTCTGTATTGACATGTTTTCTTCTTGAAACAGAAATTTGTTTCAGGACATATCATAAGCCTCATCCATTTGTTTAAAATAACCAATAAACTAATTTGCAAATTGCTATGCTAGTCAGAGGCAGGTAGTGTTTGGGGGAGGAATAATCTCAGTCCATAGACTCTGTAGAGCATTTTACTGGATTAAAATTTGCAAGAAGAGACTGTACATTTTAAATGAAGGCCAAAATTTACTAAAAATGAGTCCAGTTTCGTCATATTTTAGAAGTATGCTTGCATACAGAATGCCTCAAAGCTACAGTAATAGACATGGACTAAAAGCAACAAAAGTAAAAAAAAAAAAAAAAAATCACATGGTCTTTATTGAAATGTTTGATTAAAAGTATGATTCGTTGTTTAACATTTGTTGTTACAGTTGTGTTACATTTGCATTTGGTTTTGGTTCGATATTTCCACTGAGCCTAAACTGAGCCTTTTTTTTTTTTTTTTTTAAGGTGGCGAGGGAGCCTTTTACCCCACACTTGGGTTAAAAGGCCATCTGGGGGGTTGTAGTGATATAGTGTAGATGTATGGGTAATAGTTAAAGGGAAAAATGTGTCAATTTATGCAAATACTTTAGAGATAGCAAGAAAAAAGTTTTTTTGAGGAAAAATGGTAGTTTTTGATGCTATGTAGTGTTTTGGGAGAAAATAAAACCAAAAGTGCCTCATACCCAGGGGGGCTTTAGCCCAGATAGTAGCACTAATCCCAGAGCTTTGATATGGGATCATTTTATGATACTGAAGTGATCATACAATCTTTCCTGTTCTGAGACGAAACGGAGGCGTGCAACGTTTATTTCAGTATTTGGGTTTGTTTTTGGATTCCAGGCAAGATCCACAACCTGGTGTCGGCGGACGACTTCAGCAGTGTTACAATGATCATGCTGGTGAATGCTGTGTACTTCAGAGGTAGCTGGAAGAATCTGTTCAGACCAGAAAACACAAGAACTTTCTCCTTCACCAAGGACGATGGCAGTGAAGTTCAGACCCTAATGATGTACCAACAGGGAGACTTTTACTATGGTAAGAGCATGTGTGAAGGCACTTCAAAACAACAATGTTTGCTTGTAAACAACTTAAAACAGTTTTAAAAGCTTGAAGTTTGAATGTTGATTGGTTGGATGGATGGAGGGACGGACGGACGGATAGATAGATAGATAGATAGATAGATAGATAGATAGATAGATAGGCAGAACAAGGTTGGATGAATTTGGAAGAAGCAGAGAAACAGAACAAACTGAGTAACTGCTCAGTAGAAGAACTGAAGGTGAAAAGTGAGAAAAATGGTGCGAGAGAAGGAGAGACAGTAACGGAAATGATCTGAGATGTTTTTAGAGTCTGCATTCTCAGGTTGTTGTTCATGTGAAAAGCAGTATTGCTTTTTGTGAAACTGGCTGGAGGACAAGTCCAAACTGACATTATGAATGATTAAATTTCAACTGAGTAGAGCTGAACTCATAGTCACTTCACATAGCATTCAGTATTCAGTTGTCCATCTACGTCATACTAAAGTCCTCGCATCACCTCAGATATACAGTAGATTTCATTATCATTTAATACACTAACCTCGCCACATTCTTCATCCTCAGGAGAGTTCAGTGATGGCACCACAGAGGCTGGCGGAGTGTATCAGGTTCTGGAGATGCTCTATGAAGGTGAAGACATGAGCATGATGATTGTGTTGCCCCGTCAAGAGGTTCCTCTGGCCTCTCTGGAGCCCATCATCAAAGCTCAGCTGCTGGAGGAATGGGCCAACAACGTCAAGAGACAGAAGGTGGAGGTCTACCTGCCCAGGTTAGATTTAAAATGTGTCATTTAAAGACGTTGATATTTTGTTATCTAATGAACTTAAATTCATACATTTTAAGTGTGGCTTAAACAAGATAAGCTCAATCGACAGCATTTGTAGCATAATGTTGATTCATATCATGTCATGTCAGTCCCTCGGCCCATCAGGCCATCGGGGAGACATGAGGGACAATGCAGTTGAGATTGCCCTCCCGCCGTGTCTGTTGGAGGCTGTTGACAGAAGCTCTTACATGGAGAGGGATGTCCAGTCCTTGATGTTATCGAATCAAGACTCTTTGTCGTCCACGCTTTCGCCCACCTTCCACTTTTCCTTGGAGGATTGTCTTTGAAAGGCTGCTGTAGTGGGTGACATGCCCAAACCAGGCCAGCTTGTTTCTTTTCACAGTTGCCTGAAGTTGAGGGCCATACAGCTGAATTGATTCCACAGTTGAGGGCCATCCAGGGTGTTCATTCTGCTCGACACAAATTCATTTGTCTTGTGTTCTAAATAAGAGATGAGGAGCAGCTTCCTCAGGCACTTGGTCTTGTGAGCCTGGATTCTCTTCTCAGTGTCTGCCAGGAGGGTCCATGCTTTGCACCCGTAAAGGAGAATGGAAACAACGAATGACTTGAAAAGCTTGTACTAATAAGTAGTCGGAAAGCCGATGGAGTAGTTTTTCCACAATCTGTCTAGTCTGGCAATTGCTGCGGTAGCTTTGCTGATCCTCATTAGGCCTGTTCATATGTATTCTCTCTTGTAGGTTTAAGGTGGAGCAGAAAATCGATCTGAGAGACACGCTGCAGCAGCTTGGCATCAAGAACATCTTCAGCAAAGATGCTGATCTGTCGGCCATGACAGCTGAGATGGCAGGTACTCGATAAAGCATGCCCCCCTCAGAGCTACTGACCTATCAGAACATTCCGGGATTCTAGACATGCACACAGATGCCCTCCAAAACATGATTGACAGCTAACGGACAGGATGTTGTCATTAAAGCAAAAAGACTTGCAGTGCTTTTAAGAGGTGTTCTTAGGCGTGAAGCAGACCCCAATGTTCAATAAACACTGTAGTTAAATGTATTAATAGTGATAATAATAATGAAAATAAACTATTACTCTGCAAAGTAATAAAAGTAACTTTAAACTGTTTACGGTTGCCAAGCAATATAGAAACTGTAGCATTCTTAAATAATTATTAATTAGCACATTAATCTAGAATGTGTTGATCGGCTTTTTACAACGGCTTTAAATGCAGCTCATCCAATCAGAATTATTATTTTTTTTAACAGTTATTTTATTTTTGCGGAGAAAATGTACAATGATATGAATAAGAATGTTTTTTATTACATTTTTACTATTTTATTATTGTAAAGAGTTGGTTTATATGCGAATTCAGCATTTATTTTATACAATTTTTATAAAATATATTTTTGTCTGTGTTGCTTATGCTCAAAAACTTATTTTGTTTTTACTTTTATTTTTTCATTTAGTATTACATATACTTCCCTTGAATCTTTTATGTCTGTGAATGAACTGTACTGTATGTTCATTATACGCAAAGCCACTCTGCTCTGCATCCCAAATTACACCAGACAATAAATAAATGAATAATTCAAAGTGTGTGGAGATACTTAGAATATTCATACTTTTCTAATTTTTTGTCTTCTTTGTTTATCTACAGAAGGACAGGATCTGTTTATCGGTAAGGCAGTGCAGAAAGCGTACTTGGAAGTAACAGAGGAAGGAGCTGAAGGGGCAGCCGGATCAGGTGATGTTCTACTCTATTTACATGATCCATTTTAATAATTTTACTCTCTCTCTCTCTCTCTCTCTCTTCCTTCATGCTTCATTCATCTCTTGCCATTTCTGATTCATTTTTTCTCCTTTTCAAGCCTCTTTATCATGGTTTCTCATTTTTACCTTTTGCTTTGCCTGTACAGTCTTGCTCTTTCTTGTCTGATTTCTAAGCACTTTTTTTGGATTTCACTGCAGCAGATTGCTTGGAGAATCATGTACATTGGCAAATGCTAAAAGCGCCCCCACCTGTTCAATATCTGTTATTTTAATTAGGGTGTATGACAGCATATAAGGTTGACCAAGTCATCATATGGTGTTAGTTAAAACCTTTTAATGTCAGTTCTTTATTATAATGAGTTTTTTTTTTCTTTGCTGCAGGTATGATCGCATTGACGAGGACGCTGGTGTTGTACCCTCAGGTGATGGCAGACCACCCCTTCTTCTTCATCATTAGAAACAGAAAAACAGGTACATGCCAACTTCAAAAGCCCATGATGGAAATATGTAGGATAGGAAACCCGGTGACCCCAAAAAGTATTTTAACGCTTAAGCCACACTAAAATGTCATTGCTTAAGACAATGAAATATGAAACCAAGTGACATTTATTTTAAAGAAATATATATATATATATATATATATATATATATATATATATATATATATATATATGTACGTGTGTGTGTGTGTGTGTGTGTGTGTTTGTGTGTGTATGAATGTATGTATGTATATACAGTATATACATATATACATATACATATGTATTTACACACACACACACACACACACACACACATATATGTGTGTATATATATATATATATATATATATATATATATATATATATATATATATATATATATATACTATATGCTGAGCCACTGTGTCAAATATGATCGTTCACAAATTTTAAATGTATGAGTTTTTTAAATATTTTTTCCTTTGTTGTCTCATAGGATCCATCCTTTTCATGGGCCGAGTCATGACCCCGGAAGTCATCGAGCCCTTTGACAACAACTTTGACATGTGAAATCCCACCAATCGCAATGTGACACTTAACCGAGTTAATTCTTATCTTCAACGATCCACAAGTCACTTTTGTTAACTCAGTTGTAACTCATTTCGTTGCCATGATTTTCTAAACACATGAGAAAATATTATATTAACAGAATATTTATATTATAAAAGTGATTGTGTTTTGATACTTGTAAGCTTTAACCACACCAGGAAAAA
Source organism: Myxocyprinus asiaticus (assembly GCF_019703515.2). NCBI lineage: Eukaryota > Metazoa > Chordata > Actinopteri > Cypriniformes > Catostomidae > Myxocyprinus > Myxocyprinus asiaticus. Next base: position 41,994,261 of record NC_059369.1, read on the forward strand.
CAGAGCTGTAAATATTTGAGGTATATCAGCCTTTGCTGCCATTTAAACGTATTCTCACTCCATCCCATGTACACGTTTTATCACACCTCTTATTCGGCACAAGCATCATTCGCTCCTGTGTTCTTGTGTAATTGCTATTGTGTTTTCCGTAGAAAAACGTTGATATTTATTGCAAGAATGTGTGCAGTTCTTTAAATGTAGACTCATTAATGATCATTTAATTCCTTTTCTCCCTGAATGACTTTTGGTTTAGTACATGGCTGAAGTACTGCTGACATACTAATATGCCTTATTATATAAATATGAGTTTTTTATTTAATGAAAGGTTGTGAATGTACAGGTAGTGCAGCGCTGTTGCCATGGTGACTCAGGCAGACTGGGAGAGAGTGCATTTGGTATAGTGATAAAAAATACCAGCTGTATTCTCTATTTCAGAAATAAAGATGAATGTCTTCAACCTTTCGTTTTTTGCTATTTCATTGACCGAAATGTTGAAATTACAAGATACAGGCCTAGACACAAATAAAAACAGAATACTGTACATGCACTGTCTGTGCACATTTTTACCAAATGTTTTGATGTCTGAAATAAACTTCCTACTGGACAATCCATCTAAAACCATTTTAAAGTGGTAAATGTGTTTTGGAACATCGCAATTGGAACATCGCAAGCAACAACCCAGCTACCATGTTCTAAAAGCTTGACCAAATTAAGCTGCCATGACCTGTTGTTTTTGGTTGGTCAGTCGGTCGGCCGTTTTTTCCAACAGGGTCTTGACCAAGATGGCCTACCAGCACAACGGATGGCAGATGACACCTAAACATGCTTGGACCAGCTAAAATTGTTAATGTTCCAAAACACAGCTGCCACCTTAAACTGGATTCCATCAGAGCTTTATTGAATACTCTAACAATAAACCCTCAAATACAGTAAATAGTTTATATTACTTACAATGAAGGATAGTTTGCAGTTGATGAACTGATGCAGTAGACAGGTTCACCAAAGACAGGTTACACTGTAAGCAAGAAATAACAAAGCAGTGATGGTTCAAAGTTTAAGCAAAATATAAGGTTCTGACAGAGAAACTAACAAAACAAATCTAAAATAGCTGTTATGGAAGATAATAATAATAATAAAACTTTATTTTCTATAGCACCTTTAAAAGTTGCATCTCAAAGCGCTTTACAATAGAAAAAGAAAAATACATTGAAATACAAAAAAGAAAAAGAAAACATGCAATCAGAAGAAAAGGCCCTGTCACCCGACAGAACGTAGACGAGTAGGAGGAACAGTTAAGAAAACAGATTCAAAGGAGCGGAGATCACGCATTGGAGTGTAGGGGATTAAAAGTTCAGACAAGCATTGAGGGGCCAAACCATGCAAAGCCTTGTAGGTAAGCATGAGAATTTTAAAGTCTACACGAAACTTAACAGGGAGCCAGTGCAAGGACTCCAAGATAGGAGTGATGTGATCACTTGTCCTGGTCCTAGTCAAGATTCTTGCAGCAGATTTTGCACATACTGCAACTTATTTAAGGTAGATTTAGAGACCCCAACAAGTAAAGCATTGCAAAAATCAATATGAGAAAATACAAAAGTACTGAGCAGTTTTTCAGCCACCAAGAAAGATAACATGGGGCGCAGTCTTGCAATGTTTCTGAGATGGAAGAATGATGTTTTAACAGTATTCTTGACAAATATCACCCCCAAAATTTTCAATTTTGCTTGAAACTCCAGAGCAGAGCCATCTATATTTCAGGTTAAGGAATCAGCTTTACGAAGCTGGTGGGGTGAACTAATGAGCATAACCACAGTCTTGTCACTGTTGAGACAAAGAAAATTTAGAGACATTCATTTTTTTATCTTAGTAATACATTGTGCAAGAAAGGCGACTGCCACACGATCACCAGGTTTTGAATGGATGTAAATCTGGGTGTCATCTGCGTAAAAATGATAATTAAGACCAAGAGATCTTAAGAGTTGACCAAGGGGAAACATGTAAATGCTAAAAAGTAAGGGGCCCAAATTCGATCCCTGAGGAACACCACATTTAATCAAACCTAATGTATATCCACCGAAGGATACACACTGCCGATGATGAGAGATTCAAGACTTGAACCAGTTTAATACAGTATCAGTAACACCAAAAAACTGTCTCAAGACGAGTGAGTAAAAGAGAATGATCTACAGTGTCAAAAGCAGCACTGAGATCAAGAAGGATAAGAATTGAAAGACAGCCAGAGTCCAAACCTATTAACAAGTCATTTGTGACCTTAACTATTGCCGTTTCAATGCTGTGGAGTTTGCAAAAGCCAGATTGAAGGGGCTCAAAAAGATTGTTTACAGTGAGATGAGTGTATAATTGAGAAGCCAAAATTCATTCTAAAATTTTTGCAAGGAATGGAAGATTAGAAATGGGACGAAAGTTGTTAAGATTGTCCAAGTCCATATTAGTCTTTTTAGGTACAGGGGTTACAGCAGCAGTTTTAAATGCTGCTGGAACAACACCAGTGCACAGGGAGTCATTTATTATGCTCAAGACAACAGGACACAAAGAGGCGAAACATGATTTAAACAAACAAGTTGGAATAGGATCAACCGGAAGACGTAGCTTTCATTTGTGATACCTCATTACCAAGAGAAACCAGGTCAAGTGAGGAGAAATTTGAGAAAGAGGTGCCAGAGAAATAAGAAATACTAAGAGGAGAAGCAGATGAGACAGGAGTATAAAGAATGCATTTACGAGTATTGTCAATCTTGGTGCTGAAAAAAATTAGGAAATCTATTACAAAGGTGAGTTGAAACAGGCACAATAGAGGAACTATTATATTTGAGCAATTTGTTAATGGTATGAACCAGTTGTCTGGGATTTCTTTGATTATTGACAATTATCTGAGAAAAATAATGGGACCTGGCGGATACAATTTCTGCCTTACATTCATGCAGGTGGTCTTACCAAGCCTGGTGATGAACGTTCAGGCCAGAGAGACGCCACCTTCGCTCCATTTTGCGGCAAGCTGCCTTCATAGAGCACAGCTCATCATTATACCAGGGAGCGTAACGTACAAATGAGACAGTCCGTGATTTCATAGGAGCAAATGAGTCCAAGCCAGACAAGAGAACAGTATTAAACATAGAATTTTGTCCTCCAGAGGGTCAGATGGAGAAAAACAACTTAAAGAAGAGTCAATAAAGTCAGTGAAATCAGAGAGATCAATGGATTTCCATTTGCGATAATTTATAGTGCGAGAAGAGGAAATGTTAGTGTGTGGGAGTTCCATATTAAAAAAGATAGCCAAATGGTCAGACAGCCCTAAATCAGCGGTGGAAAACTGAGACACAAACGATCCATTTGCAATCACAAGGTCTAATGTGTGACCTTTATTATGTGTAGCACAGTCCACAAGCTGGTTCAAATCAAAGCACTCCAGTATGGACAAAAAGTCCTTTGTCATTACAGAGTCTTTTGTGTCAACGTGGATGTTAAAGTCCCCCAGAATAAGAGTTCTCTCAAACTTGAGGCACAACATACCATAGACTGTAGATCTGCAAACTCTGATAAAAAATCTACATTTGTCTTAGGAGGCCTGTAGACTGTAGCTACAGCAGTAGTGAAGGGTGCAGGGACACTCAGAATGAGACATTCAAAAGAATTAAACGGGGGAATAGCCACAGGACTTATGTTGTATTGTTTATTATGCAGCACAATGATACCACCCTTTCTGCCAGATAAGCCTTGATGAAGACCATCATAATTTGAGCAGTCCCAGCACACCGTTTATTTTCTGTGTGATTTATAACCACTGCCATGACCTGCTTAATTGAAGCAGGAGCTCTGAAACACACTGCATATATCTTAACCTATATGTCTTTCGGAAACAAAAGACGAGGAAAGCTTCAGGCCCAGATGGTGTCTCACCAGCGTGTCTTCGATCCTGTGCTAACCAGCTGGCCCCCATCTTCACACAGATCTTCAATAGATCACTGGAGCAGTTTGGAGTCCCATGCTGCTTCAAACGCTCAATCATTATTCCTGTCCCAAAGAAACCAAAAATCACAGGACTTAATGACTACAGACCTGTCGCCCTGAAGTCTGTGGTCATGAAATCATCTGAGAGACTGGTGTTGGCCCACCTGAAGAACATCACTGGACCCTTTCTAGATCCCCTTCAATTTGCTTATTGAGCAAACAGGTCTGTGGATGATGCAGTCAACATGGGATTGCATCATATCCTGCAACTTCTGGACAGACCAGGGACATATGCAAGGATCCTTTTTGTGGACTTCAGTTTGGCTTTCAACACCATCATCCCAACTATACTCCAGAATAAATGACACCAACTCTCTGTTCCCATGTCTATCTGTCAGTGGATTACCAGCTTTCTGACGGACAGGCAGCAGCTTGTGAGACAGGGGAAACTCACTTCCAGCACCTGTACAATCAGCACTGGTGCCCCCCAGGGATGTGTGCCCTCCCCACTACTCTTCTCCCTCTACACCAATGACTGCATCGTCAAGAACCCCTCTGTCAAGCTCCTGAAGTTTGCAGATGACACCACTGTCATCAGCCTCATCCGAGATGACGATGAGTCTGCATACAGAAGGGAGGTTGAACAGCTGGCTGTCTGGTGCAGTCAAAACAACCTTGAGCTGAACACATTCAAAATGGTGGAGATGATTGTGGACTTTAGGAGAAACACCCCAACACTGACCCACCCTCACCATTGTAAACAGCACTGTGGCAGCAGTGGAGTCATTCAGGTTCCTGGGCACTACCATCTCACAGGACCTGAAGTGGGAGACACACATTTACTCCACTGTGAAAAAGGTCCAGCAGAGGTTGTACTTCCTTCGCCAGCTGAGGAAGTTCAACCTGCCACAGGCGCTGCTGATACAGTTCTACTCAGCGGTCATTGAGTCTGTCCTCTGCACTTCAGTAACTGTCTGGTTTGGTTCAGCCTCAAAATCAGACATCAGAAGACTACAAAGGACAATTCGGACTGCTGAGAGGATTATTGGTTGCCCCCTGCCCCCCCTTCAAGAACTATGCACTTCCAGAGTGAGGAAAAAGTTTTTGTTATTGTTTTTGTATTGTTGTACACTGGAAGCTCCTGTCACCAAGACAAATTCCTTGTATATGTAAGCATACTTGGCAATAAAGCTGATTCTGATTCTGATCCTACCTCTTCTGCCAAAAAAAAAGTACATAACTGTTGATCTGTTTCTAACGCATCTATCATTTCACTCCTGAACACATGGATTTTCCCACTGGAGTCTTATGAATTACTTTTATGCTGCCTTTTTTTTTTTTGGACCTTCAAAGTTTTGGCCAATATTTACTTGCATTGTATGGACCTACAGAGCTGAGATAATCTTCTAAAAATCTTCATTTATGTTCTGCAGTAGAAAAATGTCATACACATCCAGGATGTCATGAGGGTGAGTAAATGATGAGAGAACTATCCTTCTAAGTTTCTGAAAGAGAAAAAAACATCTCTACTTGAATATTTAGCACATATGCAATACTTAAAAATATATGAATGTCATTGCAGAAATAGTACACTTTTCAAGAAAGCGTTGAAAACATTACAAATGAGGTTTGATTTCATGCAAGATATTGATTAATATAAGATTTAATATTTGATTTAACTTAGATTTAGTGATAAAACATAGGTATTGTTTTCAAAATACTTTTTGGTTGTCCATGTGTGCAACCTGGAATGTGTGTCCATAGTTAATGTGCTAAATTAATTTTATACCTGTGAGTAATCACAGGTTTTTGGATTTAAAAACATTTACAATGACACCCCATAATGTAAAATGAATATGAAAGTTTAAGATAATGTGGATCAAACTTGTAGTCCATGCCAGCTCGAGCGCATGCTGTCACTGAAGGGAAAAGTGGACATACCATTTCCAAGAAATCCTGAAATTTGTGTTACATTTTGAAGTCCACTCGAGAATATATATAAATATGCTACATACACACACACACACACACACACACACACACACACACACACACACACATATATATATATATATATATATATATATATATATATATATATATATAGTGTGTTACACTATAGAAGTTTACATACACCATAGCCAAATACATTTAAACTCAGTTTTACATTTAATCGTAGAAAACATTCCCTGTCTTAGGTCAGTTAGGATCACTACTTTATTTTAAGAATGTGAAATGTCAGAATAATAGTAGAGAGAATTATTTATTTCAGCTTTTATTTGTTTCATCACATTCCCAGTGGGTCAGAAGTTTACATACACTTTGTTAGTATTTGGTAGCATTGCCTTTAAATTGTTTCTCACAATAAGTTGCTGGAATTTTGGCCCATTCCTCCAGACAGAACTGGTGTATCTGAGTCAGGTTTTCAATCAGAGTGAGGTCAGGGATTTGGGATGGGCACTCCAATATCTTGACTTTGCTGTCCTTAAGCCACTTTGCCACAACTTTGGAGGTATGCTTGGGGTCATTGTCCAATTGGAAGACCCATTTGCGACTGAGCTTTAACTTCATGGCTGATGTCTTGAGATGTTGCTTCAATATATCCACATAATCTTCCTTCCTCATGATGCCATCTATTTTGTGAAGTGCACCAGTCCCTCCTGCAGCAAAGCACCCCCACAACATGATGCTGCCACCCCCATGCTTCACAGTTGGGATTGTTTTCTTAGGCTTGGAAGCCTCACCCTTTTTCCTCCAAACATAACAATGGTCATTATGGCCAAAAAGTTCCATTTTTGTTTCATCAGACCAGAGGACATTTCTCCAAAATGTAAAATCTTTGTCCCCATGTGCACTTGCAAACTGTAGTCTGGCTTTTTTATGGCAGTTTTGGAGCAGTGGTTCCTTCCTTGCTGAGCAGCCTTTCAGGTTATGTCGATATAGGACTTGTTTTACTGTGGATATAGATACCTGTCTACCTGTTTCCCCCAGAACAACAGCAAAAGGACCTTGTGAAGATACTGCACTTTTATCACCAATCTACATTCATCTCTAGGAGACAGAATGCGGCTCCTTCTTGAGCGGTATGATGGCTACGTGGTCCCATGATGTTTATACTTGCGTACTATTGTTTGTACAGATGAACATGGTACCTTCAGGCATTTGTAAATTGCTACCAAGGATGAACCAGACTTGTGGAGGTCCACAATTTTTTTCTGAGGCCGATTTCTTTTGATTTTCCCGTGATGTCAAGCAAAGAGGCACTGAGTTTGAAGGTAGGCCTTAAAATACATCCACAGGTACACGTCCAATTCAGTACACATCCTATCACAAGCCAACTGGCTAATTGTCTAAAGGCTTGACATCATTTTCTGGAATTTTCCAAGCTGCTTAAAGGCACAGTTAACTTAGTGTATGTAAACTTCTGACCCACCTGAATTGTGATATTGTCAATTAAAAGTGAAACAATCTGTCTGTAAACAATTGTTGGAAAAATGACTTGTGTCATGCACAAAGTAGATGTCCTAAATGACTTGCCAAAACTATAGTTTGCCAATATTAAATCTGTGGAGTAGTTAAAAAATGTGTTTTAATGACTTCGACCGAAGTGTATGTAAACTTCTGACTTCAACTGTATATACTGTCACTCAATTCAAGTCAAATTTATTTGTATAGCCCTTTTTACAACAGGCGTTGTTTCAAAGCAGCTGTACATGAAATTATGCTATAACAGAAAATATAATGCCAATATTAGTTATTATTGTTTAGAACTATTAGTGGTTAAAATTAGTAAACTAAGTGTTGTGGGTCAGTCGTTAAACAATATGATTTTTGTATGAACTATAAATTTTAGTGTTAAAGTCCTTGAAGTCATCCGAATTTACTGAGGAAATACATTGTCCTTTGATTTTGGCTGATGAAGGCTTTTGTTAGTTAGTATATATATATATATATATATATATATATATATATATATATATATATATATATATATATATACACAGGGTTGGGAGGGTTACTTTTGAAATGTATTCCACTACAGATTACAGAATACATGCTGTAAAATGTAATTTGTAATGTTTTCCGTTAGATTACTCAAGGTCAGTAACATATTCTAAATACTTTGGATTACTTCTTCAGCACTGGTCGATTTTTTCACTTGTTTTGACTATAAAAACTCTGTCAGTACAGTAAGACACAATACACATGTTAAAAATACATTCTCTGAAAAACCTAAATATCTTATGCAGTGTTGTTTCTAAAACAAGATAAATCAAACTGATCTTGTTTTAAGGATGTTTAGATATTTTTACAGGAAAACAATACAAAAATTATTATCAAGAATACGATTTTTGCCCTAATATCAAAGGTCTTACTAGAAAAAAAGAACTTATGATCCAACATGAATTTTCTTGATAAAAAATATGATTGTGACTGGTAACATGTGCATGTAAAATGGCTAGAAATAGCATTTTAGCTTAACGTAAAGCTGACAGTTTACACAAGGTTTATTTCTATTTCTTGTGCTCCAAACTTACTTCAAACTCACTTCTCTGTCTGCTCGTATGAATGTAACACCTCATAAGAAAGTGTTTCAGCTCTGTTCAAATGCACTTTGGATCACATCATGTATATGTATAAATGTTTTCCATCTGAAAGGACTCAATATTAAATGAAACAAATGACAATTATTGCAAATAGTAGAATAATAGTAAATTGCAAAAAATGCAAATTAATCTCTTCAGTAATCAAAATACTTTTTGAATGTAACTGTATTATAATTACCAATAATTTAAATTGTAACTGTAGTGGAATACATTTACTTATATTTTGGATTTTAAATACGTAATCCCGTTACATGTATTCCGTTACTCCCCAACCCTGTATATAAATACACACACACACACACATACACATATATATATATATATATATATATATATATGCATGTTTATACTGTATTTATTCTCGTTTTAGGAGTACAGCTATATGAACACTGTGTGGCATTTTCCAAAAGTCACTGAAGTGCAACCTTAGACACGCACTGCCACTCAACGCGCACACCTGCTGCCCTGTCTGACCTATGGACGCAGATCAACGCACGTGAAGCTGCGACGCGCACGCGCACAACTCACACTCACCTGTTGCACTCTAACACGACTGTGCATCTACCTTCAATGGAAAACCTCACTGTACTCTGCATTAATCGATACTTTCACTGGGAGTCAAATGCCACAGGGTTCTGTCAGAACCTACGGATATGTCCGAAAGGTAGGAAACCTGTCGCAGTTGAATTATTTCTGAACACTGACTGGAACAGATGGCAAAACCATGTTATATTTGTCTTATGTTTTAGATCTGTCTGTCTGTTTTGGTTTTGTTTTGTTTTTTTCGCGTTTGAAAGCTGATTTAGGCCGTTACTAGATGCTTTTCTTGCGACATAAAGGAACACTTCCGCTAGGACATGAAGATTAGGGTTTAATAATCAGACATTAAATGCATTTGGTTTATTAATAGTTATTACTCCGTATTGGATGTAATTACACAGTCATGTGAAAAATCGAACACGTCTTATAAAATCTTGTGATATAAAGGGCCGATGTGCTCGAATGTGGTGCTGTTCTGGTGATGGATGGCTTTAATCCGGATCAGGGTGCAGAGTTCACGGTAATGTACACCAGAACCTCGGCACAGCGGATGTAAGGACGCGGTGGCTCTCATTACACAAAGGCTTTTTCTCAAAACCTATTGAGCTACCTACCTCAGCAGATTTGGGCATCAGGTTTGTGCAGCATTTTTGTGTGTGTGTATACATATATATATATACAGGTGCATTTCAATAAATTAGAATGTCGTGGAAAAGTTCATTTATTTCAGTAATTCAACTCAAATTGTGAAACTCGTGTATTAAATAAATTCAATGCACACAGACTGAAGTAGTTTAAGTCTTTGGTTCTTTTAATTGTGATGATTTTGGCTCACATTTAACAAAAACCCACCAATTCACTATCTCAAAAAATTGGAATATGGTGACATGCCAATCAGCTAATCAACTCAAAACACCTGCAAAGGTTTCCTGAGCCTTCAAAATGGTCTCTCAGTTTGGTTCACTAGGCTACACAATCATGGGGAAGACTGCTGATCTGACAGTTGTCCAGACGACAATCATTGACACCCTTCACAAGGAGGGTAAGCCACAAACATTCATTGCCAAAGAAGCTGGCTGTTCACAGAGTGCTGTATCCAAGCATGTTAACAGAAAGTTGAGTGGAAGGAAAAAGTGTGGAAGAAAAAGATGCACAACCAACCGAGAGAACCGCAGTCTTATGAGAATTGTCAAGCAAAATCGATTCAAGAATTTGGGTGAACTTCACAAGGAATGGACTGAGGCTGGGGTCAAGGCATCAAGAGCCACCACACACAGACGTGTCAAGGAATTTGGCTATAGTTGTTGTATTCCTCTTGTTAAGCCACTCCTGAACCACAGACAATGTCAGAGGCGTCTTACCTGGGCTAAGGAGAAGAAGAACTGGACTGTTGCCCAGTGGTCCAAAGTCCTCTTTTCAGATGAGAGCAAGTTTTGTATTTCATTTGGAAACCAAGGTCCTAGAGTCTGGAGGAAGGGTGGAGAAGCTCATAGCCCAAGTTGCTTGAAGTCCAGTGTTAAGTTTCCACAGTCTGTGATGATTTGGGGTGCAATGTCATCTGCTGGTGTTGGTCCATTGTGTTTTTTTGAAAAGCAAAGTCACTGCACCCGTTTACCAAGAAATTTTGGAGCACTTCATGCTTCCTTCTGCTGACCAGCTTTTTAAAGATGCTGATTTCATTTTCCAGCAGGATTTGGCACCTGCCCACACTGCCAAAGCACCAAAAGTTGGTTAAATGACCATGGTGTTGGTGTGCTTGACTGGCCAGCAAACTCACCAGACCTGAACCCCATAGAGAATCTATGGGGTATTGTCAAGAGGAAAATGAGAAACAAGAAACCAAAAAATGCAGATGAGCTGAAGGCCACTGTCAAAGAAACCTGGGCTTCCATACCACCTCAGCAGTGCCACAAACTGATCACCTCCATGCCACGCCGAATTGAGGCAGTAATTAAAGCAAAAGGAGCCCCTACCAAGTATTGAGTACATATACAGTAAATGAACATACTTTCCAGAAGGCCAACAATTCACTAAAAATGTTTTTTTTATTGGTCTTATGATGTATTCTAATTTTTTGAGAGAGTGAATTGGTGGGTTTTTGTTAAATGTGAGCCAAAATCATCACAATTAAAAGAACCAAAGACTTAAACTACTTCAGTCTGTGTGCATTGAATTTATTTAATACACGAGTTTCACAATTTGAGTTGAATTACTGAAATAAATGAACTTTTCCACGACATTCTAATTTATTGAGATGCACCTGTATATATAGTCTTCACTTATAAGGCCTAATGAGGTTGGAGAACACATGGCAAGTGATCTGAGATCATTTCTCCATACAGTATCTCTACAGATCCTTCAAATTCAGAGGTCCATGTTGGTGGACTCTCCTCTTCAGTTCACCACACAGGTGTTCTATGGGGTTCAGGTCAGGGGACTGGGATGGCCATGGCAGGACCTTGATTTTGTGGTCAGTGAACCATTTTTGTGTTGATTTTGATGTTCGTTTTGGATCATTGTCCTGCTGGAAGATCCAACCCATTGTAAGCTTTCTGGCAGAGGCAGTCAGGTTTTGATTTTTGATCTGTTGGTATCTGATAGAGTCCATGATGCCATGTATCCGAACAAGATGTCCAGGACCTCAGGCATAAAAACAGCCCAACAATGTTAAAGATCCATCACCACATTTAACCGTGGGCATTGGGTACTTTATGTGCGCCAAACCCATCTCTGGTGTTTGCTGCCAAAAAGCTTTTTTTTTTTGTTTTGTTTCATCTGACCATATAACCCGGTCCCATTTGAAGTTCCAGTAGTGTCTGGCAAACTGAAGACGCTTGAGTTTGTTGTTGGTTGAGAGCAGAGGCTTTTTTTCTTGAAACCCTCCCAAACAACTTTTTTTTTCTTTTTTTTTTTGTATACAGTCTTCTTATTTTGTGTATACTGTATATTGTATATTATCAGGTGTATATTGTGTAACAAGATGTGTAAACTGTGTTATGTGTAAAGCAGATGTTTTTTGTAATTGTCATACTGCTATGTTGCTTGGAACTGCACACAAGACTTTCACCCACTGTTGCACTTGTGTATATGGTTGAGTGACAATAAAGGGATTTTATTTGATTTGAAACAACTTGTGGTGATGTAGGTGATATATTTTTTTGAGACTTTCTGACCAAAAGGAGCAGCTGTGATCCTTGGAGATTCTTTGGCCACTTGAACCATCCTCCTCACTGTGTGTGGAGACAATATAGACGTCCTTTTCCAGGCCGATTTTTAAGATCTCCAGTTGATTGGAACTTGTTAATTATTGCCCTGATGGTGGAGATTGGTGTTTTCAATGCTTTGGCTATTTTCTTATAGCCACTTCCCATTTTGAGAAGCTCAACAACATTTGCCGCACATCAGAACTATATTCTTTAGTCTAACCCACTGTGATTGATTGATGATTAAGGGAATTTGGTCTGTGTGTTACCTCATATTTATACCCCTGTGAAACAGGAAGTCATGGCTGAACAATTTCATGTTCCTAGTCACCCAGGTGCACTAAAAAATGTAAAATATGAATGAGAATATACTTCAGAAATATTTTACTCATAAGAATTTCTAGGGGTGCCAATAATTGTGGCCAACCAGTTTTGGGGAAAAATATATATTTAATAATGAGATATTTCCCCTCTTTCAATTGTTTTAATTCAGTTAAAGGTTCGATTTTTGTGAATTTTTTGAATGAAAGATCAAAAGGATAAACAATGCCCATTTTTGTTCACAGCCTTCTTTGCTCATATTTACCAAGGGTGCCAATATTTTTGGCCACCACTGTGTGTGTGTGTGTGTGTGTGCGTATATATTAGCCAATTTGTAAGATTTCATTACAAAATTGAGATAAATTAAAACTAAATTAAAAAATAAAATTACAATTTAATCTGTCTACATGCGATTAACAAAGTTACTTTTAAGGGTCTGACCAGGTAGAAATAGCTCCTTTAGATAACAACAGCACAATTTTAGTTTTTACATTGCATGATGACCAAAAATGCTTTCTAGGAAATTTTGATTCATTCAGGTATATACTGAAGAAAAAAAAAGTTGAGGTTTTAGGTGAGTACAGACCAAAGTATAACTCCTTTTCAATATAAATCTTGACATCAGCAGTCTCCTTGGTGATCATGATTTCAAGCTCGATTACACTTCCTATAGCGCCATCTAGCACTCTGTGCATGTGTCAAGCACTAGGAAGTGTAATCGAGCTTGAAATCATGATTATACTTTGAGACTGAAATGGCAAGATCTTGAAAAACGAGTTATATTTTGGTCTGTTCTCACCCAAAACCAGTTAGTTTGCTTCAGAAGACATGGATTAAACCACAGGAGTCTTATGGATTACTTTTATCCTGTTTTTAAGTTTTCTGCAGCTTAACATTTTTAAGAGAGTCACAATGAAAGATAAATACAAGATAAAAAAGTATGATAACATGACGATTGATATTTGATTATTAAATAGTTTTTTTTTTTTTACAACTTCTCACTTCTAAATCAAACTCTTGTTTAGAAATTCAATTTTTTTTTACATATTGTGATAAAATATTATAAATTCATATTATGCGTATGATTATTCAACATGCTTTACTTTTTCAGATTTTATTTATTTTGGTAGGTATTTTTTTTATATTACACACAGAAACAATGATTATAAACATTACACAATGCAATAAATTTACAATACACAATTACAATAATACGTTTAGTTAATCATTTCTTTAGCAGTAAAGTTACAATAGATAGATAGTTACACACCAAACTAATTAATATGTACATTACTATGCTATGAAATCGCTACATTTTAAACAACTTGAGATGATTTTACATTTCATGGGGAAATACTTTGCAGTAACTTGTAACTCCAGTGGCTTTTAAACACTTGTAAACAGACAATCAGCTTGAAGGACAATAAGTGATAACTTTTGCATTTCTGCGACTTGGTCAAAAGAAACAAGAAAACAGCTGCACACACTCTTAGGGAACATGGAGTGGTGGTGGCGTAGTGGACTAAAGCACTGAACTGGTAAGCAGAAGGTTGTTGGTTCAATCCCCACAGTCACCACCATTGTGTCCTTGAGCAAGGCACTTAACTCCAGGTTGCTCCAGGGGGATTGTCCCTGTAATAAGGGCACTGTAAGTCGCTTTGGATAAAAGCGTCTGCTAAATGCATAAATGTAAATGTAAACATGGAAACATCAGCAGTGTTACATGAAAATTAGTAAACATGTTACAACTTAACTGGACAATGTAGATACATTGTTATCAGTTAGCACACAAGCAATGTTTGATTCATATTAGCTTCAACAACCCTACCAGACAACATATCCAAGCATTCTACCAAGTAAAGAACTTCACCAAACAGATAAACATTCATTCAGACTGCAGCAATGCTTTCCTGAACTGTGACCCAGCCAGAAGACATGACAGCCAGTACTTCTTTTCTGTAATAACGTCATAAGGATGAACAAAATAAGCCTGAGATTTTGTGCCAAATCCGACCCAAAAGCTCAAAATACAAAGAATTTTTGTAGGCTTACCGTAGTGAATCAGGACTTTGTTTTGAACACAGTTTAATTACTCAGTCAATAATGGTGCAGCTTTAAACAATTTCTCTCTTTCTGTTCCACTCTCTTTTCTCTCTCTAGTTCCTCAGGAGTGAACACCAGCAGTGACAGTTTTCCAAAGTCTCATTCCCATTACTCAGAACTAAGCGACACACACACTCCTCTCTCTGTGGAACTGACTCCAGACTCAGGCATTGTTGCCACACCAGTGAGTACCTACTTCTCTATATGAGTGTGTGTCACTGCTTTTAATCTGTATATTTATGATAGATTATTTAATTGTGCTAAATGTGGTAGTAGGACAGAAATAAATGCCCATTTTTATGTTTACTTTGTAATGTGCATAATTTGAACATTTAAATGCTCATTTATTAGGTTACATATTTTTTAACGAATATACAATGTTTACTACTAGACTAGTATACTATATATTGAGTTTGACAGGATATTAAATAAGTGTTTTAGTTGTCATGTTTTGTGTACTTAACTCTTTAAAGCTAGACTACGGGTATACATTAGTGCCGAGCTATATGGGTCGTTATGAATGACAATTTGTATATTTATTCAGAAATTAAATGAATTTTTGTTGGCTTGACCGAGCCAACATATTGGATCCGTTCCAAAACTTAGTGAGCTGCCTCGCTGTCTCCTGCCTACATAGGCAGCTGTCTTCTATGGCAGCATCCTTATTGAAATGATGCCTCGTAAGAAAGCGATTTGGAACGCTGTACATAGGCGGCAGCTCTGCGCATCATTCAAATCAGGGACTAAAAATGGTTCAAGGAACGAAAACAAAAACGAACACAATTTTTTGTAGAACTTAATCGAAAACCGGAACAAAGTGATTGTCAATTGTTCCGGATTGAAAACTGTATTTTAAATGCTGGTAACCAGTTAAAAACGGTTAATTTTGTTCTGATAATTTTATCATGAAACCAAAGGCCAAAGGGTTTATCACAGTAAAGTTTTGGAGCTACACCACTTCATGTGCTTTGATCCTGAGGGAAACTGCTGCATCACACATTTCTTTCCCTAATTGCCCATTGTGGATGATGCATTCTCTGAATGAGGCTACCTTAGAATTTGACCAAAACAAGATACACTATATTGCCAAAAGTATTCGCTCATCTGCCTTTAGACGCATATGAACTTAAGTGACATCCCATTCTTAATCCATAGGGTTTAATATGACGTCGGCCCACCCTTTGCAGCTATAACAGCTTCAACTCTTCTGGGAAGGCTTTCCACAAGGTTTAGGAGTGTGTTTATGGGAATTTTTGACCATTCTTCCAGAAGCGCATTTGTGAGGTCAGACACTGATGTTGGACGAGAAGGCCTGGCTCACAGTCTTCGCTCTAATTCATCCCAAAGGTGCTCTATCGGGTTGAGGTCAGGACTCTGTGCAGGCCAGTCAAGTTCTTCCACACCAAACTCGCTCATCCATGTCTTTATGGACCTTGCTTTGTGCACTGGTGCACAGTCATGTTGGAACAGGAAGGGGCCATCCCCAAACTGTTCCCACAAAGTTGGGAGCATGGAATTGTCCAAAATCTCTTGGTATGCTGAAGCATTCAGAGTTCCTTTCACTGGAACTAAGGGGCCAAGCCCAGCTCCTGAATAACAACCCCACACCGTAATCCCCCCTCCACCAAACTTCACAGTTGGCACAATGCAGTCAGACAAGTGCCGTTCTCCTGGCAACCGCCAAACCCAGACTCATCCATCAGATTGCCAGATGGAGAAGCGTGATTCGTCACTCCAGAGAACGCGTCTCCACTGCTCTAGAGTCCAGTGGTGGCGTGCTTTACACCACTGCATCCGACGCTTTGCATTGCACTTGGTGATGTATGGCTTGGATGCAGCTGCTCAGCCATGGAAACCCATTCCATGAAGCTCTCTACGCACTGTTCTTGAGCTAATCTGAAGGCCACATGAACTTTGGAGGTCTGTAGCGATTGACTCTGCAGAAAGTTGGTGACCTCTGCGCACTATGCGCCTCAGCATCCGCTGACCCCGCTCTGTCATTTTACGTGGCCTACCACTTCGTGGCTGAGTTGCTGTCATTCCCAATCGCTTCCACTTTGTTATAATACCACTGACAGTTGACTGTGGAATATTTAGTAGCGAGGAAATTTCATGACTGGACTTGTTGCACAGGTGGCATCCTATCACAGTACCACACTGGAATTCACTGAGCTCCTGAGAGCGGCCCATTCTTTCACAAATGTTTGTAGAAGCAGTCTGCATGCCTAGGTGCTTCATTTTATACACCTGTGGCCATGGAAGTGATCGGAACACCTGAATTCAATTATTTGGATGGGTGAGCGAATACTTTTGGCAATATAGTGTATCTTAAGAGGTAGCATAAAGATACCTACCTTTTGGAACAATCTTTGCATCGGGAGCGCACCTATGATGCCTCCCGAGGACGCTCACTAAGTTTTGGAACAGATCCACTGTTTTTTTTTTGTTTTTTTTTCAAAATCCCTAAACGAAGACCAAAATTTTAAATGGTAAAACCTCTTAGAGCTTTCAAGCTGTATCCACCAAATTTGGTACAGACCTTAAGACTGTTCTGACTCAGGTTGCTATGACTTTTCAAACTGATCAGAAAGCGGATGATTAAAAATCATAAAAATCCCATAGACTTACATTGACGGAACATGCTAAGACTATTCAAACTCCATGTGTCAGAAATGTAAGAAAATTCAAATATAAACAAACCCATTTTCTATCTATATGTTTGTCTGATGCTTTGACTGATTAGCTAGCTGGCTGGCAGTTTGTCTTTTTTGTAATTTCTGTACAGCCGTCAAACTTCAAAACTAGTTTAGTTTCTAGTGTCTTGTCAAACTTTACCTATCTAGTTTTAAATAGAATGCTGTAAAAATATTTGAAAACAGAAAAACAGATCAATTAATTTTGAAACTGTCACAAGGGAAACTACCAATTCTATTAATCAACCAGCCAACCCGGCTATCGACCAATGCTGATAATATTATATAGGCCAAATATCAAATGATTAATGGCCTTGCACACATATCAGTCTATCAATAGTACACAGGGGACAAAGACAGAACGTGCATTGGTTTTATGTCGTCTGTTGATATTTGTCAAAACTGCCAATGTTAACTTCAATTAGCAGAGTAATTGCAATGTCTGGTTTGATTGACAGCTCGTGTTTGTATGTTGTATTGAATCATGTTGTCATCGTCTTACATTGTTAAACGTAGCTGCCATCAGGCCGATTCAGGTTTGCCTCGTGGCACTGGTTAGAAGAGCATGATGTCTGTGGGGACCAGCTGGCCTGTCCCAGGGTCAGAGAGGGTAAGGGGTCATTCAGGGTGACCTTTTACACTTCATTCACAAATATATATCAGTGCATAAATAAAATCATTGGACACAGATCGTCAGTGATTTTATCAAACAGGGCCAGCAGAAGAGGAGCTGTCTGTTAACAGTGAAGACATTTTTCTCAGAGGAGGCCGGAGGAAGAGGAGGGAGGGAGAAGGACAGAAATGGGAGGAGAGACTCCAGGAGAACTGGGAGAACTGTGTGGTGAGCCAAAAAACAAACAGCATACACTCTAAAGTTATGCTTTTTCATAGTTAATCAAGATTAATCTCATGACTCTTCATAGTTAATCACAATTAATCTCATGATTTTTCCTAGTTAATCGTGATTAATCTCATGATTTGTCATAGTTAATCGTGATTAATATTATGATTTTTCATAGTTAATCGCGATTAATCTCATGAAATTGAATAACTAATTTTGATTAATCTCATGACTCTTCATAGTTAATCACAATTAATCTCATGATTTTTCATAGTTAATCGTGATTAACCTCATGATTTTTCATAGCTAATCGCGATTAATCTCATTATTTTTCATAGCTAATTGCGATTAATCTCATGATATTTCATAGTTAATCGCGATTAATCTCATGATTTTTCATAGTTTATTGCGATTAATCTCATGATTTTTCATAGTTAATCGCGATTAATCTCATGATTTTTCAGTTAATCATGATTAATCTCATGATTTTTCAGTTAATCGTGATTAATCTCATGATTTTTCATTTAATCGTGAATAATCTCATGATTTTTCATAGCTAATCGCGATTAATCTCATGATTTTGCATAGTTAATCGTGATTAATCTCATGATTATTCGTAGTTAATGGTGATTAATCGCGTATTTTGAATGTTTTAAAATTTTACTCTATATACAATACTCTTTTACGGTCTAAGTGCCTTTAGTTCCTTCTTAGAAAAGAAAACAATATATAACAGTAATGTTTTAATAACATTTTCCAAACAAAGAGTTCCACAATATAAAAACAGAAATTCACTAAAATAGCACCAATTCAAGTAACATTAAAGTGGGAGGTTGACTAATTGAAAAAACTAGGTTAGTATTAATTGTAATGGGCATTAAATCTCTTAAAATGTAATCCTCCATTAAATCAACTGAAGCTATCCACTTTGCTACAGTAACAGTGCAGCCGCATTCACATTATTCATGTCGTTTTGAACTCCACATGTTTTGCTTTTAGTGCCGACACTGTGCATGTAAATGATACTTCATCCAAATTGTCCAGTAAGACGGAAGCGCAACATGGCGCCAGGGAGACGATGATGCTTTACATTGTAAAGAGTTCCTTTCTCCATTGCTTGATCATTAACACGGAATCTCTATTGTTTGTGTGTGTGTTTGTGGTGTATGCATCAGTGTAATGTCTCCTGACACATCGCAAAGGTTCTGCCCTATTTCTACCAGTGTTCAACTCACACGGAGCTGAATGAAATGTCAAATCAGTAAATGCCTTATTCACGATTAGGAAAAGTTAATGCTTCATACGTTTTAAATTCATCACGTGTTTACGAGTTCATTTCGACTGCTCTAATTTTCACATTAGACAAGCTTCACATTGCTTATATCTTCCTGTGCCTTTAGGTGCTGAACTTGTCTTATCAGGACCTGGGAGATCCATACCAGCTGGATAATTTCACCCGTATCCTCAGGAGACTGATCCGCGTGGAACGTCTGCAGCTGGTTGATAATTCGCTGCAGGATCTCAGTTCTGTCAGACTGCCAAGGTACAAAACTGCACTCCATACTGACGGAGACATGTGCTTCTTCCTTATAGTGGACTTAAATATTATTTAGAATACTGCCAACACTGTGGAAGTTAGATGGAAGGTCTAAGATCATAATGAATAGTGGAGAATAATTCAGCATGAATGACAAAACTGAATTTCCCCCTTCAAAAAATGATCCTCCACTGGAAACGGTCCCAGTATATGGCATTGGTTGTTTTGTAACAGTACGTGTATGGCTGTGTAAAAATACATGTAGTGCAACTTTAGCTGTGTCTTGTAATCTCATATGACTAGTTTATTTTACAGTAGTTAGGGAACTGTTAATTATGTATCACCATCAGACGCAGTCCAAAAAAGCAAGCCTAATCATGTTGCAGAGTAAAATACAGAAAATACTGATGAATAGGGCCCAGTCAAATTCACAATTACACTTGCAAATATTCTTGTAAATTTTAAACAAATCAAAATATTGTCATCAGTAAGTTTGTGAATCCCTGCCATTTTACATATCTATACATTTTTGTCATGTTTTTCATACCTTTTCATATCCTTTGACATATTGTAGACATACTTTTTTGAATTTGCTTGCAGATAAATGTTATGCCTCAATCTGTGACAGGTTTCTTTTCTTTGATCTGACATTTGGAGCAATTGAAATGTGAAAAATTGAACATTTTTGTAGTGAGTTAGATTCTGGCTTACTGAAGGAAACTTGGATTTTTTTTACTTTTATGTATACAGCGGCCTCAAAGTAGTATGTGGTCACTCAAGTCACACTTAAAAATGTCATTTAAAACCAAACATCAAATCAAGTGGCATATGCTGACAAATAATCCTAGACCTTTTCTCAGAACTAATTTTACATTTCTAAGCCATTTTTGCAATTAATTTTAATCAACTGGTGTTGAGGAGATTTTAAGTGAATGATGTCAGTTCCCCATGGACATGTTCCACTAACATTTGACAACCAGAAAGTGTCCTAGTGCTTTTCGTCTTTATGTTCTTGTTTTTACATGTAAAACCTAACAAATTTATTTTTGTGGACACTTTTATCCAAAGCAATGTATAATGCATTCAGGATATACATTTTATCAGTTTGTGTGTTTCCTGGGAACTGGACCCATGACCCTGTCACTGCGAGAGCCATACTCAACACTTGAGCTACCAGAACAGAACATAGAGTGTGCTATCTTCCTTTAAAATAAACGCAACACAGCATTTTGTTATCTAATGCAATGAAATTCACACATTTATAAGTGTGGCTTAAGTGTCCAAATACATTTGAGGCCAGAGCATATAAGAGAGATATGAAGCTCATTAGAAGTCAGGGAGGACATTTATTTGGGTTCCCTTGCAAAAAATAACCATGGTTTTACTACAGTAACCATAGTTGAACTATGGTGTTTGTAGTAAAACCATAGTAATGGTTTAACTATAGTAACCAGAGACTAAAAATGGTTAAAGGAACGAAAAAGAAAACTGACAAAGAATTCCCCCAAAGCGGGAACAAAGTGATTTTCAATTGTTCCGGAGTGAAAACGGTAGTTTAACCATGTATTTGTAGTAAAACTATGTGTAAATTGAAAAAGGCTGGTGAGCCAAAATGACAGTTAAAATACATAAGCTTGCATTTTCAGTTGCGCAGTTTTATATATATATATATATATATATATATATATATATATATATATATATATATATATATGTTTTTTTATTTTTTTTTAGTAAAACTATAGTAACCACAGATTAACCATGGTTGCTACAATATTACTAATACTACTTAATAGTTAATTAATTGTGTGGTTACCCAAAACTATTGCGAGGGAACACAAAACTTATTGCGAGGGAACACAAAGTATTGCAAAGGTGCGCAAAATGTATTGCGAGGGAATGCAAACTATTGCGCGGGAACACAAAACTTATTGTGAGGAAGTGCAAACTATTGCGAGGGAACACAAAAATTATTGCTAGGGAACACAAAGTATTGCAAAGATGCGCAAAACATATTGCGAGGGAATGCAAACTATTGTGAGAATGTAAAATGTATTGCGAGTGAATGCAAACCAATGCGAGAGAATACAAAACTATTGTGAGAGAATGCAAAACTTACTGCGAGAGAACACAAACTAATGCGAGAGAATGCTAAACTTATTGCTAGGGAATGCAAAATATTGTGAGCCAATGCGAAACCATTGTGATGGAACAAAAAACGTAATGCGAGGGTATGCATCATTTATTGCTAAGGAACGCAGAACTCTTTGCGAGGGAATTTTAAACTTGCAAGGGAACGTAAAACGTATTGTGAGCAGTGTTTCCTCTATATGCGTTCAACAGCAGTGCATGTTCCACGTTCAGAATGCGTGGAATTACAATACACTTTTATTCACTTTAACATGTAGCTGTGAATTGGTTACCAATCTATACAGAGATGAACAAATCAATAATCTTGCGTTTGTATCAAACTGTAATTCCAGAATCAGTAAATCAGCTCTTCCGCATCCCTCTCTCGTGCACCTCACTGAACGCTTGTTGAGTTTCACGTAAGTGCGCGCAGAGAGAAAGTCACAAGTACAGTAACAGAAATATAACAGTCACCTGTTATAGTCTTTGTTAAAGGTATCTGCCAAGAACAACAACATAAATGTAAGTCAGCACATGATTGAATCACATCTTGCTGTGAAACAAGTGACTGAGACAGAGGACCATAATTAGGCTATACAGTATACTTCAAAAATCATTCTATCGGAATAAAACTAGAGGTAAGAATTGTAACCCCCGTAAGATTTAGGAAAGATTATTGTAAATGTTCAGATGTTGTATATAATAAATTTTACCTCCAGAACCATCCAGAGCCCTTCAAAAGCCCCCAGTAAACACACACAGGACAAGATGAAAATGAATAACCTATAATGATTCTAAGGACATTTTATGCTATTTCTCCACCGACGTGTGTAAATACGGTCTGGCGTAACAGGCTCGTGGATGCACGCACAACAGCACCACTGCTGAAAAAAATCCTAGGGGAAACACTGGTGAGGGAACGCAAACTATTGCAAGGGAAAGCAAAACTATTGTAAGGGAACGCATAACTCATTGTGTGGGAACGCAAAATTTATTGCGCAGAAATGCAAACTATTGCAAGGGAAAGAAAAACTGATTATGAGGGAACGGAAACTATTGTGAGGGGACGAAAAACTTGTGAGGGAATGCAAAACTTATTGCAAGGAAACAAACTTTTCCGAGGGAAAGCAAAACTGACTGTGAGAGATTACAAACTATTGCAAGGGGACGAAAAAGCATAGCGAGGGAATGCAAACTATTGCAAGGGAATGCAAAACTTATCGTTAAGGAATGCAAACTATTGCGAGGGGACGGAAAAACGATTTCAGAAAATAAATTCCCTCACTGTCCTATAAGGGGCTCTGTAGATAGAAGACCATGACATATCACAATCACTTACGAAAGCTGCGATTGACAATGTGCCTTCATCATAGATGTAAAATCCTGAATCTTCACCGGAATCACTTGACATCCATTCGTCAGCTGCCAAAGGTTCCCGAGATACAGCACTTGTGCCTGTCTGAAAACAGTATTTGCTCACTGGGCGAGCTGTCCCTACTGCGGGCCACGCCACTCCAATCTCTGACCCTCCAACGCAATCCCTGCCAGTTTCTGGAGGACTACCGCTCATGGTGAGAGAAAGACAGATACAGATAGAGCAAAAAGATGAATCTGAGAGATTTTAGTTATTTTTAGAAAACCACTGAGCTTTTAATTACTTGCGGTCACAAATAGGGGAACTTGGCTAATTTAAACTAATCACCTAATTACAGATTTTAATTAATATGGCTGAACAGATATCATGTAGGCAGAGAGAGCATAATGTCTCGAGTTAATTCCTGTGCCAGAAGACGATATGGTAATTTACAAAGAAAGAAAAGGTCAGGCCCAGCGGAATCAATAAAAGTGCTCACGTCTGTCTGACTTTGAGGGTCTAATCTTGAGATTTGTGCTGTTTTCTCCACAGTGTGTTCTCCTGTTTGCCAAAACTCCAAGTTCTGGATGGCATCCCCAAGCTACCGGAAGATTCCGTGCCGCCTCTGTCCCTAGCAGCATCCAGATTTTGTACCATTCTCTGACATCAAAACAGGAAAGTCAAACCTCAAAGGCAAAAACCAAAGCCAAGATCTAATCCAATGTATTGTACTGTCAGAGTGCATGTGAAAGCCTAACTGCATAAATGCACTGTTACAAGGTGTTTAATGTACATTTATATGACTTAATAAAGCTATTTTTGTAACTCCGGTTCACATTTTTGCATTTTGCTCTCATAAAGGGAAATACTATATAAATCTGCACTGACTTTAGATAGCAGCAGCCAAGACTTGAAAGGAACAGTTCAGCCAAAAATGGAAATTCTGCCATCATTTCTCACACTCCTATCATTCCAAACCCTTTCCTTGTTATGTGGAACACAAAAAGGAAATGTTTAGCAGTATATTCCAAACCTTCTGAAGCCATACGATAGCTTTGCATGAGGAAATGGACGAAATTTAAGTCTTTGATGTCATTGAAGCATCACAGACTGATCACACTGTGAATTTGGTGATGGTAGGTCGAAAGTTCTGCTGCTGAAATCGGTCCGTGTTTACCGAAATTAAAATCTTTGCCCCCCAGTGGCTGAAGCTGGAAGTGTTGTTGAACTTATGAGTACGGGTGAGCTCCACAGAAATGTCCACAGAGTGGCACCAAAAGCGAGTTGTATTTTTAGTTGTAAATTATGTAATACAGTCACAACTGCAATGCAGATTTTATTACTGTACCCCCTAACCCAATCCCTAAATCTAACAATCAATGGAGTAAAACCTTTTTTTTTTCTTCTCCCAGTTTGGAATGCCCAATTACCAATGTGCTTTTAAGTCCTCGTGGTCGTATAGTGATTCTCCTCAGTCCGGTTGACGGAGGACGAATCCCAGTTGCCTCCGCGTCTGAGACCATCAACCCGCGCATCGGGTTGCCACGGAGACATAGCGCGTGTGGAGGCTTCATGCCATCCACCATGGTCAACCACGCTCAACTCATCACACGCCCCACCGAGAACGAACCACATTATAGCAACCACAAGGAGGTTACCCCATGTGACTCTACCCTCCCTAGCAACCGGGTTGCTTAGGAGACCTGGCTGGAGTCACTCAGCACACCCTGGGATTCGAACTAGCGAGCTAGCGAACTCTAGGGGTGGTAGCCAACGTATTTTACCACTGAGCTACCAAGGCCCCAATGGAGTAAAACTTGTAATTTAGAGGGGAAAATGCAACCTTCAAAACGCACTCACAATTACTTATGTGAACGCAATTACTTACTGGTTCCCACAGTACCTGAACCAGTGTCTCTGAGGTTGCTCGAGCGCTACACTACACTATCAGTAGTGCTAGAGGAAGTATTCCTTAAGTATATAATTGACATATTGGACTATTATCAAATTGGTTTATCAGCACAGATGCTTCACACAGAGAAGCTCATAGCGCTACATGTCTATTTAGGTCAGTTCATGTCACAGAATGTCTGATGAGGCTAATTCTGGCTATTTGGTTGCTCAGTGAAGAGCCAACCAATGTCTTTCTTAAGTTCACGCCTCGTCTTTAAGACTGTTTTGACAGAAGACTTAGCTCTTGGGTGGCATTGCTTGTCTGCTTAGCTGACACGGTGTGAAGAGGTGGCAGAGAGATTAAATCAGATACAGTAATGTGAAACTGGCAGGCAGCACACAGAAATTCACGATGTCACGGCATGCGCTTGCAAAGCGTTTCATGTTCTCACCGGGTTTGTGTGGGTATCCAAAAGGAGATGCATGAACACTTTTCAAATCAGTCAATAGACTATGATAAAACTACAACTGGGATGTGATCATGGCTATTTAACAGATGATTAGGCCTTGTTTGAAGCTACCAGTAAAATGTTTAGGCACATTTGACAGAAAATAACCTTACTTTGTTCTAAAGCAGATGCTTAAATGCTTAGTTTTGCACATAAAAGTAAGTTGTGCCTATGTATGATTTTTATCCCCCCAAAACTAAAATTGAGTTATTGGAACAGGAAGAGGTCTGTTATATGTAATAAAGGTAAAGGTACCCCAGATACCCTAAATTTATTAAAAATGTGGTCCTTAATGTAAAAGGCCCTAATTGTAATAAAATTTGGTCCTAAATGTAATAAATCAACCTAACTGTAAATAACTATTGGTTCTAAATGTAATAAAAATGTGGTCTTAAATGTAATAATCACCCTAAATTAACTAATTGTCCTAAATGTAAAATGCCCTAAATGTAGTAAAAATGTTGTCTTCAATGTAATAAAGGCCCCAAATATAATAATAAAAAAATATATGGTCCTAAATGTAATAAATGCCCTAAATTAACTAATTGTCCTAAATGTAAAATGCCCAAAATGTAACAATCACCCTAAATGTAAAAAAACTATTGGTCTTAAATATAATACAATTTGGTTCTTAATTTAATAATCATCCTAAATTTACTATTGGTCCTTAATGTAATAAAGGCCCTAAATGTAATACAAATGTGGTCTTAAATGTAATAAAGGTCCCAAATGTAATAAAATTTAGTTCTAATTGTAAAAAATCACACTAAAAGAACTAATTTTTCTAAATGTAAAATGCCCAAAATGTAAAAAGTATTGGTCTTAAATGTAATAAATTCCCCAAATATAATTAAATTAGGTTTTTAATTTATATATAATAATAATTAATTAATTTTATTTATCACACTATACATTTGCACATATACAGTGAAATTCTTCTTTTTCACATATCCCAGCTAAGCTGGGGTCAGAGTGCAGGGTCAGCCATGATATGGTGCCCCTGGAGTAGATAGGGTCAAGGGCCTTGCTCAAGGGCCCAACAGTGACATCTTGGTGGTGCTGGGGCTTGAACCCCTGACCTTCTGATCAGAAACCCAGAGCCTTAACCGCTGAGCCGCCACCCCCCCCCTTTTTTTAATAATCACCTTAAATTAACTATTGGTCCTAAATGTAAAAGGACCTAAATGTAATCAAATTTGGTCCTAAATGCAATTATCACCCTAAATATAATTAACTCTTGGTCATAAATGTAATAAAGACCCAAAATGTAAACTTGTGATCCTAAGTGTACAAATTTTATATAAAAATGGTTTAACATCCTAGTTATCATCTCACTAGCAAGTATGCAATGCAAGTCAGCCTATGGTGCCTCTTGTTATACCTATCAATGATTTCAAATGCATCTGGAAATAAATTATTAGTCATCATTAAACCTATTTTTAACCTCTTAACAAATGGAACTTTAATGTAGTGTTAGCATTATATATGGACCCTTAAATTACATTTAGGATCAACATGTTATAAAATGTAGGGCCTTTATTTCATTAAGGTCCAAATGCTATTACAGTACATTTAAGGTATTTATTACATTTAGAGCCTTTAGGACCAGTTATTACATTTATGCTCTCTAGAAGGTGTCCAAGCATTTGACTGGTAATGCATAACTATAACAGTCTCATATACATTCAGTGGCCATTCACGATTGCCATTGTCCTGTAGAGATGGGACTCATTCAGTGGCGATCACTAATTCATATGCACTTCAGTGTTTCGTTTTAATTTTGGTGTCGGTATCAGTTCCATTGAAACCTGAGCTAAGGCAACCTTACATGCAAGAAAGACAAGAAAGCCAAAACAAAAGATCAGACCAAATTATACAGCTTATTAAATCTGTGAGAGCTGCTTTTGTTTGTCCTCAGACTACTGAGACCACAGTTTTCTCCAACGTTTCAAAAGGGATTTATTACAGATGCCTGCAAAAGCAACACAAACACAAACATATCTCAACTCAATATCTCAAGCATTTCTAAACTTTGATTAGACAGTAGAATATTAATTTATACAGCATTACTTGACAATATTTGATATGGTTTCGCAGCTGTATTCTTACTTCTGTCAACACCGTCAGACACAGTACAGTAAACCTCGTCAGGTAATATCAAATTCACCCATATATTTATAACTTTTTGACATGACATTAGTACACATTTTTAAATCAGATGCTTGTTGACACATTTAGTGATACCGAGGAAAAACACACAATTAGTGATGTCCGATATGCGAATGACTCAATAGAGCCGATTTGCAAAGCTTTGGTAGATCACGCAAATGTAAGAAATGGCTTTGTTTAGAAGTAAAACCAAAATGCATAATATTAATATGAATAATTAACATTAATATTGTCAACACTATTGTTACTGTAGTTATGTTCTCACCAGTGTTGTTAACAATATGCTAATATTGGTACAATAAACAACATTTGATGCAATATATACTGTAAACAGCAATTTTACTACAAAAAAAAAAAAATACAAAATCAAACATAAAATGCTTCACAGTGACTTCTGAGAATACCTTGAGGACTCTGTTTTAAATCATTCAAATGAACCAATATGCTAAAATGAATCAGACTTCCCAAAGCTCTACACAATTTGTGAGGAAATGGAAGAAACCTATGAACATGTTTAGCAGCTTTCAAGATAATTCCTTTACATAAAGCGTTACTGGTTTACATATGAGCCTGTTTTGCCAGCACCCATACTCAAAAATAAGTGAACTTTGCTAAATATTTTCAGACATAGTGTACTATCCTATTGTCCTGGAAGGTAATAGTTAATCAGGGTTTCCACTCTTTTCAAGGCACAGTTTTCCAGGACAGTTCCCAAATGCATCGTAAGCAAAGTAGACTGCAGAAGCCACTGGCGCCAATGGCCTCTACAATTAACTTAAGCTTGCGATGCTTTTGGGAAAAGCAGCCCTCGACATTTTACTTGCCACAGGGATGTAATATTTAAGCAAAAACACACGAGAGGTCATTAAAACTGAGGTTAATGGAGGGTTTATCTGCGGCCCGACCGTTGTCATTGTTTAAAGTTTACAAATCAAACGTTCTGTATACACTACGGCAGTATAATAATTTTCCTGGACATTTAGGTGTTTTTCTCATTTTCCATGATTTTTCCATAACTGGAAAACTGCATTGCAAAATTACATGTTTTCCAGGGTTTCAAGGAAGCGTGGGAACCCTGATAATAGGTTTGTCAAACCTACAACAGGAGAAGGAGCATGGCAACTGCAAAAAAAAAAAAAAAAAAAAAAAAAAAAAAATCTGTCTCATGAAAAAATGAGAGGCAACAAACAGAACAACATGGCCTGAATCTACCTCCGTGTCATCTTCTGCAGCATCTTTATCAGTCATCCAGAAACACCAGGATGAAATAAGCCAGCGCACAGTGCTAAACTCACGACGTTATTCTGTTTTTGATTCATTTTTATATTTACATTAGAACAAAGAGATTTTCTCTCTTTCTACTGAAGGTCAACAAACATCAAAACATCAGCCCACCCTCTGGAGGCAATGTTTGTGCATGATTAAACCTTCTGATGGTCTGATCTCAAAACACATACACACATCAAAGAAAATGGATGAATACAAAAACCTTCAGCATTTTTATTATTTCACTTGCATGCCATTATCAACAAAATGGCACACAAATATGCAGGAAAACATCTATGCACAGATATAATGTACTAAACAAAGCTGAATGTTTGAGAAATAAAACTTCTGTCATCATTTATGTTGCCCTCCTGTTGTTCCAAACTCATACTACTATTTTCTCCCGTGAAACACAAAAAGAGATGTTAGGCAGAATGTTAGCCTCAGTCACCATTCACTTACAATGTATGGAAAAATACAAATGAATGAAAGTGAATGGTGACTGAGGTTGTCAAAAAACATTAAGTCATACGATTCTGGAACTAGAAAGTAAGTAAATGATGACACAATCTTCATTTTTGGGTGAATCCTTTAATAGAAAGTTGGTTTACCAGTATTACATTTGATAAATCTAAAACTCCTGTTTGTTCAGTAAAATAAAAAAGGTGGCAGAACTTTTGGCAGAAGATTATTTTTGTTTATATAATATAAAAACAAAGTAAATACATGGCAAAATAAATAGAACATTTCAGTATTGTAGTGATTTAGCATACATTCAGGACAAATCATTTTAAGTAAGCTAATCCCTTTGTGTACTGTGCAAACTTTGTGTCGTTTTCTTTACACCTTTAAATATTCAAACTCTTCATCTAAATATTTTGCCTCTTATCAGTTGTCATTTTCAATGTACCATTGATTTCCCTCATGTCTGTTGTCAGATGTTAAATGCTAACAGTGACAATAAGACTTAGAGACCCAGGTCCAGTAGCATGTAGAATACTAGTAGTTAAAAGTGGTCGACCGATATGGGTTTTTTAATGGCCGATGCCGATATCCAGAGAGCAGGGTGGCCGATAGGCCAATACAATGCTGATATATCACACAATTTAATATAGTAAATAACAAAAACATAAACTCTAATTTAGCACTATATTTACTCAATTTCACACAAAACTTTAACTTGGTAAAAAGAATCTAAAAAATATTGCATTTTAAATAGTAGATAGCAATTTCTTCTGATTTCTGTTTAGTCATCAAATTGTAATAATTAATTTGCCCATCAATAAATTGTTAATACATTAAGAAGGAGGAAATGACGGTGCACACAGTAGTCCAGCAAACATGAATGGCATATGCGCATTAACAATAGCATTTTCTCAACAAAAAAAAATAACGAATCAATTCAATTGTAAATACAGTGCATAGTGAATAAGACATACTTACTTACAGCACACGTGACGCGCTTTTATTTTGAAGTTGCACTCACGCACTCATGCAGATCCAGCACGAGCAGCAATCTCCTGACATTTTAAATGGCCTGGATCGCCTACTTGGATTGTCACAGAGTGACTGTCATGATTTGTGAATGAGAAGAACTTTTGATCCTGATCCTGAAGTTTTTGATTCTGGCTGATTGAATACACGCTTCAGAGGAAGATATTAGATGACCGCTCGACAGAAAGAAAACACTAGATTTTCGTGAGGTTCGTGAATTACATCTGTTTAAATGAGTTATCTGCATATTTGCAGATGGTATATAATACAAGTTTTATTGATATTTGCCTTTTATCATTAGAAAAGAAAGTTAAAAGTGACAGGGAATTGTTGAGGAGAGACTGTTAGAAAACGTGCTTCAGAGGAAGATTTATGAGCGTTCCATAGGACGCTGGATCTGCTGAAGTTGTGTGAGGTTGGTTTATTACATCTGTTTAAATGAGATATGTGCATATTTGCAGATGGTATATGATATTAGATTTATTGATATTTGCCTTTTTATCATTAGACAAGACAGTTAAAAGTTACAGGGAACTGTTGAGGAGAGAGAGGGAGAATGAAACAGACGAGCACTTTAACATTGAGCTCAAATGTGTCTGCCTTAAATGACACTTTGTTGCACACCAGTCTATTATTGTAGTAATATGATGGCATGTAACAACAAAACGAACAGTGACTGGTCGTTTACATGTCTCAGTCACTTCACATGCAAGCAGGAATATGTATCGGCCTTAGCGATATATCGGTCGACCACTAGTAGTTAATAGAACACTTGCTGGCAGATGACAGATGTGAATTGGCCTGCCAGAAAAGAACCTTCAACAAAGAGATCAGCAGCCAAATAATCTTGGTAAGAGATTGGGCAAGAAAAAGTCTTCAATATAGTCTCAATAAGGCACTTTGTGGTATGTAGTTAAAAAAAAACAAAAAACTTTTCTTCATAAAAGAAGTGTTTCACAATGAAATCAGTATTTACCTGAAAGACTTTCATTTAATTTAAGGCAGCATAAGCACTGACCCCATAAGGTAAATAACAAAAAGACATTTAAACAACATTTAAAACATTTGAAACAGCTATGCATATCTGCTTTAATTACATGTAGTGACATCTACTGACCCAAGTACTTTGGCAATCTCACCCATAATGCAACACGTCAGCATTGCATTATGCATTTGATATTTTAATTTATTTTAAGCAAGTTTGACTGAAAGAAGACTAACGGATAAGGCCAATGCCATGAGGATTCAAGGCTGACTGGTGATTGCTGCCAGTCCAACAAAATTGTATTCGTATTTGGTTAAATATCACTAAAAAATTAAATATATTTTGCATTAAGAAAATTATTATTATTTACATTTTTATGATAAGCACATTTCCCCCAAAATTCTCATTACACTGTAATGCAAAAAAAAAAAAAAAAAAAAAAAATCATTCTCATTACTGTAATACAGTAATACAAATTTCACTGTCTTTTTTTTTTTATTGCCAGAACATTCTGTACAACAAATACCACAATGATGTATATTTAAAATGGTACGTTTACATTTAAATATGTTATTAAAAATATTATTATTATTTTGCATTTAAGTAATTAATATTATTTTTTATTTTGCATTACAGTAGGCTACTGAGAATTGAGAGGGGGTGTTTAATTGCCATGAAAATACGGTCACAACGTGAAAATTGTAAATGGTCCTACTGTAAGATAGGCTTTAATTTCTTTACACAAAATACATATTTTTCTTTTGATTTTGGGATAAAAACAAATTGATATTTCAAGACATTTATTGTGAGACTCGCCCATTTAAAGAGTTACAGTCTATGTTTTCTAAAAATGTTTCAGTTTTACTCCAAAGATAAAATCTATCTTGCATTTGCAGACACAGATAGACAGATAGATAGACAGCATATATTCAATTGATAAATGGCACCTGGGAAAACTTTCAGTGCTAGAATGTTTGGTGGTTTAAAAGCAAGACTTATGTAACAGCATTTAAATTGAACTCAATAATGAAAGATAAACAGACAGATGCACAGTAAAGGCAGACAGCAGGGTGTTTGGTCTGAAAGTGGTTGACTATTCAGCATCTTTTTTGTGCATTTCAGTTTCAGAGTCACACAGACCAGAATAGAAATCTGTTTCCTGCTCGCCAGAACCACTGCCTGGTACGGAGTTTAAGAGGATGAGGAGAAACCCAATCCAGAGAGGTGGCAGCGACTGGCTGTTCTTGCTCACCATCAACTCACATTTCTGCCCTGCGATGAGGCGGTTTATCACCGTTGCCCTCTTCCTCCTCCTCTTCCTCTTCGTAGTTCTCCGCATTGGGGTCTTGGGCGGGCTGTTTATCCCCTTTCACTGCTACATCCTGGTGTCTGGCCTCTTCCTGTACAGAAACACAAAAATAAAAAGAATAAAAAACAGGTGATCAGCATTAAATCTAGTGCACTTTACATTATTATTCTGGCCACTTTCACAGGAAGAGACCATCAGACTGACATGCAAAGTGACCAACCATGGTTTGTTTTGTTCTGACATGTTGTTTAGAGATGGGTAAATCAGAAAAACGTTGATGCCACAATTATATACAGGTGGTATACTTATTCAAATAATGGCCAAGCAGTTTTTGAACAGTTGTATAGAGGACACTAAAAAAAATGAGTGGACAATGTGCGATAAGAACTTCCTTCTGTCTAAAAGCAATATAAAATGTAATTAATATATTACAGTATACTTCCATTAAAATAGGCTTGCATTTGACATTAAACACTCTCTTTTGGTTAAAGTGTTTGAAAAAGAAAATGAAAAACATTTCCTGAAATCCGCTGCCCGAATTACAGAGATACCGTGAAAATTGAGACTGGATGTTTAAAGTGGAGCTGGACTGAACTCATGAGATGGCATGGCAGTAACTGGACACCACAGAAGACGCTGCAATCGATCTGACTCACCCAACTGCAGCGCTGCCACCAGTCTACTGTTACAGCGGCGACTTGTACAAAAGAACAAGCGTAAACATCCACACATGAGCATTACATAAATATCTGTGCTACATTTTACACTGTGATCATTTACAATGACCATAACATGTTTGGCTTTGCACAAACAGCTCTTTTAGAGAGGTTCATCGTTGTGTTTTTTAGTCTTCTTACAAAAAAAAAAAAGCAAAATCTTTGATAACTTTTATACGATTTTCATCAATATGTCATTAACAAACATTATTACATGGCTCTCTGGAATACTTGATTCTGATTGGTCAGAATCAGAATCATCTAGTGTTCTGATATTTCAGATTTTTTAAGTTCATCCGCACTTATACAACCCCTTAAAGGAATGTACCGGGTTCAGTACAAGTTAAGCTCAATCAACAGCATTTGTGGCATAATATTGATTATCACAACATTTTTAGACTCGTTCCTCCTTTACTTAAAAAAAAAAAAAAAAAAAAGAAGCAAAACTCTGGATTACAGTGAGGCACTTACAATGGAAGTGAATGGGGAATTTTTGAACATTAAAATATTCACAGTTTCAAAAGTATAGTCACAAGACATAAACAATATGTGTGTTAACATGATTTTAGCATGATAAAATCACTTACTAACCTTTTCTGTGTAAAGTTATAGCCAATTTTACAACTTCCAAACCATGACGATGTAACAAACTCTAAAACGACTGTAAAACTTACAATTTAAACAACTTTACAGCTCAAAATAATGTAAGTGCTTTTATAAGTGCTTCATATTTCTACCTTTAAACCCTCCAAAAATTAGCCCCATTGACTTTCATCTTAAGTGCCTCACTGTAACCTCCATTTTTGATTTTTTTTAAAGAAAAGGAGGAATGAGTCGAAATTCATTTTAGTGGTAATCAACATTATGCCACAAAAGATGTCGATTGAGCTTAACTTGTATTGAATCCAAAATACAGTGGAGAGATGACAGGAAATTATTTAGAGAAGGGAATGAGCTCAAGAAACGTTGCAAGATGGTTAAGAACTTGTGTCACATACATGTGCTCATTGTGTCGAGTATGTGGCTAACCAACACAACACTAGTATAATGTTTTTTTTATTTTTTTATATTATCAATAAAATGATAAGGACATGAAACTTCAATTGCACCAAATGCAACAGAGTAGTGAGAAGATGCATATAAAGGGAGGCTAATTATGTTGAATACTAGATGGAATAATAATATTGACACTGAGTGACATCACGTTTCCTTTGGGTCCGCTCCGTTTAATGCAGAATTAATTATGCTTTTGAGGGGAAAAAAGAAATGATCAACTCAAACAAAATATAATGACAGTAAATACCAAAATACAAAACTTCTTCAGATTAAAACAGCATACTCATGGTTGTAAATAAATATTTAGTACCAGTTCTCCGTTCTCTTCATTATATGGGTCTCCCTCTTCCTCTATCACTGCTGCAGGCTTCTGATTATCTAGGAGCTCATCCTGGGCCTGGAGAGAGAATGATGTCATATTTAAAAGGAAAAAAATATATATATATATTTGTTGTTCTATTTTTAGAACTGTGTGTGTGTGTGTGTGTGTGTGTGTGCATGTTGTTTGCATTTATCTCTGACCTCATCATCACCATCTTCCTGATACTGCTCATCCAGAGTGTCTTCCTGTTGATCTGGATTTCCAGCCATCTGCACAAAACACACAGAACTCATCTGAGATTTTCTGCATTTCCATCCAAGAAACCTCTCCAAATTCACAGCAAACAAATCTGTGTAAACAACCAACTCGGATCAGAGGCGGTGCAACTTTCACATTCTGACCCATCACTTCCTGTGATGTCACTCACCACCAGCTGTTCTCCAGCATGGGGCTGGTGCTGATGCTCTCTGGGCAGGTGCATGTCTGGACGACCTACAGGTGCCGGCTCTTCCTCCTGGGGCTGCTGCTGCTCTGCCTCCTCAAACTCATCCTCGCCCTGATTGTTCGGGTCATCTTTAGGGTCAACATCTGCTTCTACGGGGCGCTAAGTGTTGACATTTCATCAAAATAATGGCTTTTTACACATCAGAACTGGAACAACAGAAGCATTGTAAGTGTATACGCTTATAATAACATACTGTAAGATTCCACACCTCCTCCTCCACCTCATGGTGAACATGTTCTTCTCCATCTTGCCTCGGCTCCTCATGATGTATGTTCCCCTCTACAATGAGACATTTTTTTTTAATAATAAAACGACTGTGATTTAGTAGATGTGTTTGTACAGTATAGTGGATGTACAGCAGTGTTTCCTACAGAATTTTGCTTTTGCAGGAGGATGACATGCCTCACCGCTGGAAACTATATTATATTATATAGTTTATCATTTATTATATTTATATTTTATTTTACATTTAAAACTTATTGCAAAAGTTTCTGTAGCTACGTAATCATATGCACACTGAACATTATACATAACTAATACAACTACATTAATAATAACTATTATTAATAATATTAATATAAATACAAGTAATATCTCTAATAATTTTTTAACTTGTACGCAGCACTGCTACGTGATTTGGTTAAACTATGGGATGCTCTCATCTCCTCTTCAGTCCACAAAAACCTGGTGTCATAGGGTTGTTTTAGATTTGTATAGTTACTTGTAGTCACCTGAAACAGATTAAAATTTAAGTCCTTTTTATTACTCTAAATCTCCACTTTCACTTTTACAACTGAAAGTCATGTGGTGCCTGTTTAGTTTCACTTTCACATCTGAAAGTGAAAATGGAGATTTAGAGTAAAAAAGGAGTCAAACATTGACCGGTTTCTCACCCATCCCTATCATATTGCTTCTGAAGACATGGATTTAACCACTGGAGTCGTATGGATTATTTTTATGTTTCCTTTATGTGATTTTTGGAGCTACAAAGGTCTGATCTCCATTCACTTACATTGTATGGACCTACAGAGCTGAAATATTCTTTAAAAAAAACGTTGTGTTCTGCTGAAGAAAGGAAGTCATACACATCTGGGATGACATGAGGGTGAGTAAATGATAAGAGAATTTTCATTTTTGGGCGTAATATCCTTTTAAAGTGAATTTGGAGTGCTGTAAATACAACACGCTCCGCACACGTGACCAAACTGAATCGAACGCAACACATCTGTTATTCTGTGCATGAGATGATCTGTGGAGTGAGAACAGAAGTGCAGAATGGTGGAGCAGTGTGTGCAGACCATTTCATTAGATCACAGCACTTTGCAGTTTCATATACATGTCATATCTTGATTTCGATTTTATTTAGAGGGATCGTTCAGCCCTACACAATGCAATAGAAAGACGTGTTGTTTTCGCATTCTTTCATGGCACACGCTCATTTTAACTCATCACATTCAACTCAGAATGCAAGCTCACAACGTGGGTATCATTCTTTTGCCATGGCGCTGGAGATCCAGTAGCGGCAGAGCACTGCTGCTGAAAACGATGTAGGAAACACTGATGTGTGGCCAGACATGACTGCAACAAGCGTTGGTCACACCACATGAATTCTTACCATTCTCCTCAGCTATGTGTGGATCTTCCTCGCCCTGGATTATATCAGCATCCATGTTTTCATATTGTGACTTTTTCCTGAAATAACAGACAATGATGGTATTTGCAAAATAAGTCATTGCAGTTTCCTGTCTTAGATCTGATCATAGTGACAAGAACTGCAATATAACTAATACACAAGTGCACATCCATTTAATTCTATAATGCAGCAAGATACTTGCCAAAAGGGGGGGGGGGTATTATTAAATAATGTAATTATTTATTAAATGATGTTATCTTTTATTATAATGCTTTTGCTCTCATTTTGCTACCTAACAACACCCCAGAAACAGTTAAAAACACAGTCTCTCGTGGGTTACTGCTTTATTTAAATATTAATTAATATGATATTATTCAAATAAAAAAGACAATTTAAGGTTTACATATTCTTATAGCTGGACAAACAAACTACACTTCTCTACCAAATGTCATGGAAATTAAAATACAAAAAATGAGGGGTTTAAACTGTATTCTGCTTCTAAATTTAGCAACAGAGCTGCAAATATTGCAAATCTCATATAAAATAGATAATAAAACTGATTATTCCTAAGTTAACAACTCCAATAAGCACGTAGCACACACAATAATTGCCTGAAAGTTAATTTTGTATTATACTTTTTTTTTTTTTTTTACTCCTTCTATCAATACATACTCTACACAAGGAGACATTAAACTACAGTTTACTACAGTGCTAAATGAATGCATAACTGACTGTGCAGACAGCTGCAGGGAAAGGTCTCTGACCTGATCATCTCCTGCTGTAGTTGTTGTTCTTTCAGATCAGCTTCTCTGTTCTGCTGTTCCTCTCTCTCTCTCTGCAGACGCAGTTGCTCCTCTCTCTCTTTCTGCTGCTGCAGCTGCTGCCTCTGCAGGGCCTCCTGACGCAGGTGTAGCTGTCTGCGCTCCTCCGTCAGCTGCGCAACCAGACGCTGCTGCTCCTGCTGCTGTTCATATGCAGACTTCACCCGCTCCACCTGCGCATGCTGCACCTGAACCTCCGCTGGTGCCACCTGGAGAAAGAGAGCAGCCATTACAGTGATATACGAAGAAAAAATCTATTCGAATTCAATTTAATTTGGACTCTTTCTATAGCATGACAGTAAATGCAAGTAAAAAATCGAAATTTTCACACAAATTTTAGTCTTGAATGCATTCATCAAGCTCAACCATTCAACGCTGTAAGCACAATTATTGTGAGAAAAATTATCAAACAAATAGTTTTCTTTTATTTACGGGAAAAAGAAGTTAACCAATAACTATTAACCAGCATAGGCCCCTAATGAGTGATAGCTTAATTTAGACTAAATCTGCAATCCTGTTACCCATTCTATAGCAAAAAGTTTGGAATAATGTACCGATTTTGCTGTTTTGGAAGGAAATTGGTACTTTAATTCACCAAAGCGGCATTCAACTGATCATAAAGTATAGTCAGGACATTACCGATGTAAAAAACAGCACCATCACTATTTGAAAAAAAGTCATTTTTGATCAAATCTAGACAGCAGCCATCACTCCAACACCTTATCCTTGAGTAATCATGCTAAATTGATCATTTGGTACTAGAAAATCACTTGCCATTATATCAAACACAGTTGAAAGATATTTGGTTCGTTAAATGAAGCTTAACATTGTCTTTGTGTTTGTTTTTGAGATGCCATAGTATGCAATAGACTGGCATGTCTTAAGGTCAATATTAGGTCAAAAATGGCAACAAAAAAAAAGAAACAGCTTTCTCTAGAAACTCATCAGTCAATCATTGTTTTGAGGATTGCATCCAAAGATGTACACTACAGTCTTCAAAGACAAAGGACAGCTGGCTCTAACAAGGACAGAAAGAGATGTGGAAGACCAGATGTACAACTAAACAAGAGGATAAGTACATCAGAGTCTCTAGTTTGAGAAATAGACGCCTCACATGTCCTCAGCTGACAGCTTCATTGAATTCTACCCGCTCAACACCAGTTTCATGTACAACAGTAAAGAGAAGACCCAGGGGTGCAGGCCTTATGGGAAGAATTGCAAAGAAAAAGACACTTTTGAAAAACAAAAAGAAAAGGTCAGAGTGGGCAAAGAAACACAGACATTGGACAACAGATAATTGGAAAAGAGTGTTATAGATCTTAACCCCATTGAGCTTTTGTGGGATCAGCTAGACTGTAAGGTGTGTGAGAAGTGCCCGACAAGACAGTCACATCTATGGCAAGTGCTACAGGAAGTGTGGGGTGAAATGTCACCTGAGTATCTGGACAAACTGACAGCTAGAATAACAAGGATCTGCAAAGCTGTCGTTGCTGTACATGGAGGATTTTTTGATGAGAACTTTTTGAAGTAGTTTAAGAAGTTCTGAACATTTTTTTTTTCAAATTGTAATAGTAATTTTTCACGTTATTAATGTCCTGACTATACACTGTGATCAGTTGAATGCCACTTTGGTGAATAAAAGTACCAATTTCTTTCCATAAGAGCAAAATCTGAACATTATTCCAAACTTTTCCATGCAGAGGGGTAATCACTAGTACGCAAGCAATAGCGAGAGAGAAGAGACAGGAGCAGGCTATTTTATTTATATGAGGTTTTTCGCACCTGCATTCCAATCTACATCTTGATGTAATCCTTCCCCATGATCACGCAGCGTGTTTTCATCAGCTGAATGGGAGGCTAAACAAAAAGTTAAAATGTGACGAGGCTCGCATGTGCATGCAAGCCATTCGCACATCACAAGCCAATCAACTATTCAGCCCTTTTCGGTGAATCACACCTGCAAAATCCTAAAACTTTATTTCCAGGTTTAAATTATATTTTGAATAGACTCCGATTTTTGAACCCCACGATGTGAGTTTATGTTTTCTCTTTTAAGGTTAGGTTGCCGACCCCTGCTCTAGAGTGTAAAGAGAATGGTGTGAAAAACAAAAAAACATCCAGTGACCGGTAGTTCTGTGGATGAAAACACCTTGTTAATGACAGAGGTCAGAGGTGAATGGTCAGTCTGGTTCGAGCTGACAGAAAGGCTACAGTAACTCAGATAACCCCTCTGTACGATTGTAGTGAGCAGAATAGCGTCTCAGAATGCACAACATGTTGAACCTTGAGGTGGATGAGCTACAACAGCAAAAGACCACGTTGGGTTCCACTTCTGTCAGCCAAGAACAGAAAACTGAGGCTGCAGTGGGCCAACCATCTGTGTACCTCAGCAGAAATCCAGATTCTTCAGATCAGGCAATGTTTTTCCAATCATAGTGGTACCCGGAGGGGTCTTCTGCTGCTGTAGCCCATCCGCCTCAATGTTCGACATGTTGTATGTTCAGAAATGCTTTTCTTCATAGCACTGTTGTAACGTGTGTTTATTTGGGTTACTGTCACCTTCCTGTCAGCCTGGACCAGTCTGGCCACTCTCCTCTGACTTCTGTCATTAACAAGTCGCT
The DNA here is from genome assembly GCF_019703515.2 of Myxocyprinus asiaticus. Taxonomy (NCBI): domain Eukaryota; kingdom Metazoa; phylum Chordata; class Actinopteri; order Cypriniformes; family Catostomidae; genus Myxocyprinus; species Myxocyprinus asiaticus. The sequence continues at coordinate 42,034,858 of NC_059369.1, forward strand.
TTCGCCCACAGAATTGCCGCTTGCTGGATGTTTATCGCACCACTCTCTTTACACTCTAGAGACTTATGTGTGAAAATCCCAGGAGATCAGCAGTTACAGAAATACTCAAACCAGCCCGTCTGGCACCAACAATCATGCCACGATCTAAATCACTGAGATCAAATTTTTCCCCTTTATGATGGTTGATGTGAACAGTAACTGAAGCTCCTGACCCATATCTGCATGACATTGTGCACTGCTGCCACACAATTGGCTGATTAGATAATTGCATGAATATGTAGGTGTACAGGTGTTCCTAATAAAGTGCCCAGTGAGTGTATATATAATATTTTCTCATGTTATCAGTTTTATTTAATATAAATGTTATGCTTGTTAAATGATTATTGATAAAAAGTAAAATAATAATAATCAGATCAGGGATTTAGACTTTCAGATATGTCCCATATTTTGGTAACAGGCAGTGTTGGTTGGATTACTTTTGAAATGCAATCTAGTACTGATTACAAACTACACAACTAAAATTTGTATCCGTATTGTAATCTTTTAGATTACGCTTTTTATGCAATCTCATAAGATTATTTTTGTATTATGGTACTTATTTCATGTTTTTATGAAAAACTCATTTTAATTGTGTGAAGTACCAATTTACTACTTTCTTTAAACATTAGTTTGGGGCATCTTTGAAAGTCAAGACTTGATTTTTCCAACCTGATTACATAGTCCAAATTGCATATTGTCCATTACTTCCCAACACTGGAAACAGGGTTGTAAAAATTGCAAACCTCTCTTAAATTAAAGAGAAAAAAAACAGCATGTTGCTGAGCTATCAACAAAAAAAGCATTAAAAAACACTTATTACACTGCTCTCTGGAATACTCCATTCTGATTGGTCAATGGTGCCACCTAGTGGTCTGATATTTCTCAGTAACAACCGCAACTCCACGTATCAGCAAGCTCATCCAGGTATTGCGAGCCATCTTTCCTGCTTCTCAATCACTGAGCGATCTCTACAAGTAAGCTAATATAATATTTTCAACTCAATTCAATGTTTCATGTGCATTTATTTATTAATTTGGCAAGTAGTTTTGTACTAAGATGCATAATGAGCAGACGTTCATTAATTACAAAATAAACACCAACAGAACTCCGACGCAAACCGGATTCCATAATAATGCATGCATGATAATTACATAATTTCAGTGCAAATCAATATTTTATTCCCATGTATTTATTTATTTGGTTAGTAGCAGTAATAAGTGGGATAATGTACGGCCAGCCAGTTGTTATTGCAAAATAAACCCCTTCAGGTTGATACAAGACTGATCCTGATCACCCTTTTTGGGTTTATTCTGCGATAACAACAGGCTGACTGTACATTACCCCTTACATAGTACACACAAATATTGAGTGTCAGTCCATTTTTAATTATATCAAACTACTTTCTATCAATGCTTATAAGTAATGAACAAAATATATTTACAATAATCAACGTTTCCCTCAACCCTGTCCACTACCTTGGATGACAATTTTCACCAAGCTCATCTCAATGCATACCCTGTCATATTTACAAAGAATACTTGTGATGCTGCCTAAGAGTTTGGCCAAAACGAAGTGCTATAGACAGCAAAACATTTTTGTTACACTGTTTGGAACAGCCTTTGCATCAGCAGCGTGTCTATGATGCTAAAAATGCGAAATAGGTGGATCTATGGGGTCTTACCTCTTGATGAGCTTGATGCTCCTCCCTCGCTAATGCGTTCTCATCTGGTTGGTTGGCATGTGGCTCCTCCTCCACCTCACTTTGAGCCAGATCAAACTCCTCCTCCAGCTTTTGAGGCTGCCCTGCCTGTTCCATCTCCTCCTCTGCCAGCTCTCTCCTCCTCTCCTCGGCTCCTCCCATCTCTCCATCCTCCTCCTTGTGCTGTAATTGGGGTGGATGGGGCTTTTCCACCTCCTCCGTTTTCTGCAGCTGATTGAGAAATGCATAACACTGAGCAAAATCTGAAGACACCATCATGCCATCATATGCTGATGAACAATAGGGGTGGGCAGTATGACCAAAAGAACAAATTAATAAGTCTGGCATCAGTGCAAAAACAGCTTTCCATTATGTGACAATAAAGCTACAAATAAAAGACTCATTACAATAAAACTCTAAGTCTGATTGTGTGAGCAGATAATTTCACACCTGTGTGACAGATTCAAACCAGGTAAAACTCTTAATTTGACAAGTAACACTCAATGTTTTGATTGCATGATGGGTAAACATCTCTAATACTTGTAACTGAGTGTCCTGGGGTTGATGGTTTTCCCCTGGGTTTTCTGGCTTTCCGTTCTGGACTGGCTGGACGGCAACAGGTGTCTGCGGCTGCCTTGCCGTTTGCCTGAGACTGGGCATCTTATTCAGAGTTTCCTTCAGCTGTTTATATTCATTCACCTGGACCTGTAATCCACAGAGACTCTTCCCCCTCAGTACAAAAACACATCAGAGAGAAAGCTTCACAGACTATAAATGGGTGAGGTTTGGTGGTTTAGCTGAAAAATAGAAAATGGGCAACAACACAGCAAGCCAACATTAAGCTCATGACATATAGTGAGACAGATAGACAGGCCATGTTCAGAATAAAGGAATAGTACACCCAAAAATGAAACTCATGAAAATAAGTGTAAGACTTTTCTTCTGTGGATCACAAATGCAGAAATTTTGAAGAATATCATCACATTACTCTTTTCTGTACAATGGAAGTATGCCCAGGGGAGAGGACTAAAAAAAAAAACACACTATAAAAGTATCATAAAAGCAGTCCATACCACTGGTGCACATTGTTACAAATCTTATGATTTGTGATAAAAACAGACTTAAATTTAAGTCATTATTCACTGACAATCTTTCTCTCTCATTTTCCCTTACACATATGAATTTCACAGTGCCACTCTGGTGGGTGCATTAAAATGGTCAAACGTTGTCAGGTTACCGCTTTTCCCGGCCAAATCTCATGAACATTGTGACCACGGCAACATTTTTGCAAATTTAAATTTCCTGCTTCATTACACGTTTGGCTGCAGTTTTCCAGTGAAATGTCCAGTGGGGAGCGCCAAAAAGCGAGTGAAATAATGTCGTAATCAGACAAGGTTTATAAGGGGCACATTAGATGGAGGTTTTAATGAGTAAAACGTACCTCCGTAACCTAAAACTTTAACCTAAACCTAACCGATAGTGTCCAAAACACAAATGAAAGGTAAACAAAACAGACATCCTTATCCTAAACCAACATCTAAACCTAACCGATAGTGCGAAAAATAAGTGTTTATGAAGTAATAATCAGTCGTTTTAGTCGTGATTTGTGTTAAAGTGAATAATACGTACAGTTGCTGTAGCACCTTTAGAGATCATTTCACCAGGAAACTGCAATGAAACGAAGAATGCGGCGCGTAAAAGTCAGTTTGCAAAAATGTAGTTCTGTGTCGACGTAATAACACATTTCAGTTGTCTTCAAGGGGGCTGGTGTCTGATGCCATTACAAGAGAATTTCTAGAGAGTATGGCTTTGCTTTTCAGAATACTAGTTAGCTAGTTTCCCGCTGCTCATCGATAGCCTCAGTTAGCTATAAATCTAAGCAAGATGAAGGCAATGTTCAGGACTTAGTGAATAAACAACAAATAGCGCGACCAATGTAGTCCGATTCCTGAATGAATGATTCCTTTGAGCCTGTCTCTTTTTAGTGAATCAGAGCTGAAATATACTGTGAACTGTTACTGTGTCATGTGTACTTATGGCTTGTGAAATTAATGACGGATTAAACATATAACAGTATGTAGTTTAGGATGCGACCGATGCACATAATGAGTTTTCTTGTAAAGTTGAAAAAGGACTTTAAATGGACTTTCATGCAATCAATTATTTCAAAATAATAAAATACTTAAATTATTTAAAAGTGCAGTTCCCTTTTAAACTTGTAATGTTTATTTGTATCTCATGTCTATCAAATCCACTTGCGTGAAATGCAATTAAAATTGGCCGGTAAGAAATCTGACTGACTGGTCATGTTTTTCATTTACCAGCCACCTTGGCTGGTAGTCTAAAAAGTTAATTTAGGACCCTACGTGACAAGCTTACATATGTGGAAGTGTGCATGAGCTTAGAGAGCTATACAGCTGGGGAAGAATTCACTCTTTGCTTTTATTGTATGGAAAAGAGTAACTCAGACATTCTGTAATCTCCTTTTGTGTTCCACAGAAGAATGTTTTATCATTCACATGAAAAGTACAAGTACAGTTTCTTTCTCAAGTACAGGCACTCTCTCACACAAAACCCACGACCAACCAAACATCCTTCTCTATCACCCAGAGCAAGCAAATAGTGACAGTCCTAATTAAAGAGCATCAGGCAATGTTCTGTGTAGGCGAGAGTGAGATCATTAAAGGAAAAGTTCAATCAAAAATGAAAATGTTGTCATCATTTACGCACTCTCATTTTGTTCCAAATGTTTTATTTTCCTCCTTCTGTGAAACAAAAAAGGCTATGTTAGGCAGAATGTCAGAGCAGCTCTTTTTAATCATACAATGAAAGTGGATAGTGATTTGTATGAAAGTTTTCAAAAAGACAAAAAGCACCACAAAAATAGTCTGTATGACTTGTAAACTATATTCCAAGTCTTCAAGTTATCCGATAACTTTATGTGAAGAACAGACCGAAATGTTATTCGATCTTCCTTTCCGCCATAGCGCTAAAATCTCATTTGCACATGCATGTTTTCGTACTGTTTTTAACACTATGCCAACTTCTATGGGTTCTTTCATGGCGAAATCCAAGTTAAAATATAATATTCAGTAAAACAACTAAAAACCTTTATAAGATGACATAAGCAATTGTAATGCAGCAAAAATGAACATTCACATCCACCAATGATTTGAGAGCTACAGCGTAAGATCATCAGTGAATAACAACTTAAATTTGTCTGTTCTACACATAAAGTTAATGTACAGCTTCATAAGAGTTATAAATATAGTGCACAGGTGGTATGGACAACTTTAAAGGAACAGTTCACCCAAAAATGAAAATTCTTTCATCATTTACTCACCCTCATGCCATCCCAGATGTGTACGACTTTCTTTTATCTGCAGCACTTAAACGAAGATTTTTAGAAGAATTTCTCAGCTCTTTTGGTCCATACAATGCAAGTGAATGGGTGCCAAATTTTTAAGCTCCAAAAATCAAACAAAAAAGTAAAATAAAAGTAAAAGTAATCCATAAGACTCCAGTGTTTAAATAAATGTCCCCAGAATATGATAAGTGCGGGTGAGAAACAGATACATTAAGTAATTTTTTTTTACTATAAATTCTCTTCCCTGCTCAGTCAATCTCCACTTTAACTTTCAATTTCACATTCTTCTTCTTGTGCTTTTGGTGATTCACATTGTTCATGCATACCGCCCCATACTGGGTGAAGGAGGAGAAGAATTTCTAGCAAAAAAAGGACTTAAATGTTCTCACCCAGACCTATCATTTTACTTCTTAATACATTTATTTAACCACTGAGTCATATGGATTACTTTTATGCTGCCTTTATGTGATTTTTGAAGCTACAAAGGTCTGGTCACCATTCACTTGCATTGTATGGACCTACAGAGCTGAAATATTCTTCTAAAATCTTAATCTGTGTTCTGCTGAAGAAAGTCATAAACATCTGGGATGGCATGCAGGTGAGTAAACGATGATGATTTTGGAGAAGTCCCCATTCACTTTCATTGTATGGAAAAGAGCTGTGTAAACATTCTACTAAAGATCTCCTGTTGTGTTCCACAGACGAAAGTGAGTCATACAGGTATGGAATGACATGATGTGGATGACTAAATGATAACAAAATAAATTTGTGTGTGCACTATTCAAAGTGAATCCGGAATCTTTTTTTAAGACACTTTGGAATGCAACAGAACTTGAAATGCAGGTTTAGCGCATCTTTCTTACAGGACATGCTCGGCTTGTCCGGAATCTTTTTTTAAGACACTTTGGAATGCGACAGAACTTGAAATGCAGGTTTAGCGCATCTTTCTTACAGGACATGCTCGGCTTTGATTGGTCAATGGAATGAAGGCACAACACACACCCACAACCTCGTTCCACTTGCCTGAAGCACACACACACATACACACATGCACACCCTGACCTGAGCCGCTGCTAGCGCACCCTTGTGGTCTTCCAGGGTCAACACAAGCTGGTCATGGGCCGATTTTAAGTTCTTGTGCTGTTGCTATGAGAAGGATCATCACAAGCAAAGCTCAAATACAAGCATTCTGGCATAAAATTAATAAAAAGCTCATCAATGCACATTATTTACACAGCCTGGTATTATTAATGTTTCCACAAATAGCAGAAAAGAGTACATCAAGCACAACCTGTGAAGAATTTGTCCAGGACTTATTTCACAAATAAAGAAATAAAAAAATAACAAAAAAGAAAATGAAGCCTATTTTTGGGCCATTCAGATATTTTGGATTGTGGAAATATTTTTATATTAAAATTTATATTTCAGGACATTTTGCAAAATTAGAAAATAAGCGGAAAATAAAAATAAATAAAAATGGAACATTACATTGTTTTTATACACCTTGTAGTACTTGTTGTACTGCCTCTATTTAATGCTGCTTTAAACTTAGTGTTTAAGTACTTTTTGTAGATTTTGTTAATATTAATATTTGTATTAATAAAATTATATTACAATTTATTACAATTATTACTTTAATATATTTGGAGAAAATAAAATAAATATTGCAATTCAGTACAGTTAATGAGATTATCAATGAGAATAACCAAAAAAAAAAATAAAATAAAAAAAAATAAAGACAAATGAATAATAAATAATACAAATTAAAAAATTTGAAAATGTTCTTAATTGTAATACAATAATGTCACAATGCAAAAAATCTTCATATTCCTAAAAATAAGCTTTATGCAAAATAACATTCCTTATATTTCTTTTGATTTTCGAGTGAAATGTGACCTGGAAATTTTTTCATGAGATTCACACAAAAACACATTGAATGTTAGTAAGGATAAAGAAATATATTATTATGTGTTGAATAATGAATATGATGTGAAATAAGATGGATCTTAGAAATTAGGCTGAAAATGAATTCTAAGTCAATGAGATACACAATTTTTTTTTTTTTACTATTGCTATTAAAAAGATAAATGTTGGTGTATTTTTAGAGCTGAAGTCTATGGGTTTTGCCTATGCACTGCAATTCCCAAATTGTGTTGGGAAATTACCCTGGTATCCTGAAGCTGCACATAGATTTCCTGATGAGCTTTTCTCAACTGTTTGTTCTCCTCACGTAGGTTATTTACATTATCTGAAGAAGAGAGAAAGAGAGCTGATAGGACTGCACATTGGTGGCAAACACAATAACTGCCGTGACGAAGAGACAGTATTCCCTGTTTTTGTGGCACATTTCACAAGACAGAAAAGACAAACAGAGATGATTTGCATGGCGACATTTCACAGAAGAGAAGAGCAGCTCCACTGACAGGTTGCCACGAGCTGCATTCGTCCAATGATTGTTATCGACATTGCAAATATGCAAAGAAGGTTAACCTGGGGTTTACAAATTTACAGTGTGAAACATCGTAACATGAACACCCAGGATTAATTATTAATCCAGGGTAAAGTATAAACAGTGTGAAACATGAAACAGGATAACCCAGGATTCCGTTTACCCGGGGTTAACGATTTCAAGTGTGAAATGCCCTTATGGCTATGTTCACACCACATCTGAATGTGGCCCAAATCGGATTTTTTCACTCGCATGTGACACAGATCTGTTAATTGGATGATTGTGTGAACAGTCAAAAGCGCTTTGAATCTGACATTTTTAAATCCAATCTGGGCCACTTTCATATGTGGAAATAAATCCGATACATATCTGATTTTTTCCAATGTGAACAGCCAGGTCAGGTAATGTGATTTTTACACTAATCTACCTCAACATTCATCATTTACACACTTGTATTTCCAGTGCATATACGCCTGTTATATTTTAAAACTTTTAAGTGCGAGTCATAGTTGTCCAGTTAATGCATTCAACTTCTTTTTAAGGAAAGAAAATAAAAGTTTAAGCTTCAACAGTTGGGTTCAGCGATTCGTTTGGACTGCACGTTAAATATGCGTATGAAAAGATACAGATGTACAGTAGATTTATATATCGGCCCTCTTTGCTCATGTCACGCACTCAGTTTCTATATTTCTCAAAATATGTATCAAAATACGAATGCAAGCCAGTCAATGGTAATCTGAAATAAAGATAACTCTTCTTACCTTACCTTATATACACCGATCAGCCACAACATTAAAACCACCTGCCTAATATTGTGTAGATCCCCCTCGTGCCGCCAAATCAGCGCCAACCAGCATCTCAGAGTAGCATTCATAGATGATATTCTTCTCGCCACAATTGTACAGAGTGGTTATCTGAGTTACCGTAGACTTTGTCAGTTCAAACCAGTCTGACCATTCTCTGTTGACCTTTCTCATCAACAAGACATTACTGTCCACAGAACTGTCGCTCACTGGATGTTTTTTTGTTTTTGGCACCATTCAGAGTAAATTCTATTGACTGTTGTGTGTGAAAATCCCAGAAATACTCAAACCAGCCCGTCTGGCACCAACAATCATCCATGTGATTATCTAATCAGCCAATCGTGTGGCAGCAGTGCAATGCATAAAATCACGCAGATACGGGTCAGGAGCTTCAGTTAATGTTCACATCAACCATCAGAATGGAGAGAAAATGTGATCTCAGTTATTTGGACCGTGGCATGATTGTTGGTGCCAGATGGGCTGGTTTGAGTATTTCTGTAACAGCTGATCTCCTGGGATTTTCACACACAACAGTCTCTAGAATTTACTCAGAATGGTGCCAAAAACAAAAAAACATCCAGTGAGCGGCAGTTCTGTGGACAGAATGTCTTGTTGATGAGAGAGGTCAACAGAGAATGGCCAGACTGGTTCGAACTGACAAAGTCTACGGTAACTCAGATAACCACACTATACAATTGTGATGAGAAGAATATCATCTCAAAATGCTATTCTGAGATGCGGGTTGGCGCTGTTTTGGCGGCACGAGGGGGACCTACACAATATTAGGCAGGTGGTTTTAATGTTGTGGCTGATTGGTGTATGTAATGCCGTTTTTCCTGCTGTCTTTCCATTTTATTGTGTGTTTTGCCCGTAGGTAATTTTACACTTGAACTTCGATGATTATTTAAATTCCACCATATGAAGGCAAATGACTACATGAAAATACTTTATCTATTAACGGTCTTTCTCCATCACTCACGGCATGTATCTTATCTGCGTTAAAAAAAAAACGGATAATTACATTTTTAATTATAATTTAATTCATTATTCATACTATAGTGATGAACATGTCGGAGTTTGTTATGCTCATGCTCAAGGAGTGTTAAAGACCTATCAGCTGTTCAGACCAGTGTCTGAAATGGGCTACATTTAAAATGTCATGTGAACAACCTAACAAAAAATTCTGATTTGAGCAAAAAATCTGATCTGGGCCACATTCAGTGGCAGTGTAGCCTATGACATTCTGGCCCCCAAAATGACTCTACTTCCTATCTTTGATGCAAGTCTATGGATTTTTTCCCAAGTTTTATCTTCCGCCAGGTAAAAATCTTAAGTCTGATTGCTTAGGAAAGTAATAGCACACCCCTCCTCAACAAACCACACAATTTGAGCTATCCTACATGTCTGTAGAACAAACGGTGTGGGACAAGCTCTCTGTCAAAAGTTTAATAGTTGGGGTTAGGGGTTTGTTCAAATACCTAACCCCAAGTCTGAGCAATATAAATCGTGTATGTGCAAGATGGAATGTATTACCTTTGAGCTTAGAAATTTCTGTTTCTTTGGCCTGATGAAGTTGGTCGAGTTTCTGTTTGTGTTCATCTATTGCTTTATTGTGTTCATCTCCTTGTAGCTGATGTTGCTCTTGCAGTTCATAATACTGCTTTTTTAAATCGTTGTGCTGGTTCTGATGGAATAAACACACATACAGCATGTTTTTTTTTCTCCTGGCCTGGTCGGTGAACATTTTCACTGGCATGACCACAAAGTTGTTACATTTTATTTTTAGCAAAATATTTAATATTTATATAAGCAACACATTAATTTATTAATTCATTTATTTCATTTAACAACATTGCCTTCACAAAAATATTTTATTATGCTCTTAATTTGCAATAACACATTAAACAACTATAATCTAATTTGAGATGAAAGCTATGAATTCATACACACTTTTTGGTAAACTACGGCATATGGTGCAGAACATTACTGATTGAGTCTTTCAAGATTATTACAAGTCACTCTTATAATTCTGATAAAATATATTACATTTATTTTAATTTTCACTAGCATTTTATTTTTAGCAAACTATTTAAGCAACATATTTAATTTATCTATTTTTCATTTTATATACAGTTTCTTTACAATTAAGAACTGAAATTATTTTTATGACAAATGAATAATTCATTGTAAATTTCTGTAATATGAACATAAAAATTATACATTAAATTAATAAGTATTTATGCTCTTATATTTAGTATGTAGTATTTGTTGTGCTGCCTTTATTTTGTACTGATTTAACTTTTTTTTAAATCATTGTACTGAAGTAATTTCTATTGCAATACATTGCAGTAATGACAATCACCATTGAGAATAATGAGAATTACATTTTAATTTTAGCAAAACATTTATATATATATAACATTTATATATACTGTGTGTCTCACACACACACAGTTGTGCTCAAAAGTTTGCACACCCTGGCAGAAATTGTGAAATTTTGCCATTGATTTTGAAAATATGACCGAACATGCATGCGTCTTTTATTTAAGGATAGTGATCATATGAAGCCATTTATTATAACATAGTTGTTTGGCTCCTTTTTAAATCATAATGATAACAGAAATCACCCAAATGGCCCTGATCAAAAGTTTACATACCCTTGAACGTTTGGCCTTGTTATAGACACACAAGGTGACACACACAGGTTTAAATGGCAATTAAAGGTTAATTTCCCACACCTGTGGCTTTTTAAATTGTAGTTAGTGTTTGTGTATAAATAGTCAATGAGTTTGTTAGCTCTCATGTGGATGCACTGAGCAGGCTAGATACTGAGCCATGGGGAGCAGAAAAGAACTGTCAAAAGACCTGCGTAACAAGGTAATTGAACTTTATAAAGATGGAAAAGGATATAAAAAGATATCCAAAGCCTTGAAAATGCCAGTCAGTACTGTTCAATCACTTATTAAGAAGTGGAAAATTCGGGGTATCTCTTGATACCAAGCCAAGATCAGGTAGACCAAGAAAGATTTCAGCCACAACTGCCAGAAGAATTGTTCGGGATACAAAGAAAAACCCCACAGGTAACCTCAGGAGAAATACAGGCTGCTCTGGAAAAAGATGGTGTGGTTGTTTCAAGGAGCACAATATGACGATACTTGAACAAAAATGAGCTGCATGGTCGAGTTGCCAGAAAGAAGCCTTTACTGCGCCAATGCCACAAAAAAGCCCGTTTTACAATATGCCCGACAACACCTTGAAACGCCTCACAGCTTCTGGCACACTGTAATTTGGAGTGACGAGACCAAAATAGAGCTTTATGTTCACAACCATAAACGCTATGTTTGGAGAGGGGTCAACAAGGCCTATAGTGAAAAGAGTACCATCACCACTGTGAAGCATGGTGATGGCTCACTGATGTTTTGGGGGTGTGTGAGCTCTAAAGGCACGGGGAATCTTGTGAAAAGTAATGGGAAGATGAATGCAGCATGTTATCAGAAAATACTGGCAGACAATTTGCATTCTTCTGCACGAAAGCTGCGCATGGGACGCTCTTGGACTTTCCAGCACGACAATGACCCTAAGCACAAGGCCAAGTTGACCCTCCAGTGGTTACAGCAGAAAAAGGTGAAGGTTCTGGAGTGGCCATCACAGTCTCCTGACCTTAATATCATCGAGCCACTCTGGGGAGATCTCAAACGTGCGGTTCATGCAAGACGACCAAAGACTTTGCATGACCTGGAGGCATTTTGCCAAGACGAATGGGCAGCTATAACACCTGCAAGAATTTGGGGCCTCATAGACAACTATTACAAAAGACTGCACGCTGTCATTGATGCTAAAGGGGGCAATACACAGTATTAAGAACTAAGGGTATGCAGACTTTTGAACAGGGGTCATTTCATTTTTTTCTTTGTTGCTATGTTTTGTTTTATGATTGTGCCATTCTGTTATAACCTACAGTTGAATATGAATCCCATAAGAAATAAAATAAATGTGTTTTGCCTGCTCACTCATGTTTTCTTTAAAAATGGTACATACTGTATATTACCAATTCTCCAAGGGTATGCAAACTTCTGAGCACAACTCTATATATACACAACTACTGTTTATACAGTATATATATATATATATATATATATATATATATACAGTATATACATACAGTATATATTTAACTTATAGTTTCCTTTAGAAAAATAACAATTTATTACAAATTGTTTGTGTTATGTTCAAGACAGCTATGAATTATTACACACCTTTTAGGTAAACAAATGGCATAAGGTGCACAATTTCATTCTTCCAAGATTATCACAAGTCATTCTCACAATTTCAACAAAACATAATCTATGTTAGTCACCTAGAAAACATTCCCTTTGTGATATATTTAAATTATCAGAATTTGCAACAACAATGTTCACAAAAACAAATGTCTGTGTTTGCGAAGCATAAAACCACAAGATAAACACAGCACTGTGTGACAGTACCCAAAATTGGTCTAGCCTTATCACTGAGCCTCACTTTTGCCTCTGAAACTCTGTGATCAAAAGGGAAACTATGCCCATGAAAAACATAATTTTTCAAAAACAAGCATTTCAAATCTTTCCCCACTGACCTTTAACATCTGATGCTGGGCATGCAGAGAATTGAAACGGACACTGGTATCTTGCTGTGGACAAACAAACAGAAACATGAACAGATCTGGTCTTTTTGTGAGCATGGCATCATGATAACACTGCAGGCATTGCCACAGGCCCTGCCTGATCTTTCTGAAACACATGAGCCATGCAGGAAACATTTGACTGAGGGGCAAGAACATGTTTGGTCTCAAGAGCTTGCTTTAGAGAGAGAGAAGGTGCTCCATCATTTTGTCTAGTTTTGGAACATACTCTTACAAATACTCTTAAAATGCTAATTCAGATGGTATTGGGTCAGTAACAGTAACAATGCCTTTAGTTAATAGGACCTTTGCCTTAACCAGAGAGTAATGTGCACTAACCACATGTACTGCAACTAAACCTGCTAATTAAGAGTCTTCAGGTTTAATACTAACTATGTATACATCCACATCTTTTTACCAATCCAAATCAATTCAATGCAATTGTGGATTGAATGGAATGTACTGTTTATATGAATCCTGAACTCTGCAATCAGATGAAAATATGAGAGGGACATGACGCAGACCGGATCACAGCTTTCATGTACAGTACACTACCGATGCGGCACAGCTTCGACAACTCACCTTTTCTTTATTGAGGGACTGCTGAGCCTCTAGTTTGTACACAAGATAATCTGCAAGATCAAAAACAAGCATTAATGCAGAGACAAATGCAATACTTTGAAGATGCTTCCGTATTTGAGTTTGATTAAAAGATTTATGGACCATAAGATTTAATGTAATGACATCAGTGTGCAATTGATGTTGCTTGAGACACCCAGAACCACTACACAGTTTCTTTGGGCAGTATCGTGCACGCTCTGGGATATTACACTTGGTGAGTCATTTCCTTTGCATCAATTAGTCATTTTTGTTGTCATAATTAGAGCTCTGAGTGTAAATGAACTTGCCGTCTTTGGCTTTTTTATGCTCCAAACGCTCCTTCTGAAGAGATTTCTCCAACCTGGAGCGATGCTCATAGACAACTGTGAGAAAGAAAGAGAGAGAGAGAGGTTTGGTTTTGTTTCTGTATTCTTATTAGTCTTGTGTAGCCAGACTTTTGACTATTGGCATGAAGTCTGGTCCACTTAGCACCTTATTACACAGAAATTCCACCCAAATTAGACACGAAAAGACTGTTTAAATGACTTGTAAAGTGACCAAACAACCATTTAGGGATGGGTTTATCTAAAATAGTTGATACCACAATAACAGACCGGCATGGAAAAAGCGAATACTAAAACTTAACTACGACTGGTTTAATGGAAAACACTGTAAAAATGAGCAGAACAGTGTGTAGATTTTGTAATCAAAATTTTCCTCCATCTAAAGTAGGGGTGTAACAGTTTATCATGGCAGGATACATCGTGGTTCAAAAATGTGACCATGCGCATCGTGGAGATGGGGCTTTTTTATCATTATTTTAGCGTCTGTTCTATCCAATACGCACAACATCCTAAGCCTATGTAACGTGGGTATACAAATGGAAATCGCTTCATTGCACACAAGGAGCTAAATTGTATATCATGAGTCATTTTATATCACAATAACGATATATAAAAAAAATTCTGGAAAACCAATAAAAATCAGTTTACATCATATAGTAAATAGCCATATTGTAGTCTATTGCTTATTTTTGGAAAATATAGTCAGTGAAATAAATACTTTTTAAATGAAAACTACTTCCTCTTTTATAATACTCTATTCAGAACTTGACAAACAGTCAAAGTTAAGAATAAAATAAAATAAACACAGTTTTAAATCAATCTCACCTTAATACTCAATTTCACATTATGCCACATTTCGGTCTGATATGTTGTTGAACAATATTATTATAAACTTTCTTCAAGAAACTCAAGATCTTTTCAAAGCAAAGTAAAGAAAATATAAAAAATTTTAGTAAAACAAAAATAACAAGTCTTGCAGAAAATACAATTTAAAATAGCCTATATACATAAATACTTCTTGCAAAAATAAATGACGAAATTAATGCGGAGCGCATCTTTTGCCTTTATAATATTCTTTACCGTGCTTCATGTTAAGGTGGTAAAACAGATTTTTTTGTATTACCACAAGTGATTATCGTTGCACGACAGTTTGCAGATTACATTTTTCTAATCTGTGTTGGGTTTTGTGAACTGTGCACATGGATATTTACATATTGCGATATACAAGATATAGCTAAATCTCTATTGATAGACACTATATCGTCACCATGATGTATATCATCTTAATGCCCAGCCCTACAAGGAGCTCTAAAACATGACTGCACACTAGCAGCCACAGGTGTTGTTTAATGAGTTCGGCTGAAACTGTGCAAAACGAAATTTAAACCAGCAGAGGAAGAGAGACGCACCTTTTCAGCGTGAGGGATCGGATGTTCATTTGAAGCGCGATAGTGATCTACTCTGCGCGAGAGAAAATTAAAGTTTACAGGGGTTTAATGATAGTGCCATATAAATCTGCCCAATTCCCAGTGCGCTTTAGTCCTCGTTGTTGCGTAGTGATTCACCTCAATCTGGGTGGCGGAGGACGAATCCCATTTGCCTCCGCGTCTGAGACCATCAACTCGCACATCTTATCACCTGGCTTGTTGAGCGCGTTGCCACGGAGACACAGTGCATGTGAAGGCTTCACGCCTTCCACCGCGGCATCCGCGCTCAAATCACCACGTGCCCCACTGAGAACAAACCACATTATAGCGACCACGATGAGGTTACCCCATGTGACTCTAACCTCCTTAGCAACTTGGCCAATTTGGCTGCTTAAGAGGCCTGGCTGGAGTCACTCAGCATGCCCTAGGATTCGAACTAGCGAACTAGTGAACTCCAAGGGTGGTAGCCAGCGTCTTTTACCACTGAGCTACCCAGGCCCGGGTGTTTGAGTCCGAAGTGAGTGATGCATGTCAGCTAAGACAGGTAAGTGGTTTAGGGTGGTTCTATGGAGGTGGTTAGATGCACTGTTTGAGTCCGAAGTGAGTGATGCATGTCGGCTATGACAGGTAAGTGGTTTAGGGTGGTTCTATGGAGGTGGGGGGTGTTAGATGCACTGTGTTAGGCCGAAGTGAGTGATGCATGTCGGCTATGACAGGTAAGTGGTTTAGGGTGGTTCTATGGAGGTGGGGGGTGTTAGATGAAGTGTGTTAGGCCGAAGTGAGTGATGCATGTCGGCTATGACAGGAAGGGCGCCCAAGACCCCAAGGCCTACACGGGTCGAGTGAGTGGAGAACTGAACACCTGGTCAACCAGAAAAAAAATGACTTAGACTCAGGAGCGACCGGCGGTTCGGCTACTGGTCAACCCAGCCTAAGCTGGTGTACCAGTGGTCGGACTGCCGGTCGCTCCTGAGACTAAGTCTTTTCTGGTTGACCAGATGTTCATTTCTCCACTCACTCGACCCGTGTAGGCCTTGGGGTCTTGGGCGCCCTTCCCTCGGGCTCGGCCTCTGACTCTGCGCCCCTCCGACCGACTGAGCTCCAAACTACTGGTCTACCCGCCGGTTCTCCGGGTCGAACCCCGGCCTAATACTGACCTCAAGCATACATGGTTCTTCTCATCCTAGGAGCTATGTTGCTCATTACAGTTCGGTACAGGCGTCGGAACCGCCGTCAGCTGTCCTTGCAGCATATCTTCATTTGTGTGTGCAAACTTCATTTGTGGCATAGGAATTCCTGGCACTGTTTTGACTCCTTTACACATTTTATTAGCTCTTCGTTTGTTCTCAGCTGGTAAAAATACCACCATATATACATATATAAATCCAACAAGCGCATTTCGCCCAGCAGCCAGCATTGTTTTGGATGATCGGCAAGTTCCGTCGCAAAATAAACGTCATCAAAGCTGTCCAATCAGGTTGTGACTTTTGCTGATGCCTTTTGTTTTGTATCGTTAGGTTCGGTGTTAAAAATGCCAGTGTGAATGCTAAGCGAACCAGAACTAAATGTATCATTTTCTTTTTTGGTCCGAACCAAGAGGACCAAGAGAACCGAACTACAAGTGTGAACACACCCTCAGTTTACATTATACTTAGTTTTTTGTTATAATTGTTTACCTGAATAATTACTTAAACATGAAGCAATGTTTACCTGAGAAAAAAACATGCAATTGTTTTAAATTATTATTTACATTCATAACTTTTGTATATTACCTATTTTTGTTGTGGTATCCAAATTGATGTCGAGAACCAAGACATTTTAATGGTATTGGTATTCCCTACTGAAATTTCGGTATCAAGATAACCCTATACGCTGACAACCAGAAGCTTTTTCAGTACCACAGCCAGAAAGTGAACTTATTTATGAAGACTTCACTGTGTGAACCACTGACCCATTGAGTGCCACATCCAATCCTCTTAATGTCTCTCTAATGGCATTAGAGAGAAAGGTTGACCTGTCTGCTCTCAGTGTGCACTGACCTTTCCAACGTAACATGAGCAGTGAATGTGCTTCGACAACCCTCCTCCCAAATCTAAAATGCCACAGGAAATTAAGCCTGACAGAGACTTCCCTCCCTGTATTTGTTCTAGTCCACCACTGCAAGCTGTCCCACTTCCAATGATGTAATGGTCTACAGGGTTCTGTCCTCCTCCCCTCTCATTTCATCCTGAATGCTCCTATTACAGTACATGTATTATGACATAGCAGACACATCAAGTACTCATTATGCTAACTGAAGGGGAAGTAAAGCAATCATAACTTTACAGCAGTAAATCAAAACAGCTTCTATTAAGGATGGGCATGAGTACTCCAGTTCTCGGGTACTCGGACGTGGTAGCAATGATCGATCATGAAAACGATGATCGATGGTGATCAATAATGTTGTGACTTCTCACTTAATTTGAAATTCAGTGATTCAATTACCTCACAACTAAACACAAACATGTCAAAGAGGGAGCTTATTTTTAATTTTGAGATTGATTACGTCGTGATTTTTTTATTTTTGATTGAAAATAAATTTTGATTGATATTTTATTTTTTTATTGAGGTGACAGGAAATGAGAGGGAGAAGAGTGGGAATGGGATTGGGAAAGGACCTCACGAGCGGGACTCGAACTTCGGTCACCCGCGATGCATCAGCACCACATATCATGAGCGCAACCCGCTAGGCTACAGCTCTGACCGATTACGTTGTGATTTTGGGGGGGTACATTGATTGACAGAGACGTCTCATATCAACCAAACTGATATACGACACTGCAATTCTATTGTTACGATAATCAAAAGAGAGTGTAATTAACATTGTTTTAAACACCTGTCTCTGCAAAACGTTTGCTAAACACATTTTATTATCCTTTAATGTAAGAACTTTGACTCGTTAATGGATATTATTTAATAAAAGTGAATGTTTGTCACTGACTGTAAACCTCCCTGCCCTGGGCGCCGACATGTTTACGTGATGTAACACACACCTGCATCTCGACGAAATGGGAGTTGAAGATTTCCACACGAGTTTCCAAGTTAAAAGTCCAACATAAAGTGTCATTCCGTTGCACTTTCCCCCCCATCGAAAGGTGGAAATTCAGACTCTCCGTGTTGAATAGAACGCTTCACGCATCATCACAGCAACAACAATACGGAGCATCGTGGCTTTCCCCACAGGAGCGAACACTTGGGGACACAGACACACAGCAGGCGAGTGTTTCAAACAGCTAGACAGAGCGCAGCTAAATGGAACAGAATGCAGCATCTTCAAAACTGAACTTCAACATAAAACGCATATTAAAAAACGCGAAGGTTATAGCATCTCCTGTTAAGACAACCGCGATTTGAAAATGGACGGTTCAGACAGTCACTAAAAAAACTGGTGCGTGCTTACTAAGATTACTATAGTAACCTGAAAGAAGAACAGACAGATGCGCGTCGTGCACCTTCTTTCATTGAGTTGGGCAGTGAATCTTCACATAATGACAAAATATGATGCATTATATTTTGATTATGCAATCTTTTGTACATTTTGTAACAGATTATTTTATAACAGCCTATAATAGACGATACACTGGAACAACAAGACACAATGCAGCAGCCAAAGACGTTTGTCAGACATGTTATTATATATACAGTTATGAACATGTCATTGACCCTTGAGTACTCAATGATTAGTCCGAGTACTCAAGTAGACAAAATAACCAAAATGCCCATCCCTAGCTTCTATAGTTATTCACTACTTTCTAGTGGCATAATAATGACTGAAAATATAACCGTTTGACCTCAGGAAGTCAAACACAATCATGTGATTTTTTTTTGTTTGGTTTTTGTGGTTCAACAAATTAGTTTGTCTGCATAAACCAAGAGGACTTTGTAAGGGGCTGTTCAGACCAAACGAGATATTGCGCCAGACAAAACACATAATACAGAATGCAGATGTCTCGAGGCCCGCTTTTAAAAGTTGACATTCGTTTTTACCTGGTATGGCGTCTAGAAAACATGGCGCTCATGGGCTCATGAGTCACTGAAGGCACAACAGTCAATGACGCCCATAAAACACATTCAGTGTTAACGGTCCTTTAAGCCACAGTCAAATGTACCTTTGCACGTTGAAATTCCAAGAGCAATATGCAGTCAATTAAATGGAAATCCACACAATCTGGAATTTCGCCAGATGGATTTCTGTATGACGAAGATTTTTTGTATGTGAATATTGAGTTCGATTTCAATGCGTTCTCCAAGCATTCCCTTGGACAACTAATAAATAGAGTATTTATCTATGTGTCATTACATTTCATCTTATGAATGAGTGAATGCCTAAAACATTATGTAAAACAGAGTAAACTCAAACAATGCAAAATTCAAAAACAAAAGTTGCATAATTAAACACAAATGTGCTTTTTTAGGAAACGTCAAACATTCAAAGGAATGAGATACAATGAAGTCCATATGGCAAAATAATAAACTAGAGTTTAATCTGTCACCGTCATCTGTTTAATTCAGATTCCTTTGTTTTTGTTTGCATTAAATCCAAAGACAAGGGCCATTTTTCCTCTCTGTGGCTTGAACATGCAGTGGTTGCTGAATAAGGCTAAGGAAAAACATCCGTCTCTGAACAGATGGACAAAAAAAATTGAAGACTGTGATTTTAGGCACAGGTTGAAAGAGAGGTGGATGCCAACAAAAGTTCTGCATTACCTTCAAACGCAGCTACTGCAGTGGTTACACGCAGAGTCAATCACAAAGCCAAATGCTCATTAATCTTATCTCAAAAGATTAGGGTGCAATATGTTTAGAGTCAGAACTACTACACTCAAATAAGAGTCACCATTCATCAACTTTATATAATGAAATGTGAAATCCATTGAGAAAATCATTCCAGGTAAATTAGAATAAACTGAATAAAGTTACCTCAAGAAGAAATGCTTCTTTAACATTTAACTTCAGATTTGTTTTGACTAAAGTAGTTGAATGAGGGCTGAACAAGAACCAAAGTAACCCAAATTTAAAGACCTTGTGAAATCAATTGTGGACTTCAGTGGCTTTTAGTCCATTTTTGTTAGCGTTGAGGCAATCTATATCCAAAAAGTAAACAAAGCAAGCTTTTAGCATACACGTTTAAAATGTCTTTTTCTTTTGGAAAAGAGATAAAAAAATACTGATGACTCATTTTGTTGGCACAGGCATCTCAATGTGCATTTATATCCAATAAAATGCAACCTCTGCAGATTTCTCAATGAAACACTTGACCAGCAGTCAATATGATCATAGAACTTACTTTCACGTTGATGCACTTAACAAGATCCTTCACTAATTAAACTGTGATGTATATAGGCTACACTGTTGCTCAATGGTCTGAGACCACATCAAAAATCTGGAATTTGAAATCTAATTTAAAGTTAAACCTGGAAAGTTTTAGGATTTTTATCAATTTAAAGCAAGGAAAAGTATTAACATCAAATAATGAAAACATATATAACATTTCTAGGTCACTAATCAAATAAGCAAATTTGTGACACTTGATTTAACATTACTTAGAACAAAAGGTCAGATTTCCTAGCTTCCACTGAAGCACAAAACACTTCTGGAATGTTCTCAGAACATGCTGGGATAAAAATGGACCATCAGGTTTAGCACAAGCTTGTGGAGTCCTTGCTGTTATAATAGCAAAAAGGGAACATACCAAAAATAAGTCTCTTTTCATTCAAACTGCTATGCTGATAAAATAATGTACAGTGGAAAAAATATATATATATATTTTAAATAAGAAAGAATATATATACACTGGTGGCCAAAAGTTGGGACATTACTGATGTAAAAAACAACATCACTATTTGAAAAAATTCATTTTTGATCAGATCTAGACAGCAGCCATCACTCCAACACCTTATCCTTGAGTAATCATGCTAAATTGATCATTTGGTACTAGAAAATCACTTGCCATTATATCAAACACAGTTGAAAGACATTTGGTTTGTTAAATGAAGCTTAACATTGTCTTTGAGTTTGTTTTTGAGTTGCCACAGTATGCAATAGACTGGCATGTCTTAAGGTCAATATTAGGTCAAAAATGGCAAAAAAGAAACAGATTTCTCTAGAAACTCATCAGTCAATCATTGTTTTGAGGAATGAAGTCTATACTAGGGCTGCTCCCTAATAGTCGACCAAACATTAGTCGACGAGAAGAGTCTTAGTCGACCAAGTTTTGATTGGTCGGTTGGTCCCAAAAAAAATAAAAATAAAAAAAAAACTCCACGGCAAACCAACGAACACCGATATTACCACTGGTTGGATGCTAGGTGGTAGCCTACTATGGGGTAATTTTTGTTGTGAAAGGGCAACATCTCACTGGCAAAGAACCTACTTCATCTGTGCATTCTCTACCAGTCGGGTATTTCGTTGTCATGTGTGTGAATACATTTGTTTTGTTCCCTCCTTCACGATATATATTGCAATATCCAATTGCATCGGCAACCCCCATGCTGAGGGATCGGTGAATATTCTTGCTTTAGTGATTTTGCATTGAAAATGAAAATTGCTTTATTTAAAAAAGAAAAACTGTAATCAAATACATTTCTAAAATCAAATTGCACTCCAAACGAAACGAAAAAGCAATTAAAATAATGAAGTGATCAAAAAACCAATAATAATCATCATAATAATAATAATAATATTATATACATATAAAATTACTCACACAAATGAAGACATAACAACAATTATATTAAAACTCCAGGGGTGGTAGCCAGCGTCTTTTACCACTGAGCTACCCAGGCCCCCTATAATATTTTATGATTTAATCACAGATGTAGGCTATAGGCTGCAGAGTTGGTCACAATGAACTGCTCTGTTGAAATAAAGTGAACTGAACTCAAAGCACCTCCTGAGCTGAGATGTCTGAGGTCATTTGCAGCACTCTCATAGACGATACTGTTCTTGCAAAAAACAAAAAAACAACAAAAAAAAATTCTGAAGATAGAAACAAAGAAAGAGTGAGAACCTTTTACATGCGTGTGTTCACGAGAATGCGTACTCCGTACAAACAGCGTGTCATACATGTGCATAGATGATTTTCTGTCATCTGTTCTTAATTATTTAATAAAGTGTTTCTTCAAGCGCGTGTCTGTGTGCCGCGGGGCAAATTATTTTTAATATTAATTTGATAATGATAATAGCCTAATAATAATAATTTAATACATTAATGGGAAAACAAGACATATCATCTTGACATAGTCAAAGACATCAGCTACTGGCGATCACTCTGACCATCGTCGATCCCCGAGATCATCGTTTATCGGCAAAACCCTAATGTCCATTTCTCTCTATAAATTAACAAAATGTTCAGACCGTCTCCTTGCTGGTTTTTCAGACACATTCAGAATCATTACTGCTTTTGCCGGTGTCGCTGCGGCTCACTTCATGTGTGCGCTTGTAAAATTTATATTTTAAAAGCTCATTATTATGATTTAGTATTTCTCTGTAATGTAGAAGTGTTAGCAATGTTACTTATAACATTCTTTCTCAGCCCTGGAACTCAAACAATTTTCTGATGCCCCCCCAAAAATATATATTTAAGTAATTAAATTAATATCATGGGACAACTAGTCGACTAATGGCTTAAACTAACACCTACTAGTCGACTAGGAAAATCTTTGGTCGGGGGCAGCCCTTCAAAAATACAATGCTTGAAATTGCTAGAAAGAACTGAAGAATTCATACAAAGGTGTTCACTACAGTCCAGTGCCCGACCAATATATCGGTCGGCCGATATAGCCTTTCACCGATATATCGGTATTGGCGTATATTTTACCGATATGCACCGATATGAAAACTTTTTTTTCAGAACATATAATGCAGAAAACAATGCTTTAGAATTGGTGTCATAGTGTAGTTTGTCCAGCAAAGCGCACTCCGACTCCACTGTTTACAGAGCTGACTCTGAGCTGACGGTGGCTCTGCAGACAGGGCCGAGTTAAACGGTGTGGATTTGAGTGATCTCTTCTCATTAAATTGCTAACTAGTTTGTAAAATATATACTGGAAAGTTAATAAAAAATTAACTCATCGTTTTATATAACTAATATAACATTAACTCTGTCCCTGACAACCATGTCCTCATGTTTATCACATCTGTTTGCTGTTAGCCAGCTATAGTTTGTCAGTGCAGTCAGTAATGTAGCAGATTGAAAAGTAAACATCAGAGCATCTTTTTGCAGCTCAGCAGACAACGGTGCAGTGGTGGGTTGCTGTTGCCTAGTTGGTGAGACACAATGCTGGAAAGTAAATAAAGTCCACCTTTTACTCTCCGTGACAACGAGCTTATAGCTAACTAGCTAACCTCGCAGCTACTTTGTTGTCAGCTAAGTGGAAGCTAATGTGTAAACATGTATTCACCAGACTGTTTTGTTCAGGATTACAGTTTGGTACCCCCCTTCATCCGAACAATTCCTGTCATTGCATTTAAAAAATGTAATATCTAGAAGTCTGGTTTTCCAGACATTAAAATAGGATATGTAATAAAAGTAGATTTGATAAATAGTATATTTGCCCTGTGTAAATAATAATATATAGGAACTGTATCTAAAATAAATAAGGGGTGATAAATAAATACTAATACAACAGGCTGGAAAAACAGACATTTATTTATTTTAATATCCTTTATATATATTTTGAATGTTTTGAAACTTGACACCGGGCGACGCACCCTAAAAATGGCATCGTTAGATCGGTTTCATGCTGAAGAGCCGCTTAAAAGTTTTTTTTTTTCTCTCTGGTAAATGTAAAAGAGTGTAAATGTCAACATCATACTGTATGTTGAAAGGACTGAAGCCTGTAAACCAAAACATGAGCTCATTGATGTCATTAAATGAGTCTGCTTTTTATTCCATCCATTACTCCTGGTCGGAGTCTTCTGTATATATTTAGTTTATATGCAGGGATATGTCCTACATAAATGTAATGGTGCAACGCTCAAATATTTAGTAGAGTGTAAATTTTGACAACGCTTAGTGCCCATTTACACCACAACTAGGCTAAGTTGTAACATACGTATATCTGGTGCAACTGGCCCCTGATGTTTATTTAGCTATTTATTGTATTTTTATTTATTCTTTATTTTAATGGTCAGCCATTGACTGATACTAAACATACAGTACTGATGTTTATTTAGCTATTTATTGTATTTTTATTTATTATTTATTTAAATGGTCAGCAATTGACTTATACTAAACATTCAGTACTGATGTTAATTAAGATATTTATTTTATTTTTATTTATTCTTTATTTTAATGGTGGGCAATTGACATACTAAACATACAGTACTGATTTTTATTTAGTTATTTATTGTATTTTTATTTATTCTTTATTTAAATGGTCAGCAATTGGCTGATACTAAACATACAGAACTGATTTTTATTTTATTTATTTTTTTATTTAAATGGTCAGCAACTGACTTATACTAAACATACAGTACTGATGTTTATTAAGCTATTTATTGTATTTTTATTTATTCTTTATTTTCTCAGTGTTTTATTTCATTTACATTTCTAGAATTTGTTGACAATGTATAATAATAATGTCAAATGTTCTTTGATAAAAATATTTAAGAAAGCAGCCTTCTGAGTACCTTTGCATAGTCATATCAGTTCAAAATCAGTGCACAATCCACATAGAAAAGGTCTGCTTTCATTCCAAAAATTAGCTATGTTGGTCACCATATTGGTAATCAGTGAATTTTCCCTCTCTAAAATCGGTATCGGTCGGGCTCTACTACAGTCTTCAAAGACAAAAAACAACTGGCTCTACCAAGGACAGAAAGAGATGTGGAAGACCAGATGTACAACTAAACAAGAGGATAAGTACATCAGAGTCTCTAGTTTGAGAAATAGACGTCCTCACATGTCCTCAGCTGACAGCTTCATTGAATTCTACCCGCTCAACACCAGTTTCATGTACAACAGTAAAGAGAAGACTCAGGGGTGCAGGCCTTATGGGAAGAATTGCAAAGACAAAACAGTCACATCTATGGCAAGTGCTACAGGAAGTGTGGGGTGAAATGTCACCTGAGTATCTGGACAAACTGACAGCTAGAATAACAAGGATCTGCAAAGCTGTCGTTGCTGCACGTGGAGGATTTTTTGATGAGAACTCTTTGAAGTAGTTTAAGAAGTTCTAAAAAGAAAAATTCAAATTGTAATAGTAATTTTTCACGTTATTAAAGTCCTGACTATATGTTGTGATCAGTTGAATGCCACTTTGCTAAATAAAAGTGCCAATTTCTTTCCATAAGAGCAAAATCTGTACATTATTCCAAACTTTTGGCCACCGGTGTATATAAATATATATGCAACAGAATATGTATAGGTCCTTTAGATTAGACTGCTTACTTTAGAGAACAAAAAAAGAATCTCACTGCTTTATTGAAATGAGCTGTCACTTGACAAGACCTGTTTTACTGAACTGATGCGTTCACTGTGCTAAAGTTGAGGCACTCAATCTAAACAAAACATACTACACTGTAATTATGTGGGTTAAGATAGTTTAGATGCCTAAGAACCTATTCAGCCAAGATCTAACTAAACTTTGAAGTCCACAGTTGCCTCATGGATCTTTTCAACTGGGAGTTACTCATACATGAAATACAGTAAACTAGAGGTAGATATATTGGTTTTCCGATTAATCAATGCTGATAGTGTTATTAGGGCTGCACGATTATGACAAAAATCTTAATTGTCGATTGATTCCCTTGATATTGTAATCACGATTATTGATTTTGATTAACAGAATTTACATTAAACACCTTTTTTTTTTGAGGGGCAAATTACAATCCATATTTTTTTACGTAAGCGACATGTCCAAAAACAAGCTTAGAATTTTGTTACTTAATTATTGCTGTTATACACTGGTTATATTTTCTAAAACACTTTTCACAGAAAAGCATTTGCTCAACAAATTCAAAATAATGTCTATTTTCCTCCTTGATCATTGACTCGTTAGAGGGCGTACGCCCTTCAGCTGTCACAAAAATGCAAACAGATTTACATATTAATGTAATTAATTTGGTAAATGTACCTACAAACAGTATATTATATTATTTTAAATGTGTGTAACTCAGGTTATGAATAGTAATATGAAAGTTAGTTACTATAACCTTATTACAAGAGTTTGAAATGTAATGTGCTGTCACGGTCCTGTCACTCATTTAATCTAGGTTTTGGTCTAACAGGACCGTGGCATCATCGTCCCATGTCTGTCTTGTGTTTCGTTGTCTATCTTTGTGTGAGCGCACTGTTTCGGTTGTATTCCCTGCTGTGCGCTCTTCAGTCTGTCTTGTTTCATTTCGAGTATGGTGTCTGGGTCCTGACTTCCTGTCTGATTCGGTTTCGGTCTGTGTCGGGATCCGGACACTCATGATCCATGTCTGTCTGTTATTGATGTGGGTGAATCCTGCTTATGTCATCTTGGCAGCATGCACTCACATCAATAGTTTATGTCTGTCTCTCGCAAACATGGGTGTGCCTCGCGTCGCGCTCACGTTGTGCTGCGCGCCCGGGTCGTGAGCTGTCTTCACGCTGTGCTGAGGTTCGGTCACTTCGGTCTGAGATTTCAGGTTTGCGTGTGGCCAAACTCTCGCACAGGTGTCCTGTCTTGTTTTTGTCGCCTGTTGCGTGCATCGTGTGGCGCTTGCCTCGCGATGTACGCTCAGGTTTCGTCTAGTGTGAGAATGCGTGGCGTCGCTTTGTTTGGCGTTGTTACGCATTCTCTCGTCTTGTTTGTCGGTTAGCATGGCTGTATATTGCCTTATTGTCTTGGCGATGTGCGCTCATGCCATTTGGGTGTTTTGCTCTCTTGAGAGAGCACATGGCTTTGTTTTATTTCTGTACCGCCGTGTGTCTCTCTGTTTTACGTCATACCCCGCCTCCTTGTTTGCTTATTATTAGTTCATATGCCTCACCTGTCCCGTTAACCCACTTGATTTCTCTCCCTATTTTAGCCTCGTGTTTGCTGTCCAGTGCCAGTTCATCTTGTTTCCAGTCTTGTGTGTTCAGTCGGTCTTGTTCCAGTTGGTGTGGATTACCTTCCCTCATTCTGTCGGTCCGGTCGGTCCTGTTTCCCCATTACCCTCTGCCTCAACCTGGATACCGTTTGGGTAGTTTGTTTTCTCCCCCTCATGGGAGTTTGTTTGTTTTTACCCTTTTTATTGTACAAAATAAACCCCGTATTGTTTACTCTGCATTTGGGTCCCAAGACTCTCATTCCCTACACTCTGATCCTGACATGCACTACACCACTTTTTTGTACAAAAAAACTTTGCAATTAGATTACACCCAACATCGCCTTTAACCTTTTGGTTGTGTGGATACCAGCCTAGATCTTTCATCGCTAGGGTATACCAACCCCACAATTAGAATAGAACAGTAAATGGCTAAGAAACCTTCAGACACAGACTTAGTTAGAAATGTTAGTCAATATAGGATATAGTCAATATATCAGTGTTTCCCCCATATGCATTTTGCAGCGGCACTGCGCCACTGCTGAATAATGAGTTCCGCTCTTGGGATTTCACATGGTTCATTTAATATACTTGACGCAACATAACGCTTGCCAGCCCGTTAGCTGTGCACTTTCTACACTGCGAAAGAGACCCCACCACATACACACACAAATACACGCACTTACTCACAGTGACGTCACAGTGTAACAACATGTGTCAAACTCGCTTAATTTCATGTGGCCCATGAGCTCATTTCTGAAACGTAGGATGGCAGGGGATCGCAACGTTTCACTAAACAATCAGTTAGCGCTTACCTCCTATGTTTTGCTCGCTTCAAAAGCGGACTGAAACAGCGCTACACGGGTCAATTATCAACTCGGCTTATTCATAGCAGCACGAGGGCAGAGCAGGTGCGGTAATTCGCGGACTGGTCTCAAACGAACAGACTATTTTAAATGCGCTTGTGAACCAGTGAGATGTGTCAAACCCGATTGAATTCAGCACTGAATTGTCTGTTGCAAAACTTTACTGTATGTCTCGGTGATAAAACTATAGTTTAAAATAAACAGCCCCACCTTCTAAACGGCACTGACAAAGAAAACATAAATTAGAAGGCTTTTCAATTCTCAGATCACAATGCTTACAAAACTTTACCATGGATTTACTGTAGTAACACTAACTGTACTGTATTACCTATGGAAGTTTTTGGCAGAAAAACTTTAAAATGCCATAGTTCTTTACATAGAAACATAGTTGCTAACCATGGTAGTGAGGAGTCATGCATGGTTTTACATGGTTACCATGAACTATTACAAATATCATTGTTAAAACTATGGATACTATGGAAGAACTATCCATAATTATGGACCAAGCTATCAGTTTTCAATCTGTGTAAAATCTGTACACTTGTAATACTCTCTGACTGTTGTGAAAATGTAAGTTGTTTTGTTTGCTTCAGAAATTCCAAGACATGACTGTAGTTTAATCAGTAGGAGCCTGATGAAAGGAATCTGTAAAGAAGAACCAACTTATTCACAATGTCAGAATATTTCAGTTTAGCCATATAAAAATAAGGTGTTCATTTTTTTCCACAAATGTTACTGTTGTTAATATCATACTGTTCATCTGCATCCCAAACTCAAAATCAATGCTGTACTGTCAAATGTGCATTTCAATGCACATAACATGTAATATTATTTGCATGGGTGCTACCAAAGCAGGTGCTGGTGCCACATTTTCAACGGGCCCTTTGAGGGCACAAATATACCCTGATGTGGCCCAGGCTGAAATTTAGTTTGACACCCCAGTTTTAATCTATTCTTCGAAACACTGATATAGTCAGTCAACATGTCGGAAAATATACAGTGGAAATACCTGTTTTATACTTGATGACATTTGTGCATTGTTATGTGACATCCTGTAATGTGGTTTGAACCTACAACCTTACAAGGTTATACCACCCCCATTCTATTCTATTGTACAAACATGCAATAAGAGATATCCGCTAATATACAGTGGAAATATCGGTCTTATATGCATCATTTTGTGACAGCCTACTGTTTTGTGGTTTGAACCCATAACCTTTTGAATAGCAGCCCACATCTTTAACTACTTAGCCACACCACCCCAAGCACCATCATAAGAATCACTCAATGTTTTGCCATGGTGTGTGACGTCATGATGGCCACAATGACTAGCAGCAGATGTGTGTTTTTACCTTGGAGCTGCGCAGAGAGGGACTCCTGATGCTGCTGATAATTCAGAGCCATCGCTTCTGTCCTCTTCAGCTCTTTATGCATCTCATAAGACACCATCCCACCGTAGATCATCCCAAAGACCACCGTGACCAGTAGAAGAGACTGGAAAATCTTCTTTTGCTTCCTGGAACACACGCCGTTGCCCATGGTCGCTCCTCTCCTGGATTCCACAGAAACTTTCCTAAGGGGAATTTCCTTTTCACTCCGCAGTACCGAAACCACTCCGAAATTCCTCATGAAAATGTTTACTTCTGGTCAGATGCATGAAGAGTATATGCGAGCATTTTCCGAAGAAAACAAATGCCTTTGGAAAAGGTCTCAAGTTGTTGCAAAGTTCCCACAGACAGTCAAAAGGGATGAAAAACAGGAAAGAATTCGCTTGTATTCGGTCTTCTTGCTCGGTAAAAGCTTTGTAGCGTGTTACATAATGAAAAGTAATCTTTTTAACTCGTTAATATAATTAATGTGAAGTTTTAGCGAGGCCTAATCGCACCTTTCGTTACGTGTCACTTAGAGCTGCCGAAAAATCATCCCCCGTTAAAGGTGAAGGAAGTCCCGCCCCTCACAAACACTCGCTTGTTACGATTGGTCGAGATTCGTGTCAATCAAAGGGAGGTTCTGATGGGAAGGTCGTGTACTTAGCAGCTCTTGAGAGGATTTTAAATTGCAAATAATGTCTTGCAAAACAGTTCAGTGCATTTTTAAAAATATTATCTTTGGGTATTTTAAAACAGACCCCTTTAAAAAATTGCCGGCTTTGTTGTAGCTAAATTATATTTATTTTCTTAGCAAAATTTACATTATGTTTTTAAAGTATGTTATTTTTTTTTTTAACAGTCATCCTGTTTTATTATTATTATTATTATTATTATTATTATTATTATTAATAGAATGATTCTTAAAATACATGAAACACTTTGAATAATATATGACTCATGTCAATAAAAAAATCATTAAGAACACAATAATAGTTTAACGGTTATACATCAACCCTAGTTGATGTATGATTTACTATATTTGATTTACATTACATCTTTCTTTCTCTTTCTTTTTTTTCCCATCTTTCCTCACTTTAACCCTCAGAGACTCAGTGTAGCAGATTTTTTTATTTATTGCAAAACAATTAAAATAATATAACAAACAAGATACCAGTGTAGCAGAATTGTACTGTTTGTTTACAGTAAATAATAACTTTTTGTATTTAAACAAAATACACATAAAAGTAGCTGACACTATATCACAACAACAGTTTTGGTGGGGGGAAAATGCATATTGAATGTCAAACACATTTAAGAAAAAAGAAAATACATAATCTCTGAAGTCTCTGAAGGAAAATGTAAATTTCTCTACTACTCATCTAGTATTTGTTATTGTTTTTTCTTTAATTGGTTAGTTATCCATATTTACAGTGACAATTTCACTTTTTTTTTGTTTTTTTTTTGCTGATTGTTATTGTATTGTAAAAATTTATATTCTCTAATTTTAATATTCATATTGAATTATTATAGTTGTTGCTGCTGTTGTTGTTGTTGCCTTCGGCTTGCTCACTGGGTTTCTAAATACAATTTTTATTTACTTTTTTTTAAACACAATTCACTATTGTATTTTATCAAACTACACAATGATGACTTTAAAACATTATGAATATTACAGTTTCATTTTCTGTTAATGCATGATTTTCTGTAAAGCTGCTTTGAAACAATGTGTGTTGTGAAAGGCGCTATACAAATAAAAATGATGACTATTTTACATTGTTTCAGTATTCAGGATTAAAGGAGCAATATATAATATATTTACTGTACTAAAGCATAAAATTATCATAATATGTTATCAGAGATTAAGGAAACAAGCTAAGCTGAAATACTGGCTTCTCCGAAAACAATGCTACAGCCAGTATATTCTACTTTGAAATGTCCGTTCCGGGCCGGAATTTCTGTTTGAGTTTTGGCCTGTGTGATCCCGCCCACTGCCCATTTCCCAATAGTATTTCAACACCCTGGGTTGCCAGATTTGAAACAAGTTAGCAGGCAAACACAGCGTGCTGCAGCCTTGGAAGCCAGCAATACATCTAGCTAACATTGACAGAGTTATAAAAAATTCACATGAGCTGGTTTATAATTTGAAAACAATAAAAACATTGCAAACGTATACATTAGCTGATCAACTTACAGTGTAATACTCGTCGCTTGCCATTGTCAGTTTGCTCGTTCCTGTTGCGTGTCCTCAACCTGGCAACCCGCATGAGCTTCCAGTCTGTGGAGGAGGGGGTGGGGGAGACAACTCTCCAATATTTTGAATTTGGACTGCAGTACCCATTTTAAACGCTTGATGTCAATGTTACATATTGCTCCTTTACGTAATATACATTTTTATAAATATTAGGTGTCCATGTTTCTTTTATTAACAAATCCAGTAATGAAGTAGGATGTGAAAAAGCAAATTTGATTTCAGGTACACAAGAGGTTAAATCCCTCAATGCACTGATAATATCTTTACAAATACTGCATTTCATCATCATTTCATACACAATATCATCATGATGGCGCCACGGATGGCTGCCTCGGGGTGGAGCTCCTCAGTTCTTTTGTTGTTTTTGTTTGTTTTTGTGTTTAGTAATCTTTTTCCAGTCAGTTTTAACAGAGATGAACTGCTGAACATTCGACAGCATGTACCAGACAAACCTTTCCCGGTTTTTGAATATTCAGAAGTTTTGGTAGACATTTTAGTTGGAGGCGCAGCTTTGTTGTTCAGGAGATGCAGGCGAGGGAGACGAGCCGGTGCGCCGGTCAAACTCCGTCGGCGCAGATTTCAAACAGCATTCACTTAGCGAATCTCCGCTCTCTTCCTAACAAAACGGACGTACTACATCTCCTCACCCTCACAAACAAGGACTTTTCAACTTCTGCTGCCTTGTGCTTCACAGAAACCTGGCTGAGTGAAGCCATTCCGGACAGCGCGTTACATCTGCCGGGCTTTCAGCTGTTCAGAGCGGATCGCATCACGGAGTTAACGGGGAAAAGGAGAGGCGGTGGAACATGCTTTTATATCAGTGAAAGTTGGTGTACAGATGTAACAACGTTAAAGAGGATGTGCTCTCCTAATTTGGAAGTGCTCTTTATTAACTGTAAGCCTTTCTACTCGCCACTGGAGTTTTCCTCATTTATTCTGGTGAGTGTGTACATCGCGCCAAACACGTGTTTAAACACAGCGTGCAACAGCTGGCTGATCAGATCACAGACATGGAACAACAAAACCCCAGACTCAGTTATTATTATTCTTGGGGATTTTAACAAAGCAAATCTCACACATGAACTGCCCAAATACAAACAGAACATCACATGCCCCACCAGAGACAGGAACATACTGGATCATTGTTACACAACAATAAAGGATGCATATCGCTCTGTTCCTAGAGCAGCTTTGGGACTCTCTGATCACTCTCTGGTTCATCTTCTTCCAACTTATAGGCAGAAATTAAAATCAACCAAGCCAGTAGTAAGGACTGTAAAGAGATGAACCAATTAAGCAGAGTTGGAACTACAAGCCTGCTTTGACTGCACTGATTGGAGTGTTTTTGAGTCTGCAGCCACAGACCTGGACGAGCTCACAGATACTGTTACATCATATATCAGTTTCTGTGAGGATATGTGCATTCCTACTAGGACTTATTTAAAGTTCAACAATGACAAACCGTGGTTTACAGCAGAGCTCAGGCAGCTTCGTCAGGCCAAAGAGGATGCTTACAGGGGTGGGGGTAAAGTCTTGTACAATCAAACCAGGAACACACTGAACAGGAAAATCAGTGTGGCTAAAAGGAGATACTCTGAGAAGCTGAAAAACAAGTTTTCAGCTAACGACACTGCATCAGTGTGGAGTGGCATGAAACAACTCACAAATTACAGGACTCCTACCCTCAACCCTGTAGGGAACTGGCTGACGACCTGAATGTGTTCTACTGCAGATTTGAAAGGTCCAATCTCACACCCCACACCCACTCTGACTTTCACTTCACACAAACACCAACACCTCCTGCAACCCCCCTCCTCCCCCCTCCTGCTACTCAACCTGTACTTAAGATCTGTGAAGATGATGTGAGCCGCGTCTTTCGGAAAACAAAAGATGAGGAAGGCTTCAGGAGACGCCCAGATGGCGTCTCACCAGCGTGTCTTTGATCCTGTGCTAACCAGCTGGCCCCCATCTTCACACAGATCTTCAATAGATCACTGGAGCAGTGTGAAGTCCCATGCTGCTTCAAATGCTCAATCATTATTCCTGTCCCAAAGAAACCAAAAATCACAGGACTTAATGACTACAGACCTGTCGCCCTGACGTCTGTGGTCATGAAATCATTTGAGAGACTGGTGTTGGCCCACCTGAAGAACATCACTGGACCCTTTCAAGATCCCCTTCAATTTGCTTATCGAGCAAACAGGTCTGTGGATGATGCAGTCAACATAGGATTGCATCATATCCTGCAACATCTGGACAGACCAGGGACATATGCAAGGATCCTTTTTGTGGAATTCAGTTCAGCTTTCAACACCATCATCCCAGCTATACTCCAGAATAAATGACACCAACTCTCTGTTCCCATGTCTATCTGTCAGTGGATTACCAGCTTTCTGACGGACAGGCAGCAGCTTGTGAGACAGGGGAAACTCACTTCTAGCACCTGTACAATCAGCACAGGTGCCCCCCAGGGATGTGTGCTCTCCCCACTACTCTTCTCCCTCTACACCAATGACTGCATCGCCAAGGACCCCTCTGTCAAGATCCTGAAGTTTGCAGATGACACCACAGTCATCAGCCTCATCCGAGATGATAATGAGTCTGCATACAGAAGGGAGGTTGAACAGCTGGCTGTCTGGTGCAATCAAAACAACCTTGAGCTGAACACGCTCAAAACGGTGGAGATCATTGGACAGGAGAAACACCCCAACATTGACCCCCCTCACCATTCTAAACAGCACTGTGGCAGCAGTGGAGTCATTCAGATTCTTGGGCACTACCATCTCAAAGGACCTGAAGTGGGAGACCCACACTGACTCCATTGTGAAAAAGGTCCAGCAGAGGTTGTACTTCCTTCGCCAGCTGAAGAAATTCAACCTGCCACAGGCGCTGCTGATACAGTTTTACACAGCAGTCATTGAGTCCGTCCTCTGCACTTCAATAACTGTCGGGTTTGGTTCAGCTATGAATTCAGACATCAGAAGACTAAAAAGGACAGTTCGGACTGCAGAGAGGATTATTGGTTGCCCAAGTCCTGCACACTGCTGAGATTTAAGAATAACCATTCATTTTGTAATTTCATCAGTTTTAGCACTTGAACTATGATTAAATAATTAAATACATTTTAAATCTAAAAGATTGCGTAGTTGCCCTAATACTAAGGATGAATGTTTACAATATAAATATATGTTTTAAAGGCTAAAAGAGCACTGAAGATAACATGTCTTAATTTGTGAGAATAATTCTATAAAATGAAATGTAAATGTATAATTATGAATTAAATTGAGTCATCATCAAAACCAGTCATGTAAATTTGTGTCTTTTTGTTTAACACATTTCCAAATCTAATTGTGATCAAACAAATACATGCACATTGTTGTCTGAAGTTTGGTGAGAGTGGGAACAATAATAAAGGTCAAGGATTCAAACACATTGCTTGAAATCCTTGTTCTACATACTTTGCACCTGTGTAAGAAACTGTTACATGCTTGATTTCAAAATATGTTTTTTTTTTTTTTTTTTTTTTTTTGCACAATGAAAATGCTGACACACACACACACATGTTGGTGCAGCTATCATTATGAGGACTCTCCATAGACATAATGATATTTATACTGTACAAACGAGAGATTCTATCCCCTAACCCTAAACCTAACCCTCACAAAAAACTTTCTGCATTTTTACATTTTCAATAAAACATAATTTATTATGTTTTTTAAGCGATTTGAATTATGGGGATGTGGCAGTGGGGGCGTGGTCGAGCGTCCGTCCAGAGAGCTAGGAAGCGGTACGGGCGCTTACACCTGAGCTAGATTATGCCTAACACCTGTCTCTAATTCTAATGAGCATGAGGAGAGCGGCATATAAGCGGCCACGCCACCAGCAGAGAGGGAGAGAGAGCCTGGCACGAGAGTCTCATGGTGAAGCTACTGAG
The DNA here is from genome assembly GCF_019703515.2 of Myxocyprinus asiaticus. Lineage (NCBI taxonomy): Eukaryota > Metazoa > Chordata > Actinopteri > Cypriniformes > Catostomidae > Myxocyprinus > Myxocyprinus asiaticus. The sequence goes on from NC_059369.1 coordinate 42,070,703, forward strand.
TTGTGATGTTAAAGAGTTGTGATAAAGACTTTGTGATGATTAAGAGGCTGTGACTAGGAGCCTGTGACGCTAAAGAGTTTGTGAAGCTGAAGAAGTTACTGAGACAGTTGTGACTGTGTTACCCCAAAATTTGTGATTAAAAGCTCACCTGAGACCTGAAAAATCCTGTCCCAGTGTCCTCCTTCCCTCATTCTGTGTGACTTCCCTTACACTGGTGCTGAAACCTGGGAACAATCAAGTTGGAGGAAGTACGCCCCATGGAGTCCCCCCCGTTGGCAGAAATCCTCAAGTCCCTCGCTGGCCTACACCAGTCCCACCAACAATCCATGCTTGAGCTGAGACAAGATCAGGATCGTCGTTTCTTCGAGATTCTACGAGCTCAAGCAGAGGACAGGCATGCAATCCGGAGCCTCCTCAGCCAGGAGAAAGCTCCGGCCACGACCCTGGACACCACATCCCCCATGCCACCGCCCACGCTCCAGAAGATGGGGGCGGCAGATGATCCAGAGACATTCATAGACCTCTTTGAGCATACTGCCAAGATCTGGGGCTGGCCGTGTGGCCAGTGGGCGGCCAGGCTCATCCCGTTGCTGTCCAGGGAAACCCAGCTCGCAGCTCAACAACTGCTGGCAGCTAGTCTCCTGGCTTACAAGAACCTGAAGAAGTCCATCCTGCAGCGGGTTGGCCAAAGTCCGGAGCAGATTCGCCAGCTCTTCCGTGGCATGAAGTTGGAGAGGACCGAGATGCCTGCCAGAGATGGCTGCTGGCAGGGGATCGTGACATCGAGGGAGTGATCGATCAGGTGGTACTGGAGCAGCTAGTCCATCGGCTACCGCGAGGAATGGTGGAATGGGTCCAGGGCCACCGCCTGGCATTGCTGGAGGAGGCTGTCCAATTGGTGGAGGACCATATGGTGGCATACCCAACAGAAGAAGAGCCCTCCCACTCTCTCTCCCCTCCCACTGTGTTTTCCCCATTCTCTTCCCCCTCCCCTCTTCTCTCTCACTCTGCTCTCTACCCAGAGCCCGTTCCTGCCCCACAGAGGTGAGGAGTCCCACCACCGAAGCCAGTACCTCGTGTGTGGGGGTTTGCACCTCCCCCAGCATCTACAGTGCCCTGCTGCTCTCCCCCTCAGGTTGAGGTGACCGCCAACGCAGGTGCGGGCATGGTGTCTGGGCCGGTCTGCTGGAGCTGTGGGGATCCGACCCATTGTATTAAAGGGAATATATGCGGATGGGTCCTGCACAAAAGCGACGAAATGTGAAATGTGCGATGCTCTGGCAGGGGAGGCGGAGCCGGGGCTGTCTTCATCAGCTCCACGTCAGGATGACGTGAGGGGAGGAGAGGCTGCAGCCTTCCCCATCCTCAGGGGATTTCCCTTTGGAGCAGTCGTGAGATGAATCCCTCAAGCACGCCTTCGACCAAGTGAGAGTGATCGATGGTCAAAATCTCCGGCCGAATGTCGCACTCTCATATCCCTATTTCGCAGTTATAAACGAGCGGTTGTATAGAGTGACGCAGGACACTCAAACAAAGGAAGATACAACCCAGCTCTTAATACCGTGGAGCCGCCAGGAAATGGTGTTCCAGGCGGCTCATTATAATCCGATGGTGGGTCACTTAGGGGAAAGGAAAACACTGAACTGACTAATTGGCCATTTTTATTGGCCGGGCATTGGCAGCGATGTTCGCAGGTGGTGTGCGGCATGCCGCAAATGTCAGCTGGTGAATCCACCGGCCACCACAAAAGCAACATTGCGCCCCCTTCCACTGATCAAGGTCCCCTTCGAGAGAATTGGCATAGACCTCGTCGGGCCATTAGAGCGGTCAGCATGCAGATAACGCTTTGTATTAGTCCTAGTGGACTATACAATGTGATATCCGGAAGCAGTGCCACTATGCAGCATCTCAGCACGGATATGAATCCCGAGGTTGAGAAAGGGAAACAAATTGAATAATATTAGCGTAGATGCCATTCAACTTTTTGCAGAGTTATACTGTAGATCACGATAAATGTTTCTGGTTCCGAGAGACCTAACTAAAGCAGCCTTATTGTGAGTTGATGGATAAGGTGTATAGGTGTATGCCTGGCTAAATAGATGTGTCTTTAGTCTAAACTTAAACTCAGTGAGTGTGTCTGCATCCCGAACATTGTTAGGGAGACTATTCCATAGTGTAGGAGCCAAATAAGAAAAGGATCTACCTCCTTTTGTGGATTTTGATATTCTAGGAACTATTAACAGGCCAGAATTTTGCGATCATAATGAACATGATGGAATATAGCGTGGTAGAAGGTCACTTAAGTATTGCGGGGCTAGACCATTCAAAGCTTTGTACGTAGTTAACAAAATTTTTAAATTACTACGAAATGTAACTGGTAGTCAATGTAACGAAGATAAAATTGGGCTAATATGATCATATTTCTTGGTTGTAGTCAGCACTCTGGCTGCTGCATTTTGAACCAATTGAAGTTTATGTATTGAACTTGCTGGACATCCTCCCAGTAATTTATTACAATAATCTAATCTTGAGGTAATGAACGCATGAATTCATTTTTCGGCATCAGCAACAGAGAGCATGTGAGTAACTTAGCAATATTTCTGAGGTGGAAGAACTGCTCTACAAACATTGGAAATTTGATTTTCAAAGGACAGATTGGAATCAAATATAATACCTAAGTTCTTCGCTGTAGAAGACGATGTAACAGTACATCCATCAATAGTCATTTTATATTTTAGCGGCTTATTTTTAGAGGTTTTTGGTGCAATAAATAGTACCCCTGTTTTGTCTGAATTGAGTAGAAGGAAATTTCTGGCCATCCAATCTTTGATTTCATTGATACACTCTGCTAATTTGAAGAATTGTGAAATTTCATTGGGTTTCGAAGAAATATAAAGTTGGGTATTGTCGGCATAACAGAGGAAACTTATTCCATGATTCCTGATAATATCAAATCAAATCAAATCACTTTGTTGTCACACAGCCATATACACAAGTGCAATGGTGTGTGAAATTCTTGGGTGCAGTTCCGATCAATATAGCAGTCGTGACAGTGATGAGACATATACCAATTTACAATAACATCAAATTAACACAGCACAATTTAAACATCTGTTATACACATAATTACACTCAACAATATACAAATAATAACAAACACTGTACAGTATACAATACACACTATATAGATACACATTATTCAATAAAAATAAAAAACAAAAATATATAAAAAAGTATATATAGTATATATAGAATGTACAGTATTGTACTGTATTGACATTCAGGCTGTCGGTTGATAGTAAGTTGTTAAGAGAGAATATAATATAATAATAATATAATTTATGATAGTCCGGTGTGAGATATAAGAGTAAGAGTAATAAAGTGCAGTGCTGATGTATTTGATCGTGGGAGATCAAGAGTTCAGAAGTCTGATTGCTTGGGGGAAGAAGCTATCATGGAGTCGGCTGGTGCGGGTCCTGATGCTGCGATACCGCCTACCTGATGGTAGCAGTGAGAACAGCCCATGGCTCAGGTGGCTGGAGTCTCTGATGATCCTCTGAGCTTTTTTCACACACCGCCTTGTATATATTTCCTGGAGGGAGGGAAGCTCACCCCCGATGATGTGTCTGGCAGTTCGCACCACCCTTTGCAGTGCTTTGCGGTTGTGGGCGGTGCTATTGCTGTACCAGGTGGAGATGCAGCCAGTCAGGATGCTCTCTACAGTGCAGGTGTAGAACCGTGTGAGGATGTGGTGGTTCATTCCAAACTTCCTCAGCCGTCTCAGGAAGAAGAGGCGCTGATGAGCCTTCTTCACAACGACTTCAGTGTGGATGGACCATGTGAGTTCCTCAGTGATGTGGACACCTCTGTAGCTTCAGCCGCGAGAGCTCTCTCTGCGAGGGCGGTGTTATTTCCCTCGAAACGAGCATAAAAAGTATTTAGCTCATCCGGGAGAGAGGCAGCGGTGTTCATGACGGAGTTTTTATTCCCTTTAAAGTCCGTGATGATGTTAATTCCCTGCCACATGCTTCTAGAGTTGGTGGTGTTAAACTGTCCTTCAATCTTGCTCCTGTACTGGCGTTTTGCGGTTCTGATAGTTTTTCGGAGGGCATAACTGGCTTGTTTATGCTCCTCCGCATTCCCGGAATTAAAAGTGGACGTCCGCACATTAAGTGCCATGCGAACATCGCTATTAATCCAAGGTTCCTTAATTCAAGGTAATGATCTCTCAGGGGAAGCATATATAAGGAGAAAAGCAAAGGCCATAAAAATTATCCCTGTGGCACTCCATACTTAACTTTTGTTTGATTTGACAATTCCTCGTTTACATAGACAAAGTGGGAGTGGTCTGCTAAATAGGACCTAAAACATGCTAATGCAAGTCTTCAAATGCCAACATAATTCTCAAGCCTATTCAAGAGAATGTCGTGATCTATCATGTCGAAGGCAGCACTAAGATCTAAGAGCACTAGGACTAGCACTAGAGAAATGCAGCCGCGATCAGATGATAAGAGCAAGACATTTGTAACTCTGATAAGTGCAGTCTCTGCACTGTGATGGGGCCTAAATCCTGATTGAAATTGTTCATATATACTATTTCTCAGTAGAAATTAACATACTTGTGTGGACACTACCTTTTCTAGTATTTCTGACATAAATGGGAAATTTGAAATTGGTTTTCTTTAATTTTCTATAACCGAATGGGGGCGACACTATCAAGAGTGCTAGAGAAGACTGTATTTATATTTTCTGTTATTACATCAAGTTCTTCTTGACTTTTTGGCTTACTGAGTATATGAGATAAATCTGGAAGATTATTAGTGAAGCTATCTTTAGTGGTCAAAAGAATAGTTAGACTATGGAATAGTCTCCCTAACAATGTTCAGGATGCAGACACACTCACTGAGTTTAAGTTTAGAATAGTAGTACCTGAACGATAGCATGGGTAGACTGAGTAACATTAGCTGATCACAGCATACAAGAGGCGAGGTAATGATCTGAGATGTCATTGTATTTCTATAGCATCAACATCAACTCCATATGACAGAATTAAATCTAGCTTATGATTATAGCGATGAGCTGGTCCTGTCACATTTTGTCTGACTCCAAGAGAATTGAGAATATCGATAAATGCTAATTCAAATGTATCATTTTCATTATCTATGTGAATGTTGAAATCACCAACAATTAATAATTAATAATAATAATTTTCTTTATTTATCACACATTATACATTTGTACATATACAGTGAAATTCTTCTTTTTCACATATCCCAGCTAGGCTGGGATCAGAGTGCAGGGTCAGCCATGATACAGCACCCCTGGAGCAGATAGGGTCAAGGGCCTTGCTCAAGGGCCCAACAGTGGCATCTTGGTGGTGCTGGGGCTTGAACCCCTGACCTTCTGATCAGTAACCCAGAGCCTTAACCGCTGAGCTACCACTGCCCTTAACTGCTGAAATTTTTGCTGAAAATTTGCAAATTCACCAAGGAAATCAGAATACGGCCCAGGTGGTCTATATACTGTAGCAAGGTCAAAAGACAACAGAGATTTTTTTGTATGTATCTGACAGTGTCACATTAAGCATTATTAGCACAAAAGACTTAAACTTAAATCCTGTCCTCTGAGTAACACCAAGGTGGCTGAACCAAACCAGACAGTTATAGATGTACACAGGACAATCTCAATGATGGCTGAGTAGAACTGAGTCAGCAGCTCCAGTGGCAGGTTGAACTTCCTCAGCTGGCAAAGGTAGTACAAAAGTAGAAATCTAAATCGCATTCTGTTTCTTTGGGCTTACAGTAATACAGATACAGATACACAGTCTTTACTGTGTTAGTTTGCAATCCATATGTCTTCCTTCATCTTAATTTCTATCTCATCCAGCTCTTTGTGTCTACTAGAAGTTTCCTTTTTCTTCTGAGCTTTTAGTCCCCAATCAAAAGTGGTATATGTATTACAGTAATTGATCATGTTATGAATCACAGTCTCTCTGAGACACACAAAGAATTCAACCTACTGTGAGTGAGCAGATCTACAGTGACTTCAATCTCAACAAAAAATGAGGGAGAAATAGCTTTGGTCTGCATGCCACGATCAATGTCCACAATTGCTGTACCATCTGTGTTTACAGTGCTGTCTTACATACATTTATATACAATCTATAGCTGAAAATGTTATAAATTAATTCAATAGAGAACACATATAGTTTTGATGTTAGTATTTAGTTTTAATAAATGCATTATCAGAAAAGAATACATTGCTTCATTAGGCAGTGAAATTGAATTGTTCTGCTAAATTAAGTGTCTGTTTTGTCGGCTGTGTGAAATGTTTTGAAAGCATTGACTATCGTTTAGAGAAATGTGTAAAATCGATTGAGAAAACCTGTAGGCTAATATTAATATTGTGCAATTTGTGCTCCAAGGCATAGACAGTGGGCGACTAACCATGTTGATTCGCAAAATGGCGCCAAATAGATATTTTTGTTGATGCGATAACATACTGTAGGTAAAATGGTTGTTTGGGGCAACGGTTAAATTGAACAGACAGTATCCGTTTAGCCTACCTGCCATTTATTAATGAACATTTTCCATATACTGTAGATTTTTATAATAACCCACAGGGGCATCTACTTCCCTCTATAGTGCTTTTTTGACTAATATGTCAGCCACCTCACTCTTTTTTTTAAAGCGGTGGTTCACTGAAATGAAGTGTTGATATGTCCATTATAATGAATTAAACGAAGTATTGCATTAAAATAATCTTTATCATAAAATAATCTTTCTATCCTATACCTGACATTCTGTCATGTCACTGGGGCACTTCACTGTACTTGTTCCTAGAAAAAATTAATACAATGTCTACAATGTTTATAATGTTTGTCATTAATGTTTCTTTGCTGAGAAAGATATTTTAAAAATAAAACCAGGCAAGTTTTGGCCCTCCTTTTGAACTCAACCCCGTCACACCAACCATTTTGCTCCACACATATGTGACATCATTCAGCTTTCTTCAAAAGCCTGGATTAGAAACAGATAAGAAATGTCATAATTTGTATTCATATACTGAAGTTTCCTTTTGTCAGATGGGTATGGTCAAGCTCAACAATTCAACCCCGTCACATGAAATTAAGACATTAAATCAGTACTTTTCAAAATTATATTTTAATCCATATACTGTATATATAATTTATTAATTGTATGCATGTTATGTGGTCATCTGTCCTACACCAAGGAACAGTGGCCATTTTGAGCAAAAAACACAACTCTGTCACACACAACCCTGTCACATTTCTTCACTGTCAACCTGTGATGGGGCTGAGTAATTCACCACATTTATAGACACAATAGTCAATATATTATACATTACAAATACTATATGTTTACCGCAAAGCACTGCAAAGGGTGGTGCGAACTGCCAGACACATCATCGGAGGTGAGCTTCCCTCCCTCCAGGAAATATATACAAGGCGGTGTGTGAAAAAAGCTCGGAAGATCATCAGAGACTCCAGCCACCCGAGCCATGGGCTGTTCTCACTGCTACCATCAGGCAGGCGGTATCGCAGCATCAGGACCCGCACCAGCCGACTCCATGACAGCTTTTTCCCCCAAGCAATCAGACTTCTGAACTCTTGATCTCCCACGATCAAATACATCAGCACTGCACTTTATTACCCTTACTCTTATATCTCACACCGGACTGTCATAAATTATATTATTATTATATTCTCTCTTAACAACTGACTACCAACCGACAGCCTGAATGTCATGTGAATTTTTTTTATATATTTTTATTTTTTATTTTTATTGAATAATGTGTATCTATATAGTGCGTATTGTATACTGTACAGTGTATGTTATTATTTGTATACTGTTGAGTGTAATTATGTGTATAACAGATGTTTAAATTGTGTTGTGTTAATTTGATGTTATTGTAAATTGGTATATGTCTCATCACTGTCACGACTGCTATGTTGATCGGAACTGCACCCAAGAATTTCACACACCATTGCACTTGTGTATATGGCTGTGTGACAATAAAGTGATTTGATTTGATTTGATTTGATTTGAATGAAACATGGTGTTAAAAATACATGGGTGCAAGTCGCCTAGTGGTTAGAGAATTGTGATGGGGTTGAGACGAGTGTGACAGTACTGGGTAATTTAAATGGGAACGCAGTTAAAAATCAATGTATTGTTTGACATGTGAAGGGCTAGCACAAAAAGTTAGGGGTTTAGTTAAAATCTGAATTTAAAACATTTTTAACAAACCGAATGCGACCAAAGGCACACAATTGGTCTATTTATAGCTTCAACATATAAAAATGAGAAAACTGTCATAAATGATATATTTGTAGTCATTAAATTGGTCTGAGGGACACATGAGCAGTAGGTAGATGTTTATTATATAACCAGATTTGTGTGGAATAATTTTCAAACCACTTCCATTATGCCCGTGACAGGGGTGAGAATAATTATTTTCTAATTATTTTATTAGAAAATAATAAAAGGGCTTTAATGTCTGATGTGTGCATAATGTTGTGGAGTATTCAGACAATTAATCAATTGTAGTTGAAAAACAAAATACTGTATTTCCAAGTTGACATACTGAATCCCAGGAATGACCCTTTTGTTTTTGATGGATTATTGCCAATTGATAACTCAGATAAACTAAGCTCATCATATAAAACTCTTGACCTTTATCACAAACATTTCACAAAATGTGCAGCACATTTACCTCACCACCACTTTGGATGAAAAGCCTCTGCCAAATGCCAAGGAGGCATATTTGTTTACTTTGAAGGCTAAACTCTACTGTCCTCTAGTGCTCACAGCCAGAAAAGTATCCTAACAGGTCTCCCAGAAAGCCTTCTTTGCAATTTCACCAAACTGTATAATACAAACCCTCCTTAAGCCACTATGCAGATTTTTTTATGATGACAGAAAATCTGTGCACACAGTTTTATAATATAAAGGCTTCCCACAGTTCAAAAATTGCACTCGATTTATATTGAGTAATATATTATACAGGTGCTGGTCATATAATTAGAATATCATCAAAAAGTTGATTTGTTTCACTAATTCCATTCAAAAAGTGAAACTTGTATATTATATTCATTCATTACACACAGACTGATATATTTCAAATGTTTATTTCTTTTAATTTTGATGATTATAACTGACAACTAAGGAAAATCCCAAATTCAGTATCTCAGAAAATTAGAATATTACTTAAGACCAATACAAAGAAAGGATTTTTAGAAATCTTGGCCAACTGAAAAGTATGAACATGAAAAGTATGAGCATGTACAGCACTCAATACTTAGTTGGGGCTCCTTTTGCCTGAATTACTGCAGCAATGCGGCGTGGCATGGAGTCAATCAGTCTGTGGCACTGCTCAGGTGATATGAGAGCCCAGGTTGCTCTGATAGTGGCCTTCAGCTCTTCTGCATTGTTGGGTCTGGCATATCGCATCTTCCTCTTCACAATACCCCATAGATTTTCTATGGGGTTAAGGTCAGGCGAGTTTGCTGGCCAATTAAGAACAGGGATACCATGGTCCTTAAACCAGATACTGGTTGCTTTGGCACTGTGTGCAGGTGCCAAGTCCTGTTGGAAAATGAAATCTGCATCTCCATAAAGTTGGTCAGCAGCAGGAAGCATGAAGTGCTCTAAAACTTCCTGGTATACGGCTGCGTTGACCTTGGACCTCAGAAAACACAGTGGACCAACACCAACAGATGACATGGCACCCCAAACCATCACTGACTGTGGAAACTTTACACTGGACCTCAAGCAACTTGGATTGTGTGCCTCTCCTCTCTTCCTCCAGACTCTGGGACCCTGATTTCCAAATGAAATGCAAAATTTACTTTCATCAGAGAACATAACTTTGGACCACTCAGCAGCAGTCCAGTCCTTTTTGTCTTTAGCCCAGGCGAGACGCTTCAGACGCTGTCTGTTGTTCAAGAGTGGCTTGACACAAGGAATGCGACAGCTGAAACCCATGTCTTGCATACGTCTGTGCGTAGTGGTTCTCCCCCACATTTTTGAATGGGTTTTGTTTCACAATCCTCTCCAGGGTGCGGTTATCCCTATTGCTTGTACATTTTTTTCTACCACATCTTTTCCTTCCCTTCGCCTCTCTATTAATGTGCTTGGACACAGAGCTCTGTGAACAGCCAGCCTATTTTGCAATGACCTTTTGTGTCTTGCCCTCCTTGTGCAACGTGTCAATGGTCGTCTTTTGGACAACTGTCAAGTCAGCAGTCTTCCCCATGATTGTGTAGTGTACAGAACTAGACTGATAGACCATTTAAAGGCCTTTGCAGGTGTTTTGAGTTAATTAGCTGATTAGAGTGTGGCACCAGGTGTCTTCAATATTGAACCTTTTCACAATATTCTAATTTTCTGAGATACTGAATTTGGGATTTTCCTTAGTTGTCAGTTATAATCATCAAAATTAAAAGAAATAAACATTTGAAATATATCAGTCTGTGTGTAATGAATGAATATAATATACAAGTTTCACTTTTTGAATGGAATTAGTGAAATAAATCAACTTTTTGATGATATTCTAATTATATGACCAGCACCTGTATATGTGTATATTAATTATACATTAATATATATTACTGTTTTATATTAAAATAATAAGTAACCGGGACAAAAGGTTTATAACATGCATACAGTTAAATTATCTAAAATATTGGGTATTTCGGTTTTGATATACAGTATGATTTTCCTATCATTTGGAATTCAAAACTTGTTAGTCGTAGATAATATTGCTATCTGAAACACTTCCCCAAATCAGAAAATAACCACCAAGCAGATACAAAAATAATCCCTGTGTCAAAGAAACTTTTTTGCCATTCTTCTCGTCTTTAGCTGGTAGAACCAGTCAGACAATAACATGTAAAAAAAGAAAGTGTCCACCCTGTTCTCCTATACACCATTGCGCACAGTGTGATTTCAACAGATATGGCTCACACCATGGCACTGCTGCTGTTTAGCTTGGCTCTCTCTGTGGGCTCAGCCGTAGGTTTCTATGGGGGGGTCTTTGACTTTCACTCCAGGAAAAAGATATCCAGATGGATTATTGGAGGTAAGTTCAGTGTATTAACTTTGAACTAATTTATTAATCTTAACTTAATGTAATGATTTATATTCCTTTGCATTTGTTCTATTTGTAGTAGTTGTATTTGTTATTGGCATCCAAAAATGTACATTACTAGTTATTTATATGTAGTTAATCTAAACAGATTAAATAAGTGAACATTTTCTGAGTAACTTCCAGGAGCAGTTCTGGGGCCAACCACCCCACCACCACCAGGTGGCCCCCCTAAATTCTCATTTTCCATCCTACTGAGAGTTCAGTGATCCCACATCATAATAAATAGACCAAAGAAAGTATATTTAAACAAAACATCAATGCATTATGACTGCATAATAATATTTAGCAGGGTAAAGTTTAATTTAAGTTAAATATTTATTAAATATTTGCTTATGGTTAATAAGAGATTGTCTAAAAAAGGCCACACACTGTGCTAAAACATCACTGGTGTCCAAGTGTTCAATACAACTCCCATGCATGTTCTGTCTGAAACACTTAAACAAAAAACAAAACAAAAAAAAAAAAAACTAACAAAAAAACAAACCTTAACCCATTCTAAAGATTGAAAATTTTATGCATAACTTACACTTTAATTGGATCAATTAATGAATGAATACTTGGAAACTGGAGCCAAAAACATCTGGAGATAAGGTAGAAGTTCAGCATTAGTTTCACATCTTTGGACCTGCCAGCTCCAGTTTCAGTTCTAGTTAATGTGGATTATATGTGCTGGAGTAAATGTAAGTATAAGTTACTTTTATAGCACAATTTCCCACATTATTATCACGAAACCCGATCTGGATCTGATTTTCTGCCTTATTGAATGCACTTGATCCTAACTCATTAGAGATCGCTCTTATATGGCAAGTATTCATTATCAAATATTTTTTGTATGTGTATCTGTCGGGTGTATTTATGGAATAATATACAGTACACACTTATGTTATTTATAATGAGGTATTTTTTCCCACTGTCTTTAATTTAATGTTTTGCACTGTACAATGCAGAAACAAGACAAATGTATTGCTAAAAGTTTGGCAAAACAAACAATGAAGTGGCTCTGATGAAACAGCATGCAGGAACAGATGTATAGAAACAGGTATAAAGAAACAGCAGCTAGCATTATACAGGGCCACACCGCACCTGCAATGGCAAATGTATTGTGAATACACTTAAAAACATAAAATTGGAACCCTTATAAACCACCCCACTGAAGCCCAAATAAATGATTTTCCTTCAGTGAGAAAGGCTCTTATACACTAAGCTCACCACATCAATGCACTGCAACCTAAAAATATATACAGATTAATATTGGTACTGTTGGGTACAGGCGCAAGAATAAAAAGCAAATGCGCAACTCACCGGGTGAGAGAGAACAAAGCTTCAGAGTTGATCCTGCTGCTTCCCTTGCAAACGAAATGTAAGAGAAGCACTAAATAGTTTACCGGGCAGATAACAAACACAACATCTTCTTTATGAACCCCATTTATCAATCAAATATTTATCGCGAAGTACACCAATCAAAAGGGAGAGGCACACATGTGCTCAATAATGGAGAATTACAGGTGCATCTCAATAAATTAGAATGTCGTGGAAAAATTCATTTATTTCAGTAATTCAACTCAAATTGTGAAACTCGTGTATTAAATAAATTCAATGCACACAGACTGAAGTAGTTTAAGTCTTTGGTTCTTTTAATTGTGATGATTTTGGCTCACATTTAACAAAAACCCACCAATTCACTATCTCAAAAAATTAGAATACATCATAAGACCAATAAAAAAAACATTTTTAGTGAATTGTTGGCCTTCTGGAAAGTATGTTCATTTACTGTATATGTACTCAATACTTGGTAGGGGCTCCTTTTGCTTTAATTACTGCCTCAATTCGGCGAGGCATGGAGGTGATCAGTTTGTGGCACTGCTGAGGTGGTATGGAAGCCCAGGTTTCTTTGACTGTGGCCTTCAGCTCATCTGCATTTTTTGGTCTCTTGTTTCTCATTTTCCTCTTGACAATACCCCATAGATTCTCTATGGGGTTCAGGTCTGGTGAGTTTATTGGCCAGTCAAGCACACCAACACCATGGTCATTTAACCAACTTTTGGTGCTTTTGGCAGTGTGGGCAGGTGCCAAATCCTGCTGGAAAATGAAATCAGCATCTTTAAAAAGCTGGTCAGCAGAAGGAAGCCTGAAGTGCTCCAAAATTTCTTGGTAAACGGGTGCAGTGACTTTGGTTTTCAAAAAACACAATGGACCAACACCAGCAGATGACATTGCACCCCAAATCATCACAGACTGTGGAAACTTAACACTGGACTTCAAGCAACTTGGGCTATGAGCTTCTCCACCCTTCCTCCAGACTCTAGGACCTTGGTTTCCAAATGAAATACAAAACTTGCTCTCATCTGAAAAGAGAACTTTGGACCACTGGGCAACAGTCCAGTTCTTCTTCTCCTTAGCCCAGGTAAGACGCCTCTGACGTTGTCTGTGGTTCAGGAGTGGCTTAACAAGAGGAATACGACAACTGTAGCCAAATTCCTTGACATGTCTGTGTGTGGTGGCTCTTGATGCCTTGACCCCAGCCTCAGTCCATTCCTTGTGAAGTTCACCCAAATTCTTGAATCGATTTTGCTTGACAGTCGTAAGGCTGCGGTTCTCTTGGTTGGTTGTGCATCTTTTTCTTCCACACTTTTTCCTTCCACTCAACTTTCTGTTAACATGCTTGAATACAGCACTCTGTGAACAGCCAGCTTCTTTGGCAATGAATGTTTGTGGCTTTCCCTCCTTGTGAAGGGTGTCAGTGATTGTCTTCTGGACAACTGTCAGATCAGCAGTCTTCCCCATGATTGTGTAGCCTAGTGAACCAAACTGAGAGACCATTTTGAAGGCTCAGGAAACCTTTGCAGGTGTTTTGAGTTGATTAGCTGATTGGCATGTCACCATATTCAAATGTTTTGAGATAGTGAATTGGTGGGTTTTTGTTAAATGTGAGCTAAAATCATCACATTTAAAAGAACCAAAGACTTAAACTACTTCAGTCTGTGTGCATTGAATTTATTTAATACACGAGTTTCACAATTTGAGTTGAATTACTGAAATAAATGAACTTTTCCACGACATTCTAATTTATTGAGATGTACCTGTAAGCTTAATATCAGCAACTGCATTCTCTAAGAGGCGCACACCAAGCGCACTCAATAATGAATGCGCATAGACACTGAAAAAATTCACTGATTAAAAAAAAACACATTAAAGCCATCTTATTTGTTACTTATAATTACGATGCATGCAACTTTTTAAACTCATAGTAATTGCATTTAGATAGATACATGCATTTAAAAATTCACTTGTTACACTGGACCATTTAAAATGAACAAATCTTAAAGGAAATGATGACCATTTACAAGATCTGTACATGCTGATTATAGCCGACTGATTAAATTCTAACCTAAAGTCTTGATGTAGCCTATCATTCATTTTACCCAATACTTTTTACTGCATTAGTCATTCTAAAGAACGGGCAACATGGCTTAAAGTTTGTGGGTAAAACCAGAACGTTAGGGTGTATTGACTAAATGAAACATCCGTCATGAGCCTGTTTGTTTATATATTTTAGAATTAAAATATTTACTCAAATTTGGTGAATTGTATCTTTAAAAAACTGCATGTTTGCAAATATTAAAACAGCAAATTATATTTTATTTGTGTACAGGGGACATTTAAGGTATAATACAGTTGCCCCCCTTCAAGCACACCCAGCCCCACCCTGACTTCCCCAGTCAAAATGGTCTAGAACCACCCCTGGCAACTTCAGCAAAAGTGAAATATTAAATTGCCGAATTACCTCATGAAAGAGAAGTTGGAGGAGAAAATGGGGCTAGTTGTCACACTCAGGGTAGATTTATTTTTGAAAGTCAATTTCTGTATCGGCACATACCTTAAAGTCTTGGCTACATAAAAAGCTGTATTTGACTTTTTAATCCTTTTTTTGCCCAGGGTAAAACACTGAACACATCTTGGCCTAGAAGTTGTCACAATGGAACCCTGCCTTTAAATAGGCTATTACAGTAAATTGGCAAAAACAATTATTAAAACACAAGAAACAGCTAAAATGGAAAAGGTAACCAAAAATATCAAAATATTGCTTTGGCCATTAACAAACTCTATAAAATGACAACATTTAAAACATATGTGACAACTTGCTCGGACCTGACATTTGTGAGGAACACACACACACACTCACTCACACACTCACTCACTCACACACTCACTCACACACTCACTCACACACTCACTCACACACACACTCACACACACACTCACACACACACACACACACACACACACACACACACACACCTTCGACACAATTCAACCATTTGTTAAAGTCTAACTTCATTATATAATTTATCCTTGTATGCCAATGTGACTATTGTTTTCATCTGTTTACACAAGAGCTATTACAAAATATGATAATGCAAAGATTTTAGTTTGGAGGATTTGCAAAATTGAACACAGTTTTGAACTAGGTGATTGACACAACATAAAATCCACTGCTAGAGGAAACAGGCATTTGTGTAGTTGGACTTTTGACTCAAACCCTCACAGTTACTGAGAGATAGCCTGTGTGACAACTAGCCCCATCCTGCCCTGTATGTTTCTTGCAGATGCACTTTTACTACAGAGAGTCCAATAGGGGGCCCTGTGGCTCTCATCTTAACTGGGTCTGTGAGAGTGGAGGCTGTGGCTACCTCCCATACACATCACTGATCACAGATGAGGTGACAGATCAGGACCAAGATCAAAACATGTGGTGCCAGTCGGAGGGCCACATGACCACCAACGTCACCAGCAATGGCCCCTTCATTCTGGGGTAAGATCACAAAGATCATGTTTTTGTTTATGGATTGTTTTTTATTTGTATTATTATTATTGTCATCAGAGTTAATCTTTACAATTAATACAGCTATAAACAGAATTATTATGCTCTGCCTTATATTTAATGTGAAAGATATTCATAGTGTTCATAGTGAATCTAAGTTCAAGTCAAAATGGTTTATATGGTATTTATTATACTTTGTTCCCATTAATGCTTGATTTTACTCTTATATGGTGACAAAATGCAAATTGTAATAACCATAAACGGTTATTTTATGTTTTTTTTTTTTTTTTTTTACATATTTAGGTCAAAGGATTCCAATTAAAAAATCCCAACTAACAATTTTTGGTTCCCGGAACATTCTTTGAACAGAGCTTTAAAGAAAAAATTTGGTTTTCCGTGAAAGTGTTTTTCTTTTTACAGAAATAGAACTTTAGTTTTAGGTTGTACTATGGTTCCCCTAAATTCCATTAACCTCTTAATTAACAAAACCTTTCTGCAACATACAACCTCAATTAGCAAAAAAAAGAAAAAAAATTTTTTTTTTATAAATTAATTATTTATTGTAATTATTATATAATCATTAAAATCAGTTACAGCAATTTCTGGAAGATTTATGTATTTTTATAACGTAATAGTGCATATGCTTCTATTTTGTACTCTTTTATACTGTAATTTACTACAAATGATAATGGTATTATCAGCATAACAGTTCTGAATATTTTAATGCAATTACATGGACTCTGACAGCTGTTCTATGATCAAATATGTCTTTCAGTGACTCTGGTTGTTGCTGGGAAAATAATGTTCATGCTGTTGGTGGATGGACGTTTCGCACTCCTGTTGACACAGGACAACATTCGGACACTCAGTCTCCAAACAGATCTCCTGTTTCAGCAGCAGTATCAACTATAAGGTGTGTGCTCTATAAAACTACATAATGAAAATAAATACAACTATTAAAACTAAAACGCAACACATTTTACAGTCAAAGTTGAAAAAAGTGATAAACAGCAGCAATGTTTTTACTTTCCCTTAAAAAAAAGACAATAATTACCCTGCAGATGCTTAAGTGAATTGTTAAATCATTTATTTAAACTAGTGTATTTACGTGATTACACAGATACATGCTACAAAAAATGCAGTTAAAAGGATAGTTCACTCAAAAATGTGACTCACCCTCATGCCATCCCAGATGTGTATGAATTTCTCTCTTCAGCAGAACACAAACCAAGATTAAGTGTGGGTGAGAAACAAATCAATCTTTAAGTCCGTTTTTTTACCATGAATCTCCACTTTCACTTTTACATTCTTCTTTTGTTTTTTGGCGATTCGCATTCTTCGTGCATATCGCCACCTACTGGTCGGGGCTGGTCAAAGGTGAAGATTTATAGAAAAATAGGACTTAAATATTGATCTGTTTCTTACTCACACCTATCATATTGCTTCAGAATATACAAATTTAACCACTGGAGTCTTATGGATTACTTTCATGCTGCCTTATGTGATTTTTGAAGATTCAAAGTTCTGACCACCATTCACTTGCATTGTGAGAACCAACAGAGCTGAAATATTTAGTTAAAAAAAACAATTTGTGTTTTGCAGAAGAAAGAATGTCATACACATCTGGGATGGCATGAGGGCAAGTAAATGATGAGAGAATTTTCATTTTTAGGTGAACTATTCCTTTAAGCAATAAGGAACAAGAGCTGAAGTGATTACAAACAATGCTCTTTAACTGTGTATATATTCACAATACAGCACAACCTTTTTATACGTTATTGCTTTTCAGTTACTACTGATAATAAAGTGGCTAATAGCAATATTAAAGACACTGATTTTTGTAAAATGCTATTTTATTTAGAAAATTCTTTACACTAAGAGACATTTTCCCTGGTGTGTAAACTAGCCTCTATCTGTGCTGTGCAGTGACATAGTACACAGTAGCTACTGTCGGTGAACAGCTGCATCATAATTGTTTTAGCATGGCTGGAATGCTGTACTGTCCAATCAGCATTCAGAACCAAAACTATGCATTTTATAATTATAAATACTGTAAATCACATTTACTGTCTATAAAACCATAATACAGCTTGCATCATCTTGTCATTGATAATGGTTTGTAATCAGGATTCCTCAGAACTGTTTCCAGAGCTTTCCTCTGATGGCCCATGACCCAGATGGAGATGTTGTGAGATGCAAGTTTAGTGAGGCCAACTGCTCATCGTGTCATCAACACCAAAGCATACATCTTGATGAGGTAATGTTCTCTGATGACACACTCTTTAAATTGATGTAAAACTTCAATAGGGGTGGGAAGTTGTCTTACTGAAATTGTTCAAAGTCATTGATTTTTATCTCCAATGTTGGAGCTACCAACAGACTTCCACAAATTCGTCTACTTTTGTTTTTTTGGGGATTCACATTCATGCATATCGCCACCTACTGGTCAGGGCTGGTCAAAGGTGGATCATTATAGTAAAAAAGTACTTAAATTTAATATGCTTCCATCCACACCTATCATATCATTTCAGAAGATATAGATTAAACCGCTGGAGTCGTATGGATTACATTTATGCTGTCTTTATGTGTCTGGAGAGTTCAGAGTTCAGGCCACCATTCACTTGCATACTCTTATGAATTATTTTATGTATTTTGTATTGTGTCTAGGGCTCATGCACACTGCACAGAAACAGTTCAATGGCTCTTGGTCTGCATGTGTTTGAGCTAATGCTGGAGGATTATCCTGTTACAGACATCACTGTGACAGATGGAAATGGGGTCTCCTTAGCCAGTAGTGCTTTTAATCTGATGGTCAACACTAACCCAACTCCACTTAGTCAAGTGCCTCTGCAGTTTGGAGTTGAGAGTAAGTGAGAATCATTGCATTATCTGCTATGAGTCAAACAATATAAAGTGCAATAAAACAGATGTACATTTGTAATTTGGGAAGCATTAAGGAGCTTGAATATATAAGTTAGTCTAAGCCTCAGAGCTTCGGCATACCCACAGACTGCACAGTCCGTTGCATGACGGTCTGATGTATATGCATAAAAAAATAATTTGCAAGTATTGATAGAAATTGGCAGTTTCTTACATAGGCGTCACTTTGTTTTAAAAAGTGGAGGGGACAGTTTGGGGCAGTTTGTTGACCTCACAAAGTGGCGAAATTCATTAATATTAATTAGGTTATGTGCAGATCATGTCAAATAATCTTTTACTGTTTGAATAAAAAGTAATTCTTGATTCAAGCGCTACAATAAATATTTTACATTTAATTAATTTGGTAACTACATCTATTCACCCAGCACTGTAAATTCTGAGATTTTGTTCGTCAGTGAAAAAATCCATTGATCAGCATACCTTTAGCCAGAATGACTGGTTGGTCTCATGGTAATGTTTTTGCCTCTAGAGTTTTGAGTTCTAATCCACCTTAATATAACTTTTTATTTTGATAAACGAAGATTGCACCTGTACAGTGGATGTACTGTATATCATAAGCAGCGACACATCTGCTTGCATTTTGCTTTGCGATTTAACTGGAAAGGAGCGAGTAGAGCACACTTCTGGATTAACAAGCACTCATCATAATATTAAAAATAACAAACTCCAGTGCTGGATCACCACTTATAACAGACACGAATTAAATGGAAACTCCTGCTCGAACTGGACAAGTTTCCTCTGACACTTCTGACATGCTATTTCAAAAAGTGGCAGGAAAAAAATTGGTGTAGGCAAAAAGTGGTAGGGACATGTCCCAACTGTAAATGCCTGAGGTTTCTTATCACATTTGCTGGCATTGCAATACAATGAGCACTTTTAAGGAAGATCTAATCATTCAATTTGCAGGTAATTTGCAATAAAGTATGCCAGTTTATTGGCATGAAATCTTTTATAGAGTAAGATTTAAGCATTTTGTATCAAGTCAATAAGCATGAATGTAGCAGAAACAAAGCTTTGTCTGTGAAATAAAATGTATGGACAATTTTTATTTTTTCACAAAATGCTGCAAGCAGTCACTGAATGCATTAACATGCACGTTCTTACACCAGTTATGCTTAAAAAGCCAAAAATGTATGAGGTCATGTAAACGGCTTAAAGGGATAGTTCACCCAAAAATGAAAATTCTCTCATCATTTACTCACCCTCATGCCATCCCAGATGTGTATGACTTTCTTTCTACTGCAGAACACAAATGAAGATTTTTAGTAGAATATCTCCGCTCTGTAGGTCCATACAATGTAAGTGAATGGTGACTAGAATCTTCAAGCTCCAAAAAGCAAATAATGACATCATAAAATTAATCCATACAACTCTTGTGCTATAATACATGTCTTCAGAAGCAATATAATAGGTGTGGGTGAAAAATAGATCAATATTTAAGTCCTTTTTTACTAAATCTCCACTTTCACTTCCACATTCTTCTTTTGTTTTTTGGCGATTCACATTCTTCATGCATATTGCCACCTACTGGTTGGAGCTGGTCAAAGGTGGTGATTTACAGTGAAAAATGACTTAAATATTGACCCACACCTATCATATCGCTTCAGAAGACATGGATTTAACCACTGGCGTATTATGGATTACTTTAATGCTTGCTTTAATGTAAACACCTTTACTGGCATTCTTAGCAGCTTATCCAATGTGCTCAAGTTTTTTGTGCATAACTGTTGATGTTTTGATGTTAAAAGTAGAGAATGATCCAATGATTATTTGGATAATTCTGAGAATCAACCTAGTCTCGTGTAAACAAGGTTTTTGTGCGGTGTTTTTGAGAAAGCTGATTTTTGGTCTTTATCCACAAATCAGTGTGCATGTAAACATGCTCATGGCCACTGGTTAAGAACCAATGGCCTTATAAACAGGATAATTTCATTTTTATCTTGTGGAATATACTGAAATGAATGTTGTGCTGCTGCTTCTGGGCTGTAGCCTACCAAATAAAAATAAAATACTTTCATTTCTATTAAAAAACAAATGCTAAACTTCTTACAGATTCTGCAAGGAGTTTGTAAACCTATGAGCACAAAAAGCAGTTTTAAGTAAAAATATGTAGCAATTTCATTTATAAAATATACACATTTACAAGTATAAAGAAATGACTGAAAATCAAAGCTGCATGGTAAAGATTGTAGACTAGTATGATTATTTGAGTCCACAGTCATCACATTTAATTATTAGAAACAACATTGACCCCAAAGTGATGTTCTTAAATGTTCTTAAAGAGAGTTCACACAAAAATTTAAATCCTGTTATAATTTACTCACCCCAAACCTACATAGCGTTATTTCTTCTGTGGAGCACAAAATGACATTTTAGAAAGACTGTTAGCCTCAGTCACCATTTACTTTCATTGTATAGAAAAAAAAATCAATGTCAATGAAGTGTACAGTAAATCTCATTGTTTTTGTGCATTTGTGCTTTGAGTTTACACTGTCTTGCAGTTCTTCCTCCAGTTCAGGGTTGTGTTCCAGGTGTGAACAAGCCAAGTTTCTTGACACCAACTCCCTTACACGGAGAGGAACATCACGCCGCTGTGGGACATGCTCATGAGATCACCCTTCGAGCCCAAAGCTCAGACAACAGGTCTCAAATATGTTCGTTGTTCTTCAAAACAAAACATATTTCCCCACTCTTTATTCTGACTAATTGCAGCCTAAAAGTAAAAGTAGCCCAAACTTTAATAATCTTTATGAAAATCTGTGTCAGCACAGAAGGTCTTTTAAATGTATCACTAGATCAGGTTGAATATCTTGACACGCTCAATCAATAATGTATGCTTAAGCAAACAAATTTTACTAGATAGCCGCTTGAGTAGATATATGTTAACTGATGTTATATCTCTCATGTAGCATCTTTGACTTCCAAGTCAGTGGCCCCTCTAATATGTCTAAAACCCTGAGAAATGAGGATCATGGGGTTACCGTGGCAACACTGACCTGGACGCCACAGGAAACGGATCTGTATCGTCACGTACCTGTGTGTTTCACAGCAGAGACCCTTCACAGGTAAAAGGAGGTTTTTCTTTAAGCTAATTGTCTATTTGTGTTCTCTGTAAATTGTCTAAAGAGCTCTTTTTGTCTGTGTTTTCTTAATTAGCCAATCAGAGATGAGATGCATTGTTGTGGTTGTGGCAAAATCGAAGGTTCTATCAGGTAATATTTATTTTATTTTTTACTGAGACATAAGCTACTTTACAGCAATGCACTGACACGAATGCATGGAAAACAGATTTTAACATTGTGGTACCATTGAATGCACTAAATGTGTCAGTAATAAACCTCAGTACCTCAAGGGGGCGATAGTTACCTTAAAAACTCTGTGTCATTAAAACGAATGTGTTATTTTCAAGATGGCGACCTGCTTCAGATAACTAACCTGCTCAGAAAGATCCTCTCCAAACTGTTCCTCTGCCATAACAGAGGCTGACTTGAAAGAGAAAACTAACAAGAGTTTACATTAATGCCTACGATATTGTCGTTTGCAACATGGACAAATTATAGTGAGATTAGTGTGAACTGTCCGCTTCTACAGTCAGTTTTCTCTGTCAACGAATGTCATGGCGGTGCAACAGTTTGAAGAAAATATAGCTGAGCAAGTAAGTTAAAATCAAAATATTTATGGCACTTTTGAAGGTGTGTCTATCACCTCCTTGAGTACTATGATTTGTTACCGCCACAGTAATGCAAGAATGCACGTTAAGCACGTTCAACTGGACCCTGCAATGGCAATGCGTTGGCCAAGTGATCACATCTGCATACATTTACTTACAAAAAGTTTCTGGCCTTGGTTTTTGAATATATTAAACAGGGTTTGTTAAGCTAAGCTAGAATGGTAAAACTTGTTAAAAATGACTTGTATTAAGGTGAAGCAGTGGTATCCTGTGGGGATAACCGCATCAGCATTGTAGTAAGTAAAGCATCCATGGAAGGCATTAACCAGAACTGGCTCCAACTGAGAGATCACACCTGCTCTTACCTCAAATGAAACCCACATCCTGGGCACGATGTCTCTCAACACCTGTGGCACTACAGTGGAGGTACAGTAACTGCCATCTTTGTTCTTCAAGATAAACTTATAGGAAATTTATAGTAACTCTCTGCACAGTAGGGGAAACAACAGGTAGTTGAAACACACTAAATGTATTTAATCAATACAAAATAAGATGTGATGACAGTTAGCTTATGCTCAAAGTTTTAATTGGAAACCCTAATAAGTTGACACAACTGAGTAAACTCATTCTCTCAGTTGAATGGAGTAATGGTGTCTCAAACTTGTAATTAAGTTCACTTAACTTGGTGTTCATATAGAATGAACTTCACTATTTATGTTAAGATGCAAGTAGACTTAGATTTTCCATTTAAACAGTTTCAACTTAATTTTAATTGAATGGACTCAGTCTTACAACAACACATCTTAAATAATGGTTATTACTGATTCTGAGATAATGTTAACCGGGTCCAACTTGACCAAAGGAGAGTTGTTTTGATCCCCACTAGGGTTATCTATTTGCAACAAAACAGTACTATAAAATTATTAAGACCTCTATAGAACAACTACTTAAATGCCCCCATTATGTTTCCTTGGTCAATATATTAGATAATTCAAGCACAAGGCATTGTGGGTATTCCCCATAGCCTCAATTTTGCACTCAATTGAGTTCTTAACACTTAAGTGTATGGATTAAGAAAAAGAACGTCGATACGAGATGTTGGCCCACAACTTGACATTTTAACGTTTGAGACAACTTCATATTTCCATTTGTGACAACATCAGGGTTTACAGTACCTTTGAAGTGAAACAAACTTTGAAGCAGATATTTCAATGCGTTTTATTGCTAAACTGCTGGATTAAAGTTAACAGTTGCTATATCACTGTTGTTGGTAACCACCATAAAATCTTCTTGGCTGTGAGCTCAGGGGTAATTGTAACACTAATAGGAAAAAAAAACCCACCTCAAAAACTACTGTCCCACAGTTGTGCCACCACACCAAACAATTTGTCTAATAAAAGTCTGTAAAGTTAGGTACTAATAAATATTAGGGAAGTTGTTAAAAGTAAACACGATCAATGAAAATCATGACTGATAAGAAATATAAAGAGAAGTAAATAGGGTAAGATGGGGAAGATGCCCCACTGGCGTAAGTTGACCCTCCTACCTTAAACTTCTCTTGACCATAGATGGCACTAAAGCTCATCAACACCTTTATTGAAGGTCTGTGCACAGTTACGTTTCCTCCCCATCTAGGGGTGGGAGAAAACTAAGTGATGAGGAATACAATTTAAATGAAACATATGGAGGTCTTCACTTCTGTCCCAGCCAATAACAACCACAGATTAAAATAAGTTACAAGTTTTTCCTTCTGTGAACACAAAGGAAGCATTAAGACTTCAAGAGGGGACCAGGCGCAAAAAAAAAAAAAAAAAAAAAGCTGATGGGAGGCACAAACTACTTACCCTTACAAATAAAGAAATAGAAAGTTAAGACATCTAGCCTCACTCCCCATCTAGCCATAAACAGGAGAAAACAAGCACCCACCTCTCTACTGCTTCCATAAATGTTAAGGGGTGGAAATAAGCACACACCCAACACAGGAGCTTACACTCACAAGATTGTTTATATATATAAAAAAATATATATATAAACTATATATATGATAAAATTTATCATAGAGAACAACTTCACGTTACACCAGCACTAAACACCAACATTGCACATGCTGAGAAAGGAGTCTCTTCTAGCTGACTTTGCATCTCAGCTTTATCCACATGTTCCCCATGTTGTCCTCCAATCAGAGCAGCTCAGCACTTGACCTTAATCATTGGCAGTTTATGTCAATTAATCTGATTGGGAAAATGACAGAGAGAGAGAGAACACAAGGAAAAACATACAAACACTATATAATCAATATACAATCAACCACTACATCCACAGATGTAACAAGGAAAGAAATAAATACATCCTGGGATGTAACATCCTCTTAATATTGACATTTCATCCAAATATCAACATTTGTGAGATTTATTCCGTCCAAACAGTTTTGAGGTGAAATGACCAAATTTTTTGTCATTGGAAAATGGTGATCTGTGACATTCAAAAAGTATTTTTATTTTTTATGTCTAATTGTTAATGGGGGATCTGTGGACACAGTAAAATATTTAGATTTTTGGAGTAAAAAATATTTTTTATTTTGAAGTGACAAAGTAAAGTTAGACCCTTGTGGTAAGATGCCTTATGTTACAATTTAAAAGTAAATGAACATTGTTCTTAAGGGGGGCGTCTTACCCCATCTTATCCTATCACATGTGAGCAGAATATTTTTATTGTGCATCATTAACAATCAAGCTGTGATTTTGCCATATTATCCAAAAAGTTTGAAAATATTATTTCATTTGTGTGTATTTTAGAATACATAAAATGTTAGCAATGAAATTAGCTTTTGCAAGACAAGAGTCAACCATTTTATTTCAAAATGTCATTTCCAGCACAGAATTCTATTAAACACAATACGGAATTTGAGATGTGCTGGAAATGACACTGTGGGGGGAATTTTCATGACTTTCAGATACAAATGGCATAATTACATTGTTACTTTAAAAAAAATTGTACAAAAGTGTACAAAATGTTTTAACAAGACTTTCTTCATAGAAATCTGCAGAGCTAAATGTTCCTAAAGTTAAAGAAACACCCATAAAAAAAGTATTAAAGCAGTAATATAAGTTATGGGTAAATGTCACTTTTCCTCAAGTTTTACAATCATCCCCATAGCAGGGGAGCTCTTGTATTAAATTCAAGAGTTGAAAGATCCAGTCTTTCTAAAATATGTAAATATTTTAATTTTATCATTACTTTTGGCACATATGTTTCTTATGCCAATAAAAAAGAAAAAAAAAAAAAAGAAAATGGAAAGAAATGTTACAATTGTCCCCAGTCTCCATTAACATTCTCTTCATTTTCTCTCCTTTCTGTTTCTACATAAACCTTTTGTACATCTTCATCACCATTCAGGACTTTGGAGATTTCATGGTCTTCAAAAATGAGATCAACTCCTTTGAGAACACGAATGCTGTCATCACCAGACGTAATCAAGTAAAGTTTGGCTTCTCCTGCCAGTATCCCAAAGTAGCCAGCGTCTCCAGCCACTACGTCAACCACAAGTCTGACTACATCTTCACTGAATCCAGCTTTGGCACTTTTGGTTACTCATTTGAAGTTTTCACAGACAACAACTTCAATAGTCAGGTAGATCCCAACGTGTATCCAGTGGAGGTGAAGCTCATGGAGATGCTCTACATGGGCATTGAAGCCCATTCCGCTCTCCCAGAGGTCAAACTCTTTGTCGAGTCCTGCAGGGCCACTCCAGAAGACAACCCATATAGTGCCCTCTATTACGACATCATCAAAGACGGGTGAGACTTTACATCATGAACAATATTTTTACACACAACAAATGGTGCAATACTTATGGATGGGGTTTGTTAAAATGTTCTCACATTTTACTGTCCCATAACAAATTGGATGAAGTACATTCACCATACACAAAGCTTGTGATTAAAACTGCTAAAGGAACTTAATTTGCTAAGTTAATAAGCCTAACAGGCTACTAACAACATAGTTTCAGATTCCAACCCAGTCAAAAGCAGGTTGGACTCCTCCAAATTCAAAGATCTGTCAAATTCTTTTGTTGCACACTTCACAGTGGCTTTCTTCTAAACCATTTATCGTCTTACTGTGGAAGCAGGTGTGGCGCAGTAATGTGCGAAACAAGTATGAATGCTAACATCACCCTTTTTTTCAATGCTTAATACACTTGTCCACATGTCACTTATAGCACCATACTGAAGGAAATATTATCTGTCAAATAATTGTAGTGTTTCTGTGACATGTCACGCCAAGTACTTAATTATGTAGAAACCTGTTCTGCTGCTAAGAGATCTTTATCTTTCTGCATATCGCTTATAATAAAATATGGTTTAATAATAAATAACAGAATTCCGAAAAAGTTGGGACCGTTTGAAAAATGCTAATGAAAACAAAAAGGAGTGATTTGTAAATTATATTCACCCTTTGCTGTATTGAAAGCACTACAACTACACAGTATATGATGTTTATCATGTGAATTTCTTTGTTGTTTTTAATGTACAGTCATTTCAAATCAGATGATTGCAACACGCTCCAAAAAAGTTGGGACAGTCGAGTGTTTAGCAATGTGAAACATCACCATTTCTTCTAATAACACTTATTAAGCATTTGGGCACTGAAGACACAAGTTTAAGTTTAAAAAGTGGAATTTTCCCCCATTCATCCATTATGCAGGTCTTTAGCTGCCCAACTGTACGGGGTCTTCGTTGCCATATTGTACTCTTCGTAATGCACCACACATTCTCAATTGGAGATGGTCAGGACTGCAGGCAGGCCAATCTAGCACCCGCGCTCTCTGCTTATTCGGCCAGTATGTGGTTTGAAGTTGTCCTGCTGAAAATTCCGGGACATCCCTGGAAAAGACGGTGCTGGATGGCAATGTATGCTGCTCCAAAATTTGTACATATCTGTCTGCATTACTGGTGCCCTCACAGATGTGCGAGTTATCCATGCCATGGGCACCGACACACCCCTGACATGCTAACATGTATAATGTTTAAGTTTTGTGGATATACTTTTGAAACGGTGTGTATTTTAGCATTTATGGACGGGCCCATTCATTTCCATTGTAAGTGCCTTACTGTAACTGATTTTTTTCCTCTTTCTTTTTATTAATAATCAAGAGATGAGTTGAATATTTTTCTGTGGTTGATCAGCGTTATGATACAAATGCTGTCGATTAAGTTTAACTTGTATTGGACCCAGAACATTCCTTTTAAATTTCGTAAAAATTGTAAAGTTTTTATAAACAAAAATACTGTAGATAGCACGCCTAATTACCAACAAAACAAAGTTTGAATTGAGTCTTTATGTTCAAGAATAAGTGGCAGAAGTTTAATACTAAGGGTTAGAACAGCAAGCAAACTGTAATAAATTCAGACATTTAATTATTGAGAGTTTAGCGCTGAAGGTATTATCTTCTAAGACATGAACACAGTGAATATATAGTTTTGCATTTTCTCTCTGACCTCTTGGAATGTGTCATTACAGGTGCATTTTGGATGATACAGTCAAGGTTTATTCAAACGATTCCATGAAGTACGACTTTGAGATCCAAGCTTTCAAGTTCACAGGTGGCTTCGATGAGGTACGACAGATACATGCAAATTCATGTTGTACATTGAGTTCCACACTGGAACATTAAACTATATAACAGACTGAAATTCTGTCGACAGGTGTACATAAGCTGCTCTGTGATTCTGTGTGTGGAAGGAAGCCCAAACTCCAGATGTGCCCAAGGCTGTCTTCGGCAAACCTCACACAAACACAGACGAGATTTGAACCAAGAAACAGCCAGGCACTACATCACACAGGGTCCCTTGCGTGTGCTTAGACAAACGCACAATTCTGCAGCAGGTATATTAGTGATATAGAGCTGATTAAAGAAAGAGTGATGTTATTATCTTTCATGTAACTGTATTGTTCTTTCATTTTGCAGCCTCAGAAAAAGGAGGATCAGTACATGTCAGTACAAGCACCGGTGTCTTTGCAGGTCTCTTCATTGTCTGCATTGTGGTACTAGTGGGGCTGTTGGCATATAATGCCAAAAAATCAAGAGCACTTGACCGCATGCATCTATTGCCTACTTTCTGAGATCATTTAATGCGCACAAACAACACCAAGGTTAAAGAAAAAGACTTTCAAGTCTTTCCAGTTACAGTAAATTGAATAGTACAACAATAGCTTTGGAGTGGTTTGTATTGTCCTACTGCTTTCAGTATTTTTCTATTATTATTTTCCACTACTGTACTTTCTTCTTTTCTTTTTGGGGCAGTGACAAGCAATATAAACTATAAACTTTATGTAAAACTACATATAACATTTCTGTATTCTTGAAATAAAACTCAAAAACATTTATTATGCTGGCTGTGCTTTTATGGTAAATTTCTTTGCTTTCTTCAAAGAGCAAAAATACCCTATTTTGTTTAAAGTATTTTAGTCATGTATGGATAAACTGAATCAGTTGTATTCACAATGCAAAATGCTGAACTCAAGGGCATAGCCAGGAAATTACTTTTGGGTGGGCCTCAACAAAAATTGATGGGCCCAGTTTCCACCCAAATATATATATATACATGACTGGACAACCAATGGCCAAATGGTCCTGCGGTATGAAGATATACAGTCAGTGGCATAGCAAAGGGTGGGCCTGTGTCCACCCAAATTAGACCCAGGCCCACCCAGTATATTAGAGATTATTCTTTGACTTCAATTATATATTTATAAATAGTTTAAAAGTGCATAAATTCTGATTTCTGAAAGTGTGAAAGAACTGTCTGAATGTGCTGCTTCTCTGTTGTTAAGGAAAATTTGGTAAAAAAAATATATATATATATATATTTGGGCGAATACTTGGCCCATCCATTTTTATTGAGGCCCACCCAACAGTAATTTCCTGACTATGCCCTTGTATACAGTATATGAAAA
Source organism: Myxocyprinus asiaticus (assembly GCF_019703515.2). NCBI lineage: Eukaryota > Metazoa > Chordata > Actinopteri > Cypriniformes > Catostomidae > Myxocyprinus > Myxocyprinus asiaticus. Next base: position 42,100,264 of record NC_059369.1, read on the forward strand.
TATAAGCCAAATGGCACTTATTTTGGGTCCGTGTACCTTCGGATAATTTGTTTTCTCATTTTTGTCTTCAAAACCAACAAACTGACTGTTTACTTGTTTTTTTATCTAAAAAGAAATTAGCAAAATTAAGAAAACACTTTATTTTCTTTTTTTTTTTTTTTCATTTCATATAAGAAATGTAAAACAGGAATTCAGGAATTTTTTATGCAAGCGCTTAAAATAAGTGTACAATCTTATTATTTGTTTTTTATTTGATTTGTACAAGTGGATGGTCGTGACACGCCCATTTCTAATGGAGTGGTGGTGGCGTAGTGGGCTAAAGCACATAACTGGTAATCAGTAACTGTTAAACTGGTTCGATCCCCACAGCAACCTCCATTGTGTCCTTGAGCAAGGCACTTAACTCCAAGTTGCTCCAGGGGGATTGTCCCTGTAATAAGGGCACTGTAAGTCGCTTTGTATAAAAGCGTCTGCCAAATGCATAAATGTAAATGTACTGATTGGTTATAACTGCAATGTCTGTCCTTCCTCATTCTGTCTACTTTTCTTCAGAATAAAAGCGCTTTCACACGGGACATGGGGAGCGCAAAATCACAGCAAGTTTATCACGTAGCCTACATTGAGGACAGCCTTTTTCGCAGCTTGCGTTGCAGTTTTAAGTGCGCAGGTTGCCATGGCTGCTGTCAGAAAGGACTTTATTTTGCCCGACATGTCTATCTGTATACCTTTTTTAAAGTGAAATATCAGCAGGGGAGTAAATTTGTGTACATATACAGTAGGGAACAGAACAGAATGAACCTTACATTTTAATGGCTACAAATAGTTTTCATTTTATTTTTAGGATACAACAACTTACCATTAACTGATTGAATAAAATGAAACCCTTATCTATTATGCAGTTGTCTCTCTTCAACATCTAGACTATGTGATCTGCATACAGACAAGATGTTACCTTTAGTATGTGCGTTCAACCATTACGGAATAAAATATTATTTATGGACATCGAATGTGTTTAAAACTTAAGTTAGGTCTGAGCACAGCAACCCAATTCATGATTGTCCTTTTAAAAATAAAAAAGCACTGCCACACCATCCCGTGGTGACAAAAGCAAGTTGTTTGTTAATGGTTGTCGTATCCAGGTGTCCATTGCTTAATGAGATTGCAATAAACATGCAGCAGTCTGTGCCTGGGTAGCTCAGCAAATAAAAACACTGACTACAACACCTGGAGTCGCAAGTTTGAATCCAGGGTGTGCTGAGTGACTCCAGTCAGGCTTCCTAAGCAACCAGTTGGCCCGGTTGCTAGGGTGGGTTGAGTCACATGGGGTAACCTCCTCGTGGTCGCTATAATGTGGTTCTCGCTCTCGGTGGGGCGCGTGGTGAGTTGTGCGTGAATGCCGTGAAGAGTAGCGTGAAGCCTCCACACGCACTAGGTCTCTGCGTTAACGTGCTCAGCAAGCCACGTGATAAGATGCACGGACAGACGTGGAGGCAACTGAGATTCGTCCTCCGCCACCCAGATTGAGGTGAGTCACTACGCCACCATGAGGACTTAGAGCGCATTAGGAATTAGGCAGTCCAAATTGGGGAGAAAAGGGGAGAAAATAAAAAAAACAAAAAATATTTTTTTTTTACTTCCTACCATCATTTTTTTTATTTTTACCTACTACAATACTTTTCTGCACACATACCCAATTTTGTGTGCTGCTATATATTACTGTGTTAAGCCCATACATCGAAACCAACATAACGAAAATACACACAAATAATTGTGTCCTATTTTTAAGATTTATTCATTTCAATTTCATAACAAAATTCCATCAAATTGAATTGTGTAATTTTTTATTAAATTAAATCAATAAAATTTGATATATTTAGCATTTATTGTATTTTCTTAAAGATTCCTTAATTCAATTTGAAGTAAATTTGTTATGAAATTGAAATGCCTAAATCTTAAAATATGTATTTGTTTTTTGTTTTGTTTTTTGAGTGTAGTGTTTTGAAACAAAAAAAGTGCAATTTGCAATTAGCTGATTCAACTTCTGATCTTTATAGAAGATCAAATATAATTTGATTTCTCATTATTTATGGAGTGACTAGTAGTTTTCTGTGTTAAACAAAATTATCTTTGAATAAATTCCACTTACGATGTACAGCACAAGAGAAATACATCAGAGATGTTTAAGATTTTTATTTTTCAAGTGCATAGAGGCCAAGTTAAGGAAGATCTTGTTTATACAAAATGAATCAAACCTTTTTGATGATAGGTACAGACTATTTAGAGTGCAGTGTTTATATTTATAGACTTCAATAGATTTTGGGGCTTCATATGCTGTCATTGTTCATATAGAAGGTTATAGAATTAAAAAAAACTTGATGAACTTGAATGAAAAGTAACGCAATACTAATTACATTATTATATGTTTATATTATTACATGTATAAGTAAATATTCCTAGACATTTATTATAGATATTCTGCAGTGATTCCAGATTCATACTTTTCCAGAACTGAAATCTATGCATTTTATTTATTTATTTTTTATTTATTTTTTTACTTACACGTCTGATGTTTGCCAACAAAACTGAAATCCTATAATCTTACTGAAAGGTTCTTGATGCTCAACATAATGAAATGCAATAAAAATAAATCTCAAGAACAATGGAGGAATTGCATGTCCGCAAATGACATAAAGTCTCTCTTTGTCACTCTTTGTCCTTTAGATCAATAATACATATGATGTGGACCCATTTGGCTTCAGCATATTAGACAATGCCACTTTACAGTATATGCAGTCATACAGTATATTGCATCATCATTTTCTAGTGATGAAGACAAAAGGTAGCCTACATAGATATAGATTTTCCCTCAGTATTTCAATATTAACAATGTTTCTGCTTTCTTTTTAACTTTCAAAATCAACAATACATAGCACGTGATTGCAAGAAATCGAAAAGACAAACAAGATTTTTTTCAACATACAAATACAGGCGAATGAATCAAGATAGTCCCGCCTGTCTTTGGAACAATGCACACACCCAAGTGTAGCTGGTTTGATACATTTTTCAAAAGTTTTCCACATTTACTCATTACAAATTATTTTGTGTGCTTCAAGGAAATCTGACCTTTTGTATAATTGTCATTTTTTTAAAGGAATATTCCAGGTTCAATGCAAGTTAAGCTCAATCAACAGCATTTGTGGCATAATATTGATTACTACAAAAATTAGCTTCAACTCATCCCTCCATTTCTTTGAAAAAAGCAAAAATTGAGCTTATAGTGAGGCATTTACAATGGAAGTCAATAGGGCCAATTTTTGAAGGGTTTAAAAGGCAGAAATGTGAAGCTTATGATATTATAAAAATCACTTACATTAATTCTTCTGTTAAAACTTGTGTTTTACTTGAGCTGTTAAATTTTTCATATCATCGTTTTTACGTTCATTTTAGGATTTTTGGGTTTACAGCGTTTTGTCGTCATGGCAATGAAAAAATTGCATATAAATTTACACAGATAAGGTCGATAAGTGTTTTTATTACACGAAAATCATGTTGACACATATCTTATTTACCTCTTGTGGAAGATAATACTTTTGAAACTATTTTAATGTTTACAGATTGGCCTCATTCACAACCATTGCAAGTGCCTCACTGGAACCCAGATTTTTGCTTTTTTTAAAGAAAAGTCGATTTTTTTGTAGTAATCAAATTGTTCAATTAAAAGTACAAAATACGAGTTTTGATTGAAACATTTTTTTGGACATGCAACTGATTTATGAACTGTTTTCATTTATGATTTATGAATTTTTGACACATCCATTTTCTTTTGGGCATGGAAACATGTCATATGTCAACTGTCATAGGTTTGATATGTTCTAAAAGATACTATCAGTTTCATTTCTTGACAAAAGAAAATGGATCCTATCTTTATGTTGCCCTTAAGACAACATTTATCTTTATCTCTTTTCAGGGTTTACATTTTATAAAATAAAATTCTAAATTCTGATTGGATGAGCCTTCAAAACAGTTGTAAAAATCTGATAAACACAACTGCTCATTCTACACTCAAAAAAAATATTTTAAGATTTATGCATTTCAATTTCATAACAAAATTCCATAAAAATTAAATGAGTAATCTTTAACTAAATAAAATAAAAAACAAACAATTTATGTTTTATGAATGTAATTTTGTAAAAATAAAATAATAAAAATATATTATAAAAATTTATAATAATACAAAATAAAAAAAAGCAGTTCAATTTGATGGAATTTTGTTATAAAATTAAAGTACATGAATCTTAAAATAGGCTTAAATATAAAGCGTATCAAATATAAAGTGTAAATTAATGTGCCATACTGCTTGGCAAATGTGAACAGCGTACAATAAAGAACTAGTTTATTCTGCTAATTCATATATTAATACAATTAATAGAATTCATATGAATTAAATCCCTTTTGACTCTGTTTCATGTGTCTAAGAACACCCCGTATCAAATCAAGTAACACTTTACAATAAGGTTCCATTTGTTAACATTAGTTAACAACATTAGTTAACATGAACTAACAATGAACAATACTTTTACAGCATTAATTAATCTTGGTTAATGTTTAGTTCAACATTCTGTATACTAATACATTTTTCAAATCAAAAGTTTCATTTGTTAACATGAGTAAATGCAGCATGAACTAACATGGACTAACAATGAACAATTGTCTTTTTATTAACTAATATTAACAACAATTAATAAATGCTGTAAAAAATATTTTTTAAACTGTTAATTTATGATACCTAATGCATTAACTAATGTTATGAATGAAAACATTATTGTAAAGTGTTACCAAAAATCGCTTTAACTTAAAGCCTCAGGCTTATTGCTAAAACATGGAGCAGGGTAGGGGATTCAGTAATTTATGTAAAAGATTAGATCCATTAAGCTGACTTGGGAAGATGATTACAGTCTTGTTGCAATTGTTTTGTGATCTGGCTGCTTGTCGGAAGAGGTCTGAAAACAAAGCATCAAAAACATCTGAAGTTTTGATTGCCTATGCTTGAGTGATTATAAAGCAAGAGTGGCTCAGTTTTCAAAGATTAAATTCAACATATTAAGTCATAGCATCCCATATATGTATGACTTTCTTTCTTTTGCAGAACACAAATGAAGATTTTTAGAAAAATATCTCAGCTCTGCTGGTCCTTACAATGCAAGTGAATGGGTGCCAAAATTTTGAAGCTCCAAAATCCACATAAAGGGAGCATAAAAGTAATCCATATGACTCCAGTGGTTAAATCCATGTGTTCAGACACGATATGATAGGTGTGGGTGAGAAACAGATCAATATTTAAGTCTTTTTTTTTTTATCATGAATTCTCCTCCCTGCCCAGTAGGAGGCGATATGCACGAAGATTGTGAATCACCAAAAAAAGATGGAGAAAGTGATAGAGAAGGAAATGAAAATATTGTTATGAACAGCACTGCATAACATAATATTTCGCCATAAAAAAGAAGACCTAAAATACTCCAGGATTTAACCGTTTTGGACTGCAACGCTCCCTAGCAGATGTTCAACTATCAACAGATACAATTTATACGATTATCAAAACATGATATAATTTAGAGTGTTTTGAAATATTTGTTAAACAAGTTTATTACTATGTAATGTAGGAACTTTGACTCATTGATGGGTATTACTGCGTACATCTTCTTGGGAGCAAACATGTTTATGTGATGTCATGCACCTGCATTTTGGCAAAATTGGAATTGAAGAGTTCTGCATGAGTTTACAAGTTGGAAGTCTGACTTCAAGTGACATTCCATAGCATATTTCTTATACGGAAGTTGTAAAATTCCGAAATTCCAAATTGTTTGGAATGCTACATAACCATATAGGGCACCAATTGCTCACATGCCTAGGGTGGCACCACATCCAGTGTGGCACCAAACAAAGTGCCAGTTTCTTTTATAGCCTTAAGTCGGTGAAAATCTGACAAATTCACCATAGAGCAGCACATTGAATTTTCAATTCAATAGACCTTATTCGCAGTAGTGCCATATTTGATTCTTAACAGGAATGAAAATGAGGCAGTGAAGAATAGACTTACAGTGTCTTCAGTAGCACACACTTTATAAAGCACCTTGATCACATAACATTTTTCCGCTACTCGTGTTTTCTGGAGTTTTTCTTTTCTTTTTTTTTTCTTTTTTGTTTGATTTTTCACCTTTTTTCACCCAATTTGGAATGCCCAATTCCCAATGCGCTTTTAAGTCCTCATGGTCGCGTAGTGATTCGCCTCAATCTGGGTGGTTGCCTCCGCATCTGAGACCGCCAACCCGCGCATCTTATCACGTGGCTTGTTGAGCGTGTTGCCACGGAGACATAGCGCGTGTGGAGGCTTCACGCCTTCCACCGCGGCATCCACGCTCAACTCACCACGCGCCCCACCAAGAACGAACCACATTATAGTGACCACGAGGAGGTTACCCCATGTGACTCTACCCTCCCTAGCAACCGGGCCAATTTGGTTACTTAGGAGACCTGGCTGGAGTCACTCAGCACACCCTGGGATTCGAACTAGCGAACTAGCGAACTCCAGGGTGGTAGCCAGTTTTTTATTTTCTGAAATTTCTTTGAAATATGTTTTTCAATGTTTTGTCAGCCGAACGATCCAAAACACTTTAAACAGTACAACCCATTAAAGAGACTGTAAATATATCCCTCACAGCCTCGTTGTCGTTCCCGTCAAAAATGCAATAAGGTAAATAAGTGAATAAGTTCAAAGTCACCGCTGGTTTTAAAGAGATTGCTGGGGTGGATTTCCACCCCCAGGTGCATATTTCTGGAATTATACTTTTTATGTTGGTTTTCTTAATTTTTTTATTATTACTCACCGGAGTACAAATGTCTCCAAAAAGAAGTCCTGAGATCTGAATGTAGATCAATGGAGGATTCAGCAGTCTGAGCCGTCAAGCCAAGTGTGAGGACATACACATACTTGGTATGTATTGTGTTCTATCGATCATGCAAACAAATAGTCTTTCTTATCTCAATGCAAACTGAATGACAGCAGTGATAAATAACACAAAATCTACATCTATGTTATCACTCAATAGAAAAAGTGAAACTGTTCAGTGACCCGTTGACCTCACAAACAGATTAACAGATCTCTAGTTATCATGTTATTCTTCCATTATGTTGCCATTTGATCTTTACGATTTTTGTCTAGACTGTCTCGCAACGAACCTGTTATGTCAGTCTGTTTGTTGCACTTCTTTAAAAACCTAGACCGTATTAGACATTATTTTTTCCAGTTCATCACATTAATTGAAATCTGACAAGCCATCATCACAGAAGTGAACTCTGGTATGTTTGTTATGTACACAGTGGCACAGGAATAGTAGATCAGATTTATATATAATGTGCAGAGACATATTAATGCAGCCAAGTGTAAATGGAATGTGCATGGAAGGGAATGGAGCACGAAGTCCAGTGTGACTGCAGCTTGCAAGGCCTGTTTCACACATACTGTCACGTTTATGTGTTTTGTTCATGTTTTGTGTTCATGTCTTTTATTTTGAAAGTTTAATTCCTGTTTCATGTCAAGTGATTTCCTGTTTTATAGTCATGTGTTACCTGGTCATGTGATATCCTGTTTCCCTCCATGTTCATGTGTCTTGTTTTCATTGGTTCATTGTTTGAGTTAACTCATTATCAGTCTTGTCATGTCATTGCTTCATGTTTTAGTATCTAGTTATCTTGTTATTAGTTCAGTCTCAACATTGGTTGTAAATGTCATGTGGTTACCCATGTCCTCGTATTTAAGCCCTTGTCTTTGGTCAGGTATTGTTAATGTATGTTGTTTGCAAGTCAAGTCTGTCTGTTCATGGTTTTTGGATTTCACGTTGATGTAAATAAACTGCACTCGGGTTCATCACATCGTCTTCTTCTGCTTGTTGTTGCTGCCAGCTACGTTACACACACCGCATCTGCAGAGCGCAAGCGGGGCATGTTAAAACTGGGTCAAAACAGTTCATCGACAAGCTAAATTTGAGTTTCCTTACTACCTTATTGTCTATATCCTCTAAGTATTCTAATTCCTAATACATGACAATGGTACATAGCAAAGTTCCTTCTGCAGCTCATTTATTGGTCTCCTGTGTTACACTGAGTTTACAGTATGTGATAGCAGGAAATGTGATAGCCACAAATTCTTCCAGGTAATATGAGAACAGGAAGAAATACATCAGAAATGTATCAGCTTTTAAGCAGAATATCCAATTGCATGCTTCTGGATATACTTAACTCAGTTTTGCTATCAAATAGACAAATTATCCAACAAACATGTGAAGTGTAAAATGACTAAAATACTTAAGAATGTTTCATCTTTAAAAGGGGGGCTTTTTAAAGTATTTTCAATATGAGCTAAGATTGGCTCCTTAAAAACAAGAGAGTCATTCAGAAAAGTCACTTGAAAGTCTTACGTATCATTCGCGACTCTGTCTCTCGACACACATTTGTAAATATCTGAATATTTTGTCTAATGGGATTGTGGTTCATTCCCTCGTGAAAGACGTTAAGCACGCAGTCTTGTACCTTTGTCTTTTTGTCTGATTTTCAAATAATTTTTGCTTCAAATCAAAGTTTGTGATGTTGTGACTCACCTCAGAGCTGGTCGATTTGGTTCTCGGCTTAGAACTCGTTTATCAAGTTTTTTATGAAATGCCTGTGGAAGAAAGGAATGGGGAAAAATACCAAGTTGGCTGAAAAAGTGGGCATTTTGCTTTTAAGGTGCATTTAGCTTTTTTTAATATATATATATTTTTTCTTTGAATACAGCAACAATGACATATTTTTTTAGAAAAAAAAAAATAGATAAAAAGATTGAACTTGTTCCTGACATTTATATTTAAAAATGCATGACAGAGAATTTTAGAGCTTAGTCATGGTAGATGCAATATTTAATTTGCCACACGTGACAATGAGGATGTGTATATTCAGTTCAATGTGTTGAAATGTTATTTACCTTGGTGTCATTCATTCATTGACAATATTTTTCTAACTTTCAATGGACAAAAAGCTGCTGTTATTAAAATTGCTGCTGTTATTTATTTATTTGCTTTTTTGTAGTATGGTTATCACGAATACAAATTTATTAATGCACTACATAAATGTGTGTGCATATGTGCTTTGAAAAAATCAGAAAAATAAATGTAAGTGTTTTGCAATGTAGATGGTTGTTTAATGAACATTTCCTCAAAGGTGGAGGATGAATCTCAGTTGCCTCCGCATCTGAGACCGTCAGTCCATGCATCTTATCACATGGCTTGTTGAGCACGTTACCGTGGAGACATAGCGCATGTGGAGGCTTCATACCATCCACTGTGGCATCCACGCACAACTCACCACGCACCCCACTGAGAGTGAGAACCACGTTATGGCGACCATGAGGAGTTTACCCCATGTGACTCTACCCTCCCTAGCAACCGGGCCAATTTGGTTGCTTAGGAGACCTGGCTGGAGTCACTCAGCACACCCTGGATTCAAACTCACGACTCCAGGGGTGGTAGTCAGTGTCTTTACTCACTGAGCTTCCCAGGCCCCACCGTTCCTCCTTTTCTAAAGAAAAAAAAAAAAAAAAAGCACAAATCTTGGTTCCAGTGGGCATTTACAATGGAAGTCAATGTGGCCAATCGTTGGAAGCTTGAAAGTTTTGGTCACCATTCACTTACACTGTGTGGACCAACAGAGCTGAGATATTCTTCTAAAAATCTCCATTTGTGTTCTGCAGAAGAAAGTAAGTCATACATATCTAGGATGGCATGAGGGTGAATAAATGATGAGAGAATTTTCATTTTTGGTTGAATTATTCCTTTAAGTTGTAGGAAAGTATGGATACCCACTGGAACGTAATTAAACAAATGGTGTAAAGCTGAAGATTGTCACGTTTGAATGATTAGTACAGTCCAAATTTGAAATAAATAAATAAATAGGTTAATTTAACTGTTTCTGATCTATGTCAACTTAAATGAATTTGCTAATCTAGATCAACACAACCAGTTTATTTTTGGATTTGGCAACAAAAAAACTTTCACAGTAGCTTCCCGACAACAGAAAAAAAATAAAATAAATAATAACTTGGAAGATAGCATTCCTTGATGTGAGTCATAGAAACACATGCGCTTTTGTTTAATCACAGAGAAATAAAATAGGAGAAAAACTGTTATACCCTGCAAAATATGATGATATTATAAAATAATTTTGATGCTTGTGAGCAATCACTTAAAAGAACTACAGTATATTAAAATTTTAAATAAAAGCCACAGCTTTCTAAGCACGGCTGCTTTTGGTATGCCTCAGTTCCAAACTGAAGACAACAGGGAATGCCAATAATTTTCTATAAAAACATGTATGGTAACTTCCATACCTTCTTTCTGGAAATCATGTCCTTGACCTAAATTATACATTTTCATTTCCTCCATCAAGTTCTTTAAAAGAGAAGCCTGTTGCTGGATAGTGAGATCTGAGCTCTGAACATCATGTCTTTCTTCTATCTGTTCCTGGCCCTGCTGCTGGTCAGCACAGTTGCAGCCTCACACTTTTATGGAGGCTCAATGACTTTCAACCCTAGAAGAAACTCTGATGGAACCTACAAGGTAACACCTTTTAATAACTTACAGAATTGAATCTGAGTGAGAATAAGAGTTTTGCTTGGTTACTTCAGCTTTATGCTTCTTCCTGAGGTGTTCTGAAGTGTGCAGAAGGGAATTTTGAATTACTTCAGTTTTAACTTATGGATTTAAATCTTAAAGATAATTTCATAAAATATGGATTTTCTTTTTTGCCAGGTGGAATTCCGCTTCAAGGAGACCTACCATTCCTGTAACCAATATAACACCTGGGGATGCAGGTCTGGAGACTGCGGCAATGAGAACAGTTTTGCGATTGGTCAAGTAGATTCCAGTCCCAATGGCGGTAACTGGTGCCAGTCTGAGGGGGTGATAACAAAGACCATTTCCAGCAACAACCAATTTGAACTACTGTAAGTACACATATTTACAAGAACAGAAACCATTAGAGTAGAATTATTTAAAGTAAATTACAAATGCACATTTATGCATCAAATCTCTCAAATTGTCAACAGCAAAAGTAGTTGCTGCTGGATCTACAACACAGTCACAAATGTTGGAGACTGGAGTCTTCTCACGTATATTGATCTTGGAGTGAGATCGGACACCTCAGATCCCAACAGATCACCAATCACCACTACCCTACCCTTGATTAGGTAAACCAATACTATCCATTCATTTATCATTGTCATCATGCTATGTACTGTAATATTGATAGTAATCAAATACTGAATTCAGCCGTTTTGTATTGTTTTAGAGTTCCTCAGAACTGTCCCAGGAGGTACAATCTTTTAGCCTTTGATCCTGATGGTGACCAGGTCAGATGCAGATATGGCCTTAGACACAATGCAGAGTGTGGAGTTTGCAACCAACCTGCAGGTTTTACAGTAGATAAGGTAAGAAAAAATGAAATATGTCTGTGAAATATGAAAGAAATAACTGATGACAGACCGTTGAATTATTGAAAAATAAGGCACACCCAAGGTGGTAATGCGGTCACGACGTGCAGCGGTCTTGACTTGACTTGACCATTCAACGGCCAGAGCCAATTATTCTGCTTATATCATGGTTGCCATGAATTAAGAAATAGTTCAAGGTTTTATCTAAAGACATTTTCTGGTTTTCACCCCTAAATTGCTCTTGTAAGTGGAACTAATTCCGCCACGGATAGAATATATAATTGCACACCTTAGAACATCTGTCAACCAATCAGAATCAAGCATTCAAAAGACCTGTGGTAAAATAGAGATTTAGGCCCTTACATGAATGCACATTCTCATGAAAAGCAAAATGTCATTTTTTTTCTTTTCTTTCAAATGTAGAGTAGCTGCTCTTTGTCATATGACTACACATGGCTCCCTGGAGTATATTCATTTGAGCTGGTACTGGAGGATTTCCCCATGCACAGAATTACTCTCTCCTACACCAACCGACCTTCAGTGTCAAGATCTCCAATCAGTGTCATCAGAGATAGACGTTCTAATAATGGAAATCCACATCAACAGCCACCTGCTCACAACGGAGGCCATACTCCAAATAATGGGCATGGAAATCCACATCCACCTACCCAGCACTATCAAAAAACAAATGTCATCACCACAACTACAACAACCAAGACTGCACCTAGTACAATCACAACTGCAATGGCAACAACCACTGAACCTACTACAACCACACCTGCAACAACTACAACCATTTTACCTCTTACTACAACCACGCCTTCAACGACTACAACCACATTACCTACCACTACAACCATGCTTGAAATGACTACAACCAATTTTCCTACTACTACAACCACACCTGCAACGACTACAACCACTTTACCTACTACAACAAACACACCTGCAATGACTACAGCCACTATACTAGCTACTACGACTACCATGCCAGCAACGACTACAACTACTTTACCTACTACCACACCTAAAACAGCTACAACCACATTACCTACTACTACAACCAAGACTACAATGGCTATAACCACTTTACCTACTACTACAATCACACCTGCTATGACTGCAACCACTTTACCTACTACAACAAACACACCTACAATGACTACAACCATGCCTGAAATGACTACAACCATTTTGACTACTACGACAACCCCACCTGCAAAGACCACAACCACTTTACTTACTACTACAATCACGCCTGAAACGACTACAAACAGTTTACATACTACTACAACCACACCTACTATAACTATAACCATGCCTGAAACAACTACAGCCATTTTGCCTACAACTACATCCACATCTGCAATGACTACACTCACACCTGCAGTGACTAAAACCACACCTCAACCTTCTACAACCACACCTGAAACAACTACAACCACTTTATCACCTACTACAACCACACCTGCAACGACTACAGCCACTTTGCCTGCTGCCACAACTACGACTGCCTCAACTACAACTGATATACCTCCAACTACAACCATGCCTTCAACGACTACAGCCACTTTACCTACTGCCACAACTACGACTGCCTCAACTACAACTGATATACCTCCAACTACAACCACTTTATCTCCTACTACAACCACACCTGCAACGACTACAGCCACTTTACCTACTGCCACAACTACGACTGCCTCAACTACAACTGATATACCTCCAACTACAACCACGCCTGCAACGACTACAGCCACTTTACCTACTGCCACAACTATGTCAGCCTCAACTTCAACTACTATACCTCCAACTACAACCACGCCTGCAACGACTACCACCACTTTACCTACTGCCACAACTACGTCAGCCTCAAATTCAACTACTATACCTCCAACTACAACCAGGCCTGCAACGACTACAGCCACTTTACCTACTGCCACAACTACGTCAGCCTCAACTTCAACTACTTTACCTCCAACTACAACCACGCCTGCAACGACTACAGCCACTTTACCTACTGCCACAACTACATCAGCCTCAACTTCAACTACTATACCTCCAACTACAACCACGCCTACAACAACTACAACTATTATTACAACTACAACAACCACAATAAGTACTTCTACACCAACAGCAACTACTACTTTGCCACTGAGCAAAATACCTCTTCAGTTTTCCCTCCAAGGTATTGTGCCATTTTAAATGCTTTTTAAAAATGCTACAAAATTATATTGCAACTTTTTCTTATTTGTATGTTGCTGTTTCAGTTGATGGTCCAGCACCATCTTGCACTGAGGGTGAATATCTACCACGGTTCCTCCACCCAACACCTCATCATGGAGATCTCTTGCAGGCACACTTGAATGAGGAGCTTGAGATTAGAATTAAAGCTTCTGCAACTTTTTCAAGGTATTGAAATATACTGAAATAAATCAACAAAGCATGCATGTACCATAACTCCTCGTAGGTTTAATCTACAAGCTATAAGTGCATAAAATCTTACACTACAAGCAACATCATACTGTAATAGATTTCAAAGCATCTGATGGACACATTAAAAATTTAGCAATTGGATTAAAACAATTTTTGCACTCCTTAAGTTATATGTGCTTTTTTTGGTCATCCAGGATCATTGATGTCATCATTAGTGGACCTCTGAACAGTTCAAAGCACAAAACTAACACTGGAGAATATGTGATTAACTGGACACCAACTGCAGATAACTACGGCCAACATTTTCCATTTTGTTTCATTGCAGAAGGACAATATGGGTATGTTTCACTCAGTAAAATCATGTTAGTCCAAGTTCACATCATATCAAAGTCAATTTGTATTTAAAAATAAATCTTTATATTTTAAGGTCTAACATTTACCAATCTGAAATGAGGTGTGTCATTATAAAAGTGGAAGATGCAGGTAGGTTTCATTTAGGAAGAAATTTTTACTTTGACAAAAAGAGCATGTATACCAATGATAAGCAACTATTTTTATCTTTCAGGGCCCGTGGCGCACGTAACCTGTAAACAGGACTCAATGTCAGTGACAATTGAGAGATCTTCCATCAAAGGGATCCATGGCGATCATTTGAGGCTGATAGATCCATCTTGTCAGGTTAACTCCAATAGTACCCATGTGTTTGCCAGCACACCTCTAAATGGTTGTGGCACTCAGATGGAGGTGAGGCACCCCAACAGTTTACAAATGACTATTTATTACTTGTTTCATTTTCTTTAAAAGTTTTGAACATTTTGAACATGATTACTATATAGTTTGAGACTTAAACTGACGATTAGTTCTAGTGATTCTCAGCAACAATTTAAAAAACATCTGTTTCTTTGAAGGAGAATAATGATGAACTCATCTTCAAGAATAAAATTGTTACATTCGATGACCCCAAGGACATTATAACCAGGAAGCATGAAATAAATATTGAAATCTCTTGCAAGTACCAGAAAAGGAGCAACCTTACTTTAGAGTTTGATACTCACAGACCTGGCATCAACTTCTTCGAGAAAGGCTTTGGCTCCTTCAGCTATCAGTTTGAGTTTTATGATTCTGCAAGTTTCTACAACAGAAGAGATCCAAACTCATACCCACTGGAGTATGATGTGGGACAAATGATCTACATGCAAATTGAGCCCGTCACTCCAGTCCAAAACACTGAGGTCTTCATTGAGTCCTGTGTAGCGACACCCTACGATGATCCCAATCACCCAATATCTTATCCCATCATCACAAATGGGTGAGATTCAACAAACGCAAATGCAGGACACCTTTGTCACATCAGTTTGGCCCACAAACTAATCAAAATGTCTTTTCTTTTCTCAGATGCAAAGTGGATGAAACTGTTCGGGTTTTCTCTAATCACAAACCATATTTCCAGTTTGGCATGGAGGCTTTCAATTTCATTGGGCTGCACGACCAGGTCAGATAGTTCAAATACTTTAATTTATGAGTAGCTTCAACGTAGCTTCCCCAACACTGCCTAAAAGTAAAAATGGTAATCATAGGCATGCATATGTGTGCGCAAGAGGACACAGTGTGTCATTAAGAGCAAGCAATATCTCCACTTTAACTTTGTTTCTGCCTCTCTCTCTCTCTCTCTCTCTCTCTCCTGTCTTTCCTCTGCAGGTGTTCATCAGTTGTTCAATTATTATATGTGAGGCAAACAATCCCAACACCCGCTGTTCTCAGGGCTGCATTAACAGAACAATAGCTCCACCATCACACCAACACAGCAAAAGAGAAGCTCCCCTCCAGACCTCCAGTCACTTCATCTCCCAGGGACCCCTGCGACTGAAGAGGAGTGTGTCGGGTAAGTCTTGATTTTGCATCTATAGTTTATTCAACTTGTGTAATAGATGATTATATACAAAATCAAGAATTCCTTAACTCATATTTCAGAGGTCAACGTGAGCCAAAGTGTGAATCTGAACATGGTTGTTATCACTGGCGGTCTCCTGGCAGCAGTTGCCATGGTGTGTGGAGTGACTCTCTACAGATCCAGGAGGCCAAGTGTCAGATACCAACCCTTGCCAACACATGAGTTTTGAGCATGTCAGCTCTGTTTAATAATTTCTCAAAGCATAATGCTCTATATTTCTGTGCATCAGTTTCTAAGCATGGAGATCATTTACTGTATGTTTCTACAGCTGGGATTAAGGAACAATAGGATTTAAAGGGAAAGTAAGTTTTCCTTTAAAAGGACTTTTGTACTGAATTTTAAATAAAGTACTGTATTTTGTCAGTAAAAGCTTATTTGGAAATACAACAACTTTCACTTTAATATTTATTAAATATTGTTCACTGGTTTTTATAATCATGTAGTGCAAAAGGTAAGAAGTAGAGCTATATAATTACTCTGTACTGTGCTGCTTAATCAATAAAACAGCTTTGCTACTGAAAGGCTATGTGATTTCAAAAAGAGCAACAGTACCGCCTCACTACTAAGAAATTTAGTTACACTAATAACATTATTTGTAGCAACACTATTGCTCAACACTGGTTATTTTATCGCAGTCAAAGCTGAAGTGTGACACTTGTGTCACCAAACAAAATTGCAAAAATAAACATCGTTTTCAAACGGATTTTTGCCTACACCCTCCATCTGCAATCGGTTTAACTAACAGATAGGGTGCTTCTCATTTCCTAAATTGTACATACTCATTTCCTTGCTCTTCCGTCCTCGAGCCTGTGACCCGGAAACAAAGTCTGCCATCATTAAGGACGTATCAATTCTCTAAATGCACCACGAGGACCCAACAATCATGCTACAGTCCAAACCACTGAGATCACATTTTTTCCCTATTCTGATGGTTGATGTGAACATTACCTGAAGCTCCTGACCCGTATCTGCATGATTTTATGCACTTCACTGCTGCCACAAGAATGGATGTTTAGATAATCGCATGGATGATTGTTGGTGCCAGATGGTCTGGTTTGAGTATTTCTGTAACTGCTGATCTCCTGGGATTTTCACACACAACAATCTCTAGAATTTACTCAGAAAGGTGCCAAAAACAAAAAACATCCAGTGAGCAGAAGTTCTGTGGACGGAAATGCTTTGTTAATGAGAGAGGTCAATTGTGGTGAGAAGAATATCATCTCAGAATGCTATTCTGAGATTCGGGTTGGTGCTGTTACATGAGGGTACCTACACAATATGAGGCAGGTTGTTTTAATGTTGTGGCTGATCGGTGTATGGATACTAGTGTTGGGTAAGTTACTCTAACAAAGTAATTAATTACTAACTACTAATTACGCCTTCTACAGTGTAATTAGATAACTGTACTAATGACACTGTCTGAAAAGTAATTGCATTACTTATTAATAATTACTTTCTAAAACCCTGATCAACCTCGACCAGATGACAAATACAAGGATAGACATTAAACTGTTCTTTTAATTCTTTCAAATAAATCCTATAAAATCAAATAAACTATTCATGAACTGGTCAAAGAATTTAAAGGGGCGGCATTAAATTAGAAAACATACATTTTAACATTAGACGTTAAATTTCGATTTTAAATTCACTATTGTTTTATATAGAATTGTACTAGAATCTATACAGTACTTAACACAATTACATCAGAAGTAAATTACTGAAAAATTAAGATTAATCCCTTACTTTAATTTTTCCCAATGAAAAAGTAATTTAATTACAGTAATTAATTACTTTGTAATGCATTACATCCAGCACTGATGGATGCACTGTGGATCAAGCTTAAATGTCCTTTGTCACTTTACCCATATGCATCCTTTTTTATAAAATTTGCAACATTTACAATCCACATTAAACATGAAAATACCACAAGATAAAGGTAACCCAAGACTGTCCTGAGAAATGTAATGATGTTAGACTTTTTAAATTACACCAGTAAACACTCATACTAATACTACAATTCACTAAGAAAACTAAAACTAAACTAAAACTAACAGACTAACTGTGAAAACTAACAAAAACTGAACTAAATTGTAATGACAACTTGAATATAAAATAGAAATAAAAACTAAATAAAAAATCCAAAACTATAACACTTGCTTCGATTCCTCTGTCCTCGTTTCCTTACCTTCCATCCTTTCCTCATTTCCTAAGAAGGTGGAGCAAGGAAACGAGGACACAAGGGGGAGAAGATTAATAACAGTCACATGACCCATCAATAGCGACTATGCTGATGGACAGTATATTGTGGTAATCATCTACTTACTGGCTACTTCATTGGTTCCCATGGTTGCCGTGGAACCCTGGATTGACGCAATGGTTAGAGGTACCATGCCTACGGAAGCCCGTTTGGTCCATAGTTTATAATTTTTTTTCTGTTGTGTTTTCTCGTGATCACAACTTAATTTTCTCATGATCTCAACATAAGTCGTTTTTCGTGATCACGACTTAAGAGTAAATTACTACAGTATCATTCCAGAGACGTCATTCAGTATTGTAATGTCAGAGATGCAGGAGCACGTCACATATCTCATTAATCAAGGCCTGATGGCAGCTGAAATCACTGTATACATTTAGTACTGTATCGGAGCTTTATTTATTTAGGGGGTAAAAAACGTGATCTGTGACGTCCGCAGCTTCATTCGTCTTAAAATCACGTGACTGCTTTAGTATGTGGTTCAAAAGAAGCGCAAATCCCAGTACAAGTTTGAACGCAATACAGTCACATAAGCACATTTCACTCCCATTTTAATAAAAAGTTACAGCCCATCCCACAAGCATATTTATTATCCAATCTAGACATTAATAATCAGTTATTCATTTACTCTCAGACATGTATTTTTTTACAGAACACAGGAACTTCTTAACTCATATATGAAGCCTTTGGGCCTTCACTTGGTTATTACATATTTTATTTATAAGTACTTTAGTTAAAAAACAGACGAAAACGACAGTGCATAATAGTAGTATACAATAAATTGTATTGCTAGTTGTGCTTCATTTTTTGACCAACAGATAGAAGTAAATTGAACCTTGTACAGAAGCTTTGAGTACGAACCCAATTTTAATATATTTGTAATGAAAACCCTTTTGCTTCAGAAAGCTTCATTTTCCCATCATTACTCCATGGATACCGGATTATAACTGAGAGATGCAGGTCAGCAGACTTCCAAGTCACTTGAAACAACTAAGATAAAATCCATCTCCTTGACCAAGACAAGCCTTCTGTTGTGATAAACAGATGCTGTGCCTGTGACGTCAGGCACCAAAAGGTGTTTTCTCGCGGGAACTTTAAGTCGAAATCACGAGAACAAAAGAGAAAATTAAGTCGTGATCACGAGAAAACAAGAGAAAAAACGTGATAAACCATGGACAAAATGGGCTTTCGTACATGCCATCACTGCTCAGCTCAATATTTTCATAGCCACCAATGTTAAAGTATCATCGGTATGTGTTTGTCTAAGTTTACTCTATAAAGCGCTCGTGTTTCGTGGTGAATGCAGCTTATGCACTGAAAGCACTGAACTGTCATATGCAGTTCTTGGTAAAACTGCGCCATCTTGACATGATATTCATGTAAACACAGCTGTTAAAGCATTATGAGAGTTTAAGCAGAAGGAACAAAATCCGCGTCGCCTTGATGCGATATGCAATCTCAGCCGTTAATATATACGACGTGACTGTACGCAGACATTTCAAAATATCGGATCTGTAAAGTATATGCAAATGCAGCCTAATAGACCTGCTGCTGTCTGTTATTGGCATATTGTTAATATTAATAAAAAAAAAACAACATTGACACGAAAAAGAAAGAAACACTCACTGTTCTTGGCTGGATAACTTTAGTAGCTACCTACTACTACAAGCCCATACATTTCAATGACAGGTCTGCTTCTCAGTCAAACTCTGACAGCTTTGAATCAATATTAATGTATATCTAATAACACAGTAAAGATTATGTCAATAACTGGAGTACTTTTATTTTGTATTAGATTACTTTTCTGTTTTTTATATTATGCTGTTTAAATGTTAAATTGCTGCTGTTACTGAAAAACCTAAAGCATTGTTTACTCTGCTCTCTGTTTTATTACTAGCTCTTGAATAATTACTTTAAAAGCTTGAAGCAATGCTTAGCCTACCTTCTTAAGAAACACTTGAAGGCGGGGGCCTAGGTAGCTCAGCAAGTATTGATGCTGACTATCACCCCTGGGGTCGCAAGTTCGAATCTAGGGTGTGCTGAGTGACTCCAGCCAGGTCTCCTAAGCAACCAAATTGGCCTGGTTGCTAGGGAGGGTAGAGTCACATGGGGTAACCTCCTCTCGGTCGCGATTAGTGGTTCTCACTCTCAACGGGGTGCGTGGTAAGTTGTGCTTGGTTCACTGAGAGTAGCATGAGCCTCCACATGCTGTGAGTCTCCGCGGTGTCATGCAAAACAAGCCACGTGATAAGATGTGCAGATTGACTGTCTCAGAAGCGGAGACAACTGAAACTTGTCCTCCACCACCCGGATTGAGCTGAGTAACCGCGCCACCATGAGGACCTACTAAATAGTGGGAATTAGGCATTCCAAATTGGGGAGAAAAGGGGATAAAAATAATAATAATAATTTTAAAAAAAGAAACACTTGAAGGCTACAATGTTTTAATTTAATTTGTTAATATTAATATTACAAATTTGATTTAAATAAGGAGTGTTTTCAGTTGCATTTATTTATTTTTCAGTTGTTAATGGGAGCAAAAACTAAATAAAAAAAAAACACTATAAAATGTCAAGTTTGGGAACCACTGGGCTAATGTATATGTCAAAATGTTACTTGCTGTACACTTATTGGCTGCATATTTCTGGTTGACAGAATAAGGTGGGACTTCCATAATTTACGATATAACAGCTGACAGCATGCTGAAAGAACATGAAAAGTCTAAGTGTGAATTTAACACTCATCTAAAGAGTGTTTCACCTTTGAAGAGATCTTTAGAGTGCAAAATTTAGTGTAAGATTGATATGAATGATAATTTTCTCTAAAGAAATGTAAACATTCATAGTCTCAAAAACAATAAAATAAATAACACACATACCTTCAAGGTCTTGCATAATCCTATTCAGAATAACAAGAACAGAATTCATTGTACACTCATACAGGCATGAACTTAAAGGTGTGGCTCAAGTCCTTAACAATGCTGTTTCTTAAGTTGCTAAACAATATTTTTGTCTTGCTCCAAGACTGCGGAAGAAGGTATATTTGCCACGTATATTTCCCTGAAATTAATAAGTGTTGGTTCATACGAGATCATCTGCAGGGCCGTAGCTAGTGGGGTGAAAGGTGGTAAGGATTCTAGGGTCCCAAAGGTCCAGGGGGCCACACAACAAATTCGAAACTGTATTTTTTGAATAGGTAAGGGACAATATACAGTCTGGTGGCCCAGAATTCCTTAGTACAGCCTTGGTCATCTATGATGTATTCTATATATTGCATATCCTTTTTTTAAACTATTTTCTTTGCTCTCATTTAAAGCTGATGATTGATATGCGTGAATACTCAGCACATGTCAAATATCTGAATCTGAGCAGCAAATTAATTATAAGGAAGTTCAGCAACACTTGCAGTGTTTTACTGCAATTAATAACTCGTAAGTATTTTGGGATTGAGCAACAAAAGATTAAAAATAAATAAATAAATAAATAAATAAATAGTAGGCCTACCACAAAAAAAAAAAAAAAAAAAAAAAATCATTTGATTGACAGAACAGCTGGCAAAAAAAAAAAAAAAAAAAAAAAAGAGTGATTCAGATGCACATGCTTTTGTATATCATATTGACATTCCACAGAAGTTTGCAAATAATAATAATGCTATCCTTCTAACAAGACATGCAAATGATATCTTCCTGATAGGAAATAGTGATACAGTATAATGTTTTTGTTCATACTTCATCAAAGTAAATCCCTTACACTGGCAGGAACATAAAAAATACCATAGCAAATTAATTTATCACCATTTTACAACGCATTTGGACTCAGATAATACATTACCACAGGGGTCGGCAACCTTTTTGACATGGAGTGCCATTTTTGGGTTTTTTTCCTGGACAATGGTTGTTTTATATGTAGCCAAGTGGAGAAATTTCATGTAATTTCACTCTAGTCATAAATTGGATGTGGCCTCTTTAAGAACCAGAGTTTTGCGACACCTGTTTTCCGGCACTCTCTCGTGTTAGAAACGTGAGAACATACATTGTGCAAGAGAGCTCCCAGTTTTGTTCATCGATTGAGAATTATTTGGATAAATGTCAAATTTGACGCAAAATGCTTAGAAATTGCATTAAATGTGTGTTCAGAAGAGTCGTATGTTAAAACTGGATCATTTTTGAAGGATGTATATGGATTGCATGTGTGGAGTGGGACCAAGTTTTGGATATGAAAAAGAACCGGGTATGTAAATTTAGAATTAATCATTCCTTATTTAACGATTTATAGCCCAGAGTGTTTTAAGTATGTGTTAAATACATAAAACGCTGTGAATGATATAAGCATGTATTAAGGTGATGTATGTTGAAGCATATGGGTAGGCTAATGCCCTGTTTGTATTTTCATTTAACATTAGCCTCTACCATATTTAATTTTCGCATTTCGTTTTTGTATTTCATTGTACGGTATTTCAGTTTTTGTATTTTCTTATTCTTTAAAAAAAATAAAAAATACAATACGGCCCCACTGACCACTGTTTTTTCCTTTTTTGTTTTTTTAAACAACTGCTTGAATAAAACCCCAAAAGATACTCATGTAACCTGTGTTGTTTCTTTACAACCCACCAGCAACATAATTGTGATTTCGAGCATATGGGCTGACACCCATACCTATAGCAGAATATATGTACTTCTTTGTGAGCCTGTTTTTCACCTACAGTATTAATTTTTTAGTTTAAGAGTTAGTTTGAAGCATACTTATTATAGTGCTAAATTTGATTAATTGTATTGTATTTTAAAAAGAAACACAATTCTGGTTTGGTGTTGATGATCATTTTCTTGAGGGTTCAACAGAGATTAACAGCACTTGAATCTGTGAGAGCTTGCTTTCTGATCCAAATAATTTCATAAAACATGGGAATATTTCAGGTGGAATTTCACTTCAAGGAGACTTACCATACCTGTTACCAGTATGATACCTGGGTATGCAGGTCTGGAGACTGTGGTAATGTGAACAGTTTTGTAACTGGTCAAGTAGATTCCAGTCCTAATGGTGGTAACTGGTGTCAGTCTGAGGGAGTTGTTACAAGGACTGTTTCCAGCAACAGCTCATTTGAGCTGCTGTAAGTACACATATTTACAAGAACAGAAACCATTAGAAAATAATTATTTAAACTAAACTGTTACACATTTGTGTAACAAATCTCTACATGTGTCAACAGGAAAAGTAGTTGCTGCTGGATCTACAACACAGTGACAAATGTTGAAGACTGGAGTCTTCTCTTGAAGTGAGATCGGTGTCACGGATCCACCGGACTCCCCCTCTCACTCCACACTCCTCTCTCTCTCCCTCACTGCTGACACAGCGCTCACTCTCCCCTGAGTTCTGATCACACACACCTGCACATCATCAGCATCCAATCAAGGACTGCTTTTATACCCAGCCTTCACACACACCTGCCGTCTGTTCTCATTTATGTTCTTCCTAAGACTATGGACTTCCTAGTTTTGTCTACACTTACCTGGGTGATTACGTACCTTGTTATTGTTCCCCCTTGTTTGAGTTTAATGTTTCTTCATCCTCCGTTTATTCCCCAGCGCTGGGACTCCTGTGTTTACGATCAAAAGACTGTTGTGAGTTTACCTTTCATCTGCACAATGCAATATTTCCCTGTTTGGATTTCTCACCTTATGTTCGTATCATATCTGTTTCTGGATTGCCTCACCTGTTTGTTACATCTCTGATCCATTCCCCCTGTTTAATAAACTATGCAATGGAGCCCATCTCTCTCTGCCTCTGAGTTTCTTTGTGACAATCGGACACCTTGGAGCCCAACAGATCACCAATCACCACTACTCTACCCTTGATTAAGTAAACAGTTTTTAAACTGAAGCCTATCCTATGCCATCATTTATTATTGTCATCATGATGTTAAATTGATCAAGGAATAAAATATTGAATTAAACTTTTGCATTGTTGTAGAGTTCCTCAACCGTCAAAGGATGTACAATCTTATCTATTGATCCTGATGGTGACCAGATCATATGCAGATATGGCCTTAAACACAATGCAGAGTGTGGAGTTTGCAACCAACCTGCTGGTTTTACAGTAGATCAGGTGAGCTAAAATGAAATATCAGTGAAATATTTGTGATTTAGGCTCTTGCATGAATGGATGTTCTCGCAAAAAGTCTTTTTTTTTTTCTCAAAATGTGGAGTAGCTGCTCTTTGTCATGACTACACATGGCTCCCTGGAGTGGATTCATTTAAGCTGGTACTGGAGGATTTCCCCATGCACACAATTACTCTCCTACACCAACCAACCTTCAGTGACACAATCTCCAATCAGTGTCATCAGAGACAGACGTTCTAATAATGGAAGTCCACATCAACAGCCACCTGCTCTCAGTGGAGGCCAATCTCCAAATAATGGACAAGGCAATCCAAATTGACAAGCACCTATCAACCATGGTGACAACATCTTCCACCATCACAACTAATCTAAAAGAAATGTCCCTTTTTCAGAACACTGTATCTTAAAGAATTTTGTAAATTCAAATAACTCTACAGATCTTTAATGTAAAGGGTTTAAACAATGTTTTCCATGCTTATTCAATGAACCATAAACAATTAGTGAACATGCACCTGTGGAACAGTTGTTAAGACACTAACAGCTTACAGACGGTAGGCAATTAAGATCACAGTTATAAAAACTGAGGACACTAAAGAGACCTTTCTACTGACTCTGGAAAAACACCAAAAGAAAAAAGCCCATGGTTCCTGCTCATCTACGTGAATGTGCCTTAGGCATGCTGCATGGAGGCATGAGGACTGCAGATGTGGCCAGGGCAATAAATTGCAATGTCTGTATGGTAAGACACCTAAGACAGTATTACAGGGAGACAGGAAGGACAGCTGATCTTCCTTGCAATGGCAGACCATGTGTAACAACACCTGCACAGGATCAGTCCATCCGAATATTACACCTGTGGGACAGGTACAGGATGGCAACAACAACTGCACGAGTTACACCAGGAACGCACAATCCCTCCATCAGTGCTCAGACTGTCTGCAACAGGCTGAGAGAGGCTGGACTGAGGGCTTGTAGGGCTGTTGTAAGGCAGGTACTTACCAGACATCACCGGCAACAGTGTCGCCTATGGGCACAAACCCACTTTCGCTGAACCAGACAGGACTGGCAAAAAGTGCTCTTCACTGACGAGTCGTGGTTTTGTCTCACCAGGGTTGATGGTCGGACTCGCGTTTATTGTCGAAGGAATAAGCATTACACCGAGGCCTGTACTCTGGAGCGGGATCGATTTGGAGGTGGAGGATCCGTCATGGTCTGGGGCGGTGTGTCACAGCATCATCGGACTGAGCTTGTTGTCTTCCCTGTAATGCACAGCGTTGAGATTGCCTGCAATGACATCCTCCTCCCTCATGTGGTACCCTTCCTGCAGGCTCATCCTGACATGACCCTCCACCACTAGCCATACTGCTCGTTCTGTGCATGATTTCCTGCAAGACAGGAATGTCAGTGTTCTGTCATGGCCAGCGAAGAGCCCGGATTTCAATCCCATTGAGCACGTCTGGGACCTGTTGGATCGGAGGGTGAAGACTAGGGCCATTTCCCCCCAGAAATGTCCGGGAACTTGCAAGTGCCTTGATGGAAGAGTGGGGTAACATCTCACAGCAAGAACTGGCAAATCTGGTGCAGTCCATGAGGAGGAAATGCACTGCAGTACTTAACGCAGCTGGTGGCCACACCAGATACTGACTGTATTTTTTTTTTTTTAAACCCCCCTTTGTTCAGCGACACATTCCATTTCTGTTGGTCACATGCCTGTGAAACTTGTTCAGTTTATGTCTTATTTGTATGAACAAAGATTCAACAACTATTTACACGTTAAGTTTGCTGAAAATAAACAGATGAAAGTGAGAGGATGTTTCTTTTTTGCGTAGTTTACAAAAACCACAACTACACCTAGAGCTATGACTACCTAAAACAACCACCACTACAACCACACCTGCAATGACTACAACCACTTTACCTACTACCTCAACTACAGCTGCAACAACTACAACTGCTTTACCTCCAACTACTATTACTTCTACAGCAACCACAATAACTACTACTGCAACACCAACAACCACCACTTTGCCACTGAGCAAAATACCTCTTCAGTTTTCTCTCCAAGGTATTGTGCCATTTTGAATTGTTTATATGCTTAAATTATATTGCAACTTTTTCTTATTTGTATGTTGCTGTTTCAGTTGATGTTCCAACACCATCTTGCACTGAGGGTGAATATCTACCACAGTTCCTCCACCCAACACCTCATCATGGAGAACTCCTACAGGCTCATGTGAATGAGGAGCTTGAGATCAGAATTAAAGCTTCTGCATTTTTTTTTTCTCTAAGGTATTGAAGATAATTATTTTTTTTTTTTTTATAGGAACTGAAGAAGTTGAACTTCTGTCTTTTTCCTGTTGTAAAG
Organism: Myxocyprinus asiaticus; assembly: GCF_019703515.2. Lineage (NCBI taxonomy): Eukaryota > Metazoa > Chordata > Actinopteri > Cypriniformes > Catostomidae > Myxocyprinus > Myxocyprinus asiaticus. The sequence continues at coordinate 42,126,907 of NC_059369.1, forward strand.
TCACAGAGCCAGACACAAATTTACTTTCCAAGAATTAGTGAATTTATTAGTTCTTTTTGTTGTCAGACATAGGAAAGTAAAATTTCAATTGGAGAGTGGTGTCATAAGATGGTCTTCCCATCTTTTTCTGAGGATGTTAACTCATACAGGGCGTATTTAAATAAATGTATCCACAGGAAAAATAACAAAATTCCCACTCCATTGTTTAAACAGGAATCAAATCCCATGTTCTGTTTGGCAAAAATCAAATCGCATCTCTGGAATATTGTTGCCTAGCGAGAATCAAATCACATGTTCTCTGGAATGTTCTTAAGTTAGGTCTAAGTAATACAGAGGTGTATGTAACAATGATCGTGGCATTCAGATGGAGGTGAGACACCCCAAAAGTTTTCAAATTACAATTTAATATTTATTTCATTTTCTTTTAGAGTTTTGAACATGGTCATGATTACTATATTTATTATATTTACATTTTATACAGACTTAAACTGACTAGTAGTTCTAGTGATTCCCAGCAACTATTTAAAAACATCTGTTTCTTTGAAGGAGAATGATGAACTCCAGAATAAAATCGTTACATCCGATGACCCCAAAGACATCATAACCAGGAAGCATGAAATAAATATTGAAATCTCATGCAATTACCAGAGTAGGACCAACCTGACTTTAAAGTTTGATACTCGCAGACCTGTCGTCAACTTCTTCGAGAAAGGCTTTGGCTCCTTCAGCTATAAGTTTGAGTTTTATGATTCAGCCAGTTTCTACAACAGAAGAGATCCAAACTCATACCCACTGGAGTATGACGTGGGAGAAATGATCTACATGCAAATTGAGCCCATCACTCCAGTCCAAAACACTGAGGTCTTCATTGAGTCCTGTATAGCTACACACTATGATAATCCTAATTACCCAATATCCTATCCCATCATCACAAATGGGTAAGATTCAAGAAACACAAATCCAGGACACAAGTCACATCAGTTTGGCCCACAAACTAATCAAAATTTGTTATCTCAGATGCCAAGTGGATGAAACTGTCCAGTTTTACTCAAATCACAAACCATTTTTCCAGTTTGGCATGGAGGCCTTTAAGTTCATTGGGCTCCACAACCAGGTCAGGGTGGCAGATTTACTTCCATTAGAGGATACAGCACATATATGTAAAGTAACAATGTCTCTATTCTCTGTCTTTCCTCTGTAGGTGTTCATAAGCTGCTCTATCATCATATGTGAGGCAAACAATCCCAACAGGGATTGTCCTGATTAGGTAAGTCTTGATTTTGCATCTGCAGTGTATGCAGCTTGTGTCATAGATTATCATTTGAGCAAGATTTGAACTCATGATCAAATGCACTTCAGAAATATTCCTCTGAGCCATATCTGCTAATGCTCAATTGAAGGCACTATTATCCAGTACTGATTTTACTCACATTTCAGAGGTCATTGTGAGCCAAAGTGTGAATCTGATCCTTGTTGTCATCACTGGCAGTCTCCTGGCAACAGTTGCTGTGGTGTGTGGCGTGACTGTCTACAGATCCATGAGGCCAAGTGTCAGATACCAACCTTTGCCAACACATGAATTTTGAGCATGTCAGCTCTGCTTTATAATTTTGTGATGCTCTATATTTCGGTGTATCAATTTTTTAGCAGGGAAGTATTTTGTGTTTACAATACAGCTGTAACTAAGGCACTATCTTTGTTGTCATTGAATAAGTGCATCATTTATGAGGATGTATCAAACATATAATGAACAAGATATCTGGTTTACTTTCATGAATATGTCTGGTGATATTCTGTGATATTGTGTCATTTCTACTGATTTTTAATAAGTAATGTGTCTTTAAAAATGTATTTGTGGTTACATTAACATTTACAAAATTGCTAGGGTGTTACTAGGTGTTTGCTATGGTGTTTTAGGCAGTTGCTTACTGACCCAGGTCAAAGAGCCTATCCAAAAGTCTCTATCCCAGACAGCATTCTGAAATGTCTTTAGATCTTTTCATCTACAAAGCACCGCATTCTAATTAACATCTGCTAAACGTCTTAAAAAGATGTGATTTACAAACATTCTGATTTTAAAAGTGTTTAAATGTTTAAGTTCAAGAACTTAAACATCTCAAAACATCTGCTGAATGTCTTAAAGAAAATTATCACACATTTGCACATGTACAGTGAAATTTTTCTTTTTCACATATCCCAGCTAGGCTGGGGTCAGAGTGCAGGGTCAGCCATGATACAGCACCCCTGGAGCAGATAGGGTCAAGGGCCTTGCTCAAGGGCTCAACAGTGGCATCTTGGCAGTGCTGGGGCTTGAACCCCCAACCTTCTGATCAGTAACCCTGAGCCTTAACTGCTGAGCTACCACTGCCCCTTGACATCCAAGAGGAAACATTTTCCCCTCATTTTAAATAAAATATAACATTTTAAAAATATGGCTAAAGCTAGTCATTTGCCTGACTAACACAGAAGATGGACACACCGAAGCAAGAGTAAGTTCTCAAAACACAAGGTGTCGGATGTAAGACCGGTCCACCTATTCAAAACACATTTTCACCTTGTTAGAATCCCACATGGAAACATGATAGCACACATGTTAAAGAGTTACGATGTGATGTTCAAAGGCAAATAAAGACTCATACATCGTCAGAAAACACCATCTACATTACAATCAGTGTCTATTGTGTTCAATCCCTACCATACAGAGTTTAACATTCAATATGTTAATGTATTTTACACTTAATGCATAGCTGAAATACACCTGACTTACCTTAGTGTGTGTAAACCTCACTCCCCTGGCCTCAAGAGGCACACTAGCGCCTGACGCTAGGGGCTGTAGCCTTCAGCCTCCTCGTTAGCACATCCACCTCCTATGCCGGCTGACGCCGGTTCGATTCCCACTCGGAGACGGTTGAGTAGGACCGGTTACATGTGCTATCTGGGTCCTTTAAAATGTAAGTCTATATGTCACGTTTCTGTACAGACTCGAAGGCAGGTGGGGGTAATCACAGTTCTTTACTGAGGAAAAGTCAATAAACAGGGAAACAAGACTGAGATCAGAGATAAGCACTGAAGTACTGAGAATTGGAGAAATTGGGCAGCAAGGCAACAGTATAATCCAAATGAAAACATCCAAAGGGGGCTAGGCAACCAGGCAAAGATTGAAACCAGGCAGGCAGGATAACAGAGGTAAACAAAACCAAGAAGGACTGAGGCAGAGGATGTTGTCTGGGAGAATTGGGCAGAGAACCAGCACACTAGAATAGACATAACAAGACTACACTACACTAAACTAAACTACAATAGACTGACATCAAGAGATAAGCAACTGGACGGTACAAGACAATCTGGCACAGGACAGAGAGGGAATAAATAGGGCTAGGGAAACAAGGAACAGGTACTGCTGATCATGTGCTAAGCACCAAACAAACCCTTGCTGGAAACCCTATGGCTGCAACAGCACATGGCACCTGTTGAACAAAAACAAATAGGGTGCCTCTCATTTCTGAAATTGTGCATCCTTGTTTCCTCCACACCTGACACTTGGGAGGTTGTGAGTCCCACCACACGTTATGAGTCAGTTTATCTGATAATCGTACAGATGCAGAGGTACACAAAACGACTTTACAACCTGGCGAATTCCGAAGCAATCGCATGAATTTTCACACTATTTATAATTCTAAAACATAAAGCCAGATGAGGAGATTGCTTTAATCCCTTGTAGTTTACAAAGCTATTAGAAATAAGAAGACTGGCATGGCCAGGGGCTGCATTAGCTGAAAACTTAACTACCGATAAAAAAAATCCAATTGCTGTCCGACATTTGACAGATTCAGATTTCGAAGGGAGGTTGTGTGATTTCATGACTGCACACATCAATCATAACGGCAGTGTGTTGCTGCCAGTTACTGCATGATAATAAACTGCCCAAATGTACAAGGTTAAAATTGTACATTGAATAGATATTATATTATATTATATTATATTATGGTAAGATGGGGAAGACGACCTACCTTATATTTTACTTTAAATTTCAAAAATGCATTATTAAGAATAATATCAGATGCATTTTATACATTCTGTAAAAATTGGATGACACCTGGGACAAGTTTACCCTGGGAGGGCTTCTTGCCCCATTTCATAATTTTTAATTTTGTGCTATGACAACAAAATTAGCAAATGTTTCTATTTATTTCCCTTGATAATATGTTTGATGATGCATCATCATCCTGTACATGCTAAAATTTATCTATATATGTTACAATTTAAAAGTAAATGAACATTGTTCTTAAGGGGGACATCTTACCCCAACTTACCCTATAAAGTTGCCTATACAATAGTAAAATATTTCTGTTCAAAATTCTTCACTTTCACACGTTACTTTAAGGCTCTCCAATTATACCCACAAGCCCTTATTTCACATGAAGAAAGACCTTTGAGATTCAGTGTTTTTTCATTATATCACCTCCTTAGAAATATCTTCCTCTGTGTCACTGCATGTCATTAACACTGCATGTATGAACCCACAATGACAAATAACATTTGCCATTGCACGATCGTTAAATTAAAGTGAAACTGGAGTGCTTTGCATTCACTAAAAACCTTGGTTATATTTGTGTTGAAGTTTGGCGCGAACCTCCGCAGACGACGCGGGCATCACAGCACTTCAAATCTGGTTCCGAAGCGTTTAATCTTCACGCATTCTTTAGGAGCTGTGGTCCGATGTGAGGCTCAGTGAGACAGTCGGAGGTCAACTGAATGAGACACTCAAAAGTGCCATTCATGACCTAATTTGGACATTAAAATGTGATTGAAATTTAAATTGCACAAAAACCATGGTTATCTCAAATAACCATGGTTAGATCAAATAACCGTGATAAGACATTATTTAATAATTGGGACAGGCCTAATTGTAAATCAAGTACGCATTTGTGCTTACCTCTGCCTGCATGATTTCATCTTGGGGTATGCACAGAATTATTATTTTAATTTTATTTTTTTGCAAAAACAACACCAAACAATTCAATTCTTAAGACATTGAGAGAAGTATTTTTACATTTTCTTCAGTACGTGTAGCATTCATGTAACTAATGGCTGAAGTGTTTCTATAAGACTTTTTATAGACACATTTTTAACAGTTGATGTTCTTCTTAACTTGACAAAAGAACTTTTAAAATTGTGGTGCTCCTGCACAAGATGCAGAAAAACAGTGATACATGGTGCAATGATCAAAGACATCCATTTGGCATGTTTACATCGAAAAGCAACTGAAAAACAGCATGGAAGGATGCAATAATGCTTTTGGTGTGAACGGCCCCTTTTTAACATGACACAGCACCAGTGGAAGTTTCTCAAAGCTACCTTTAAAAAAATTTGTCTTTTATTTCAAACAATTGTAAGCAAATATCTACTTCATCCAACGATTGGTTTGGTCTCCGTTTTCTGAAATATCTGATGTTGTTTTACTGAGTGAAATATTGTTGCAAATGATTCAGTTAGACAGCAGTCTGAACGAATCAGACTGAATAGCAAATCGATTCAGACCTACATATTTACCCATTTGGCCAATTCGATGTATTCCTGAATCGGGCATCACTAGTTCTGATTCTACGCAGTCGACTACAATACGAGACACACATCATAATCGCTGATATTATCAGTCAGAGAAATGTTTGTCAGATAAGTTTTTACAGTATAATTTTTGAAAAGGGAATCAACTAGACTCTGGGATATGTCCACACTTGTTCGAGTCCAAGTCAAGGCCGAGTCCAAATGCTCACGAGTCCATGACAAGACCAAGACCGTGAAAATATGGTCTTGGACTCAAGTCCAGTCTCGAGTACTACATCACAAATGATTTGTATGAAGAGCAGAGAACTGCATGGCATTTCTGTAGAATCCTTCTCAGTGATGTGGTCGTGAATAATATAGGAAATATAGCCATTTTTGTCAAATGTGTAAAAGCTTCATGAACACTCAGTTTTCATTCGTCGTGTGAGTTGTAACACCTTCTCCTGATTGGCCAACTTCAGGTAGATTGCCAAATTGGCTCGTTCAACTGCACACACCTCAAAAATTCAAGCCAACAGTGCCCACATTTTTACAACATTTAAAAAAAATTATCGGGAGGTCATACGCTGCTCATAAAATTGTTCGGGTGCATGCACAACAGCCGAAATCGCACCGTATATGCCCACCCTTAGGAAACGAGGAAAGGATGGAAGGAAAGGAAAGGAGGATAGAGGAATCAACAAGGATTATAGTATATTTCATTCAGTTAGTCTATTTTGATGATTGCATAAACATGTATGCAATATGCAATGATCTAAAAATGACAATGTATAATCAATGTACTGTGAATAACTGCATTATGAATGTAATTCAATATGTTAAATATTTAATCATTCATTTACTGATTTAATTATCATTTACTCAGTTTAATAATCAAAGTGCAAATCCATGGAAAAATGCATCTTGGCTTCTCTAGGGAGAATTACAGTCTCTCTTTGTGTCTCTTTGTAAGGCCCATTCTGTGAATGTTTTTTAATAGAATAGAGTCAGACAATGCATGATTTGTCTGTGTCAAGAAATAATGAGTTAATGCTTTTAAAAGAACAGAGTCCGACAATGCATGATTTGATGCAGACAATATGTGGAATTGGGAGTATTGGGATGAATCGAGATGCATGCGCCAAGAGAAATAGGGAGTATTGGGGTGAATTGAGAAGCATGCGTCAAGAAGAAGTCTCAAGGATAAAAAAAGTGTGGCAAGAACACCTGTGGCATCACATACACACTTCTTCTCACAGGGATGTGTTGTGCGTGACCAATAAACTGAAATAAGGGAAATCATTTAATATACTAATCAAATTAATGCAGAAAGTAATGATTGTTAGTTCATATAAAATATTTAACCATATGAAGTTATTACAGTGTGTTTTATGCATATAAATTAAAATAGTTATGCTTTTGCCACCACTGAAGTAAGTTAAGCCAGGATGTCCTGTTAGAAGGTGTGATGACATAAATAATCAAGGCATAAGATTTTATTGGATGATATTATTGGATGATATCTTGGGTTAATTTTTGGATGAAGAGGCCATCCTCAAAGAGAACAGAAACTGGATAAAAAAGGCATGTTCTAAAATGTAACTTCAGATGCTTCATGAAATATCTCAGCTTTGTTATTTTTATAATAAAGTTTATTTTTGGAATCAGAACTTTGTGCCTCCGAGAAATCTTTGACTCAACTGACCTTCGATGGCGGTTTTGGGGAAACTGCCATGACATAATTACTTGGTGTTGGACAAGTGGGATTTGAACAGGATCAGAATGCAGGCTGCAGCATCGGGCTGGCACGAGGCGAGCTACACAAACTAGTGGCCACTTGAGGTAAGTAACTTTGCTTTTAGTATAAATTGTTCATGTAGTTCACCACAGGTCTGCCTGTAGTGGTAAGAGCATTCATAAAAAATCTCCAAATTAAATAACAGACAAATTTCCGATTCCAAAAGAATTTACTTGCATGCAAAAATTTGTAATTTTACTGTTAAGTGGGCCTTGATGGATACATTTAAGGTAAATTAATGTGTACAAAGTCCTGCGGATACCGCTCTATTGCATAGCGATAAGAGGTCTGCACGGGTAGGCAGGGAAAAAAGGTCCTACTGATACCACTCTGCTATATTAGCGATAAAGAGGTGTGCATGGGTAGGCAGGAAAAAAAGTCCTACGGATACCACTCTGCTATATTAGCAAGAGGTCTGCACGGATAGGCAGGAAAAAGTCCTATGGCTATCATTCTATTGTGTAGTGATAAGAGGTCTGCATGGGTAGGCAGGAAAATAAAGTCTTACGGATACCGCTCTGCTATATTAGCAAGAGGGCTGCATGGGTAGGCAAAAATCCTACTAACACCGCTTTTCGTCGTGTCGAGGAAGTGAATCGGCAAGAAGGGCTGCTTGGTAGGTCACCTAAGAGAGGTGGTAGAATAGTTGCGTTTTAGAATTGTATTGTATTTTTTTGAGAGCTCTGTGTTTATAAAGGCCTTGTGTTTGTAAAAAGTGTCAAAGTTTCTGTGTTTGTAAGAGTGTTTGTATCTGTGTCTGAAAGTGTTTGTGAAGTGACTGTGAAGTGTGATTGTTTGTAAAAGTGTGAATGAAAGCAAAAAGTTAACTCTTAGCTGGCTGGACAAAATGTAGCATTGGGCTGTTCTTTTCATGGCATGAAGGAAGCGTGATATAAGATTAACTAAACTGAGAAATATCAGCTGTTGTGATTGTTGGACATGTGCCAGATCATAACTCCTAAACTAGACTGTAGCATAGAAATGTATTTGACTTCATACAGAGAATTTATACATTCAAGTTGTATAACTGAGCTTAGAGTTAAAGTTCATATCACAGTGACAAGTAAGAATATTGAAATTATAAAGAACTTTAAAGTGACTGAATTCCATTTGGGAAATCACATTGTCTGGACAAACAATAAAGATTCGAGTCCAGTGTATTACTTTAAACTAAAGTCAATTATGTAATTGGATTTTAAACAAAGGTTGCATTGAAGATAAGTGTTGTTTACAATAAGGTATAATTATGGCAAACACTCCAGTGGAAATACTAAAATCTAGAAATCCACTGTGTAGAGAACTGATTGATAAAATCTCAAAGAAATGGAAAAGAGAAATTAGTAAAAAAAAAAAAAAAAAAAAAGAAAAGAAAAGGTGAAACTGACTAATAAGAAAAATGTTTCCAAAACCAAATTCTATTTTGTAACTTGAGTATGAAAATCAAACCTTAAATGTGAAAACTTCACATTCATGTGTCTGTTTTACATTCTGTCTGGTCCAGTTTATGAGAAAATAACATTTTGAACAATATTAAATTAGGGTAAAGTTTTGATATCTAAGTGAAAGAACCCATGATTATTTGTATTGTTTTTGATTTCCTATGTGTTTAAGTATGTCTGGAGAACACATTTACATGTAAGTTGCAACTTTATCAGTGTAAACTTGATCAACCAAAAAAAAAAAAAAAAAAAAAAAAGTTTATTATTTTGTTAGGGACTGTCTGATGGAGAGATTGAGTGAGACGCTGTTAGTGCCTGAATAAAAAGAGACCTGTGCTCTGTAAGGAGAGTGAGCGGGAGGGGTTACACCCCATACTCTGTAAGGAGAGTGAGTGGGAGGGGTTACACCCCATACTCTGTAAGGATGACGTGCAAATGATAGTCTGCAGACTTTGAATGGGAAAACTCATCTCTCTTGGTGTTCCACTCAGACAGGGGCACCCCGAATATAGAAAAGATAGATAGCAGATTATTTTAGTTTAGATTAGATATTTATTTTTATTATATTTTCTTGTTTTATATACACAGTGTAGGCATTGGTTGATCATGGGTACACTGAGATCTGCCTTTGCGACTAAAATGAAAGGAAAAGACATTTAAGAATGATTTGGATAATTTCATGTTTTCTGCTTTTTCTATTCGCTGAAGTCATGCTCCTAATACTTGTTCTCCTGGTCTTTATGTGTGGCAACCTTGCCAATATTGTGATGCTTTTTCCTTGGGTTTGATCTGTGACCAATCATGCCAGATAAAATGGAAAATAAAGTCCCAACCTCCAATTAGGAGGCAGAACTAAGCAAACGTTGTAAACAGTTTTGCTCAGATGCTCTGATATCTAATAAAATAGAAGTTTTCTTTTGGAAGTACATAAAATGGAAAATGATATTCATGCTAGAAGTTCTGATTTGAAGATTTAAGAAATATCTCTAACATATTTGATTGTAAAATATTATTGAAAATGCTAAGTTAAAATTGGTCACTGGTAGTAAGTGAAACCCATGGAGAAACATTAAGATTAATCGTAACTTCCTCAACTATGAATGTTAATAACTTCATATTTATGCATCTATTCTGTGTGTGTCTTTGATACTAACTATGTTTTACCCTTTCTTTTGTCATCATTGTATGGATGTTGTTCAGTAACTCATTTTGGAACCAGTCTCTCACCATTGCAGATGGCTGGGCCAGATGATTTATTGAAGCTGCTAATACTGCAGGAGGAAGAAAAAGAAGACTGAAAATGATGTGGGCTTTTATCCATTTGATCCTCCCGCTCTCATGACAGCTGGTAATCATTACTGATTTGCCATTTCAAATGTGGATTCAGATTTCTCTGGATAAGTTGATTTCAGTCTTATACCACCAATTGGGTTAATGATTTTCCAGACTGCCACCCAAGGGTTCAATACCCATGTCTAAATTGTTCTGAGGGTCTAAATTTAAATCCAGCATCTAACCGCTCATTTATTGGTTTGAAGAGTAAATATTACAAAATTGATGGCACCTATTGGAGTTACCTATTGGATTGGTTACTCGCCCCAAAAAATCTGAATTCCTCTCCCGCCCTACTCTAAGTGTGTGCTTGAAACAGAAACACAAGAGCAGTCAAGGTCAAGAAAGATTTGAAGTGTGCTAATGGCACATCTCTAAATTGTTTTAGTTTCTTTTGATTTTATATGGAAAATGATGTGACTTGACAATAATTTTAGATACAGTGATATGAAGGAGAGGTTCAAACAGCACAGGATGCACAATTTAGGAAATGAGAAGCACCCATAGGCACACAAGGGAAACACAAAGTCACATGGAAAAGACAGGAGAGAGTGTATTAACAGCTCATTCTAATAATGGCAGCAGTCTCTGTACAAAAACATGATAATAACATGTTACAAGTTTATGTGACGGAGAACCAAATGGACACAAACACATTAAGATCTTTAAACATCAAGAGCTATTGTCTTCCTGAGTGGACAACGCTCAGATTCTGATCTGCTTTGTAAATAACAAATCACAATATCTTTTGTCTAGAGTCAAAAGAAAATGTCATGTTAAGCTAAACAAACACTAATGAAAAATGGTTTACAGGAAACTGCTCAACATGAACACCAAAAGAGAGTTTTGTTTCTCCTCAAATACATCAGTATGTGACTGCTCAGTTCTAAACAAAGAACATATGAATGATAAAGTTTGCAATAAATGCTTTCCAATACATATAGGCCATTATGCTGAGATACAGAGAAAAACATAAAACATACTGAAACCTTTTATCCTCCACAGTTTCTTCAGATCAAAGAATAATGAATAATATGCTATATTGCTCACTTTATTATGGCATATTTACAAGATTTATAACTTTTTAGTTAAAAAAAATATTGTTTTGTTTTCTATAAAAAAATAAAATAATAATGTCTCCGTTGTGTTGGCACCTGCCCCAAGAGATTCCTTTTATTGTAAATGTGTTTTTTTCTCTCTCTGTGTGTGTATAGGAATGACGTTATAATTTGGATACTTTTGCTGGAATGTTATTCCCACTAAATAGTCCCACTACATTTACAGTAAAGCTTTTGAAATGTCAGGTATGATTACTTCAGCTAAGGTGAACATGTTCATTAGATGTTAATTTCTTTATTTTTGCAGAGTGAGCATGTTATTATGCATTTTTCTTCACTATTTGATTCAGTCTCACTACATCGCTTAATCTTAAAATAACTGAAATTATAATTGGATTGAAATAATCCAAACAAATCCATGTGAAATTAAACAGTAAAATCCAAACTGTAACCTTGGTTTCTTGTAAGTCAGCACCTAAGTATCCCTTTTCTTTCAGTGAAGAGTGAAATTTGAGGTTGTCCACACAATTTAGTTCCCACTGCATTAAAATATTCAATCAGTTAATCAATCAATCAATCAATCAATCAATATTCCTGCGAATATGTCAATCTGCTGTGTTAACTCCATCAAGGCCATTGGAGCTTCACAGTAAGCAGTGTAATTGAAACTGAAGCTAAAATAGCTGCTATGTAACACATTTATCAAAAATGTCAACATGCTTCAATTGTGATGAAGAAATCTGACACTTGACAGGTTACTGACAACACAATGTTGAATCGCAGTGAGTCATGGAATGTGAAATGTCTCTGGCTTGAATGACAAACTGAGCTCTTTTCATTTGTGCAAAATAGTGTCGACACCCTCAAGTTTCATTCTGAGTTCCACGAAAAAGAAAATTTAAACCCTTTTTTATTTGAAGATCTATCGATCTATCTATCTATCTATCTATCTATCTATCTACTGTATCTATACAGTACATATACATATATTCCATGACTCCTTGACAACACACACCTACAGTTGCAATCGAAATTATTCAAGCCCCCCCAAGACAGTAAGGATTTACAAAGGTAAGCTTTTCTGATGACCCAGAATCTTTAAAATCTTTATCAGTTGAGTGATTCAAAGCCATAGTGTGAATATATAACCTAATATTTCTAAACAGCAGGATTTAAAAATACAGCCATGTCATAATTATTCAACCCCTATTGCATGTAGCTGTTTCTTAAATATGTAAGGCTACACAAGTAATTGTTTTAAAACAAAATTAAGTCATCAATCTGCAATGGCACTTATTTAAGTTTTAAAATGTAAGTTTAGCGTTGTAAGCAAAAATGTATTTCTATGCAAAAAATGCAATTAAAAATAAGCCGTCTCAAAAGCTAATAGAGGAGATTATTTCATTACACAAGAAAGGTCATGGCTAAAAGTACATTTCCAAGGCACTTCAATTTCCAATAGACAAAGTTGGCAGCACCATTCATACATTTTTTAAATATGGTACTACAGAAACCTTCTTGGGGTGTGGAAGAAAGCAAAACTTCACCAAGGGAAATGTTGACTTGAATATTCAAGAAGTAATAGGAAAGAAGTAGGAAAGACCTGTGGAGTCCTGGAAGAAGGTTTTATAGATGTATGACACTAAACTGAAAATGAGTTTCAGACCCATGGGTCAGCAGTACGTCTGGAGTAAGATGACAAGGTGATGACAAGAATGACACCCACAGTCAAGCATGGAGGTGGGTCAGTCCTGTTATGGGGATGTTTTGCGGCTGCAGGAAACGGCTATCCTGACTATGTGACCGACACCATGGATTCTTTCAGGTATCAGGCCATTTTGGCATGAAAAATGTGATGCCTTCAGTGAGTAAATTGAATCTCGGTGATCACTGGACTTTACAGCCAGACAATAATACCAAAGATACATCCAAATTATGGTTCAGAGATAGGTCGTGGAATGTCCTTAAATGGCCCTTTCAGTCCATCATTAAAATCCCATTGTAAACCTTTGTTGGGATTTCAAGGAAGCAGTGGCAGCACAGAAACCAAAGAATGTCAATGAGCTGGAAGCTTTTGCTCATGAGAAATAAAAATTCCAATAGAGAGGTGTCCGAAGCCTGAGAACACTTACCTGAAACATTTATTTGCTGTTATTAAGGATAAAGGATGCTCCACAGAGACTGACTTTGGGGGTTGAATATTTTTGACATGACATTTGTGGAGAGAATTAGTTATTTTTTATTCTAAAATTTGGTTAAACTGAACTCTTTGTTCTCAAAATCACTCAAATGTGTATAAAAAACTTATTTTGACTGTTTACTGAGGTTTTAGTTGATGTGTTTTAATTCACATTACCAGAATGCATTGCTGGTCAGGGGGGTTGAATAATTTTGATTGCAACTGTAAGTCCTTTAGTACAAAAGTGAACCAGTGACAATAGAACATTTGAATTCAATGGGTGGTTGGGAGGATCAGTACATTACAAACATTCTTCACAATGAGTTACTAACAGCCTTTTGGGTGGCACTGTATATGATACTTCAGTATCACTATGGGAATGCTTCTGTCAGATGGTTATTAATTCAATGCTCAGCTAATAATCCCCGACACTCAAAACTAGAGGCCAGGATTCCACCATCAACAAAGACTCCCAGTCATTGTATCTTCATGGTTCCCACACTTTTAGGCCAATGAATATCAGTAATTTAGACCAATAGCTTTTCCAAGTAGTTGTCATTACTGGATAAGAGTTTTAAAGAGATGGCAGTCAAAAAGAGCAAATTCTAGCCAATTAAATACAGTATATTAGATCATGAACATAACTAGATCAACAATACTTTAAAATTCCTTGATATCTCCAGGTTTTCCATGATCATGTGATCCCAGAAAGAGACACAATGAACATATTAAAGAGTTATTTCTCCATAGGTGTAAATTATATATGATCTATATGATTTGCATGAAGTCGTGCAGAGAAAACCCTGACAATGTGTTTGTACGTCTTCTGCCGCAACCTTTCAATTGTATTCAGTTTCATGTTCCTGGAAAAGGCAAACCAGTGGAAAGATTTTAGTTTTTAACATTAGTTAATGAAATTGTGTATGTGCTGAAACCAAATCAAAAGTTCTCATGATTTATGTTGAACTTGAAAATCCAGTCCAGATTTGAATGAAATGTATTTATAATCTCTTGCAATTATGTAATTAATGCAGGTCCTAATTTAAAAGAAATGTTGTGACATCAATCTTAAAATGTGTGTGACTGATAGTAAAAGAATCTGGTAACACTTCACAATAAGGTTCCATTCGTTAACATTATTTAATGCATTAGGTATCATGAGCAAACAATTAACAATATATTTTTTTACAGCATTAACTAATCTTCATTAATGTAAGTTAATAAAAATACAATTGTTCATTGTTCATAGTGCATTAAATAATGTTAAATACAACTTTTGATTTTAAAAAATGCATTAGTATATGTTGAAATTTCCATTAACTAGATTAATAAATGCTCCAATAACAAGTTTTACCTGATTTGATTTACATTGTTTTCTTACCCTGATAAGTTTTCATTGTTGTGGAGAAGTGTTGGCATCTGGGACAAAAACAGAAATATAGGGCAAAGAAAACCCCAAAGTTCTCATGCTGATTAATCTGCGATTCAGATATTTGCAATGAGATAACTATTCAAATCCACTTTGAAAATTCCACTGAAATTGTATAGTTGTATATGTATATCAAACCAAGAAACCTTAAGTTCTGACTATATTTAGTCCCTAGTGGAGACTTCTGAAAATGTCATTCTTTGCAAGTGTGAGAACATGTGTTTGTTTGGACAAGCATCACAAACATAGGTCAAATCAGTTTCTAGTTTCACATTTTAACCATGTGATTTCTTTGAAGGTGCATGTCACTGCCCTCTCATTTTTTTCTAGACCTATGCTATTCAATAGAATACATTCCTCTTGAGATGTATAAAAGCAGGTGATTAGGTGCTCTCTGCAGTTAGAAAGAGCTAAAGGACTCAGACACCATGATGTCTTCAACTCTGGTGTTGAATCTTCTGCTTCTAGTTTCCATTGCTTCAGCAGGACATTATTATGGAGGCTCGCTGTCCTTCTCACCTAAAGGAATCAATCCAGACGGGAGCATTAGGGTGAGATACAGTATAAGAGAAGCGTGTTGTAATATATCTTAATACTTTATAAAGTGTTTATTTAACCAGTAATATATAATACAAATGAATATGAATTTATATTTTCCATGAGATAAACAAGTGCATATTAATTTCGCTCTAAATATAATGCATAGTTTCAGTCTGACCAGAAAACATGTTCAATTATATTCATGTTTCATATTTTAGTAATATATATATATATATATATATATATATATATATATATATATATATATACACACACACACACACACACACACACAAATTATCGTCAGCATAATATGGCACTGTAAAAAAAAATAAAAATCCCAATATAGCAATATAGTCATTTGAGCTTGATCTTTACCAGCAATCTACTTTAAGAAATTGTATTTAAATTTACAGAATTGTTTTACAATGCAACGAATCACCAATATTGCCATTTTACCAGTGACTTTTCTTTATCTCTACAATTTATTCCAGGCTTCCTGCATCAGCTCTTAACAGATTTTTGCAATGTAAAAGTGTGGTTAAAAACTTCCACACCATTATTAATGCACTGGATATCAATAGAACAAAGAAAATGATCCCTTTAAAGTAGGGATGCACAGTATATCTGATACTGATACCAATTTTAGCAACAAAAAAAAAAAAAAAAACCATAGGCCGATACAGACATATTGCCTCTTAATAATATTTGTCATCAGATTACTGTTTTTCAGATGAATCATGCTTTAAATACCCAAAAGATGCTAATGCTATTTTATTGGCTATTTTACAAACAATCAATAATTTCTATTGAACATGGATTGGATTTTTTGAACACATGACAGGCCAAAATGTTAAGAGAGCTACAACGAAAGATACGCCACTTTGGGACTCACCCAAAAAATGTTAAAGCTTACTTGAAACTAGAAAAACAACCTCGATCGAGGACACAGGTTCATTGTACCCAGTGAGGGATGAGACCATGCATTGCCCAAAATATTTGAATTTTTTTTTTTTTTTTTAACTAAACTAAACAAACTGGAGTTTTGAACTTTTACATACCACATAGGACAATGGCAATAATTTTCTTTAAAAAAGCTTCTAAAAGAGAGCTTGGGCTGACCACTAGGGAAGCGAAACTGCACCAGAATGGGCCCAACACACTACTTACCACACACATCCACACACACACACACGTGCACACACTACACAATTCAACAAACCAATGTGACCGTGATAGCCATCACCTCAAACTGAGAAGGGGGGCCAAAATATCCAGCAACCAGCTTTTCCGAGGCAGGCTGCAGAAATTTCCCAGACACAATAAATAGTACAAACAAGCGACGGTAGCAATGGAAAAAAATATGTCAGTGCCAAAAGCACTGAAGTGACACCAGAAAAATACTTGCTTGAGCCAACATAGGACACCAAAACAATTCTCAAAACCCAAATTCATCTAAATAATTACACTTAACACTGAAGTTCCTATAAGAACTTCACCCATCAACAAGAGAAATAACAGAATGCAAATAAAGAAGAAATCACAAAACAAATCCGAGATATACCATCATAACAGTGTTTACCGATTAAAGGGTTTGCCATCAATGAACATATTTTTAATTTCTGAGTTTAAAGTAATTTTGATATTTTATCTGGGGCATAAACAAAAATGTTACCACGTATAATGTTAACATCTTGTGGCTATACATTAGAAACAGTGTGTATTTTAAATTGTATGGACTGGCCCCATTCTCTTCTACTGAAAGTTCCTTTTTAAATAAATGAAGGACGAGTGAAAATTATTTTTTGTGGTAATTAACAGTATGCCACAAATGGTGTCAATTGAGATTAACTTGTATTGAACCTTGAATATTCCTTTAATATCAGATTACTTTTCAAACAGTTTCAGCACAGAAGTTCTAAAATGTAACTGTAACTAATGCAGTAATGTAACTCATCATCAACATGTTAAGTAAAAGTATTTGTCTCTCTTTTATCAAAAGGTCGACTTTCGCATCAAGCAAACCTATGATGAGACTTTGTGTTATTACGAACCATATAACTGCGTCTCTGGGAATTGCGGGTATGTGAGCAGACAAAACTATGCAACGATTGATCGCAGCTCTAATGGAAGAAGCGGTTACACTAACACTTGGTGCCAAAATGAAGCTGTTGTGACAAGAAACATCTATGGGAATATGCCATTTGACCTGCAGTAAGCCATCCATAATTATTTTAAATAACTTTGTTATGTATTACTATTGGTTTAACAAAAGATGTGTATTTTGTCATTTATACATATTCATTCATGTCATTCCAAACCCATTTGACTTTCTTTCTTCTGAGGATTACAAAAGGAGAAATTGTTAAACGATGAGAGAATTTTCAATTTTGGGTGATCCCTTTCATCGTTTTCTGATTGTTTTACACAAATTGTATTATAGGGACTATTCTTGCTGCTGGGTGCCCACAGTTAACGGTGTTGGTTCCTGGAGACTCTGGACACATGTGGATCTTGGCTTAAGATCTGACACTAATAAGCCCAACCATTCCCCTCTGAACACTATTTTACCACTTTTACGGTAAAGATAATTTTTTTTTTTTTTTTTTGAAAGCACATGCACTGGTGAATTGTGCACAATAAGACCAGGGCTGTCCATTAAAGTAAATAGGGTTCATTTCAATTTCATGACGACTTTATTATGTCAAGAACCAAAAACACTCTAACAAACAGACCTGCACATATTTTTGTAAAAAACATCATTTAACTAATGCACATAAAACATATTAAATTATTTAAAAAAAAATGCACTGACAAATATTGAGCACCAAAATGTGAATTAATATGGGTCAATGACATGACGCTATATTTTGTCTGGATTTAAGTTATTTAAATATTCTTTAAAAATGCAGTTCACACAAAACGAATACTCATCTACTATCGTCTGCTATGATGAATATGTTTTAAATTACTTAGTTCAAAGTCATTTTGATATTTTATCTGGGGCTTAAAAAAATGTCATGTGGTGTAAACGTCCAGACAATGTAAAAAAAAAATAAAAAAAAAAAAAAAATTTACTCTAATTAAAAGCTGAAATTATTAAAGAAAAGAAAAAAGGAAAGAATATATTGGCATGAGTAGTGTAGAATAATCATTTTGTATCATTTATTTAAAATAAGCAGTGACCCAATTTTACTTTAACATATGATTCATATTTATAAACCTTTTGCCCACCAATTCAAAGTCAGGTAGTGTAACCAACATAATGTGACAAATGTGAAGTTTTTAAAAATTATAGATATTTTGACATTTTTTAAAAAAGTAAAATTTTTGTTTGTACACAACTGAAAATGTACAGTACATATACAAGCTT
The DNA here is from genome assembly GCF_019703515.2 of Myxocyprinus asiaticus. Classification (NCBI taxonomy): domain Eukaryota; kingdom Metazoa; phylum Chordata; class Actinopteri; order Cypriniformes; family Catostomidae; genus Myxocyprinus; species Myxocyprinus asiaticus. Next base: position 42,145,602 of record NC_059369.1, read on the forward strand.
TTTTTGAAATGTGGACATTTTTTTGAAATTTTTAGTTGTGTACACACGTGTATTCAATGTGCAAGGAAAGCATTTTAATATCTTTTACTTGGTAGTTACAATGCATGACATTTTTTTAAGTCATTAAATAATTTTTGTAGAAAATGCTATACATGTTTTTTCAAAAATGTATTAATCCATTACGGACACAAATACATTATACGGAATTAACATGTGTGTTATAAACTAGATTTATAATTTCATCACCATGGACAACCTAATCTGTCAATGACCCATATATTTGTAGATTATTGTATTCAAATAGATTAATAAAACGTAACTTTTTTTATTAATGTCTGATTGTATATTTAAATCTTTAGTGTTCCTCAAAACTGTCCTCGTACATATCGCTTGATGGCTTTTGACCCAGATGGCGATAAGGTCAGATGTCGATATGGAATTCAACAGAATAATGAATGTGACACATGTAACCAGCCCAGTGGTTTCCAACTAGACCGAGTAAGAAAGAGTGTAAATAATTTGTGAAATAAACTGTGGCTTAAAAAAAAAAAACTGTTTAAAAGTGGTATTTTGGCACCTGTTTTGACAAATGTATGTACTGATTCCTTCTCAGAATGCCTGCACTCTAGACTATAGCTATACCTACAACACAGGAGTCTATGGATTTGAACTGGTTCTGGAGGACTTCCCAAGGCAGCACATCAACCTGTCCTACACTGATGGAACCCAGTCATATAGATGCCCTCTGGGGGGTGGAAGACACAAACGTGCACCTATGTCCTGGTGGTATACAAGCCCTCAAACTACAACTCAGTCATCCACAACTACACCAGGATGGCTGGTGCAAACTACCACGCTTCCACCTACAACTACACCATGGTGGTGGTGGTGGTATCACCAACAAACTACCACGCTTCCACCTACAACTACAACTACAACTACAACTACACCATGGTGGTGGTATCACCAACAAACTACCACGCTTCCACCTACAACTACACCATGGTGGTGGTGGTATCACCAACAAACTACCACGCTTCCACCTACAACTACAACTACACCATGGTGGTGGTATCACCAACAAACTACCACGCTTCCACCTACAACTACACCATGGTGGTGGTGGTATCACCAACAAACTACCACGCTTCCACCTACAACTACACCATGGTGGCTTTGGCTGCAGACCACACCTGCCACTACAACATACCCAAACCAACAGTTCACCACAACTACCATACCTCCACATCAACGTTCTTATGATCCACTGAGCAAGATCCCTCTGCAATTTAGTCTCCTTGGTAAGGCTTTCTCATGATTTGGTGAAGATAACAATATGCAATATACTGCCTTTACATGCACAATATTAAAATACAGTGTTAAAGAGAATTTGGTTGTACTATAATAACAGGAGCTTCATACTGTATAAATACATTAATTCCATTGCCATAAATAAGATTCATCCCATTTTTCAAAACTCTGAATGAGACATCTGGAATATGCTAGTATTAAACTCTATGGACACACTGACGGGACCACAGGAGGGCGCTATATCAAGAAAAAAGTTTACATTTAAAACGTTACATAGGTCAGGCATATGAGGTATCGTTTGACAGCTTAAGAGTCTGAACTTTTCAGAGAATATCATCACTTTTGCATTTATGTTACACAAAGTAACACAATAAGGCCTGAAAATAAGGCACCCCCTAGAGGTAATGTGGTATAAATATTAATATGAACACAAAAGTCTTTCACATGGCACTTAAATGGACAAGTCATATATCAAATGAAAGCTCTTTTTCTCAGGGATGTGACTGTATAGTTTATTTTGTTGCGCTAATAATACAGTTTGAAAGATTTACAAAAGAATCACAAAATGAAATAGGATTTTTGTAAGTCATCAAATACATACGTCTCATTTATGCACTGATCATTGCTGCTGTAAGCCCCAAATATCTAAAAACATTATATATGCTTTTACCTTAGGCAGATGTCTAAAACTTCAGCCATTTTTTTTTTTACTTGTATGTGAGCTTGTTTGGCTGAAAAATCCAATGTTATATCTTGGATGTCCAGAACAAAATATGCCATCCAGCAGGAAAAGCATGCTAAACAAATCATCATAAAAATATGTTTTCGACTATTGATGATAAAATGTTATATGTCATCACAAAGACGAGGATCTAAGCTTTCTAATGTCACCTAGACTGAGCCTCTACTCAACTCAGATGATGAGATATTCAATGAAACAATGAGGGTGGTGCATAAAATGAAAATTAGACTGAAAGTCTATTGTGAGGGCTAAAAATGCATTATAGTGCCACCTACATTTCAGATCTGTATATTTTTAAGGAATGTGATAGAAAAATTAATTATTGTGCTTGCTGCCATCTAGTGGAATAAAATAAGACTTTTCAAAGTGAGATAGAGTGACCAGAACCAGAATTACATGCTTACAAAGTTGGGACAACAAAAGAAAAAAAAAAGATTAAAAAAAAAAAAAAAAAAACTTTCTGTTTATCAAAAAATTATAAACACAAACAATATTATTTATGAATAATCTGAGTTTTTTATTATTATTATTATTATTTGGGGGGTTTCTGAAAAAATTAGACCACTTTTTGCAATTAGTCCACAGTGTGTGTAACTTTAATGGAGTTTTTAATGGAGACTTTTTTAATTAATTAATTAATTAATTTATTTATTTATTTATTTATTTATTTATTTATTTTTTGGCATCTTAACAATACAAAAAACAAAGCAAGAATACAAAAATAGAAAAGAGATATGCAGGAGAGGTTAGAAACACTTATGGACTTATTTGAATACCTCAAAATATTTTACAAGTTAATCGCATTTTGGATCATCTTATTCAGAATATCCACCATATCTGAACATTCACTTATATCTTTGCATGTCCAAACAAAGTTAATTTCGGTTGATATTAGATACAGACAGATTTAAAATGACAAGCTATTGAAGAACACATTTTTTCTTGATTAATGCCAAGAGAGAGCATCGCCAGTATTTACAGAAGAAAACATGCAGGAAAAGAATGTGTATGTTTACTTGGAATAGATTGATTAATTGTTTTCAGGAATATTCCAATAGCTGTGAACCACTGAAATGTCTTTTTCAAGGCTTAACCAATATATCAAGATAATGTGCATGTAAATGTGTCTGGTTTCTACAACTTGTTTGTTTTAATATGTATTCAGTTGACCCACCTGCTCCTTCCTGCACTGAGGGACTCTACATTCCTCATTTTGTGTCACCAACTCCACACAATGGAGAACAAATTCATGCTACACCACTCAATGAACTGGAAATCCGAGTTAAAGCCACAGCAGCTTATTCAACGTAAGGTCACGTCACAGAATTATGCATGAATTAGTATTTGTGAGCGCAGATGTGTTTAATATGTGCTTGGTTTTATTGTTCATTTCCAGGGTTTCTGATGTCATCATTAGTGGCCCTCAGAACATAACTAAGCACCCTTTGAGCACTGGAGAGTACGCCATCAGATGGACGCCAATGATGGAGGATGTTGGAGATTATTTCTCTGTCTGTTTCATTGCGGAGAGCTCAACCGGGTCTGTATTGTATTCATTCTCAATTTGTTAGAGTGCTGCTAGCAACCTACTGAATGAACTGTATTTCATAGATCTTCTTATGTATTTCCAGAAATAGCATTTATCAGTCTGAAATGAGATGTGTCATTGTCACTGTTGGACGACAGACTGGTTAGTAATTCACATTTGTATGTACACTACCAGTCAAAGTTTGGACACACCTACTATTTCTTCATTATTAATATTTTCCACATCTTAGAATTAGAGTAAACCAGTTGGAACACAAATTATAGAAAACAATCTTGTATTTGAGCTTCTTTAAAGTACTGTAGCTACTCTTTGTCTAGATTCCAGCTCAGCATACTCTGTTCTGTTCATTCTCTCAATCAACTTCACGAGGTGCATCCTGAGATGCTTTCTAAGCAGTATTGAGGAAGTTTCAATCCATGTACACTGGACGCTGGACTAACTTTTCCTTAAAGGGATAGTTCAACCAAAAATGAAAATTCTCTCATCATTTACTCACCCTCATGCCATCCCAGATGTGTATGACTTTCTTTCTTCAGCAGAACACAAACGAAGATTTTTAGAAGAATATTAGAAGAATATTTCAGCTCTGTAGGTTCATACAATGCAAGTGAATGGTGATCAGACCTTTGAAGCTCCAAAAATCACATAAAGGAAAAATAAAAGCAATGCATACGACTCCAGTGTTTAAGTCCATGTCTTCAGAAGCAATATAATAGGTGTGGGTGAGAAACAGAACTATATTTAAAACCTTTTTTACTGTAAATCACCACTTTAACTTTCAGATGTGAAAGTGAATCTAAACAGGCAACACATGTGACTTTCAGATGTAAAGGTGAAAATCAGATTTAGAGTAAAAAAGGACTTAAATGTTTATGTTTCTCACCCAGATCTTTTATATCACTTCAAGAAGACATGGATTTAATCACTGGAGTCTTGTGGTTTACTTCTAAATTTATGTTTCCTTTATGTGATTTTTGGAGCTTCAAAGTTCTGGTCACCATTCACTTGCATTGTATGGACCTACAGTGCTGAGATATTCTTCTAAAAATCTTTATATGTGTTCAGCAGAAGAAAGAAAGTCATAAACATCTGGGATGGCATGAGGATGAGTAAATGATGAAAGAGTTTTCATTTTTGGGTGAACTATCCCTTTAATTCCTTTAAAAAATATCATGCACAGGAACTGTTTGCATTTGTCTACTAAACAAATTTTAAGTTTTGAGAATAAGTACTCAGATCTAAAGGTTTTTATGATAAATTCCATCTTATATATGCTAAATTAATCAAGTGTGTCTAATCTTTTGACTGGCAATATATTAAAAAATTAGGGTTGCCAACTGTCCCATATCAGCCGAGACAAACTTTCGTATTTTGGCCGAAATCACGACGTCCCGTACTCTTGTTCCATATTTGAATGGCTGCAGTCCAGTATTTAAGCTTAGAAAGTGCTTAAAACTTTCTACGTTTTTTAACCTCCCCGTATTCACGTGACGAAAAGTTGGCAACCCTATTTAAGATGTTTTTGCATACTTAATCTGTAAAAAGCTGACACTGTGTTGTAAGCACAAACAAAGCTTAACTGTGGTAATTAATTGTCAGTGATGGCTTGTATTTACAGTCGATGCAAATGTGATTTGCACTGGAACCAACATGGTCATTGAAATTGAGCAGGTGAACTCTGTCAGGCTGCATAAGGACTATCTGCGACTGAACAATCCCAGCTGCACTTTAGACTCAAACGGGACTCATGTGTTAGCAAACATTTCCCTCAATGCCTGTGGAACTATGATTGAGGTGAATCTTTTCTCATGGCAATATTTTAACAGCAGTTGATGTAGTTCACAAAAACAACAACAACAACAAAAGGGGGATATACATTTTATAAAGGGGGAGACTTGTTAGTGTTTGTTGTATGTTGAGATTTATTAGAATTTCTGTTATGTTGAAGTTTTTGGGGTTACCATCATAAAGAGTGGAGCTTGAGCCTAGGTTAAGGACCAGTACATTTTGAATTTTCACAATTGCTGTGCGAACCATAGAATAGTGACCAAGTTGCACACAGTAGTGCATACCACCAGCATGTGTTTAGCATGCCAACATTTACTATCTCTTGCTTGCATGTCGCTAAAAGAGTTTCATTTGGGTTATGCCAAATTTTGAGATGCCAAATTTTGTTGGGTTTACTTGATTCTGTTGGGTTCCCTCTACTTGAATTATTAAAGTTGAAATTACATGGTAATTTTAACTTACAAAAACTTATTTCAAACATGTGGACCACTGTCCATGATTGAATCAAGTTTAGCCAAAGAGTTATTTTTTGTGTTTAACTACGCAGGGGCCTACGTATTACAAGTGCACGTCCTGTTGAGCATACATAAAATGTGCTCATGTTAGTGTGGTGGTAACAAACCTCCATACTCAAGGGGGCAATAGAGTTACCAGATGTGATATTTTTCAAGTACCGTAGGTAGATGTAAACATGCCAACCTAACTTGCTCAGCTAGAAGGTCTTTACTTTAAAGTTTACTTTGTCTGCACTTTAAATGGCCATTTAGATCATAGCAATGCAGCAAAACAAATTGGACAAATTACAAATTTTTTTAAATGACATTTTATAAGACACACTTTTTTAAAGTTGAAGTCTCTTTAACTTGACATGGCAACTAAAAATCATGGCGGTCCTGCGCAAGATTCTTAAAATACAGCAAGATATTGAGCAACGGTCAAAGATGTCCATCTAGCACATGTTTATTAGAAAAACTACTGAAAATAAAAGACAAACACATGCAAAAATGATTTGGTGTAAACTAAGTTGTTTTGGATAAAAGCGTCAGCTAAATGCATTCATGTAAATGTACTTGTGGTAGCTCATTAATCAGGTAACAGAAATGTGGTCTGGCACATTTTGGAACACAACCATGCACAAAATTGAACTTGTGTAGCTAGAAGCATTGTGTTCATGTACTTGAGTACAATACACGTTTCAGCCCTTACACTCAAGAAACAAACTAAACATCATTTAACATCTTTTTGTCACATTTTGTGACTCCAGTAAAACAACATGAATATTTCTCTAGATTCACACTGTGCTTTCTTTTATAGGAGGACGACCTGTACATCATTTTTAAAAATGCAATTATCTCGATGGACGACCCAAACAGCATCATTACCAGAAAACACGAGGTGGAGATTGAGTTCTCCTGCCGTTATGAGAAGAGCAACAACGTTTCACTGCAGTTCACAGCACAGAGACACATGACCACCATCACAGAGAAAGGCTTCGGTACCCTCACATATCGCTTCGGACTCTACGAAACAGCAGACTACACCTTAAAGATGGACCCAAACACATATCCTGTGGAGTATGAGCTCGGTCAAATGATATACATGGAGATCGAATCCCAGTCTTCAATCAACAACACTGAGCTCTTCGTCGACTCATGCATTGCAACACCTTTCAATGATCCCAACTACCAAACGCCTTATTCAATCATCCAAAATGGGTAAGAACAACTGACCATGAGCAATGGACATAGTGTAAACAAGAAAAATTAATTCACAATGGATCTGATTTTGTTCAAGCAGGCAGCAAAAATAAGATTTTTTTGACGTATCCCACTCAAATATATATATATATACATATATATATATACATATATATATATATATATATATATATATATATATATATATATATATATATATATATATATATATATATATTTTTTTTTTTTTTTTTTTGTCTGAACAGCAAGAACCAGATTAAATCTGGATAAATTCTTATGTGGTTTGAAATTGTGTTTCAGTCTGAATGATCAGATCAGTTTACAACATGTTTTCCCATCATTGTGTTGTACTGGCAAACAAATGCACAGATACTCTGCAACCTACAGCATGCAAAGATATATACTCCATTATTGTCTACACTTTTTGACAAAATGGATTTGATTTCATCACTTGCAAGATGACACTGAGTATGCTGAGAACTGCCAAAAATCAGCCAATTCAAAAAAACAGTCAACCGAAGAAAACCACATTTAAATGAGACTTGCAATCATCAGGTTATTCTTTGCTTTTAATGTCAAAACATAAAACAACAACACTTGCATACATCAGATAAGCCAGTAAGAACGCTGGTAAAGAGAGAAATCGGGATAATGTTCTACCAGTGTCCATTTATTACCCAGATAAAAGAACACCGTTCACCGTTCATGGCATAGCCCATTGTAGGCTCATTGAGCATAATCAGTGTGAGAACGTGCATGTAAACACGATCATTGATAGTGACTATTATATTTGACATGCAAATCAGAACAAAGATTAAAAAGATTTTCAGTATCATGTTGTCATGATTGGCACTCAGTCGATTGATTTATTCACATCAGGTGCATCGTGGATGATACAGTACAGTTCTACACAAGCCACAAGCCAATGGTCCGCTTTGCAATGGAAGCCTTCAAATTTATTGGACTTCATGATCAGGTAAAAAAAAAGTAAACTCATCAAATATTTCACAAGTACGCATGTCCACCTAGTCCTTGAAGCAGAAATGGTAAACAGATTGTTAAAGGTTAACAGATTTGGCTTACTGTCTGTAAAGGGGGGAGATCGAGCATGAAGCACGTCTTGATCTCTAAGTTCCCCCACTTGGACTACTTAATTGAAGTTAAGATTAAAAATCATTAGAAAAATTAAGGAGGATTTGGGGTGGTGGAGGGATGCCAGAAAAATTGTCATGGGAGTTAGGTAAGCAGCTGCTTCTATACTTATTGTATTGTTATTGAAAGGAATAACTTGGCAAGCTCCTCCTGAACCTTCGTTTGGAACTCCATTTCACAAGTTCGCATGTCCACCTATTCCTTGAAGCAGAAACGGTAAACAAATTTGGCTTGCTGTCTGTAAAGGAGGGGCTCGAGCCTGAGGTACGGCTCAAGCTCTAGGTTACCCCCAAAAAGCAGTCCCTTTGTATGACCAGTCAACCAGTTTGCAAGCATGGTTGACATTTTGACAAATGTGTACAGAAAGTTGGAGTTGGTTATACAAAGGCAAGAAAAGGGGTACTGTTTATAATGTACTGTAGTTATGATTGACCCCCCCAAAAAGTGCACATAAGCAGAGCAAAAAGAGAAATTGACTGCATTTGTGGACTGGTAAGGAGGAGGGAAGCACTTCAGCTGTGGTGGTGACGGTTCTAGGAGAGCCAGTTGTGAAAGTATTGCTGCAGCAGTGGAGTAGTTGAGACAATAGTAAAAGGTGCTCCTACAGGAGCAGAGTGAAAGCATGAGCCTTCGTTTAATTTATGGCCTTATGAGATATTCATGGACTCAATGTCTCTCTCTCTTTTGTCCCTCTAGGTGTTTATCAGTTGTTCAGTGATCCTATGTGAGGCAAACAATCCCAAAACCCGCTGTTCACAGGGCTGCATTAACAGCACAGTAGCTCCACCATCACACCACCATCGCAAAAGAGAAGCTCCCATCCAGACCTCCAGTCACTTCGTCTCCCAGGGACCCCTGCGACTGAAGAGGAGTGTTGAGCGTGAAGGTATGTTACTTTATGTATTAATTTACTTGTTTATCCTATGTTAATTTGTTAATTTATTCCAATACCAACTCAGCACATGTTATTCTCTATGAAAATTGGCCTACTGTTTTTTTAACTGACACTTTTAATTATTTTCTTCAGCATCCTCCACGGCTTTGAACCTAAATCTAGTTTTCATAGCTGGATGTCTCCTCGCAGTTGTTGGTATGGTGTGTGCTGTTCTGATCTACCGAACCAGGAAACCAGAGGTCAAATATCAACCACTAAAAACAGCTGAAATTTAATGGATTGTCTCGCTGTTTCAGGGCTTTGAAAGATTTGTTTCAGTTTGATCTAATGTATTTGTTCCTGTTAATTCATGTATTAATATACACAATTGGTTGTTAGGGCTATTTTCATAACTTAGGTCAGCTTTGATTGGCTGCACATGTAGTGCATATCTTTACATGGAACTTTTTTGTTTGCTGCTGACAAAGTTTAAATAAAAATGAAAAAAAAAAAAACAAAGAGCATCTGTTCAATTGAAAGAAAAGTTCAAACAATATATATCCACAAAGAGAAATAAACAAGCATACAAGTTGGTTTTCCCCTGATTGTTTCCCCAGGTTTTCCTCATTCCCTTGTTTTCCCTTGTGTATTTAAGCCCTTGTTTTCCCCTGGTTTCTTTGTCAGTCTTCATCTGTATTATATGTGCTTTGTTCCCTGTGTTTTGTTTCATTATGTTCTGAGTTATCTGGTTTACCTTTATTTTATTAAAAAGGCTGCATTTAGATCCTCATTCCTCTCCTGTCTTGTCACACAAGTATTGTTGTTGTGGTCTGTCTTCACATTCTCTTGCTAACTCTGGCTGAATCACAGCTGTGCTGGCATTGAGTGCAAAAGCATTCTATTCTATCCAGTTTTCCTGACCAGCCACTGGGAGGTGCCATGATGATGCTAATTGCTGCTGGATTGTTTTCTGATTCCGTCTCCACAAGATGTGATGTTTGAACTACCAAAACAAGCGATCCAGATGGAGAACAACAACCATTTTAAAGGAATATTCTGGGGTCAAGTTTGTCTCAATCAACAGCCTTTATGGCATATTGTTGATTGCCACAAAAATAATTCGGACTCATCTTTTCTTCAGGGTGACAGTGAGGCACTTACAATGAAAGTGAATGAGGCCAATTTTTGGAGGTTCAATTTTATAAAAGCACTTACATTACATTCTTCTGTTAAAACTTGTGTGTTATTTGAGCAGTAAAGTTGGTTAAATCGATGTTTTTATGGTTGTTTTGGGGTTTTAGGGTTTATAATGTTACATAAATGTCATGGCAACAAAGTTGTACAATTTTATATATCTTGACACAGAAAAGGTTAGTAAGGGATTTTACCACACGAATATCACCTTAACATGCATGTTGTTTAAGTCTTGTGGCTATACTTTTGAGTGAGTAACAGTGAGTTTTTCAGCGTTTGCGGATTGGCACCATTCACTTCCATTGTAAGTGCCTCACTACAACCTCAATTTTTACGTTTTTTAAAGAAGGGACAAGTCAAACTTTTGTGGGAATCAATATTATGCCATAAATGCTGTCGATTGAGCTTAACTTTTATTCAACCCGGAACATTCCTTTAAGTGTTGGTTGGAGTAAAAATGAGTTCAGGCTCAACTTGTGCAGTTGTAGGCTTTCATAACAACTTGAAGTAGTTAATGATATCAATGTAACTAACATCGGGCATTAGCTTCACGTCATCTACCCGCTCCTTAAATTTTGACGGGTAAGTCATTGCGACTTTGCAAAGTATCAGCACTATGGGGAAACATGCTTTTTGGTATAATTTTTACTAAATTATTCAGCTAAACATCACATTGCCTGCAAAGAACAAACGCCGATGCGAATGAAATGGAAACTGGAAAACTTAAGGAAAAATATGGACTCTCATGAAAAGGCTTGGCAAATCTGCCGAAACAGACTTCATTAGATATGTTGGTTAATATACACTGAAAAGAACTGTCATTTACCTGATGATATTTGCTTGTTAGGTCATAGCAGAATCCAGCTTTTGACATAAACTCCATCTCACTTACACTGAGCCCAAATGTAAATGTAAAGTTCTCATTATGTAAAGCGGTTCTTAGAAGAAGGAAGTAATTTTATCCAGAGACTATTTTGCCTGAGACGGAGCACTTGTATTAAAATGAATGGGAGAAATTGGAACACCCAGTATGGCGGGTGTAGAGAAAAGTTCCGCCTTAAAAGGAAAACTATCAATCACCTCTTAGATACAGACAGTTAACTCGAGAACAAGCATGCGCATTTCTGGACCAGCCAGAAAAATAGTTTTTTAGCATGATCTGAGCTGAAGAAACACAATTTATGATACCATTGTTGTCAGAGTTTGCTGCTGATTCAAAATGTTATTTGATCATAATCTTGAGCAATCATTTTGGAGACTTTGGTCATTCCCAAGATGGCCACCGAGTGGAATGACTTGCTCTGAAAAGGGACTTTCTTTTATCTTTGAAATCTAACAGATATCTCAATTTACAATGTAAACAAACAATGTAAATATCACTGTAAAATAATGATCTTTACGGAATTACAGGTGAAGAAAGCTTATTCATGTCCTAATTTATATATGTGACTATTTAATTTCATGTAACTAATTTAGTTAATTTAAATGGCTGCCTTGCTGCCAGATCAGTTGATGGCTAAAGCGACAGTGTTTTTGAGTGAATTGAACTCTTAGGAAACTGGTCTCAGTCAGGACAGTTTTAAAGGCAGCTTTTTTCATCCTACCTCTGTATACAGCCTCCGTAAGCAGCATTTTCCAGCTTTCGAACGCAGCCATCTCATTCTTAGTATGCTTGCTTTTACCTGATTTGATATTTTTATTTGACTCTCATAAGCTTTTATCATGCTATTTAATCACTGTCACATTATCTCCTTAATGCAATGCTAAAAGGCAAAAGTTTATTTTCATTTAGTATCTCTTTTATATAATAAGATTAGTTTAATGCACATCTGTCTTTCCAACTATTATAGCTCAACATGTAGAGCATTGTGCCAGCAATGCCAAGGTCATGGGTTTGATCCCCAGGGAACACATAAACTGATAAAATGTGAACCTTGAATGCACTGTAAGTCACTTTGGATAAAAGTGTCTGCCAAATGAATAAATCTACACTATTAGCATGCACCTTTCAAAGTCTGATTTCATGAGATTTGCTGTTTCAGGAAATTGTTGGTAATAAGCAGGTATCCAAGAATGCAAACAGGTATTGTGAAATTGTGGCTAAGAAAACAGAAAACTACAAGCAGGAATTGATAGAAGATCTAATGGCAGAAGCGGTTATAGTAACAGCTGGTGCCAGATGGTATCTGTGATCACAAGGAACATCCATGGAAACATACAGTTTGACATGCAGTAAGTATAACTGAAGTTCTTTTTTAATAACTTAACAATAGATGTCTTTTCAATCATTCAATATTATCTTAATGATGACTGTTGTCTTGTATTACAGGGAATATTCTTGCTGCTGGATCCCCACAGATAACTATGTTAGCTCTTGGTACCAAGCGACCCAATCGATCCACGGTCACCACTATAAAATATCTTTCTCAGTATAGGAACACAAATAATTTTCAAATATTGTTTGACAGACAGACAGACAGACATACAGATGCCCTCTGGGTGGAATAAGTTCATTATACTTGACAACACACCCGACCACGACTGCTCAACCTTCAACTGCACCATCGTGGTGGTATAACCAACAAACGACCACTGCTCAACTCTCAACTACCCCATGATGGTTGTGTCTCCAGACCTCTAACACACCGACCAAAACACACCCTCATCAGCACCTTTACCACAACTACCAAACCTCCACTTCAACATTCTTATGATCCACTGAGCAAGATCCCACTGCAGTTTAGTCTTCTTGGTGAGGATTTTGTAATCAAGACCTTTAGATCTTCTTAAGCATTAGCAGTGTGCATAGTCTCGACACCATTCTTGTTTTGAAATCATTTTAGTCAACTTGCCTGCCCCGTCATGCACATTCCTCACTTTGTGACACCAACTCCCCGCAACGGAGATCAAATTCATGCTACACCACTCCGTGAGCTTGAAATCTGTGTTACGACCACAGCAGCTTATTCAAGGTAAAACAGGGAAACATGAGTGAATATAATCTGTATTTACAAGTGCCGATGTGTGTTTGAGATGTGCTTGATTTTATTGTTCATTTCCAGGGTTTCTGATGTCATCATTAGTGGACCTCTGAACATAACTAAGCACCCTTCGAGCACTGGAGAGTACACCATCAGATGGACGCCAATGATGGAGGATCTTGGAGATCATTTTCCTGGCTGTTTCATTGCGGAGAGCTCAACTGGGTCTGTATTGTATTCATTCTCAATTTGTTAGAGTGCTACTAGCAACCTACTAAATGAACTGTATTTCATAGATCTTCTTATGTATTTCCAGAAATAGCATTTATCAGTCTGAAATGAGATGTGTCATTGTCACCGTTGGACGACAGACTGGTTAGTAATTCACATTTGTATGTACACTACCAGTCAAAGTTTGGACACACCTACTATTTCTTCATTATTAATATTTTCCACATCTTAGAATTAGAGTAAACCAGTTGGAACACAAATTATAGAAAACAATCTCCAGATCCAGTATTTATCAGTCTAAAATGAGATGTGTCATTGTCACCGTCGGACGACAGACTGGTTAGTAAATACATTTTTTAAGCCCAGTCTGATGAAATTTATGTGAGCATTGCAACATTTTTGCAAAACTGAAATTACGTGCTTCATTACATGTTTGGCTGCAGTTTTCAAGTGAAATGTCCAGCGGGGGGCACCAAAACCGAGTGAAATTAGGTTGTTCTCAGACGAGGTTTTGAGGGTGAATTTTAGATGGAGGTTTTAATAATTTAAACATACTTCCCTAACCTAAAACTTTACCCTAAACCTAACCAATAGTGTCTAAAAAAGATAAATGAGAGTTTACCAAAACAGACATCCTTACCATTAAACAACACCTAACCCTAACCGATAGTGTTTTAAAATGGAAATTCAAAATAATAAAAAAAAAGGAAACACATTAATTGAAGCAACCATGTCATTTTGTGTCACTTCTATGCCACTTTCATTCATCTTTGGTTGGACTTGATCCATGGCAGTCAAGCCCAGAGTCCAATGCTCTATCAGGTGAGCTACCAATCAAGCTAATAACATAGGAGTAAGTGTGCAAATGTACAGTAGGTGTCTATAATACAAGTATTAAAATGTATCGTTTTTCAAACCATGAGTTTTGAAAGTGTTTTTATATCATAACATAGCGAGGGGTAAGTAATAGAGTGAAAATATGTTTTATAAAATCAAAATCAGCAACTGTACTTATGATTTGTGCGAAAATGATTAAATCACACAGTTGTTGTACCGCCTCTAGTGTTCATTTCACCAGGAAACTGCAGCAAAATGTAGAAAGCGGCACGTAAAGTTAGTTTGCAAAAATATACATAGAGTAACATTCATTCTATGAGACCAGGTTGCAGCATTTTTTTCACTAAAAGATATGTGCATTCTTTATCAGTATCAGGCAGTACTGTAAAAATGTTGAGGGTATCAACCTCGAAATGCTCCTAATAATCAATGATGGCTTATATTTACAATTGATGCAAATGTGATTTGCACTGGAACCAACATGGTCATTGAGATTGAGCAGGTGAACTCTGTCGGGCTGCACAAGGACTATCTGCAACTCAATGATTCCACCTGCACTTTAGACTCAAACAGCACTCATGTGTTAGCAAACTTTTCCCTCAATGCCTGTGGAACTATGATTGAGGTGATTGATCTTTTCTCCTGGGCTCATTTATTTTAACAGCAGAAGTGTATCAGTTTAAGTAACAAGCCATGAAAGGTTGTGAATAACAAATAGAGAGTGATTCTAACTGCTAAAATCATTGCACAGCGCACACTGCTTCAAATGGCTTATTGCTTTTATAAAAATGGCTGCAACAGCAATGTGAGCAATAAAAGACACCAATGTTCAATTTCTTAATCACATAATACAGCAGAAAAAACAAGACTTCTGCCAAGTAATATAGTTCATTAGCCTAATTGTAAGCTGTTTACGGATTCCAAGAAACATCGAAAACTGCAATGATATAGAATGTGTGGTCACAAATGTGTGTTTATCGACATACTTCAAATGTGGCATATTCAATCAGATTTTAGAGCTGGAACTATTCATTTTATAAATATACTTGTACTTGTATAAACAACACTAATATTTATCTTGATTTACATTGTGATTTTGCTTACAGGAGGATGACCAATACATCATTTTCAAAAATGCAATTATCTCGACGGATGACCCAAACAGCATCATTACCAGAAAACACGAGGTGGAGATTGAGTTCTTCTGCAGTTATGAGAAGTGCAACAACATTTCACTGCAGTTCATGGCACTAGGACACACGACCACCATCACGGAGAAAGGCTTCAGTACCCTCATATATCGCTTCAGACTCTTCGAAACAGCAGACTATACCTTAAAGATGGACCCAAACACATATCCTGTGGAGTATGAGCTCGGTCAAATGATATACATGGAGATCGAATCCCAGTCTTCAATCAACAACACTGATCTCTTCGTCGACTCATGCATTGCAACACCTTTCAATGATCCCAACTACCAAATGCCTTATTCAGTCATCCAAAATGGGTAAGAACAACCGACCATGAACAATGGACACAATGTAAATCAGTCAAATGAATTCACAATGGATCTGTTAAATGATTTAATTTGTTTCAGGTGCATCTTGGATGAAACCGTACAGTTCTACACAAACCAGCACCAGTGGTCCACTTTGCAATGCAAAACTTCAGATTTATTGGACTTCATGATCAGGTGGAAAAGGACACAATCCATCAAAGTTTTATGGTTGCATGCATATTCTCTCTTGGAATATGTAACCTAATCTGAAAAGGATGTGCATCTCTCTTTTGTCCCTCTAGGTGTTTATCAGTTGTTCAGTGATCCTATGTGAGGCAAACAATCCCAACACCTGCTGTTCTCAGGGCTGCATTAACTCCACCATCACACCACCATCGCACAGGAGAAGCTCCCATCCAGACCTCCAGTCACTTCGTCTCCCAGGGACCCCTGCGACTGAAGAGGAGTGTTGAGCGTGAAGGTAAACCTCAGTCAAAGACATCAATGTTACAAGACAACAGTAAGATATGCTGTTTTAACTTAGTCCAGTTGTTTCAATACGAACTCAAGAAACCACCTGCCTATTCTTTTCACAGTGCCGTTCACAACTTTGAACCTGAATCAAGTTTTCATAGCTGGATGTCTGCTCGCAGCTGTTGGTATGGTGTGTGCTGTTCTGATCTACCGAACCAGGAGACCAGAGGTCAAATATCAACCTCTACAGTCAATTGAAAATGAATGGATCATTTCACAGTCAAATAATTGTTTTGTCTTTGCTGCCTCAGGGCTGATTCTGGCTTTGAAATTGTATTGAATTATATTGTATTTTGGTACATAAATGGTTGGTAGGACAATATTTGATATCCTATGTCTTATAAATACAGTGCATATTTTTGCGTTACTGAAGACAACATTTAAATAAAAATGAAAGAGAAATTTAAATAAATTTCTGATTGATTTAAAAAAAAAAAAAAATAAAATAAAAAAAAAATCAGGCAAATTCTACTTCGTCAATAGTGATTCACATCTGCACATTAAGCCGGATTGCTCTTAGCCCAATTGTGAACCATACTGGACTCCACATGATATTAATCCCAGAACCCCTTTTTCTCCCACCTGTCATTTCCCTGATATTTTAGTTTTATTTGTTTTGAGTTTCCTCTTTCAGGAAGCTGAAAGTTGGTAATAAGCAGGTATTTGAGAAGGTAAATGGACTTACATCTCACGTAAGGTCATTGATATGGAGGGGTGCTGGCATCCAGGGAAACAAAAACAAAAACAATATAGATCAAAGAAAACAGGTAAACATTCTCATGTTCAAATAACCTATAATTCACATGCAGAGAGAATCGTTATTTTCACAAGCTATTTAAGACCACGGTCAAAATTGCTGTTAGACACACGTGATACTTGACACTGAAAGATAGCAACCAGATTCTACTGTAATTCTTTTTATATTTTAGTCTTTAGCTGACAATCTTGACTCTGGAATACTTTGCATGTGTGTGAACTAAAGAGATATTTATTTACAGCAAGGGTTTTTGACCTGTGGGGCAAGGCAGTGCGAGACAATGGGGATTCGATTCTTGCCAGAAACTCGAGTCTGATGAATTGGTTCATCAAAGAGACGAACACAAGAATGATTTGTCAAAAAATACACTCAGAAACACAGATTTGTTAACAAACTAAACACAACTTGTGGTTTTAGGTGCACTTGACTTTGTTTGTGTCATCATTTATGACAGATGGACCAGTTGTGTCATGAGTGAGTGAACATTCTGCTCCATACCGTATATGAAAAAAGTTGGGGTTTTAGTTAAAAAATCTGAATTTAAAGGTGCACTCTGTAATTTTTTCCTCATTAAAAAGTTTTACTCCTAAAGAAATAAGTTGCAATTTTGACACACGTATAAAATCATGACCATTAACATGAGATGAAGACTCCAGTCGTATCAGTAACCTTAAAAAAGCGGTTAAAATCTACATGCAGAGGGTCCCCTCATGGGGGCTGCCATGTTAGAATTGCATGACCAGCAGAAACTACTGGATGAATCTCAGACACAGCCTGTTATTAGACACTTTCACTCGTGAATGAATTTAATCATGGCTGACTCTGTGAATAGTGATTGTTTTCAATGGCATCAGTTACTGAAAACAATTGCGTTTAAATAGTGCTGCATCCACGCCCCTAGGTGTCAGTGTAAGTCCAAGGCGACAAATTAAAAAAAAATTACTGAGTGCACCTTTACAACATTAAAACATTTTTACCAAAAATAATGTGACCAAAGGCACACAATTTGCATATTTGTAGCTTCATCATATAAATGTCATAAATCTGTAGTCAATAAATTGGTATGAGGGACACATGAGCAGTATGTAGATGTTTATTGTATAACCAGTATTGAGTAGAATAATTTTCAAACCACTTCAATTATGTCCGTGATGGGATTGAGAAAACAAATGAGTCCAAATTAGAAAAAATTTAAAATAATAAAAGGGCTTTGATACCTGAGTTGGGAAATTTTATTTGCTGGAGGTTTATTGTGTGCCTAATGTTGTGGAATATTCAGACAATGAATCAAATGTATTAAAAAAATAATAATAATCCCAAATTGGAATATTACAGAATCCCAGGAATACTCTTATATTATATTTCTACTGTATTATATTAAATATATTTATATTTCAAAATATTTTAGATGTTTTATTTTTAAACTTTTAAAATATATTATAATGTATTATAAAAATATATATATATATTTTAATTTAAAAAAATTATAATATAATTAATTATACTGTGTATTATATATAGCCTGTACTTTTATATAGTGGTTTCTCAGCAAATATTGATAGATATGAATAATTGTGATTTATTTGATTAATTAGTCAGTACATCATGTAATTAACTCGATCGACAGCTCTTGTAAAAACAGAAATCGCTGATGTGCAACAATTAGGTGGTTGGCATTATACTTCAGATCTTATAACACCAGGGCCCACCCTGCATCCCACACACCACCGGGACACCCTGTTTCAAACTCCAAATGATTCTCTGGGGTGAACTAGCAGCTCCGCCCCAGCTGCATCCCACCCCACCCGCATCCCACCCCACCCCACCACTAAATCTAAGAGATTCCCCTATATAGGGGACTGAATGCCCTAAACTGGGGCCAGATACCTGGTAGTCTAGTCCCGCCCAGAATGCTGCACCCAGTGCTAGGAGCTAAACCTAATCAAATGGCAAGCACCTCAGAGCGACGGCCGGTATTCGTTTAAAAAATAATTTTCAGCTTTCACTTTACTTTATATTACATGATGCAGAAAATCTCTAATCTGAATAAAATGCCAATTAACCTCGCAGAACTTTCTCTCTAGAGTGGTCTCGAGCGAGTCCGAACACAAGCAAACCTGGAGATACACGGCCTTTATATAGCCGACAGACGTTCCATCTCGAATAACATTCCAACTCTAAGCTTTACGATGTCACAAGGGTCAGCTCCAAATTCCATGACAACCATGTCCCTATAACAGGCTAGTGGATCATGCCTCAGATTAGTTTAAACAAAGTTCAAACCATGCCAATCCACAAAGAGAAATTAATGAACAAACTAACTGTATTGTTCTCAGGAGATGGAACAAATTATTTCCTTTCAATTTAGATCACTATGAAATCCCAAACTAATCACTTTTAGATCAGATGTGGAAAAATCCCTATCAAATAAAACATTTATGTATTTCCCACACACACTGATGTTCAGTCCACAACTGACAGTCCCTGTAAAGAAGAAGAGTAAAAAAAGAAAAATAAAAAGAAGAAGAGCTCATTTATCCAATAGGAACATGCTGCTCTATTTATTGTCATTTTCCACCAGGTGGCAGGGCAGCATAGTAATATTTTTGAATGCACATTTCAAAAGAGATTCAGAGAGTACACAGAGAGAGAGAAACTTGGCCTTTAAATGGCATCGATTTTCTTACCTGACGCTCCATTCTAGGGCGCCACTTAACAAGCAGTTGTTCCAATCATTAAATGCCCCTGAGTCACCGAGCACAGCAGGGAGACTAATTAATTGATCAAACTTGGGTAAAAGCTGGCCATACAGTACAGACATGATGATGAAATTAGTGACCTAGTCTGTGTACAGAGTTTTATCATGAATTTTGATCCTGTAAAACCTGCAATTTTCCCTTAAGGATCCATTTCTACGTGACCTAACTCTTAAAAGTTGTTTTGTTGGTGCAATCTAATGTATTTATGTTGATTCAGTGATGTTAAGTAGTATTGTTGGCTTGAATCAAACCGGTTAATTTAGATGTAATACCACATAAAGCAACTTTTTTGGGGGGTAGCCTTGTTTTCATCCTTAATGCTTTTCATGCAGAAAATGTATATAAGGAATACTATTAATCGTTTTATGAACGTACATATCTTCATACCCTTTCAGACACAATGGAAGTATTTTGTACAACTCAGTACAAATCCTCCTTTAGTAAAGAGGACTAACAGCTAATCACATTAAAAGTCAAAAAAGACTACCTGATCTGTGGTAGAGCTACGGTGAAGGACTAGGCAGGCAAATGGGATTCTGAATTCTTCTAAAAATACCCATTTAATTAGTTGAGCGAGAAGCGTCTGCCAACAATAATTGATCTCAAACTAAATCCTGAAGTCTGAAAATAAAGTCTAAGGGGATCAGAGTTTAAAAATAACAATTACAAACTTCAAGCAAGAATTAGATTGCATAAAACACGCTCAATCAGCATTCATTAGATAATATTTCTAAAGTGCCATGAGAGATGGCTACATTTCTGTGAATATGCCAGCTATGCAATAGCACCTCTTTAATAAAGTTGTAAAGATTTCAATATATTCTAAATATAAACCGACTTAAGTGTGATTGCTATATGACATTACAGCTTTACCCATAATATGCAGAGTATTTCACATCAACAATGGGCTTGATCCACAGCCTAAAAATCCAAATAAAACACAAGCATTGTTTACTTAATTTATTATAATAAATATATTGTATGTACACTAATTTGACATGAGTACAGTTCCTATGTACAAATCAACCACTAAAATGTTGAAACTGTTGCAAAGTATGCAGCAACACACCTACTGTAGGGCCCATTTTGCCAGTGTACAGTCAATGAAGGGCCATCTGCAGAACAGAGTGACATACACCAATAGCTTGCTAGAATGGTGTGAATCACGATGAGCAACCTCAAATATGTCACCTATCAATATAAACTGAGAAACAAACATCGGTTTAATATGCAGAACCTTTTGTTGATGTCCAAGTGTCACAAGTTGTAAACTTCATGTCGTGGGTCTTCATCCAGTGACCAAATGTCCACTTTCTGTAATGCCTACTACTCTGTATATGACAAATATAGAATGTATATGCTACAACTAAGTCCTCTTTAAGTTTCAAGTGATGCAGTGCATTTCTTTTTGATTATGATCTGTTGCCTTCAATTTAGGGGTAGTAGATTAATCAGAATGATGGGCCATTAGCTGCTAACACTTGCCATCTAAACGTTGGCAAGGTGATCTCCAGCATCATGACATCATGCCATCATGCCTCCACAAATTCACAGACCTACTGAAGCAACATGTTGCTGCCTCCATCTACATTCCGACCGAACATCTAAACCCTGAGTCAGTGCCATCCTGATAAACAGGCCAAACTATGTATCTGCACCCAGACCCGTTACTCAAAGATTAATCACCAGGTAGCCTAGAATTCCAGCAATTAATAAAACCGCAGTGAATATAATGCCTGCGAATACTTTCATCATGTCAGTTTCTGTTTCCACCGTTTCTTTGGGTTCCTCCTCGCAAATCGAGATGACACCGACAGACGAATTTCCGACACTGACTGTGGATTTTAACTCGGCGCCCGCTTCCTGTTTCGCCTCGACAGCCCACGGCGCCACCTGCACTTTCATCTCCATCTCCTCCATCATCTGGTCCACCTGAGCGATCTCGGTCTCCAGCTCTTTGAGATCCGCCGTGTCGATGTTCGCGTCCGCTTCGTATTTCATGTTTTGGACGCTCATGGCTCGGGCCGCCACGGTCGTGGTACTGCCGGTCATGCCAGTTTGGATGAGATGTCTCGTTGGCACTTTGAGAGGGAAATCCTGCCCGATCTCCAGGGATCGCTTCATGTCCACCTCCAGGAGCTCCATGCTGCTGGTGAAGAGCACCCAGAGGCGCTCGTATTCGACGCGGTCGTCTTTGCTGATGCTCTTGTCTTTCAAAAGAGTCGTCAGTTTAGTCCTGTTGGCCACGGCCAACTCCTGGGCTTTTTTGCGGGTCTTTTTAAGTTCCTCTCTTAGGTTTTGAGAATCCGACGTGCTCCCCAAAGCGATCACCAGATGCCTGTAGCAAGCCGTCACTTTGTTCAGGGCGTCCAACATGGTTTTGCATTCGTCTTTGCCCATGTTTGCGTAACTATGGAGACGTGAATTCTAAAAAAGCCGGAGACTCGTGAATATCAGCGGTTGGCAAGGCGGAATCGCCTGGTTTATTATTAATAACGCGCGCGATGTTGGTCTCTTCTAGTTTCCACGGGAGCAGAGCAGCCATCCAGATCCAGTCAGCATCGCTCTCGTCACTGCAAATTCCTCACCATCCATGTTCGCCGTCGGGCTTATCACTAAATGGATCCCTAAACGGCTTTAGTTTTGCTGCCGGAGATTAGACGGCTTCAGAATGTCCGCGCACAGTGGGCGTGCGTGTGGTGTCGCGTGAATTTAAAAACGTTCGCCCCTCGTCTTTTCGCGAAATATTCACACGCGCCAGACGCCCATTTGAAAGATAACAGGAGTTCATTTCAAAACTCCAGATCGAACGTTTGGCTCCTGTGACATCACGAAGGCATTCCGAGAGAGGAATGTAAACAAACGTCCGAACGTTCTAAATGCGCCTTTTCTCGCGAGGATATTCTCGTCTGCGACGATGACGATGTTGACGCTGAGATTTTCTTAAGGGAATCCACTACACGGTCGTCTTCGGTGATGTTTAAATACCTATAAAATCTTGCGAGACCAGTCATGGCCGAATGTTCTCTATCTCTAGGAAGATCAGCCAAACCTGTCGCGATAGGTTGACCAATACCATTTTAGACTATCTATCTATCTATCTATCTATCTATCTATCTATTATAGGCTTTAAAAAGTATTTATAACAGCTGCCTGAAATATCTTTAAAATACTGACAGCATTGCAATAAAACATTAGATTATATTATTGTGTTATAATATATTATAGGCCTTTTATTAATAATTCCTTAAATTATAGACACACACACACACACACACACACACACACACACACACACACACACACTGGCGGCCAAAAGTTTGGAATAATGTACAGATTTTGCTGTTTTGGAGGGACATTGGGACTTTAATTCACTAAAGTGGCATTTAACTGGTCACAAAGTATAGTCAGGACATTACTGATGTAAAAAACAGCACCATCACTATTTGAAAAAAGTCATTTTTGATCAAATCTAGACAGCAGTCATCACTCCAACACCTTATCCTTGAGTAATCATGATAAATTGATCATTTGGTACTAGAAAATCACTTTCCATTATATCAAACACAGTTGAAAGCTATTTGGTTCGTTAAATGAAGCTTAACATTGTGTTTGTGCTTGTTTTTGAGATGCCACAGTATGCAATAGACTGGCAAAAAAGAAACAGCTTTCTCTAGAAACTCATCAGTCAATCATTGTTTTGAGGAATGAAGACTATACAATGCTAGAAATTGCCAAAAAAAAAAAAAAAAATGAAGATTTCATACAAAGGTGCACACTACAGTCTTCAAAGCAAAGGACAACTGGCTCTAACAAGGACAGAAAGAGATGTGGAAGACCAGATGTACAACTAAACAAGAGGATAAGTACATCAGAGTCTCTAGTTTGAGAAATAGACGCCTCACATGTCCTCAGCTGACAGCTTCATTGAATTCTACCCGCTCAACACCAGTTTCATGTACAACAGTAAAGAGAAGACTCAGGGGTGCAGGCCTTATGGGAAGAATTGCAAAGAAAAAGACACTTTTGAAAAACAAAAAGAAAAGGTCAGAGTGGGCAAAGAAACACAGACATTGGACAACAGATAATTGGAAAAGAGTGTTATGGATCTTAACCCCATTGAGCTTTTGTGGGATCAGCTAGACTGTAAGGTGTGTGAGAAGTGCCCGACAAGACAGTCACATCTATGACAAGTGCTACAGGAAGTGTGGGGTGAAATGTCACCTGAGTATCTGGACAAACTGACAGCTAGAATAACAAGGATCTGCAAAGCTGTCATTGCTGCACGTGGAGGATTTTTTGATAAGAACTTTTTGAAGTAGTTTAAGAAGTTCTGACATTTTTTTTCAAATTGTATATATATAATTGTATTATGTAATTTTTCACGTTATTAATGTCCTGACTATACATTGTGATCAGTTCAATGCTACTTGCATGCCGGTGAATAAAAGTACCAATTTTGTTCCATAAGAACAAAATCTGTACATTATTCCAATCCTTTGGCTGCCAGTGCATATATATACAGTATATATATATATATATATATATATATATATATATATATATATATATATATATATATATATATATATATATATATATATAATAGTTTGCAACAGACTTACATGCATTTGTACTTTGTCCCTGAAATATACTGCCATTGCTGTATTAAAGCATTATTATATTATATTATATTATGGTGAGCAGTGCGGGGCCGAGCGGCATCTGGGCAGGGCGAGGGCGGGAAGATAAGTGGTGAACGAGTCCCCAAACACGCTGTCAACTGGTCCTCAGCTGCACTGCTTCCTGGCGGATGGAAGCGGGCTCCTCCGTCTCCTGGCAAATGGCAGCGGCTCCTCCGCCTCCTGGCAGACGGCAGCGTTGAGGACTCCACAACAGTGCATCCTTCCTCCTTCCCAGGTTTCGGCACCAATGTAATGGGTTCACAAGATGGACAAAGAGCAGGCTGGAACCGGTTGAGCAGTCAGCGTAAACTTTTAATTACACAAATGAACTTAAACAAAACATAAAGAGTGTTTTGCAGCAAAACCCACAGACACACACAGCTCGTGCATCTCTCTCTCTCTCTCTCTCTCCGTCTGCCACTGTCTCCTCTACTTAAATACTCCCACCGCCCCTCACTAGAACGCGATACCGGTGTGGCGCACAGGTGGAACTCATTCACCACTTATCTTCCTGGCCTCGCTCTGCCCAGACGCTGCTCGGCACCGCCCTGCTCGCCACAATTATATTATATTATATTATATTATTAATCATTTCTTATGTAAAGGCACATGTGTGCACATGTATATATATATATATATATATATATATATATATATATATATATATATATATATATATATATATATACATATATTAATTTACTCACCCTCATGCTGTCCCAGATGTGTGACTTTCTATCTTCAGCAGAACACAAAAGAGGATTTTTAGAAGAATATCTCAGCTCTGTAGGTCCATACAATGCAAGTGAATGGTGACCAAAACTTAGAGTCTCCAAAAAGCACATAAAGTCGGCAGAAAAGTAATCCATGAGACTAAAGTGGTTAAATGCATGTCTTCTGAAGCGATATGATAGGTGTGGGTGAGAAACAGATCAATATTTCTATCCTTTTTTACTATAAATTTCCACATTTGACCAGCCCTGACCAGTTGGTTGCGACATGCACAAAGAATTTGAATCACCAAAAAACAAAAGAAGAAGAATGTGGAAGTAAAAGTGAAGATTTATAGAAAAAAGGACTTAAAAATTGATTATCAAATATTGTTTCTCACCCATACTGATCATATTTTTTCAGAAGTCATGGATTAAACCACTGGAGTCATATGGATTACTTTTATGCTGCCTGTATGTGCTTTTTTTAGACCTTCAAAATTTTGGTCACCATCCACGTGCATTGTATGGCCCTACAGAGCTGAGATATTCTTCTAAAAATCTTTGTTTGTGTTCAGCAGAAGATAGAAAGTCATACACATCTGGGATCTATCTATCTATCTATCCGTCTGTCTGTCATCTATTATTTATAATTTTAGCACACATTTTTTGTCAGCTTCCTTTTTGTCAGTTTATTGGATTACAAAAATAGATTTTGTGATGAATTCCTCTGCAGTTATTGCCATGGTCAATGTCATAAGGTGTATTTTGCTAGAGAGAAATAGGTAATTAAGGTGAGCTGCTCTGGAATATTTGCTCTAGATAGGATGAGAGACCATGCAGAGTTTCGAATGCCAAATATATTTGAATAAAGGATTAGTCGTGCATTAATAAGGAGGAAATATTGATTTTTGTTTTCATTTTACCTTTTTCTCAGTACACAAACCTACATTGGGATAGAGTTCCGTTCTAAATGAGGCTGATGTTGAATAGTGATTTACTAAATAAGTGTTATGTCCAAATCTGCATGCAAAATAGAATAATATTGCTGACCCACTGGGTGAAATACAGCATGTCCTTTCAGGCCACTGTCTGAGCCTGCCTCCCCAACCATGTGCCAGCTGTGGTGCCCCACCGGTGTGCCCACTACAAAGGACTAATTTGGGTGAGGAGAGTACGGTATACATTTAATCAATTATCAATGTTTTTCAGAAGTAGGTACAACAAATTCTGAACAAATGTTGAGGAACATAACTTCATCAGTGTTTCACAATGTTCTGAATGTGTAAGCCGAAAAATGAATCAAATGAATTTATAGCTAAAAACAGAGCTTAAAAGTTACATGAACAGTCTCTTCTCTTTACATTGCCAAGTGGAGACACAACATGATTTTGATTCAGATACTAGAATCGATTCGCAAAATGAATCATTATGAACATTTTTCGAATCGTTTTTACAGATTCAAAAGGATCAGATTGTTTAAAAAAATTCACATTGAACATTTTGTTTACGAATTGAATCATTTTTTTCTTAAAAACATAAACTGGGTTATAGTAAGGCACTTATAATGGAAGTGAATTGGGCCATTATATTTCAAAAGCATATCCACTAGACGTAAACAAAATGTGTGCTGATGTGATTTTAGTGTGATTAAAATGCTTACTAACCATTTCTGTGTAAAGTTCTATCCAATTTTACAAGTTCCTTACCATTATGTAATGCTGTATATTCTAAAACCCTAAAACGACTGTAAAGACAAAGATTTAAACAACTTTACAGCTCATAATAATACATGCATTTTAACAAAATAATTCATGTAAGTGCTATAAGCTTTGCATTTCTGCTTTGAAACTCTCCATTGCATCACTTCCATTGTAAATGCCTCACTGTAACCTCAATTTTTGATTATTTATTTATTTATTTATTTATTTAATTTGCCTAAAATGCATTTGATTGAGCTTAACTAGTTTTGAATCCGGAATATTCCTTGAAAGTCTTCATAAATGCCTTCATAAATTCCATATTAATTTCTGCTATGACCAGATTTTGAACAGAGCTGTCGAAGAAACCTTGCAAAAAACTGATACACACCAACCATTCATTTTAAATAAATTATTTTTTCTTTCTTTCTTTTGTTACTAAGAGAAAGTGTTGGTTGAAGCTTAATGGCTCTTTTTTTTTTTCCAGTGGATGGAGTGGTAACCCAAAACAAACCCTGCAGGGCGGGGAAGCTCTTAGCTGTAGAAAGGGCAAACAAATCCACAAGCTTCCAGCCACTTTCCAGTTATAAACTATGTTCTTTCCATTTCCTAGATGTATTGTATTTAAAATGTGCTCTTGAATATGAATATGCATAAAATAAACATTTTGAGCTGATCAGCAACGTTTTGCAGAGCTTTCAGTAAATTAACTATGTTAAGGATATCACATTTACCCATGCGGAGCCAAGGAAGCAAGAAGAGTGCCCTTGGGGCACTTAAACACTTGCAAATTTTTACATATTAATGAGAAAGACAGTGCAGGGGAAAACATACAGTTGTGTGTGTTTGCTCTAGCAGCTGTACGGTAGACTAGGAAAACTAGGGATGGGTTGACTGTGGGGGCACTAATGCAGTGCAAGACTTCTCTTTTAGTGAAGGGTCAGCAGCCCAAACCACAGGATGATCTGCACGCCCTGTAATCCAGATTACCAGGTTACTAAAGGCCCCTGGATTAACACTATAATGCTCACTAATGCCCCTTTTAATGGAAGTAGCCTTTTTCTTACTCTTCTTCTGGGCTCATTGACCATGTGAAATGGATTTGGCTTCTTCAACTCAGGGTTTTTGAAACCAGAGCACTTAATCAGAGTGTAGAGGATGTAAGCAACCAGCAAAAACATATGCATGTATTTGCATGGTATATTTAAAGTAAAAAGTCTGTATCCCAAATGGTGCCCTACACACTGCACTTACACTATGCACTATGCAGTCGGCTAGCTAGTGTATGAATTTTCAAAGTGTAGCATCATCTCAAATGGAACTCTAATGTGATTTTGCTACACTGATGCATTCGCCATTTTTCAGATGTCTGAAGTGACTTCAAATGTATGTGATGTGTTGCCGCAAGCTTTAGCGCGTTAGCTGTCTTCACGATAGTTTCACTAGTTGCCACATTCACCATTAATCACAACTGTTTAGTCAGGCCAGTATCACACAGCATCGAAGCAAGTGTAGAGTGCATAAAGTGTTATATCGGTTGAAGAAGTACATCATCTGGGTATACTTGTAGTATTCTTCTTTTGATGCATTTTCAGTGTGAACACACTACTGATTCTTATACTACAAAATGGAGTAGAATAGTGCAGAAGTATGCCATTTGGGACGCAGCTCAAGACTTAGACAAGTACATTGAAGCATTCACAGCATAGTCGTCACATTGACATTGGATTGAAAACATAGAAGCGTACAATAAGTAACCAGCATTGTAGCACAATTATTTGACTACAATGTTTGAAGCAACCTCATAGAATCATACAATGAACATTACTCTTATATACATTTTTGCAAACTGACTTTTACGTGCGGCTTTCTACGTTTTGCTGCAGTTTCCTGGTGAAATGAACAATAGAGGTGCTACAACAACTGTGTGGTTTAATCATTGTCACACAGATCACGAGGACAATTGATTTTGATTTGATAAAAACATATTTTTTCACTCTATTACTCACCCCCTGCTATGTTATGATATCAGAACTTTTACTTTAATGCATGATTTGAAAAACAAAACATTTAACACTTGTATTACAGACCCACCTACATACACACTTATTCCTATGTCTTCAGCTTGCTTGATAGCTCACCAGATCGAGCGTTAGACTTTGAGCTCGATGGCTGCAGTACGAGTCTAGCCAAAGAGGCACGAATGTGAAAGTGGCTTAGAAGCGACATTTTTTATTTATTTATTTATTTATTTATTTATTTGTCTTACTGGAATTGTGGAATGTATTATTTTGTGCAGTTTGCTTTTTGTTGCATACCGCACATTTTGGTAAATGTAGGTCCTTGCATTCCATTCATGCAGAAATGTCCTATTCTATTTTCTGGCCTATATACTGCAAAGAGTTTTACACTGTAAAAGGTGGTAATCTGCAATTATACCTTAAGGAGCTACAGTATTTCTAACCGATCTAACCCTTAATATTTATTTAATTATTTGTTTATTTATTTAATTTTTTTGGTGTAACCTAATGTTTTAGGTTGTTTCAGTGATGTTTAAGAATATTTTTGACTTGAAGAAAAGCAGTTGATTTAGATGCTACCACATGAAACAGTTTGGGGAAAAAAATAAAATAAATAAAATAAAAATAAATGTGGTGGTAAGCTTTCTGAACATATAGCCAATGTTCCAACAGCAAAAATGCTGAAAGCATTAATACATGTGTATACTTACAACTATATACACTATGAACTAACAATAAACAGTTGTATTTAACATTAAACGTGATTAATAAATGCTGTAAAAATAGATTGTTTGATGTTTAACAGGTTTAACAAATGTTACTTTGAATAGACATACTACATAGCTGATGTGAGCTGCAGTGAATATAAGCCTTTTTTTTTTGTTTTTGAGTGAACATTAAAATAAATTAGTGTTCTATCAGCAGGATAGAAAAAATAAAAAAAATAAAGCAGGCAAAAAAAAAATAAAAGTGCACATGCACCAGCCAGTCAAAAAGAATGAGTAAAAGGAAGCTTGTCTTCTGTATTGAATTATTGATGTGCCACTCCAGAGATTCAGAGACCGTGTAGTTCCAGCCACGCTCATGCACGCAATATCTGACCTGGTGTAACTAGTAATTCACATTGCCATACTACAGTCCTGACTGTGTTATAATGACTAGCCCCATGGCTACTAAACCCAACGTAAATCTTGTTTGCTGTTTTAACCTATTTATAACCTTACCCTTTTAAGAGCAGAGAGTTTCTGCATTCTGTTATACTATATACAGTATATGCATTGAATGTTTTTAACATCTGCTAATATTTTCTCACGTGACCTTGATTACACTTGCTGTTTCATTATACACATCAGATGAG
The DNA here is from genome assembly GCF_019703515.2 of Myxocyprinus asiaticus. Classification (NCBI taxonomy): domain Eukaryota; kingdom Metazoa; phylum Chordata; class Actinopteri; order Cypriniformes; family Catostomidae; genus Myxocyprinus; species Myxocyprinus asiaticus. The sequence continues at coordinate 42,176,000 of NC_059369.1, forward strand.
CCCTGACTTCTTTCCACTTAAATGAATCATCCAAATGGGAGACGAGGCATCTGTCAGTGCCTGTTGTAGCACTAATCCGATCTCATCTTCACCCGTTGATAGCTGAGAACTTGAGGTGAAAGTGAAAAACCCTGGTTCTGCTCCCCCTCCTTTCTCTTTCCATACTGTCCAGCTCTTCAAACAAATGGCTACAGTTTACCACATGACAAGAGAGTACGCCATTGCGCACAGGTGCTTTTGGGTTTGGGTCAGTCTATTATAGTGTTTGAACCATTTAAAATAAGAAAACAATGCCACATCTACAGTACATAAAAAGAAAAAAAATTTAAAAAAAGATACTGTACATGCACTGGCTGCAACCAAGCAGTTTGAAAGAGCATAACAATAAGCTGAAACATTAATTCAGAGAGAAACATGATGTAAGTGTCATATCATCACTCATGTGCTGCCATTCAATTTGGTGTGAAAGAATGTGCTGAATAAAATGTGTTTTGTAACTGCCTGTAAGTTTAATGGCATTCATAGGACATATTCTTCCTGTGGAGACCTTTATATCAGAAACTGTCCTAGATAGAGAGGTTTATAATAGCTTTTAAAAAATAATTAGCTTAGACATTCTTCTAAAACCTCAGTTTTTCATGCGGTGGGGCTTTGGGCATTAGTGATGTTTAATAATTCAGGTTTTGTCAAAGATGTTTTGTGCTTACTGTAATGACACAGCCACCTGCCGTGCTGTATCTGAGACATTATGATCCGAATGCTCATCTGCTGACTGTTGGGCTCGTATTTGTCCAGGTGACAAAATCCTTATCACTTCAATGCACTCTGCACACTACAAGTGGCGTAAAACAAAAGAACAGAAAGCATAGAATTATGACAAAGCTCTTTTATGACAAGGCTCTTGTTGTTTGCATGTTAATACAGAGTTAATTTCCCACTTTTATGTTTTTAATAATTCCTTACATTTATATAGCGCTTTTCTAGGCACTCAAAGAGCTTTTACATAGTATAGGGGGACTCTTCTCAACCACCACCAGTGTGCAGCATCCACCTGGAAGATGCGATGGCAACCATAGTGCGCCAGAACGCTCACCACACACTAGCTATTGGTGGAGAGGAGAGAGATACAGTCAATTAATGGATGGGGATTATTAGGAGGCCATGACTGAGAAGGGCCTATGGGGGAAATTTGGCCAGGACACCGGGGTTATACCCCTACTCTTTACGAGATGTGTCCTGGGATTTTTAATGACCACAGACAGTCAGGACCTCGGTTTAACATCTCATCCGAAAGACTAAATCAGTAGATTACATCTTTAAAACCAATAAAATAACTTTTATCAGATCTCAACAAAGGAATTATTTGCAGATATTATTTTGCTTTTCTCTTACCATATATACTGTACTTTTGACATACAACGCCATTTTCAATTAATGTGTGAATGTCCAGGTTGCATGTCATCTGGGCATTCAAAAGAAAAAATATAAATTATATTTTGCTTAAAGACAAGTCTATTTTAGGACCATTAAGATTATATTAATTGTTATATAATTTTTTATTAATTATGGCAATTAAGCACATTTCCAGATTCTCATTACTCATTACCATAATGCCAAAACATAAGAAACAATCCATCTCAATGGTAATTCTAATTATATTCTTACTACTGTAATATTGTATTATTTTACTGTTTTGCAGTAGAAAATACTGAAACAGTGATTTAGATTTGTATATATTTTTATCTATATTATTTTAATATTATCAGCAAAATATTTTTTAAGGCAAATAAAAGTGCTACCATGATTTATAAATGTTTGACAATTTAAATAATTCATAATTAATTAATAATGTAACAATGGTTTTAATTTTTATATTTTATTTATATTTTATATTCTTTTACTTTTATCAGCAAAACACTTTAAAGACAAATACAAGTACTACAACAATGTATAATTTTTTAAAATTGTAAATAATTTATCATTATTTAAAAACTGTAACAATGAGTTTTATTTTTATTATATTATTTTTTATTTTTATTTATATCAGCAAAAAAAGAAAGGCAAATAAAAGTACTGCCATGACGTATAAATAAATACAAATGTAAATTATTTTTTATTTTTTAAATATTGCAACAAAAAAAAAAAATCTTTTTTTTACTTTTAATTTACTGTTATTAGCTAAATAATTTTTAAAAGCAAATACAAGTAACCTACTACATGTTTTTCAGCTGAATTAATTTATCTTTTTATGAACTGAAGAGAAGGGAAATTGTGGTCACCCTCAGTCCATACTGTAGAAGGCAATGGCGAACCACTAGAGCCTTGTTATGCCATGAAATGCCAAGAAAATGCCAAGAAATGTAGATGTAAAGAATAGTGCAAAGGAGAATGCTCTTACTAAAGGCAAGCTCTCTATCAGTAGGGATTCCCATATGCACTGGGTGGGACCCGACTGTCATCATGCTACCGTGCAGATTACAAATTTATGCAAAAAGTTGCTGAGAGTAGGAATATGGAATGCAAGAACAATGTACGAAGCTGGAAGACTAGAAAATATAAAGATAGAGTTGAAAAGACTGAAAATGAAAATCCTTGAGATAAGTGAGACAAGGTGGATGGACACAGGAATGTTTACATCTGGAGACTGTGATTTCTTCAGGTGGCACAGACCATAAAAGAGGAGTTGCAAATATGTTAGATGAAGTTACATCAAAGAGCCTAATTGGATACTGGGGAGTGTTGACAGAGCTTTACTTGTCAAACTAGATGCAGAACCTTTCAAACTTGCAATCATTCAAGTCCACGCAACAACAGCTGATAGTGAAGAGAACAGCATTGATGCATTTTATGAAGACCTAGAGAAGGCAATGAAACAGTGCAAGTCAAATTAAATTGTCATGGTAATGGGAGATTTGAATGCAAAGGTAGGTGAAGGAAGGGTTGAAGATATAGTAGGACCTCATGGAATAGGGGCACGTAATGCAAGAGGCGATAGATGGGTTGAATGGTGCACGGAACATGACCTTATGATTGCCAACACCACCCAGAAGGAAGTACACATGGAAAAGCCCAGGAGACAGGGACAGAAATCAAATTGACTGTATCACCATTAAAAAGAGGTTCCGAAATGCTGTGAAACGAACAAAAACGTACCCAGGAGCAGACATCAGCAGTGACCATGTACCAGTCATCAGTGAAATTCTTGTACAATTAAAGAAGATGCAAAAGCAAAGTAAAGCAAAGAAACTTGACTATGCAGCTTTAAGGGAAGACAGCAACATCAGAGACACGTACAGACTAAGAGTGAGCAACAGACTTGAAGTGTTGAAAAATGAAGGGAATACCAATAAGTCCAAGTGGCAAATTTTTCTGTTGAAGCTGCAAAAGAAGTGATTCCACCAAAGAAAACACAGGAAATTCTGGAGTTGATGGAAGAAAGAAGACAACACAAGAATAGAAACATAAACAAATACAAAGAACCTGATGAGTTGGTCAAGAAAAAATGTCTTGAGGCAAAAAAGATGTGATGAGATAGACCCTAAAGAAATGCACAGAAACATCAAAGAGGTGTGCAGGAAGAAAGGGAGTACCTCAGCTGGTTGTATCAAGTCCAAGGATGGCAAAGTCATCATAGAGAATGATAATATCATCAGGAGATGGACTGAGTACATTGTAGAACTCTTTGAAGATGAGAGAGGAGGAATACCATCTATCAATAGGGAGGAAGTTGGCCCAAGTATCTTACATTCGGAAGTGAGAAGGGTTGGTCAGAAAATGAAAAACAAAAAGCAGTTGGTCTTGATGAGATACGTAAATGTTGAAATGATTAAGAGCTTGAATGAGTTAGGAATAGAGAAGCTGACAGATGAGATTTACAACTCGGGTGAAATTCCTCCAGAACTGAGTAAGTCGATATTTATTGCACTACCAAAGAAATCTGCGGCAATATTGTGTGAGTTACACATGACCATCAGTATAATGAGTCATGTATTGAAAATCCTGTTCAAGGTACTGATGTACAGAGCCAGAAATAAAATCAGACCAGAAATATCAAAGTTGCAGTGTGGCTTTGTGGAGGACAGTGGAACCAGGAATGCAATTTTTATGTTGATAATATTATCAGAAAGATCAATAGAAATGAAACAGGATCTATATAGTGTATGTGTTTTATAGACTACACTAAGGCTTTTGATACTGTGAAGCATGAGGAACTGCTGAATATATTAACAGAAATAAACATTGATGGAAAAGACCTAAGAATGATAAGAAATCTGTACTGTAACCAAAGAGCAGCCATTAGAGTTTGTAATGACATTGGGGAGTTTGTAGAAATCAAGAAAGGCGTACGTCAAGGATGTGTTTTCTCACCGGATCTATTCAATGTACTGTATGATGAGCGGATTCTGAGAAAGCTAGACGAAGTTCCAGGAATAGTGATAGGTGGTATAAAGATAAACAATCTAAGATATGCATGTGACATAGTCCTGATAGCTAGATCTGAATCGGACCTCCAACAAATAGTGAATAAAGTTGCGTCTGAGAGTGAGAAGAAAGAAACTTTCTCTAGAATGGGCAACCTTCTTTGTAATTTAAAAATCTCCATGGAAACAAGGATCATGTTACTAGACTGCTATGTAATGCCAGTTCTGTAATATGGCTGTGAGAGTTGGTTGGTATCAAAAGAAATGGAAGATTGATTATTGGCAACAGAAATGTGGTTCCTCAGACGTATGTTACATATTCCTTGGACAAGTCATACTACAAATGAGACAGGCAGTCAAAGGGTGCTACTCAGGAAGATCTGGAAACAACAACTTGAGATATTGGGCCATTGTGTGAGGAAAGTAGATCTAGAGTATTTATTTTTAACTGGAAAGATTGAGGGAAAGAGAGACAGAGGGTGGCAGAGAACAACATTTCTTCAGAATATTGCAAACTGGACAGGCATGGATAAGATCAAGCTTCTGCAACTGGCAAAGGATAGGAAGGAGTGGCATTACATGGTTGCCAACGTCACTGGATACGGCACTTGAAGAAGAAGAATTGTAAATAGATGCATGTCTGTTTACATGCATGTCTATGAGCTGGATGAGCTCTGCTTTGATTAGAAATGCACAGTGGATCATGTTGTATTAAGCCAAGCTGCTGCTCGTACACAGGCTGTCAAACATGGCCTGAGTGTAGCTAAGCACAGAGGCAGAAATGGAAAGTGCTCTTGCTCGCTTTAGCTTTTAATCTGCTTTAGAGTATTGCGCGTGGCTGTGTTTTATTTCTATTTATTTATTTATTTTCTGAGCAGACTGCTGGAATTGGTTCAACGGTGCATAACTGTTGAGCCACATAATTTAAAGGGATAGTTCACCTAAAATATGAAAAGTCTGTCATCATTTACTCAACCTTATGCTGTTCCAAACCTGTACGACTTTCTTTCATGAGACATTTTGAAGAATGTTCACACTGCTCTCTTCCACACACTGAAAGTGGATGGGAACCAGGGGCTGTAAAGCTCCAAAAGAACAAAAAGCACCATAAAAGAATCCTTCAAATAGTTAATAAGAGCCATGCACTATATTCCAAGTCTTCTGAAGCCATTTGATTGACTTTATTTGACTAACAGACTGAAACTGGAATCATTATTCACTGAAAATCAGATGTGGTCACCATTCACTTTCATTGTACGGAAAAGAGCACCTTGGAAATATTTGTTTTCCATACAGACAAAAGAAATTCAAGGTTTCAAGAGACGTGAGGATGAGCAAATGATAACAGAGTTCTTATTCATTAAATTTTTTAGTCATTTGTTTATTGTGAACTATTCCTTTAAGGGTGGAACAGGAAATGCTTTACCAAGAAATGGTTATAAGGCCACAGAAAGAAAAAAAGAGGAAGTTATGAGGTGGATTTTGCTTTGGGATCCCACTGAGCCAAAGTAATGCCGTCAAACACTGATAAACACTGGAAACGCTGAAGACAGGAAGAGAGAAGGAAAATATCATAAGCCCGATGATGCACTAAAAGCACAATAAGCACAAAAGACATGAAAGGAAAATGCATAAAGCCAGTGAAGCATTATATTCAACATAATCATACACATCAACATTCTTTCATGAGATTATGATTCATTGCAGTTTAAGACACCCTTTACGTTTTCCTGGAATGAGTCAGAAATCATTATTTAAATGAAAACTGACATTTTAAAATGGATTATGCTTGGATGTTTTACTCTGTACTTTGATTTTTACATGCACAAATGGCAGCAGATTCTGTATTTCCTGAGTGTTGGAGGGAAAGGTGGAGATCTGTAGCGCCACCCAGTGGTAAATCATGACACTGACTTTAGTTAAGAAAGATTGCATGTTATTTTAGTCTTACAATAATAGAGCCTAATGATGTGATTCATAGTATATAATTTTTAGTTCATAGGATGAGGAATAAAGCGCATTTGTTGGAGTTAAGATGGAAGAAAAAGGATTTACAGTATATACGTACTGTATCCTTTTTCTTCCATATATACAGAATATACTGATGCTTTCTATAGCCACATGAAGAGTACTGCCATTTACAATTTCTAGATTAGTTATTAGGTGAGCATAACATGTTTATAGAAAAAGATATGAAGTCCTAGACAACAATTTAAAGTGTGCAGATGGGTTATATAATTATATGCATCAAGGGGATAGTTCACCCAAAAATGTAAATTCTCTCCTCATTTACTCACCCTTATGCATATGACTTTCTTTTTTCTGCAGAACACAAATGAAGATTTTTAGAAGAATATTTCAGCTCTGTAGGTCCATACAACGCAAGCAAACGGTGGCCAGAACTTTGAATCTCCAAAAAGGACATAAAGGCAGCATAAAAGTAATCCCTATGACTCTAGTGGTTAAATCCATGTCTTCAGAAGTGATATGATAGCTGTGGGCGAGAAACAGATCAATATTTATGTTCTTCTTTACTATAAATCTCCATCTTTGACCAGCCCCAACCAGCAGGTGGCAAAATGCCTGAAGGTTGTAAATCGGCAAAAAAACAAAAGAAGAATGTGGAAGTGAAAGTGAACGTAGAGATATATAGATTAGATTACTCTGACGTCACACCACAGGCAACCACGCTTCCGGGTTCTTTTGAGCAGCAGATTTCAATGGTGGAGATGGGCAACGGTGCTGTTTTAGTAATCTTTTAAGCATTATATAATGTATTAATGTTTGTTGATGTTAATTAAAGTTATTATAAAGGAATATCTATGGTTTACAGCAGGGGCGGATTGGCCATAGGGAGAACCGGGACTTTTCCCTGTGGGCCAGTGTTCTGACAATCTGTGCTACCTGCTCAGGATGTGCTACCAGCAGTAAAAACAGTGATATGTAAAGTTAAAACATGGGTAGCACATGTTGGGAGGCACAGGAGGACCTGTTAGTATGTACTGCAACAGCATGAAACGTTTTAAAAACATAGGTAGCACATCTTGTCAGGCAGATAATACCTACCAGGATGAGCTACCAGCATAAGTATCAGATAGTGTGATATGGTGTGAGGCTGTACTAAGTCCTAACCCTACCCCAAACCCTAACCCCAACCCTAAAACTATGCGAGTATACCTTGGTAGCACATTGTGATAGGTAGCATATATTTTAAGGACACCGGCCGCTACATGTGGCCGAACGGTTTTAGGAAACAAATTCAAAGACATCATTTTACCAGTATGACATTATTTTTATTCATATCCTGTCACAAACAGTAGCATTTGCCCTGCGATTCTGAAGACGGGGTCCCGCTCTTCCCATTAGACCTTCCATGGGTTTTGTTCATATAAGATCCACGTTAGATCATATTTAGCCTCATATTTGTCACAGCGATTGCACTTTGGAAATTAAAAACAACAGATTGCCATCGTAGTTTGTGCGATTCCTTCGTGAAAAGTTCAAATCCACCAACAGCAGCTGCAGGGTACGTGGGTCTCATTAGAGCAGACAGGATAACAATGACTGTGATCGGTGAGATATCATTATTTATGTCAATCAGAGTTTATCCTGATCCACCGATCCTGATGGAAATTTAAAGATGCACAAATCTCCAATAATCTTTCATAAACGTGCTGTTTCAACCTCACAAACAACACTTTTTCACCCTTTTTCAGCTCAATTTGAGCAAAGCACAATAGACAGCATTTCTTTTCTCCGTTGCAAAAAGATCCCATAAGTGTCAGAGCAGAGCATTTGTTTGTAAACAGTAAATTCAGTAAAGTAAAGAAGGAATTAGATATTCATCTGTTTCTCATTCACACCTATCATATCACTTCTGAAGACATGGATTTAACCACTGGAATTGTATGGATTATTTTGATGCTGCCTTTATGTGCTTTTTGGATATTCAAAGTAATGGCCATCATTCACTTGCATCGTATGGACCTGCAGAGCTGAGATATTCTCCTAAAAATCTTAATTTGTGTTCAGCGGAAGAAAGAAAGTCAAACACATCTGGGATGGCCTGAGGGTTAGTAAATGATGAGAAAATTTTCATTTTTGTGTGAACTATCCCTTTAAGACACAAATTATGTCTTATATACAGTATACGGACAGATATACTGTACAAGTATGAGTAATTTTAAATAAATTAACATCCATGACTTTTTATGAATATGTAAATACATGCATGTTTTACATACCTATTTTATTTATTTATTTATTTGCTAACTTAATTGCTTACTTACACAATATGTTAAACTGCTGCTCCAAACTGTAAAATTTTTCAGCTACTTGGGTCTATATCATATGAAACTCAATACTTAAACTCAACTGACAATTACCAAACCTACCTTGGTCAAGCCAGCACTTTGGCCAAAATACAGTACAGGCTATGTATATGATATTATATGATATTATATATATATATATATATATTTTAGCAAGGACCCAAGTGGTCAAAACCACACTATAGTCAATATACAGTATAGGCTATGCTATCCTAAGGTACAGACTGTTTGACAGCCTTGCATTGTGAATTTCGCAAGGGATGCACAACAAGCAACAGCAGCGGTCTGAATTATAAATGACAACTACATTTACAAGATTGTAAGCAAGATCAACTGCATTAAGTTTTTTTCCCTGAGACAGATAAATGAGCAGAGGGCACTTGTGACCTCTAAAGATGTCTTTATTAAATTAGGTGTCTCCCTGGAGCCCTGCAGTTCTCATTGTCTGCCGACAGGGGTCAGAGATGAGGCAGAGTGTGCTCGGGCCTGTCACTCAACAGACAGCAGAAGCAGCAGAAATGATCGCACTGGAGCCCGGAAGTGTGTGTGACCCTCAGCATTATTTCACACCAATAAAACCATTTAAACAGCGTGAGAAATGAAGTGATATATTTATATCTCTGTGTTCCATATCTGTGAATCAAAACCGGTGGATAAAGAGTGATTTTGGAGGCGGTAAGTGAGAGAATAAGCTCCAGATCTCGATTGAAAGTAAATTATGACAGTGTTTGCGTAGCTGCGATTTATCAGCTGCTTTTAAATTTGTTATGCTGATTTAAATTTGATGCTGAAAGACTTTATTACTAAAATATGCGTTAAAGTAAAGGACGATTGAGTATTTAATAATCAGATGGCGTGTTAGATGAAGGGTGTGACGGGACATTAAACTGAAAGAGAGATAAATAAATCAGTGTGTTGTAATGATGATTGCCACTCGATTTACAGAATAACAAAGGATCTCTATTTTCAACACAGCTTTGATTAAAATTTTAATTTCAAATGTTTGTTATTGTCAGCTGTCCTAAAACAAATGTGGGTAATCAAAGCACATTTCCTCATCGCAGGCCAGTGATTCTGTAAAATGTGTGTTTGAATTAATTAGAGTTTGTGTGAATGTATATAATGTTTATTATGTACATCTTTTTACTGTGTCAATAAAGCTTCTTTAATTTGAATCTGTAGATATTAGAAGCATATTTTTCACTCTGTATAGATCATTCAGTAAGTTACAACTGTCTGGTTTAAAACTGTTAATCTAATCTGTCAGAAAGTGAAACTGTGGGTGTTTTTTTATTTTTTTATTTTTTTTTAATCAGATGATGGGCAGCTAAATCAGCCATGTGCTCATAATTACAGATAATTATCATTCAGGATAATGACTTGAGAAAATGTAGGAGACCGTGCAGCATTATTATCTTTAATTCATGGTTTTAGCACAGCTTTATTACTTAAAAAATTAAGTTAATAATATAATAAAAAAACAATGGTAAATAATTTTAATTTTGGGATATATTGCTCACTTGGAATTGGGGGTGGGCGAGATATACAGGTATATACACTGGCGGCCAAAATAGTGATGGTGCTGTTTTTTACATCAGTAATGTCCTGACTATACTTTGTGATCAGCTGAACGCCACTTTGGTGAATTAAAGTACCAATTTACTTCCAAAACAGCAAAATATGTACATTATTCCAAACTATATATATATACTATATATATATATATATATATATATATATATATACTATTGGAACATGCATTTCTAACCATATGGAAGCATTTTGCATAACAGCAATAGAAACGCTACAAAAAAAAATTAAAATACTGGTTGACACATTTCTACACCCACTGTACCTTCTTTACACCTGAAGGTACTAATATGCTCCCTTTATGGATAGATAAGGTATAAATAGATTGCGGTTGACATAAAAAGGGTATAAGTGGGTTTATCTGTGAGGGTACTGCTCCAGTGACAAGCTGTTGTATCCCTAAAGGTAACATTTTTGCACATTTTTTCTGACAGTGATATGGTCTTGTTTAAACAATAAGAGGTAGTTGGGCTTTTTTGTTATCATAAGTTCAGGCCTCTATTAAAGCTAGATTAGTACTGGTAAAATTCAGAGATCTTGTTCACGGGGTTTATAAGTTAATGATATATTTAAGATTATTAATTACAGATTGAAGGAAGACTATTTCTGTGTAAGACTGGTTACATGAATGGATATATGGCCACTCAAACAGCTGTTTCATTCTGCAGTGCCCCACTTACTGGCATACTTTCCTTTCTGGCTGTGGGTATAATCACTTACAACGTGTCTCTCTCTCGTCTCTCTCTCTCTCTCTCTCTCTCTCTCTCTCTCAGGCTTCAGGCTGTGGATTCCTTTGAGTTCAAGCCCAACAGGTTCGGAGAGGATGTCATTGTGAGGAACGCTCTGTGTGGTGAGTCATTTGTCACTATTACTGTTGGTCATACTTATGGTTAGGCATTTGGACAAACCCCTAAACGCCCCTGCACACTCACGGCGAAGTGCGTTTTCGTTCTTCGCTCATAGCTAAAAAGAAGTTCAAAACAGCTGAGCAACGACCAACTGTTTGCAAACATTCAGTTACCGGCCACACCGCTGGGGGAGGCATTTAGAGGAGCATTTAAATATGAGGTCGCTCAAGACAACAAGTGAAACATCAACTAATATGACATTAAAATGTGTCATTGATGATTTCATGCCTCACTCTATGAGCAGAATTCACTCAAGCAATAAAATAAGCTGTTTTAACCACTCAGTGATGATTTAAAGTAATGTATATGGAGTAGATAATGTGTGATTTGTTATGTTTACCTTTTGAATTGATCGATTTAATGAGCTAATATGCTGTACGCGGCCATAATATGCACTGATTACACTGTGTTATTGTAATTTTTGATGACACTGATACTACTGCAAAAATGGGAGTGTTAAAAAGTGTCAATGGGTGGAGTACAAACAAAAGAATGATGATAGGCAAATCTTAATTTGGGCAGATGTGTGAATGGCTTTTGCTGCAGACGGCACATGAATAAAGCAGCATATAAAACAACAGAATAAATGGGCACTTAAGAGTATTTGAGTAGATTTGTATTCACATGATCACATGATCTTAGAAAATGTATCTACGCGAACAATCGTACAGATCTAGGTACATTTGCATAAGCTCACGAATAACCTCCATGCCGGTGGGTTGATGTTAACTGATCATAACTGACTGAATGGGAATTAGCTGTTGGCCTCAAAGTAGGTGAAGCTCCAGGTCACATCTACCGATGACATGGACCAGTGGCAGTAAGAAGATGTTTAGCAGACGGTAAGAAGTTTTCCTGTAAGGTTTGCACTGGCGAGCTGTTACAAACCACCGAAATGAACTCAAAAACATCTTCGTTTTCACCCGATTTTGTTCTAATTGACATCACACCCGTTCATTCTTCGATTTCATATGAAGTGTGCAGGGGCCTTAACGCTAAGTATAAGCATGAAACCCATTTTGTACATTTGTACTACAGGCATAAATGATACCTCAAATTATGTGGCTTATTGAGGACAGGTGCTAATGGATGAAAGTGATTACTTTTCGAAGTGATCCGACTTATGATTTTCGCTTGGTGGATGATAAAACGAGCGAAAAAAATATAGTAGATTTACCCTAAAAAAAAGGTCCCACACAAAACCAAGGCTCTTTTAATTTGGACCATTAAACAACCACTTTTGCAACCACATAGGAATGCCCTGGCAACCACCCTATTATCAGAATGGCAACTTTTGGACAGGCAAGTTGTTATAGCCAACGATGGTCACTGAAATGAAAATGCCTGCAGCTGTATGTTTACTGTGATTTCAGTGCGTTAATTCATTCTATCCCAGTCCCAAAATTCTGCAAAGAAATGGGTGCACATGAATTGCATTTAGAGGCATTGACCATACACATCTCTCTTTGGGCTGTTTGGTCTTGTTTTTCTGAATGATTTGCATCTCAGAGGTGTCTATGTAAATAAGATGCTGAGTTTCAGCTTAAGCCGAAGGCCAAAACTTCTTCCCTGTTTAACCTGCAAGACAAAAGATACAGATTGGTAGCACTGTTTTAGTAATACCAGTGTAAAAAAATGGTCAACAGCCCAATGGGTTTGTTGTGAAGGACAGGCCAAGTGTATTAAAGCAGGTGTATTATTTATAGTGCCACAGAGACACAGTGTTCACAATTTAGGAAGAAATCAACCTACAAATGGCTTATTATAGTTGTCTCTGCATATTAAGCTGAGGTAGGAGAAAATATTTGAACACTGAAATCGCTTCACACTTCAGCTTTAAACCTCATTTAGTTAGGCAAGTACAATCGGCTATAGTGCAAAATATAAAGCATGCACAATGCGTCGCATTTGCTCTAATAATTAAAAGGACATGTCTGTGTGAATCAGCGTTAAATCTGTCTGGAATGGCAGTCCAGTGGGAGTCATGTCTGTCTGTCTTTCTCTGTAGGCGAGAATGCAGTCTTCAGGGCACCGGTTGAGGGATGTGGAGCAGCAGCAGCCTCTGCTCAGCGGTAGGGAGGAGGAAGTGGCAGCCGGCCGCATCTGGTTCATCCAGGACAGCTGTGGTATGGTCTGCGCCTTCATGACCTGGTTTCTGGTTATGTACGCAGAATTCGTGGTGAATTTTGTCATGCTGCTCCCCTCCAAAAGCTTCTGGTACTCTCTCATCAACGGCGTGGCGTTTAACTTCCTGGCTGTGCTGGCGCTGACGTCACACCTGCGGACCATGCTGACAGATCCGGTAAGAAAGACTTTGTAGGATGAACAGGAAACAGTCAGTGTTTAGGTACATATTCTTAGTTGCTTACATTTTAGATTTTTTTTCTCATAAGACCTCATTCCACTGATTGACGTAAAGTATATTATGTTTATCAGGGAGCTGTTACCAAAGGCAACGCCACTAAAGAGTACATGGAGAGTCTGCAGCTGAAACCAGGAGAGGTGATCTACAAATGTCCAAAATGCTGCAGCATTAAACCAGAGAGAGCGCACCACTGCAGGTAAGACAACCAGATGAATTATAACTAATATTTTAACAGATCAGAAGGGATCTGGGGCCAGATTCATGAAAATCTACTTAAAAAATTAAAAGTAGTTCATTAGAAGGTATCTGTTATAAACTTTGACTGTTTAAAAAAAACACTCTTAAAGGGATAGTTCACCCAAAAAGGAAAACTCTCATCATTTACTCACCTTCATGCCATGCCAGATGTGTATGACTTTCTTTCTTCAGCAGAACACAAATGAAGATTTTTAGAAGAATATCTCAGCTCTGCAGGTCCATACAATGCAAGTGAATGGTGATCAGAACTTTGAATCTCCAGAAAGCACATAAAGGCAGCATAAAATCAATCTGTATGACTCCAGTGGTTTAATCAATATCTTTTGATACGATTCAATCAGTTTTGGGTGAGAACAAACCAAAATATAACTCCTGTTTTAGTATACATCTTGCCATTGCAGTCTCTAGGCACGATCATGATTTTAAGCTGGTTTACACTTCCTAGTGCTTGATGCGTGCACAGAGCACTAGATGGCACTATAGGAAGTGTAATCGAGCTTGAAATCATGATCGCCAAAGAGACCGCTGATGTCAAGATTTATAAAGAAAAGGAGTTATGTTTTGGTTTTTCTGTTCTCACCCAAAAATGATCATATCACTGGATTTAACCACTGGAGTCGAATGGATTACTTTTATGCTGCCTATATGTGCGTTTTGGAGCTTCAAAGTTCTGGCCAGTATTCACTTGCATTGTATGGACCTACAGAGCTGAGATATTCTTCTAAACGTCTACGTTTGTGTTCTGCAGAAGAAAAAAAGCCATATACATATGGGGTAGCAAGAGGGTGAGTAAATGATGAGAGAATTTTCAGTTATGCGGTTATAATCAGTGTCACATTACCTTGTTTCTTGTGTTCAAGTATCTGTAAGAGATGTATCAGGAAGATGGATCACCACTGTCCCTGGGTCAACAACTGTGTGGGTGAGAACAATCAGCGATTCTTTGTCCTCTTCACTGTAAGTATTTCAGTATTGCAGTTTTTCATTCTGGTATTGCTGACCTGTTTGAGGCTCAGTTGTCTGGACAGGTTTCTTATAGATTTTCTTCGTTGTTTGACATTGAAAAGATTACATTGTTATTTTCTTAAATGTTTATAAAATGTGTTTATAAAATGGATAGTTATGGCTCTAACATATGATTGGATTAGCCTAATTTGAGGCCATTTTAAAAGTGCATAATCAGTTACATTTTATATCAGCGTGCCAATCATTTTCTCATAAAATTATCTTTGATCGATAAGTTATTGGCAACTGTGAACAGCCTAAAGTTAAAGGGATAGTTCACCCAAAAATGACAATTCTCTCATCATTCTGCAGAACATAAACGAAGATTTTTAGAAGAATATCTCAGCTCTGTAGGTCCATACAATGCAAGTGAATGGTGACCAAAACTTTGAATCTCCAAAAAACAAAGGAATCTTAAAAGTAATCCATACGACTCCAGTGGTTAAATCCATGTCTTCAGAAGCGAGAAAACAGATCAATATTTAAGTCCTTTTTACTATAAATCTCTACTTGCAAACAGCCCTCCTAAGGGCTCCTCTCTCCTAAGAGTTCTTCTTCTTTTGTTTTTGTCGATTCACATTCTTTGTGCATATCGCCACCTACTGGGCAAGGAGAAGAATTTATAGTAAAAAAGGACTTAAATATTGATCTGTTTCTCACCCACACCTATCAAATCGCTACTGAAGATATGGATTAAACCACTGGAGTTTTATGGATTACTTTTATGCTGCCTTTATGTGCTTTTTGGAGCTTCAAAGTTTTGGTCACCATTTACTTGCATTGTATGGACCTACAGGGCTGAGATATTCTTCTAAAAATCTTCATTTGTGTTTAGCAGAAGAAAGAAAGTCACACATCTGGGATGGCATGAGAGTGAGTAAATGATGAGAGGATTTTCATGTTTTGGGTGAACTATCCCTTTAAAGGGGTCACACAACGGTGGCATCTGGAGGATGACATGGCACATTCTAAAATGAATGTGCGCAAACCGCCACCCACTTATGTCTCCAGAGGCTGCTCAAAATTGTGCTGTGCAACGTAGCGCCACTTACAAAGTTTTCCAATAAATGCAACCCAAATCGAAATCAAATGACATAGATTTCTTACTTTAGCCGTGGCTAGAAGATGGTTAGAATTTTATAGCATTTATAGCTTTAATGAACTCAACCAGCAACATTTTTTTCCCAAATTATTTGTTACAGAATTAGACTAGATTAAATAGAATATGCACATTTAAAAAGCTTTTTCCTGTGTTTACCTCCTCAGATGTACATTGCC
This sequence comes from Myxocyprinus asiaticus, assembly GCF_019703515.2. Classification (NCBI taxonomy): domain Eukaryota; kingdom Metazoa; phylum Chordata; class Actinopteri; order Cypriniformes; family Catostomidae; genus Myxocyprinus; species Myxocyprinus asiaticus. The sequence continues at coordinate 42,192,156 of NC_059369.1, forward strand.
TCCATTTCTTTGCATGCGCTCTGTCTCAGCGGTTTCCACTTCATCACCTGTGTTAAAGTCCAGTGGAATGGTGAGTAATAGACATTTGACACTTACACTCCAGTACTGAAGGAGAGATGATATCATAAAAGTGCAAGACTGTGCTGTGTCACTGTAGTGTTTTCACACAAGCCATTTGGGGCTCAAGATAATAATTTGAAACAGCAATATTTGCATTTGTCTGCACTTTTTCAATTGTTTTTCTATGTATACATGTGGAAGACTGCGATTTTTGACCATTGTGCCTTGTCTCGCTGTTTTTGTGCCATGATTTTAGATGGCGTGGCAAGTTAAAAAGAACTTTAACTTCTAAAAACGCATCTTCAGACATGCTGCATCTAGCTTTAACTGCGCAACAACTAGTTCAGTCTGAATGCCCCCTAAACCGCGTTCTTTTTTTTTCGAGGAAGGGTCATAAACGGTTAAAGCAAAACCTTGTTGACGCACCTAGTGTTTTGCCCATGACCCCATTTGACCATTTGCGTTGCATGTAAACATGTTTACTGGCATTCTGGTGCCTTATAATGTTTGCATTTCTTTTGTGCATGTCTGTTTTGACATCAGCTGGAGAAAAAAACTGATAATTTCAAATCTCATGTAAATGCGTTGTCGGGTTTTTAGAATGAGCAGATTTTTTAAGCATATTGTTGTGCATCTAAACACTCATTCTGTCTGTTTTCATCTTGCTTACTATTTGCAGTCTACAAGAATTACTTGTAGAATTTGGGAGAGTGTGGGTTTCAGAGTTCAGTGTTGTCAGAGTATATGTTGACTAATGAGATTGTTTTCTGTACGGTTCCTCTCTGTGCTTTAGAGTGCAGTGATTTCTCTCCACCTGTGGCAGTGATGCTGCTGATATTCCTCTGTCTTGAAGCACTGCTGTTTCTCACCTTCACTGCTGTCATGTTCGGCACTCAGATCCACTCCATCTGTAATGATGAGACGGTGAGTTCACATACACAAGCCTCCAGAACTCCTCTGGCCACTTTACTCTATTCACTTCTGATGGTACGGGACTTTTTGAGCTGAGTTTGGCCTTAAACGAGGGATGATTTACAGTCAACTGACCAAACAGGTACAGTAGATTAGAACCCCAACATGAAGGGGACTTGTATCAACCTGAAGGTGTTTCTTTTGCTGCTGATTTTACATCATTCCACTTATTACAAGACTGCTTATCAAATAAATAAAAACTTTGATTTGAGTCTAAGGATTTTTTTATGTAATAAGGAAGAGACTGTGAAATGATACGAGAGACACACCACCAAAGCTATGTAAAATAAAAAAAAATGGTTGTCTGGGACAGTGGTCAATTATACAGTTTATTGGTCATTATACATAAATATTTGACTGGAGAAAACTGCGACATCTTCGATTTGACTTTTTAGAATAAAGTATCCCAGAGAGCTGTATTTTAAATATATGGGTGTTTCTTCCAATTCCAATTTTTAGCACTGTGGACTTCTAGAAATAAAGTGTTGATAAAACATTTTTAAAGTCTTACTAGTTTTTTTTAATTGTCTACTAACATTTTCCAACAGTGTTACTGTACGTACATGCATAACAGGAGATTTGTCATGCAAATTCCCACCACAGTGTCATTTTGCTGATGGAAATGACATTTTAGAAATAAAACGTCTGACTTTGGTGTTGTCCTAATTGTTTAGCTAACAATTTTATGTATTCTTAAAAAAACTTTCCACGCTTTGTGTTATTTGGAAAAATGACAGCTTGATTGGAAATTACACCCTATATATTCTGCTCACATTCAAACATCTTCAGACATCACTTATTCAGACGTCTCATATTTCATCTCAAGCATGCTCTTCACTGATGCGATTGTCCACTTGGTTAACAAGTACACTAACTTTTGCAAAAAAACTTTATTAGGGGCAAAACTGTTTGGTGTGTTGGAAATGACACCACAACTGCGGGACAGTCATAATTTTTGAAAAACTGATAGAAATAATTTTCACACTATATATATAAATATATATATATATATGTGTGTGTGTGGAAATTATTTCAGCTTTTCAAAAATTACGACTGTCCCGCAGTTGTGGTGTCATTTCCAACACACCAAACAGTTTTGCCCCTAATAAAGTTTATTATATGTAAAGTCAGAAGTTTACATACACTTTGGTTGAAGTCATTAAAACTCATTTTTTTAACCACTCCACAGATTTAATACTAGCAAACTATAGTTTTGGCAAGTCATTTAGGACATCTACTTAGTGCATGACACACAAGTAATTTTTACAACAATTGTTTACAGACATATTGTTTCACTTTTAATTGACTATATCACAATTCCAGTGGGTCAGAATTTTACATACATTAAGTTAACTGTGCCTTTAAGCAGCTTAGAAAATTCCAGAAAATGATGTCAAGCTTTAGGCAATTAGCTTCTGACAGGAGGTGTACTGAATTGAAGGTATACCTGTGGATGTATTTTAAGGCCTACCTTCAAACTCAGTACCTCTTTGCTTGACATCATGAAAAAAAAAAACAAAAAAAAACAGCCATGTCCTCAGAAAAAAATTGTGGACCTCCACAAGTCTGGTTCATCCTTGGGAGCAATATTCGAACGCCTGAGAGTACCATGTTCATCTGTACAAACAACAGTAGCAAGTATAAACACCATGGGACCACACAGCCATCATACCATTCAGGAAGGAGACACATTCTGTCTCCTAGAGATGAACGTAGTTTGGTGCGAAAAGTGCTAATCAATCCCAGAACAACAAAAGGACCTTGTGAAGATGCTGGAGGAAACAGGTAGACAAGTATCTATATCCACAGTAAAACAAGTCCTATATCGACATAACCTGAAAGGCTGCTCAGCAAGGAAGAAGCCACTGCTCCAAAACCGCCATAAAAAAGCCAGACTACAGTATGCAAGCACATATGGGGACAAAGATCTTACTTTTTGGAGAAATGTCCTCTGGTCTGATAAAACAAATATGGAACTTTTTGGCCATAATGACCATCGTTATGTTTGGAGGAAAAAGGGTGAGGCTTGCAAGCCAAAGAACACCATCCCAACCGTGAAGCATGGGGGTGGCAGCATCATGTTGTGGGGGTGCTTTGCTGTAGGAGGGACTGGTGCACTTCACAAAATAGATGGCATCATGAGGAAGGAAAATTATGTGGATATATTGAAGCAACATCTCAAGACATCAGCCAGGAAGTTAAAGCTCGGTCGCAAATGGGTCTTCCAAATGGACAATGACCCCAAGCATACCTTCAAAGTTGTTGCAAAATGGCTTAAGGACAACAAAGTCAAGGTATTGGAGTGGCCATCACAAAGCCCTGACCTCAATCCGATTTTGTGGGCAGAACTGAAAAAGCGTGTGTGAGCAAGGAGGCCTTCAAACCTGACACATTTACACCAGTTCTGTCTGGAGGAATGGGCCAACATTCCAGCAACTTATTGTGAGAAGCTTGTGGAAGGATACCCAAAACATTTGACCCAAGTTAAACAATTTAAAGGCAATGCTACCAAATACTAACAAAGTGTAACTTTGACCCACTGGGAATGTGATGAAAGAAATAAAAGCTGAAATAAATCATTCTCTCTACTATTATTCTGACATTTCACATTCTTAAAATAAAGTAGTGATCCTAACTGACCTAAGACAGGGAATGTTTTCTACGATTAAATGTAAAACTGAGTTTAAATGTATTTGGCTAAGGTGTATGTAAACTTCTGACTTTAACATTATATATATATATATTATTTATTTATTCTTTTTGTTTAATGGGTAATGCATTTTCATAGTTTATTGAAAGTCTGGGTCTGTGACTAGGCTAAAACCTGTACATAAAAGGCATTTTAAAAAAGTACCAAAAATAAATGATGAATCCTGGTAAAAAGTATCCAATTCAGTTTTATTGAGACTTTCATATAACAAAAAGAAAAAAAAGTTTAAATTAATTTTAATAAAAACCCTTGTGACATGAAAGTGCCTGAAGTAAAAATGATAGTTCACCCATTTACTCAGCCTCATGCCATCCCAGATGTGTATGACTTTCTTTCTTCTGCAGAACACAAATGAAGATTTTTAGAAGAATTTCTCAGCTCTGTAGACCCACACAATGCAAGTGAATGGGTGCCAAAATTTTGACACTCCAAATGGATAAACAGATCAATATTTAAGTCCTTTTTTGCTAGAATTGTTTCTAGCAATATGCATGAAGAATGTGAATCACCAAAAACACAAGAAGAAGAATGTGAAAGTGATCTGTTTCTCACTCACACCTATCATATCACTTCTGAAGACATGGATTTAACCACAGGAGTCTTATGGATTGCTATTATGCTGACTTATGTGATTTGTTTGAGCTTCAAAATTTGGGCACCCATTCACTTGCATTGTATGGACCTACAGAGCTGAGATATTCTTCTAAAAATCTTCATTTGAGTTCAGCTGATGAAAGAAAGTCATACACATCTGGGATGGCATGAGAGTGAGTAAATGATGAGAGAATTTACATTTTTGGGTCAACTATCCCTTTAAAGAAATATACTGTAAAGGGTCACACAGAATCAACACCCACCAAACTCTGATGAAAACATTGCAGATTACAGAAGGATTTAAATTAAATTCTATGCACCCCATAACCCTTCCAATTTTTCCTTTTTATAACTGCATTTTGAAATAGTTTTGAATAAATGTTGTTTAATTTAAAGGAACGATAGCACACATTTGAATTATGAATTGCGTTGATTTTGACAAATGTGAAAAATACCAAGTGTGCAGATTTAGTGTGGGTCTATGTAAAACCAGTGACAGAAATTAGATGTGCATATTTACTTAAAATGAGACATTATTCCTCTAAATTTGGCTATTAGAACATGCAGACCATATTAACCATAACTTTGCATTTCCTGTTTGACCTGCTCAGGAAATCGAGCGGTTAAAGAATGAAAAGCCCACATGGGAGCGGCGCGTGCGATGGGAGGGGATGAAGACTGTTTTCGGCGGTCCACCCTCTCTGCTGTGGTTCAACCCTTTTGCTGGACTCCGACTCCGGCGCCTGCTGATGGTCCGCACTCGGAAGGGCGGGTCCGAGTTCTCTGTTTGAACGAAGAATACTGTCTATACAGGCATGAACGTCTGCTTTCATGCCTATAATCCTATTCATACAGGACATGAGACTTCTTCCTTAATACTGGTGCAGGTTTGGAGGTACTGCAATGAAAACCTGTTCAATAACTGACGTCACCCCTGGAACAAAAAGGCTCCGACTCGATACAGCCCGGCTGTGTCCACATTATTACCTCGTAAGGTGGATCGTACTTGTTATGCTCATTTTGTCTTCATGAATGTTCACATTAATGGGTTTTAAGTGGACTATTTTTTGTTGTGGTTTTGTTTAATTGAGCAAAACGAACTTTATGGAAATGTAACTTGGAAATATTTGAAGGGTGTCTATATCCGTTATTCAGCCTACAAAAATTGCATCTTGCTATTTAAATAGAGCTACTGTGTGACAAATACCACGTTCCATTTGGTTAACAAGCAATTGTTTTTTAAACAGAACTAGATCATAAACCAAAATTGAAATTTGGAAAGTAATTCGTGTTGCCAAAAACGGTTCTTGGGTGAATCTCATGAAAACTGTTGAGAAATGTCTGTTTCATATTTCAGCCCAAAATCAAAAGAAAAAAATAAGACATTATATTAACAAAGAAATAAAATGTGTGTATTTTAGGATGCTGGAGATAGTTTGCAGTGTAACATTATTTTCATGACAATTAAGCACATTTTCCTCCCACAATTGTCTGCTGTTATCAAAAAAAAAAAAAAAAAAAAAAAAATATATATATATATATATTACACACACTACTGGTCAAAAGTTTTGAAACACTCATTCTTTATTATAATTTTTTTTTCTTCACATTTTAGAATAATAGTAAAGTCATCAAAACTATGGAATAACATAAATGGAGCTATGAGAATTATGTTGTGACTAAACAAAATCCAAAATAAATCAAAACTGTGTTATATTTTAGCATCTTCAAAGTAGTCGCCCTTTGCCTAGAATTGTCAAACATGTACTCTTGACATTTTCTCAACCAACTTCTTGAGGTATCACCCTGGGATGCTTTTTAAACAGTATTGAAGGAGTTCCCATCTATGTTGGGCATTTATTGGCTGCTTTTCTTTATTATTTGGTCCAAGTCATCAATTTCTTTTTTATTAAATTTTAGTTTTATAATGAAATAAATTAATATGGTAGCACAATTATATTTTTGTCTACAAAACTAATTTCAAACATTTAAGCATACGCCTTCAGATCAAAAGATTTTTAAGATCATGAGAAACATTTCAGTCAAGTGCTTCAAAACTTTTGACCAGTAGTGTGTGTGTGTGTGTGTATATATATATATATATATATATATATATATATATATATATATATATATATATATATATATATATATATATATATATAAATTATAAAGTGTAGGTATTTTATAAATTATTATTTAATATTTATATAACTAACATATCTTTGTTCATTTCAAATTACATTAATTAGAGTAAGATTGTATGGAAGACAATTTGGGGAAATAAAATGTTTGTTGACATGAAAATAATGCAAAAAATCATGGTCCTGAAAATACAAAATGTAATACAAAATAATAGTACAAATTAAAAAATAATATTATTTTTGTCGTTTGGTTTTGGGGTTAAATTCGACCTGGGCATGTCTTCACGAAATTCACCCTCTTATGTGTTAAACTAGCTTGCAGCTAGCTTCTTGGCTGACTTTGTCTTATCTTTAGCACGTAACCTAAATAATGAAGTCATTTTAAAATCATCTGGTCTTCATGTATTGTAGAGACAATTATAGCCTCAGTCCGTAGTCTGGAAATGAATGCCAGTCCCTAAAAAATACTCTGCTAGATTAATAGATGGTGAAAGTATGTAATTCCTACCTTGACCTTAGGCTGTTCTGTGAGATAAAGACAAATCACATTATAGCATAATTAAAGTATGCCCTTTGTGCACAAGAAGCCCAAGGTACTGAGCCAGGAACTCTTAATAAACATATAGATTACAGTTGTAACACAATGCAGTAAAATGAGGTGATCTGCAGGCACGTTACTCTGTGGATTCCTCAATACTTAGACGTGTGAGCTCATTAAGAGAATCAATTATGCTGCACATTCACAGAGGTTGACTATCATGTTTTGTTTTATACTCTTTCTTGTCGTTTCATGTTTTCATCTTCACTTTTATCAGTAGACTGCTTTACATCTTTTAGATTAGAGAATCTTGACATGGTGACCACTACGTTTTTTTTTTCTTGATTTTTTTTTTTTTTTTTCTGAAAATATTTTCAACGCTGGAACTGTTTTGGCAGGGTTGACACAGCATGTGCAGAGTCGTAGCGATCGCACTGCGTGAATCTCCCAAACCTGTCAAGAACACGTGCCGGTCATACTTTACCTCAAAATCAAAAGAATAAAATCAATAAGTGCATATAAAGTTAATGAAGTTTTACAACCATGAATGTTTTTGCATTGTGATGAGCACATTTTCCATCCGAAGTTCTTATTATTGTAATGTGGAAAAAAATTATTACAATTATTTATTTGATAAAACGGTTGTCATATTTGTTGTATTAAAATATACATTAAATTCAGCATATTACTGTATTACAGTAATGATAATGTAATAAAAAATGGAAGAGAATAATAATTTAGAATAACGAAAATTACAAACAAAATCTAAATGAAATCATACAGATGCATAACGGTAATGAGAATTTGAGTGGAAATTGCCATTAAAATATCACAATGCAAAAACTCTGAATGGTCCTAAAAATAGCCTTCATTTTCTAGACACACCAAGAACATATTCATAATTGAAACCAAAATAAATAAATAAATGCAAATAAAAGGCGGTGCTTGAGGATTATATCTCAGCACTAAAAGGCCAGACTAGATTGATTATTAAAAGCGTTTTAGCACCACTCCATATGTGTGTGTGTGTGTGTGTGTGTGTGTGTGTTAACACTCATTGATATAATGTTTACAACGCTGGTTGTCATGTATTCATAAGCATTCATTTAAATATCTGACGACTGTCCTCCTTGTATCATCGCCAGTAAAAAAAAAAAAAAAAAGATTTTTAACACTGATAAAAATAAAACAAATTACTAAAGATAAACAAAAATGGCAATTCTGAGCTAGTACTGACAATTAATATTTCCATATCAATTAAAATAGATCAAATAAAATAGCAAAAGGACTTTCTTTGAATTTGCTTTATGTAACTCATACATAAATATCTGTTTAATTCCAGAATTTGATTTACTTAAAAATGGCCAATTTTGCTGGCCAATTTTATTATCCATCATTAAAAATGACATTAAAACCCCTTGCTTTACACACACACACACACACACACACACACACATACACACATATATATATACATAAAAGCAGTATAACTGGCTTTTCATACAAACTATCAAAGCAATGAGGGTTTGTACTGAATGATGGAACTCAGATTGAACTGGAATGTCTTGGTGTAATTTATTATTTTTTTTGTCTATGCGTTATTTTCACATAGGGAATGTGTGCTGTTTGCAGTCCCTGAAGATCATGTTTGGAATTTGATACAAGAAGTCTTGCCTTTTATCAGCACATCACTACGAATGTATATCATGCTTTTTGTACCTTGATTTAACTTAGGTGTAAGAGGGACAATTATTTTCTTTGCTTTAGAATAAGACACCGGTTTTGCAATCTGTACTACTACTACTATTACTACTACTACAACAGTATTTGCCTGACCTCAACTTTGTTTTTAAAATATGCTTAGACTTGTAATTCTAGATATTACTTGATGTTAAAAACCAAGGGAATTTTTTTACTATGTATTACCTTGACAAACTTTAAAATAATAATATTAGCTATTACAACTTTGTGTAGGTTATTCCCTAGGACGTTCAACCAATCCCATGACAGTGTGGTACCTGTAGCTATAATTTAGGCAACAAAAGTTCATCTGGATAATTTGTTTGCACATTTGACTGTTATTCTACAGGTTTCACTCACTAGGATGTGGGTTATTGACCCGAAATTTCTCAAGCTCATTATATCCGTGTCTGAACTTGGATGGAAACAGGGTTTACAGCCAGAAAGCAAAGAATATTTAATTATGTCTGTAATAAATGGTATAAACATATTATTGATACTGTCATCAGGTGTCATAAATGTATGATGTTCTTATGTAAATTTCTTTTGCATAATAAAGTAATTAGATTGAAAAGCTACTGAAGGCTTTTGCATGAATCTCAGCGAATATAAAATAAAATAGTGTTAAGATGGGTTTTCTTCTTGAAATACGTACAGTATGTAACACTTGTCAATTGCATTGTGAGGTCAATGTTTTGGTGGTGTATTATTATCCTTTTTTTACTATAGATCGGCACTTTTGACCAGCTCTGACCAGTATGTGGTGATAAGCACAAAGAATGTGAATCGTGGAAGTGGAAATTTAGAGTAAAAATGACTTAAATATTGATCTGTTTCTCACCCACACCTATCATATAACTTCACAAGACTTGGATTAAACCACTGGAGTCTTATATATTACTTTTACGCTGCATTTATGTACTCTTTGGACCTTCAAAGTTTTGGTCACCACTCACTTGCATTGGACCTACAGAGCTGAAGGATTCTCCGAAACTGACTGAAAATGACCATTTTATAATTCCCCGATATATGACTTTAAGTCTGATTCCTAATTTCAATTATTTCTTTTTTTTATCCTTGCAAACACATTTATATAAAACTAGTTTATGTGTGGACCAGTGGTCTGGTTTTGGCGTGTTCTAGTTTAGTACAACCAAGTTTCAGTATTACTGTTTTTAAAATCAGTACAAAATAATTTATAAATTTACTTCAATTAAAAAAAAAAAACACTTTTTATTGATTTTTTTTCCCATTGTTTCAGAAAAGGTCAATCAAAATTAATGTACGATGAAAGGATAAGTTTGAACATTGGAAACTGTCAAAAAGAGAAATGATAAATTCTGCACCATACACAGTTCATTCCAAACATGTGTGTTCAAGAATGTCCAAAAGTCTGAATGTAATGAATTGTCCATTGTTAATTTTAGTTATCATATCCTCTTATGTCAGCGTGTCTTCACTTCTGATGTACTCTCCAATATCAGCCTGATGGAACACCACAATTGACATGGGATCAACCTTCCGACACTCCTGTGTAGTCTTTGCTGCGACTCCAAAGCCCTGAAATGAGACGACAATTTTAAGTTCACAATACTTGGCATTTAACGTATTACTTGTAGTTGCTTATGACTGTACTTTTTACTCTTTAGTCACACAGTCACAAATCAGTTACAACTAAACAAAGTCAGTCTATAAAATATAACTACTGTAGGTACAAAATCTCTGGTCTGCACTACTCGCTGAATAATTTTCAGAAACATCTTTCTTTTTAAGGATGGTAACCAGGTTCATGTCACTTGATTGCTCCAAAATATCATAATCTTAATTGCAAGATTATGTTCACAATATAGCACCGTAATAGTGATATGCACGGTCCGACAGCTTATGAAGACTAAACAAAAAGATGCCGCCAGTTAAATGTTGTGAAACTTCCATTTCTTTACATGACAACAGTATTTCCACCATGAGCATAATCAAACAATCTCTTACCAGCGGTACATCTGCCATTGAATACACCACCACTCCCTGGTACTGCGCTGTGTTCTCTGTGATCCTGCCCAGTCCTGACTTCATGATGTGATTGCCATACAGGAAAGACTGCTCCGAGCCAGGCTTCACCCAAACCTTAAACTGCAAACACATACATGAGATGCATCAGATTTTGAACAAAATATATATTATATAGATTTGTTGGTCACTACATAATTCCCATACTTCTGTGACTTATTCTGAAAAGTGGTAAAAATAAAATAAAAAATTGGTAATATTAAAGAATGAGTAGGTGTGTCCAAACTTTTGACTGGTAGTAAGTCAGTAATTTTAGATTGCAGATATTCAAGTATATGCCATACAGGTAACATACAGGTATAAACCTTTTAGGGGGATTTTAACTTTTATGATGGCATGATATATATATCTACAGTACTGTGCAAATGTTTTAGGCACATAAGATGTTTCACAAAAGCATTTGTCTTAAGATGGTTATATATATCTTCAGCTTTAGTGTGTCAGTATGAAATATACATTTTAGACTCCCAAACATTTCTTTTGCAAATATAATAGATTATAATAGAAGAACAGGGAGCCCTGCAACAGATGTCATGGCCCCCACAGTACCCCCCACTGAACATCGTGTCAGTCTGAGATTACATAAAGAGACAGAAGCAATTGAGACAGCTGAAATAGACAGAAGAACTGTGGCGAATTCTCCAAAAAGCTTGAAACATCCTATCTGCCAACAACCAAGAAAAACTGTGTCCAGGTGTACCTAGGAGAATCGGGGCTATTTTAATAGCAAAGGTGGTCACACCGAAAATTGATTTACATTTTACATTTATGCATTTGGCAGACGCTTTTATCCAAAGCGACTTACAGTGCACTTATTACAGGGACAATCCCCCTGGAGCAACCTGCAGTTAAGTGCCTTGCTCAAGGACACAATGGTGGTGGCTGTGGGGATCAAACCAGCAACCTTCTGATTACCAGTTATGTGTTTTAGCCCACTACGCCACCACCACTCATTTTAGCCTTTTTTTTTTTTTTTAGCTTTTTTATGTTTACTGGACTTTGTATGATGTTAACTGATTAATGAAAACTATTCATGTCATTATTTTTGAAGACATCCTCACTATGCAACATTTTTCCCAAGTGCCTAAACCTTAAGCACAGTACTATATATATATATTATATATATGAACAGATATATCATCAGAATGACTGTACCTTGGCATATGGTGCGAGGAAGTCGAGAGCTGTTATGTGCAAACGGAATTTCTGTGTCTTTGTAAACTTTCCGAAACATGTGCCAACTGATACCAGTTTATCTCGGGAGATATTTGTAGCCAACTTCAGGATTTTCTCACTAGAATGAAAAATTCAAAAGAATAAAGATTACTATACAATAACATTAGACTTGACATTATATTATAATGACCAATCGTTTCGGGGAGATATGCAAAGAGTCTCACCTCATGTAATAAACTCGATCATTATGAAGTCTGAAACAGTAAATTCCATCAGGTTGGTCCACAAGAAGTTTGATGTTCTCTCCAATGCTGGAAACACAAGTACACAGAAATATTATTATTATTATTAATTTTTTGCATTTTTTAATTAATGCCAAAAACATTTAGCATAAGAAACTGCACCAATCACAAATTATAATAATACTTCACATTTTAAGGATTTTATTTTATTTTTACATTTTATGTTTTGAGCCCAACATCAAATAGATTCCAAAAGGTTAATAAAAACACAATCTCGAAAAAAATGTGTTCAATCGTCTCTTCTGTCACGAAAAATAAATAAAAATAAAAATAAACACTTTTAAACTCTTTCAATGTATTTTTAGTGTATATACTATACTACAAGGATAACATTTGTGTAGTATTTTAAACTTCTTTTTTTTTTATCTTATTTGTTAATATATATTTGTGGGAAAGAGACTAATACAATTCCAGTTAACTTTAAAAATGGTCATTACTATAAAGAGAGATGCTGGAATAAAGCTTCTATTGAGATGATTGCGAACAAAGTGTTAATTACATTTGTCATCAGTAATAAGAAATCCTTGTAATGAAACAGTATTGTTCAGCGACCCTTTTGGATTGCACTGGGAATGGCATTCGCTACAAGTACAAATGTTATTTGAAAAGCATGTCTACATTTTCGCATGGTTGTTGCTTCAGTGGACAGCAAGCAAGCTGGTTAGAATAATTAAAATCATATTTAAAGATGTCACTTACTATTTAGAGAGTTTTTCGAACATAGTTTTCGTCTCTTCATTCGTTAATGGACGCATGATGAACGCAATAATTCTAAAGTATCGAAATAACACGGCAGTGTTCGCACTGTACGCACCACGTGGGAATGCGCGTTGAGTTTCGTCGCACGTCTATGACGTCATGACTTTTTAATAAAGTTTATCGTTCAGTTTCGAATCAACACTGCCGATCATGGCGACCGTAGACGTGGAAGATGAAAGTATATTGGCGTCGATCTTCAAAGACAGCTTTCCAGAGAACTGGAGAGAGAATCCGGACATCGCGGCGTATTTATCGGAGTTGAGCTCGTATGGTGTGGATAAATTAAACCGTGAGCCGGAGCGTCTGTCGGAGGAGAGAGCTCAGATCCTGCAGCAGACCCGAGAACTGGCCTTCAGTAACTATAAAACCTTCATCAGGACAGCTGACTGCACACAACACATCTACACTGACTTCAGCAGAGTGGAGAACAGTGTGTCTAAACTACTCAACAAACTACCCAGCTTTGGAGAGAAATGCAGGTTAGCACTTTAATGCCACTGTTCATCTTCATTTTGACGTCGAAGCAGGATATGGATGGATGGATGGACAGACAGATAAAGTGCTGTGAAAAAGTATTTGCCCCCTCCTGATTTCTTCCATTTTTGTGTATACATACTAAATTGCTTTAGATCTTCAAACGAGATATAACATAAAACAAAGGCAACCTGAGTAAACACAAAATACAGTTTTCATATATATATATATATATATATATATACACACTGGCGGCCAATAGTTTGGAATAATGTACAGATTTTGTTCTTATGGAAAGAAATTGGTACTTTTATTCAGCAAAGTGGCATCCAACTGTTCACAATGTATAGTCAGGACATTAATAACATGATAAATTACTATTACAATTTGAAAAGCATGTTCAGAACTTCAAAAAATCCTCCACGTGCAGCAATGACAGCTTTGCAGATCCTTGTTATTCTAGCTGTCAGTTTGTTCAGATACTCAGATGACATTTCACTCCACACTTCCTGTAGCACTTGCCATAGATGTGGCTGTCTTGTCGGGCACTTCTCACGCACCTTACAGTCTAGCTGATCCCACAAAAGCTCAATGTGTTAAGATCCATAACACTCTTTTCCAATTATCTGTTGTCCAATGTCTGTGTTTCTTTGCCCACTCTAACCTTTTCTTTTTGTTTTTCAAAAGTGGCTTTTTCTTTGCAATTCTTCCCATAAGGCCTGCACCCCTGAGTCTTCTCTTTACTGTTGTACATGAAACTGGTGTTGAGCGGGTAGAATTCAATGAAGCTGTCAGCTGAGGACATGTGAGGCGTCTATTTCTCAAACTAGAGACTCTGATGTACTTATCCTCTTGTTTAGTTGTACATCTGGTCTTCCACATCTCTTTCTGTCCTTGTTAGAGACAGTTGTCCTTTGACTTTGAAGACTGTAGTGTACATATTTGGATGAAATCTTCAGTTTTTTGGGCAATTTCAAGCATTGTATAGCCTTCATTCCTCAAAACAATGATTGACTGATGAGTTTCTAGAGAAATCTGTTTCTTTTTAGCCATTTTTGACCTAATATTGACCTTAAGACATGCCAGTCTATTGCATACTGTGGCAACTCAAAAACAAACACAAAGACAACGTTAAGCTTTGACTATCAACTGACAGCCTGAATGTCAATACAGCACAATACAACCTACTGTATATTTTATATATACTATTTTTATTGCATAATGTGTATTTTATATTGTGTGTATTATATAATGTACATTGTATATTATTATTTGTATATTGTGTTGTGTGTAATTATGTGCATATTAGATATGTAAATTGTGTTGTGTATATCTGATGTTTATTGTAGGTTGGTATATGTCTCATCACTGTCATGACTGCTATGTTGCTCGGAACAGCACCCAAGACTTTCACCCACTGTTGCACTTATGTATATGGTTGAGTGACAATAAAGTGATGTGATGTGTGTGAATTAACGAACCAAATGTCTTTCAGCTGTGTTTGATATAATGGCAAGAGATTTTCTAGTACCAAATGATCAATTTATCATGATTACTCAAGGAGAAGGTGTTGGAGTGATGGCTGCTGTCTAGATTTGATCAAAAATGACTTTTTTCAAATAGTGATGGTGCTGTTTTTTACATCAGTAATGTCCTGACTATACTTTGTTATCAGCTGAATGACACTTTGGTGAATTAAAGTACCAATTTCTTTCCGAAACAGCAAAATCTGTACATTATTCCAAACTTTTGGCCGCCAGTGTATATTTTTTTATTGAAGCAAAAACGTTATCCAACACCTGTATCACCCATCTGAAAAACGAACTGCCCCCTTAAACTTAACAGCTGGTTGTGCCACCTTTAGCAGCAACAACTGCAACCAAACGCTTCTGATAGCTGGAGATCAGTCTCTCACAATGCTGAGGTGGAATTTTGGTCCACTCTTCTTTGCAGAACTGCTTTAGTTCAGCCACACTGGAGGGATTTTGAGCATGAACTGCCCGTTTAAGGTCCTGCCACATCATCTCAATCGGGTTCTAGTCAGGACTTTGACTAGCCCATTCCAAAACTTTAATTTTGCTTCATTTGAGCCATTCAGAGGTGGATTTACTCCTGTGCTTTGGATCATTGTCTTGCTGCAAAATCCAGTTGTGCTTGAGCTACAACTCATGGACTGGTGACCGGACGTTCTCCTTTTAGGATTTTCTGGTAGAGAGCAGAATTCATGTTTCCCTCAATTATTGCACGTCACCCTGGAACTGAAGCAGCAAAGCATCCCCATACCATCATACTACCACCAACATGCTTGGCCGTAGGTATGATGTTCTTTTTGTGGAATTCTGTGTTTGATTTAACGGGACCCCTGTCTTCCAAACAGTTCCACTTTCGACTCATCAGTCCACAGAACATTCTCACAAAAGGTTTGAGGATCATCAAGGTGTGTTTTGGCAAAATTCAGACAAGACTTTATGTTCTTCTGGGTTAGCAGTGGTTTTCGCCTCACCACTCTTCCATGGATGGCATTTTTGGCCAGTGTCTTTCTGATAGTGGAGTCATGAACAGTGACCTTTATTGATGCGAGAGAGGCCTGCAGTTTCTGCTTTTATGTGACTTCCTGGATGAGTTGTCGCTGTGCTCTTGGAGGAATTTTGGAAGGTCGGCCACTTCTGGAAGGGTTCACTACTGTGCCAAGTTTTCTCCATTTGGAGATAATGGCTCTCACTGTGGTTATTTGGAGTCCAAGAGCCTCTGAAATAGCTTTGTAACCTTTCCCAAACTGATGTATTTCAATCACCTTTTTCCTCATTATTTCTGGAATTTCTTTCAACCTTGGCATAGTGGGCTACTGGGTGAGACCTTTTAGCCAACTTTATGCTGCTGAAAAAGTTCTATTTAGGTGATGATTTGATTGAACAGGGATGTCAGTAATCAGGCCTGGGTGTGTCTAGTCCAGCTGAACCCCATTATGAATGCAGTTTCATAGATTTGGGGATTTAGTAACTAAGGGGGCACATACCTTTTCACACAGGCCCAGTTGGTATTGGATAACTTTTTTGCTTCAATAAAAAACATTATTATTTAAAAACTTTATTTTGTGTTTCCTCAGATTGCCTTTGTTTTATGTTAGATTTTGTTTGCATTTTTGAAACAATTTAGTATGAGATATATACAAAAACAGAAGAAATCAGGATGAGGGCAAATACTCAGATAGATAGATAAGACAGACAGGCAAATGAATTGGCAGACAGACAGACAATTTATAGATAGACACTTTTTAATTACTTTAAAAGGCATTACCTACAATATTGATTACAAATAATGCTTAACAGATCTGCAGTTCATGTACATTCAGAACTGTTATAAAACTTTGAGTAAAATTCTGTCATTTATATTTATATTTGAATGTACTTTCAAATACTGATCTTTTAATCATTATATAATGTTTGTTAACCCTCCTGTGGTGTTCAAAAATGGCACCTTCCTTTGGTATTCGCAGTCATTTTTGACCGGAAGGTTTAGATGTATAACCCTTATTTTTTGATGATGATGGTGATACCAATTTTTTTCTTCCCTGAAGGAAGAACAATAAAATTATGCATTTCTTTTGGGATTTTATGCTATTTCGATCTTATTTACATGTACATTTCTAAATGTTTCCATTAATTTGCATATACAAATAAGCACATTTTTGGTAAAAACAAATTCAGAACCTACACTTCTGTAAGTTGATACATGAAGACAATATGAGAATGTGACATAAATTGGTGGCAGATTGCTGCCATCTGGTCATGCCAGTAACAGCCAGCAGATGGCTGTAGCCACCTACTGTGTAGTCTGATGGCTTGTTGTAACCTAATTTTATATTTCATCACAATATATACAGTTGTATATATATTTAGACATTATCAAACTATTATTCTTCAAAGTTTAGCATTTTAGCAGTTTTTGCAGTTTATGTCATTAGACTTGTCATCAAACCTGACCACTAAACTGCCAATGTCCAATATTTCAAACATAATAATGTAATAACTCAAATTAAATGCATAATAATGTCAAGAAAATGAACATCAAGAAACAGAAATGAACTGCAAAATTCTGAAAATTCAATTAGGGTATAAAACAGAAGAATCAGAGTAAACATTTTCAAAACAGTGTTGAAATGTTGAAAAAGCAATTTCAAACTTTTTATAGGAAAAGTTTATTTTGCAAACGTGTGTATGTGTGTGTGTCAGATTACTGTCATCAGCTGAAAAACAACAGATGACTTATACTGCCTAACAATGACCAAAATATGGCTGTAGAGCGCCACTTATTGATGCCCTGGTTCTCTCTCTCTCTCTCTCTCTCTCTCTCTCTCTGTGTGTGTGTGTGTGTGTTCTGCATTGTGAGTGTGTTATCGTCTAAACCCTTCATTTCTGAGTGTGTGTTTAGCATTGTGGCTGATTTATTTGTTTTATTTGACAAATGTAAAAAAAAAAAAAAAATGAAATAAAACAAAAAAACTTTGTGTGGAACTCTCACCAGTTCATTCTTGTGTGTGTGAGTGGGTGTGAATGTTTTGCACTGAGGTTGTTTTAGAGTCTCACCCTGTAATTTCTGTCTATTTTTTTTTCTGCAATGTGGCTGATTTATTGATTGTATTTGACAGATTAAAAAAAAAATTGCTCAGTTTTTTATCTTTCCCATTCATTTTCAGTGGTCGGTCAATTTTGACCGCGAATACCAAAGGTGTCGCTTTTTTTTTTTTTACGTCCACTTCGACTTATCGAATCAAGCCCAATTTTATTTATTTTTTGTATGTTCAGATGGCAAATGGAGGAAAAGTCACCAAGTCTTGAACTGCGCAGATAAAGGAAACCATTTTTATTTCATTTAAAAAATTTATTTTGATCAAAAATTAGCAAATACTATAGGAGGATTTTAATAGTTTGATTCTTTATTAATCCCAAGATGGCAATTGAAGTGTGACACTAACCAGACACAGTACGGTGCAGCATTACTTTACCATTAAATATGATCAGAATTGCTTTGTGTGATTGGTTTGTATATTCTTTTTCTGTACTTTTAGAGGTTTTATAAAGGAAGCCGAGGAGATCAGTGTGAGTAGGCGAATGAACAGCCTGACACTGAATCGACACACAGAAATCCTGGAGATTCTGGAGATTCCTCAACTGATGGACACATGTGTCCGTAACGGTTACTATGAGGAGGCGCTGGAGCTGGCAGCTTACGTCAAGAGACTGGAGAAAAAACATTCATCACTTCCTGTAATACAGGTACAATAAATGACAATATATTAAGTGTTTACACTCTTCAGGAAGTTAACATATGATTATAGTTGTCTCTGCACATAAAACTGTGATTTAAACATTGAAAAATTTCACACATTGGCTTTAATCACTTTCGTGTTGTTTGTTTTACATTTAGGGAATTGTGTACGAAGTCCGACTGTCTGCGCAGCTTATGCTAAACCAACTCCTTCAACAACTGCGCAGCAATTCACAGCTCCCAGCCTGTCTGCGTGTGATTGGCTACCTGCGCAGAATGGACATTTTCACTGAAGCCGAGCTACGCGTCAAGTTCCTGCAAGCCCGTGGAAGCTGGCTGCGTTCTATACTCGCTGCGATCCCCGGTGACGACCCTTACTTCCACATCACCAAGACTATCGAAACCTGTCGCGTACATCTCTTTGACATCATCACCCAATATCGTGCGATCTTCTCCGATGAGGATCCGTTGCTGCAACCCGGTGGTCAGATGTTGAATGAGAGCGCCATCTTTCACGGCTGGGTCGTGCAACAGGCCGCGCAGTTTATGGAGACCCTGGATCGTGACCTTCAGCGTGGGGTGGGATGTCGCTTGGACTCTCTGCTTGGCCAGTGCATGTATTTCGGCCTTTCTTTTAGCCGGGTCGGGGCGGATTTCCGTGGCCAGCTCGCCCCCATATTTCAGCAGGTCGCCATGGATACGTTCCGCAAGGCTATCCAAGAAGCTGGGGAGAAGTTCCAAGAGGATATGAACTTGTATACCCTGATTTCTTTCCCATCGATACTTGGAAGCACCATTCCACCAGTGGCTCCGAGCACCCAACCAGGAACACTGCAGCCCCCCATGGCCCTGCTGGACTTCCCACCTCTGGCATGCTTCCTAAATAATGTCCTAACGGCCTTCAATGACTTAAGACTGTGCTGCCCCATTGGACTCGCACAGGAAGTTGGCAAATGTGTTGAGGAAGCCCTTATTAAGGTACAGTATCTGGAAAGGGAATGTAGAATATGAAGGATTTATATTAGTTAAAGGAATATTCCGGGCTCAGTACAAGTTAAGCTCAATCGACAGCATTTGTGGCCTAATATTGACTACCACAGAAAATCATTTCAACAAAAAACAGCAAAAGTCATGGTTACAGTAAGTCACTTACAGTGGAGGTGAATGGGTCCAGTCCATAAACATTAAAATACACACTAGTTTCGAAAGTACAGCCACTAGACATAAACAATACATATGTTAACATGATTTTAGTGTGATAAAATCACTTGCAGGGTTTTCCGCCATTATGTCGTCATGACACCAAGTTGTCATACTGGAAATAACTTTACATAGAAAAGGTTAGTAAATGATTTTATCACACTAAAATCATGTTCACACGTATAATGTTTATGTCTTGTGGCTATACTTTTGAAACTAGTGTGTATTTTAATGTTTATGTTAATGTTTACTTCCATTGTAAACTGAAACGAAAAACTGTATTTTTTCAGTCTGGTTCAGAAGTTCCTCAGCATTCCTTCCAAATGGTAACTGGTTAGAACAAAATAAAAGAACGGTTAATAACGTTTTTTTTTTAAATGACAGTAAAGGGGTGGATGAAATGCCAGTTGCAGTGTTGCCAGAACTCACTCGAGAACCAAGCAACCTAGTCTGGAAAAACAAGCCCAAAAATAAGTCAAAATAAGCAATTGATTTTTTTCCTGTGTGGTGGATTTTTCAGCATAGAAATCATAAGCATACAGTTAATTAACAGTTAAGTATCATTTTATTTACAGATCTGCTTCTCAGTCAAAACCCGGCAGCATCAAATCTGTATTAATGCATCATATCTAGCAATAATTCAGTGCAGATTTGGAAACAACTGAGAAATTAACTTTTTACCTCTAATAAAGATTTCCTTGAATCTGGATTAACCGTGCATGTATACTGTATGTAGTAATTATACATGGTTGTTAAAAAAGTCTTCATTCACAGAATGCAACATCCTCAACGGACAATTAGGCAAAGAAATGGGTGATGCAGCAGTTTCCCTCAGGATCAAAGCACGTTTCATTTTTTTGGGCAGCATGAAGTGGTGTAGTTCCAAAAATGTACTGTGATAAACCCTTTGGTTTTTGGTTTCATAATAAAATGATCAGAACTAAATTAACCGGTTATAACCAGTAACCAGCATTTAAAAACAACAATACAATGGCCCCAAAAAGTATTTGGACACTCAATAATGTATGAGTTTTCATTGCACTAGATAATGAAATATCAAATCAAGTGGCATTTATTTTAACGAAAGATAGCCAAACATTTCTCACAAAAAAATATTCGTAAAAAAAATTACATTGAGGTTACAGTGAGGCACTTACAATGGAAGTGAATGGGGCCAATTTTTGGAGGGTTTAAAGGCAGAAATCTGAAGCTTATAATTTAATAAAATCACTTACATTAATTCTTCTGTTAAAACTCATTTATTATTTGAGCTGTAAAGTTGTTAAAATGGTCATTTTTACAGTCATTTTAGGGTTTGTTGACATCGTCATGGCAACGAAGTTGTAAAATTGGCTATAACTTTACACAGAAAAAGTTAGTAAGTGATTTTATCACTTAAATCATGTTTACACAGATTGTTGTCTTGTGGCTATGCTTTTGAAACAGTGAGTATTTTAACGTTCCAATATTGGCCTCACTGGAATCTCAATTTTTGCTTTTTTTCAAGAAAAGGAGGGGCAAGTCAAAATAAATTTTTGTGGTAATCAACATTATGCCACAAATACTGTCCATTGAGCTTAACTTGTATTGAGCCCGGAATATTCCTTTAAGTGTGGCTTAGGGTACTTTTTGGGGCCACGGTATACTCATATGTCAGTAATTTTATTCTGTTCTTATCAGGTGACCAAGCTGATCCTGGTTTTCCACCGAGCTGAAGAATCTGCCTTCAGCAGCTGAGAAAGGGAGTTATTTATTAAATTCTGTTTGACGTTTGCTGAGGACATGGTGCCTTTCCTGAACCAATGTTTACAAGTTTTGTTTCCTCCAGCCCAGCTTGCTCATATACTAGGTAAATATCCACAACACTGATACATTTATCCCACATTTTAAAAAGTATCATATATATAATAGGTGTTTCTTAAACTGCAGGCAATTTCATGTCCCAGGTGTTGATTTTTATTAAAATGTACAGATTTCAACTTTTTTATTTTGTATATATTAAGGTCGTATTAAAACCGACTTACTCACTTTTTACTGGGTCTTCGTCATTTATTTTTGTTACTTTCGAATGCTATTTATGTCCAGATTTGCTATGATGTCCAGCCTTTTTCCAGACCCAGACTTTCAATATTAAACAATGAAAATACATTAAAAAATTATAAATTATTACAGGGTTAAAATGATGATAATATAAACAAAGAGTGAAATATACAATACACATTTTTTAATATTTAACGTGTGAAATTATTTCTATACATTTTTCAAAAATTCCGACTGTCCCACAACTGTGGCGTCATTTCCACCACACCAAAAATGCTGCTCCAAATAAAGTGTTCTACCAAAAGTTAGTGTACTTGTTAACCAAGTCGACAAAAGTGTCAGTGAAGAGCATGCTTGAGACGAGATATGTGACAAGTGATGTTTAAAGAAAACAAGTACAAATCAAGGTAAATATCACTTGTGAGCAGAATATTTTTATTGGGCGTCATTTCCATATAAAATTAAATTTTGCCAAATTATGCAAAAAGTGTAAAAATATTACTTAATTATGTTAGCTATGAAATTAGCCTTAGCAAGAAAAAGGAGTTTGTTTCTTGGGAACCATTTCATTTTAAGCTATCAGGTATTTTAATGGTTAAAAGTAAAAAAATGAAAATGCACTTTGTTTACTTTATTAATACACGTTCCAGGATTTACGGTGAATGATCCATCAGTGCACATCATTCCAAAGAAAAGAAATGTTTGTCTTTGTATTTGCTCCACCTCTGAAACGACTTTCCTTTTCAGCTCATAGCACCAAGCCCTCTTATTTTTCATCCCTGTCATAAAGACCACTATTCACAATCCAATCAATTCCTGATAGATAAGATCAAGTCCCACCCTACATGTTTTTCTTCATGAAAATACTGTTTCACTCGGAAATGCGTCACATTATGGAAGTAATAGTGGTTGCGAACTGTTTCATGTTGACTTGCAAAGACAATTTTTTAAAACATATTTATCTTCTATTTGTATTGCAGGTGTCCCTCCAAACCAGGTTTATAAGTTCGGCAGTCTTGGTTGCATCAATGTGAACATGGTTCTGGAGCCACTAGAGTTTGTTCTGCCCAAGAAAGAGCCTATGACACCAGTTCTGGACCTCTGCACTGATCTGAGCAGTCTGCTGTCAGCTCAATCAGATACCTCGCCTACAATTGAACCCAATCCTGCTGAAGAAAATCTTCCAGAAGAATCTATACCATCTAAACAAGACACGTTTACAGAAGAGCCCGAGTTAACTTTCGATGCTCCTCCAAAAGAGGACATTTCAGTAGAAGTGCTCGCTACAGGGCAAAATGACCCAGTACCAGGGTCTGAAATGACTTTTGTTGTTGAGGATTTGTCCGCAACACCTATTAACATTGAAGAGACATTTACAGAATAAGCCACAGCAGCAATATTTAATCGCTGTCAGTGCAGTGTCTTGTGTTTCAGTCTGAACAATGTTTCTAGGAGTCCTAAAACACAGAGAAACGTTGTGTTTTGATATAACTGAACCATGTAAACAAACTTAATCCAGTCTTTATTAGCAGTTTTATTTGGTGAAGGTAAAAATGTAATAATATATGAATATGATGTAATTAAACATGGTTAATATTTAATTGTGGAGAAATATATGTTTATTTAATCAAGGGGGAGCATTAGTGGCCTAAACAAGTATTTGGAAACTTAAACCACCATAAAAAATGTATTAATGTCAATGAATTAGATGAAGTATCAAACCAAGTGTCATTTATTTAAAAGAAACAAAAAGAAGAGGGTTGGAATGATAAACCAAGAGATATACTGTGCAAATTTAAGATTACAAATATTTGGAAACTTGGTGTTGTCAAATAGTCGAACTAGTTTATAGTTAAATGTGCTGAACTACACCTTCACAAGAGTCATTACTCAAAAGTCCCTGTGCAACATTTTAGGCAAAGGTTTGTATTAAAATGGCTATTTATCACTGAATTTTCACTATTAGGTTAAATAGATTGCGTCAAGTGTTTATTGTTTCAACATTACTGTTAACATTAAAAACATAATCTCCTCCTCGATGCGTCACTGTTCTTTGCGTCTCCCTCTCGATGTGTCACCGTACTTTGCGTCTCCCTCTCGATCCGTCACCGTACTTTGCGTCTCCCTCTCGATCCGTCACCGTACTTTGCGTCTCCCTCTCGATCCGTCACCGTTCTTTGCGTCTCCCTCTCGATCCGTCACCATTCTTTGCGTCTCTCGATCCGTCATGGTTCTTTGTGTCTCCCTTTCGAGGCATCACCGTTCTTCGTGTCTCCCTCTCAATGCGTCACAGTTTCTTGCGTCTCCCCCTCGATCTGTCACAGTTTCTTGCATCTCCATCTCGATGTGTCATCTTTCTTTGCGTCTCCCTCTTGATCTGTCACCATTCTTTGCATCTCCATCTCAATGTGTCACCTTATTTTGCATCTCCCTCTAGATCCATCTCCGTTCTTAGCGTCTCCCTCTCGATCTGTCAGTTCTTTGCGTCTCCCTCTCCATCCGTCACAGTTAGTTGCGTCTCCCTCTCCATCCGTCACAGTTAGTTGCGTTTCCCTCTCCATCCGTCACCGTACTTTGCGGCTCCCTCTCGATCCGTCACCGTTCTTTGCGTCTCCCTCTCGATCCATCACAGTTCTTTGCGTCTCCCTCTCGATCCGTCATGGTTCTTTGTGTCTCCCTCTCGATGCATCACCGTTCTTCGTGTCTCCCTCTCAATGCGTCACAGTTTCTTGCGTCTCCCTCTCGATCCATCACAGTTATTTGCGTATCCTTCTCGATCCGTCACAGTTATTTGCGTCTCCCTAACGATCGTTACCGTTCTTTGCATCTCCCTCTCGATGCGTCACCATTCTTTGCGTCTCCCTCTCGATGCATCACCTTTCTTTGCGTCTCTTGATCCGTCACCGTTCTTTGTGTCTCCCTCTCGATGCATCACCTTTCTTTGCGTCTCCATCTCGATCGGTCAGTTATTTGAGTCTCCGTTTCGATGTGTCACCATTCTTTGCATCTCCATCTCGATGTGTCACCTTATTTGGCATCTCCCTCTAGATCCGTCTCCGTTCTTAGCATCTCCCTCTCGATCTATCAGTTCTTTGCGTCTCCCTCTCCATCCGTCACAGTTGTGTCTCCCTCTCGATCCATCACAGTTATTTGTGTCTCCCTCTCAATCAGTCAGTTATTTTAGTCTCCCTCTCGATGTGTCACTGTTCTTTGCATCTCCCTCTCGATCCATCACCTTTCTTTGCGTTTCCATCTCGATGTGTCACCTTTCTTTGCATCTCCTTCTTGATCTGTCACCATTCTTTGCGTCTCCTCCTCGATGCGTCACTGTTCTTTGCATCTCCCTCTCGATGTGTCACCATACTTTGCGTCTCCCTCTCGATCCGTCACCGTTCTTTGCGTCTCCCTCTCGATCCGTCACTGTTCTTTGCGTCTCTCGATCCGTCATGGTTCTTTGTGTCTCCCTTTCGAGGCATCACCGTTCTTCGTGTCTCCCTCTCAATGCGTCACAGTTTCTTGCGTCTCCCTCTCGATCTGTCACAGTTTCTTGCATCTCCATCTCGATGTGTCACCTTTCTTTGCGTCTCCCTCTTGATCTGTCACCATTCTTTGCATCTCCATCTCAATGTGTCACCTTATTTTGCATCTCCCTCTAGATCCTTCTCCGTTCTTAGCGTCTCCCTCTCGATCTGTCAGTTCTTTGCGTCTCCCTCTCCATCCGTCACCGTACTTTGCGGCTCCCTCTCGATCCGTCACTGTTCTTTGTGTCTCCCTCTCGATCCGTCACCGTTCTTTGTGTCTCCCTCTCGATCCGTCACTGTTCTTTGCGTCTCCCTCTTGATCCATCACAGTTCTTTGCGTCTCCCTCTCGATCCGTCACCTTTCTTTGCGTCTCTCGATCCGTCATGGTTCTTTGTGTCTCCCTCTCGATGCATCACCGTTCTTCGTGTCTCCCTCTCAATGCGTCACAGTTTCTTGCGTCTCCCTCTCGATCCATCACAGTTATTTGCGTATCCTTCTCGATCCGTCACAGTTATTTGTGTCTCCCTAACGATCGTTACCATACTTTGCGGCTCCCTCTCGATCCGTCACCGTTCTTTGTGTCTCCCTCTCGATCCGTCACTGTTCTTTGCGTCTCCCTCTCGATCCATCACAGTTCTTTGCGTCTCCCTCTCGATCCGTCACCTTTCTTTGCGTCTCTCGATCCGTCATGGTTCTTTGTGTCTCCCTCTCGATGCATCACCGTTCTTCGTGTCTCCCTCTCAATGCGTCACAGTTTCTTGCGTCTCCCTCTCGATCCATCACAGTTATTTGCGTATCCTTCTCGATCCGTCACAGTTATTTGCGTCTCCCTAACGATCGTTACCGTTCTTTGCATCTCCCTCTCGATGCGTCACCATTCTTTGCGTCTCCCTCTCGATGCATCACCTTTCTTTGCGTCTCTTGATCCGTCACCGTTCTTTGTGTCTCCCTCTCGATGCATCACCGTTCATCGTGTCTCCCTCTCGATCCATCACAGTTATTTGCGTCTCCCTCTCGATCGGTCAGTTATTTGAGTCTCCCTCTCGACGTGTCACTGTTCTTTGCGTCTCCCTCTCGATCCATCACCTTTCTTTGCGTCTCCATCTCGATGTGTCACCTTTCTTTGCGTCTCCCTCTTGATCTGTCACCATTCTTTGTGTCTCCTCCTCGATGCGTCACTGTTCTTTGCGTCTCCATCTCGATGTGTCAATTTATTTGGCATCTCCCTCTAGATCCGTCGCCGTTCTTAGCGTCTCCCTCTCGATCTGTCAGTTCTTTGCGTCTCCCTCTCCATCCGTCACAGTTAGTTGCATCTCCCTCTCCATCCGTCACCGTACTTTGCGGCTCCCTCTCGATCTGTCACTGTTCTTTGCGTCTCCCTCTCGATCCGTCACCGTTCTTTGCGTCTCCATCTCAATGCATTACCGTTCTTTGCGTCTCCCTCTCGATCCGTCACCTGTTCTTTGCGTCTCCCTCTCGATCCGTCATCATTCTTTGCGTCTCCCTCTCGATCCGTCATCATTCTTTGCATCTCCCTCTCGATGCATTACCGTTCTTTGCGTCTCCCTCTCGATCCATCACAGTTATTTGTGTCTCCCTCTCGATCCGTCACAGTTATTTGTGTCTCCCTCTCGATCCATCACCGTTATTTGTGTCTCCCTCTCGATCCGTCACAGTTATTTTCGTCCCCAAAATAATCACTGGAATCTTTTGGCATGTAATGGATGATGATGCATCATCCAACATATTATCAAGTTGAAATAAATTAGAAAAATGTGCTAATTTTGTTGTCATAGCACAAAATTACAAATTATGGAAAGGACCCATCTTACCACACTACTGGGGCAAGGGATACCCCAAGGGTCTAACTTTAATAGATAATTTATCCTCAAAACTGGATGGAATAAATTTCACAAATGTTGATATTCAGATGAAATATCAAGATTTAGAGGAGCACTGACATTCAATAAAGGTGTTGAGATGAGATTTATTGCCATCTTTAAGTTGGGGGATCATCTTACCCCGTGTGGCATCTTCCCCCATCTTACCTATCTATCTCCAAATGCGCATGTGTATATATATTGTATATTAACTATGACAGATCGTGACAGAGATGCAAATAACGGTGGCGGATAATGAGGAAGGTGCAAACAACGGTGGTGGATCGCAAGAGACATGCAAAGAACTGATGGATCACGAGGGAGACGCTTATGACTGTGACCACGTGAGTGACAGGTGGTGACAGGTCGAATGGGAGCTGCCTGTGGTGGTGGCAGTTCGAGTGGGAGATGCCTGTGGTGGTGGCAGCGAAAGATTTTACCCCCTCTCCGGCTCCGAGTAGAACTTGCGAGTTCCCATCTCGTAATTACAGTAATTCCGACATGACGTGAACCTAATGCTGTGTTCCATTTATCTCGGAAGTCGGCGCTCAGGACTCGGATCGACGTCATATCCGTTAAAAAAAAACAAGAAATCTGAGTTGGATGCGTTCCATTACACACAACAGGACAAGTCGGAAAAAAAGATGGACGCCTCCAGGAAAGTAATTGTTGCAATAGCTCTTTTGGAGTACAGAGAGTTACAAAATAAGTATCCCCTTCACCTAAGAGACCTCAAGGAAGATGACAGAAAGCGGAGAAGGTATTTTAATGTTTCCGTGTATTTGATTGTATCAAAACATGTTAACCACGTTTTAATAGAACCAGCAGTGTAAACAAAGGGCAATGCCCTATGGAAGTACAAACGTATATTTGCAATATAAATTTGCCTAACGGGGTTTATGTGTAAACGGTTTTACGGTTTGTAACGTTAGGCAGTGTTGTTGTAGCAACATTGACCATTGTTCTTGTAGCAGCAGTGACCTAGCCAATTTTAGCTGTACCAGTTTATAAACAACACACTACGCGGTAATTCACACATAACAGCATCGTAGCAACATGCCTATAGGCAACGGTAATACAGTATTGTATATTCGACTTACTAAATTGGACACAAAAAAGACAAAAGTGCTAAAAAAAAAACTTTAAACCCACAGCATACTACAGTCGATGCCCTTCGCAGCCATCTTGCTTTCTGTACTCAGGGTCCTCTGAGTTCGTCCGACTTTCCGAGTAGGAATTCCGACATCGGGGGCGTTCCATTTGCCAGTTCCGGTCTTGGAACTTGGAAAATAACTCGGAGCTCCGACTTCCGAGACAAATGGAACGCACGAAAAGTCTTTCTGGTAAGTCAGTCCACTGACGGCCATCTTTGGAATACTCCCAGGAGACTATTTCCAGTCATGCCAGTGCAGCTCCTATCTACTTGAATGTTGGAACACTGAACAGTTGAACAGTTGGTCAACATTACGATCAAAGAACATATTTCAAATCAGCAGTAAAATCTGACAACGCTGGTATCATAATTTGTGGTTCATTACCTCAGATTACGCTAATTTTCCTGGCTTGTATAGCTAATGCGCATGCCGTTCTCAAGATGATTGACAGGCGATGTCTGTATCTAAAAGGTGACTGGCTCTTTTATTTGTAAGGCGGGACTTCCTTTCTACATCCGTTGACCTTTGGGCGCTAGAGCTCCTTGGTTGGGCGTTCCAGTTTCTCCTATTCATTTTAATATAAGTTGTCGTCTCTGCGTGAGCGCACCATATTACACCTTATTAATAAACCCCATCTGGTGAAATATATACATGCAAAAAGTTTCATCTTGTGAATATAGACTATATAGAATAGAAAAAGTTTAATTTGGTTAATACTTAAATAAATCATTGTTACTGAGCCAAGTCTCCGTCATTTCAAAATAAGAGTCCCCAGTGTTTTTCGGGCTTGTTTATAGTTAAAAGTTTATTTTTATTTATTTATTTTTTTACATTCTATAAATTAATTAAAAAAACTATAAACCGATTAATCTGTTATCATCCTTTTCCACCTCCTAACACCCTGTCTACTCCGGGCACGTCCGTTGACGCGCCGCAACGGCTGTCAACACTGAACAGGTGGACAGGAACATTCTAGTTTAATTTGTGAAGGAGTGCCAGCGCGTGCAGCGCAAAATGGAAAGCAACCCCCCTTTATTGTTGGCGCATCAGACGCTTCCAGTGTAGACTGCATCATTGATTATAATGGGGTTCTATTGCTTTTGAGGTGACGCGCCATTCGCATCCGGTGTAGACAAAATTCACTATTGCAGAGTTCCCAGGTGTCCTGGAAAACCTGGAATTTTGCAATGCAATTTTTCAGTCATGAAAACTATACAAACTATATACTTATTTTTAATGAAATCATAGCTTTTTGGGGTTTAATAATCGCACTGGGTCATGTATTAAACTGCTTATCTGGAGGTTTGAAACTACTGCCAAAACACACAGAAAAGCTTGATTTAAATTAAGTGTAATGGGAAAAGATCATGTTTAATGCAATTAAATAATAATAATAGTAATAATAATAATGTATTAAAGCAATATCTCACAACTGCGATGTTCTGTTGTGTTGCACTTAATTTGATAAAAAATAATGCAATGTTACGTTGAAAGATTTAATACAAATAATTCTATTTTCGTTTGATTAGACACCATTTTGATGAATGTCCTGGATTAGTTCATTAAAACTGGTCAAATTTAGGTCCTGACATTTTTCTCCCCAATATTAGCATGAAACAAAAGTTTTCTGTTTTTCACAAAACCTGACTGACAGTGCAAATGGCAACTTCTATTTGCAAAAAAATTCTGAAGTCAAGTAGCATGTCAGAGGTATTATTTATTACCACAAAAAAATATTTGTAACTTTCAATAATCACACATTCATCTGGTATGCAGTTAGAATATGGAAATATTCCTGTCAAATACAGAGAAGTGCAATATAATCAAGGTCAGATTTAAGCACTTTGCTAAAAGTGGGTGATGCATTGAGTTTAACAGACGCTTAAATTACTGCAAATAATTTTTATAAAGATTGCAAATGATCTATGAAGCTCCTAGTCCAGACAGTTTTCCTCCACAATGATTCTGCATGTAGTTTGGGGACATCAAAATTTTTTGCGTGCTGCGTTCGGATTTGTCCGTCGTCTCCCTCCTCCGGTCTGGGCGTCCCGCAGGTGTAAGCTGGCTGACCTGCTGTAGATATCATGCTCGGAGAACGGAGAGCTGCCGGCCAGGTAATCTGGATCAAACACATTTGTCTTCTGACAGGCTTTTTTAGACACTCTCTGCTGGGGAAAACGCTGGTCTTCCACCAGGTGGGGGTTACTGGCGTGTTTTCCTCCTTGTGGCAAAGGTAAAGAGTACTGCAGAAGAAGAGAGGAGAGAAACGTGAGGATGCAGCAAATCATAGGTACATGATCATGAAAGCTCATTTACATTAAATTACCAATGTGATATCTTGCAAATGTTGCAGATCACACATTGCCGAACATGTTCGTGTCAACTCTTGTATCAATGCATTACTCACCCTCTTCCCCTTTGGATTCAGCACTTTCGGGTTTTTGGAAAAATGCATCTGCATGGAACTGTCTTCATTAATGGTAACAGCAACCTTCTTCAAGGTGTCATTGCCACAATGTGGACAGAATGATTTGTTCATGTTTGTTGTTGTCCTTAACAGGGATAACAATGATTACAATTTTGGCTTGGAAATGTGAAGTCGTTTCAGATGTGGAGCAAGTTATTAAGGCCCAGATGGAATCTGTAGAATTATTTATTTATTTTAATTTGTTTGTATTTTCTGCACTGATTTTCAGGGAAAATCTGCGGAAGGGATTTAGGCATGGTAAAATGGACCTAGAGAGTCCTACACTATTGTAAGTAGCTAAAAACCTCATGAAATTAGCTGAAATATAATAAACAAACAAGGGACGGGGAACGTGCAGAACCTTTATGAATGACACCTGCTGCAATTTTTAGAAATGTTCAATTTTTCTGCGGAGATATGCGCAGCTGTGCACACAGATTCCGTCTGGGCCTGATTTGAATAAAATAGTCATTTATCTATTAAGCACATTTAAATACAAGATGTTGAGTCGTTGAGCTGAACAGTGCTGATTTGTTTTTTGTATACATAAGCAAATATTTCGTATATTTTCCTATGTTATCTCATTACTCACTTGAAGCAGGCGTGACAGCGCAGAATATAACTCCTGGTGTTTTTAATGAGCATTCCATTCACAGACAGCACATGCAGTCCAATCTGAATCAGAACATTCTGCCAGGAAAATAGTTATAAACTAAATAACTGACTTGTTCAACCTAGTGACATTGAGCATTATAATGTATTATTTTAACTTTCTTTCCAATGCTTGTAATCAGTGACCAAAAGTACCTGCATAGCAAAATCTGTGGTCACACAGCCCACTTTAACCTCTGCTGACAGCCCGCGCATACCAGCATCCATCTGAACTCGCTTGATGTTGCTGGGAGTAATCCAACCCCCACCATCATCCTCATCTTCATCTTCACTCTGTTCTCCCTCTTCCTCATCTTCTCTATTAGTGTCATCATGATCTTGAGAGTAAGTCACATGGCTGTCACCTGACAGATCAACAGACTGCAGTTTCTCAGTGATGTCTCCACACCTATCTTTCACTGCATCTGCTGCCTACAGAGAAAGAACGACAGAAAGAAAAGTAAGCAAGATGGTTTTTACTTTTGCCTGAGGTGATTTTGAGAGCTGTTTTAGATCGGTTCCTCACCAGCAGTTCAAGAAGGTCCATCTCGATGCTGGGCAGAGGATTCCTCCAGAACTGAAAGCTGTTGAATTCTGAACCTTCTGGTTCTCGTGGCTCATTTGTTGTAGGTGGACGCTGGTGAACAGTGCCCAGTTTACCTGAAGACTTAATTGAAATCAAGAGGAGAAAAGCTGAAATGAATAAAGCATATCTGCATATTTATTACGAAGTATTAGTGTTCGAACAATATACGATTTCAACAGCCAATCCAAATGCAAATATTTAGAGATAAGGATGGCAGTTGGCCAATATATAGGGTATATACAGTATATATATATATATATATATATACAGGTGCATCTCAATAAATTAGAATGTCGTGGAAAAGTTCATTTATTTCAGTAATTCAACTCAAATTGTGAAACTCGTGTATTAAATAAATTCAATGCACACAGACTGAAGTAGTTTAAGTCTTTGGTTCTTTTAATTGTGATGATTTTGGCTCACATTTAACAAAAACCCACCAATTCACTATCTCAAAAAATTAGAATACATCATAAGACCAATAAAAAAAACATTTTTAGTGAATTGTTGGCCTTCTGGAAAGTATGTTCATTTACTATATATGTACTCAATACTTGGTAGGGGCTCCTTTTGCTTTAATTACTGCCTCAATTTGGCGTGGCATGGAGGTGATCAGCTTGTGGCACTGCTGAGGTGGTATGGAAGCCCAGGTTTCTTTGACAGTGGCCTTCAGCTCATCTACATTTTTTGGTCTCTTGTTTCTCATTTTCCTCTTGACAATACCCCATAGATATGGGGTTCAGGTCTGGTGAGTTTGCTGGCCAGTCAAGCACACCAACACCATGGTCATTTAACCAACTTTTGGTGCTTTTGGCAGTGTGGGCAGGTGCCAAATCCTGCTGGAAAATGAAATCAGCATCTTTAAAAAGCTGGTCAGCAGAAGGAAGCATGAAGTGCTCCAAAGTTTCTTGGTAAACGAGTGCAGTGACTTTGGTTTTCAAAAAACACAATGGACCAACACCAGCAGATGACATTGCACCCCAAATCATCACAGACTGTGGAAACTTAACACTGGACTTCAAGCAACTTGGGCTATGAGCTTCTCCACCCTCCCTCCAGACTCTAGGACCTTGGTTTCCAAATGAAATACAAAACTTGCTCTCATCTGAAAAGAGGACTTTGGACCACTGGGCAACAGTCCAGTTCTTCTTCTCCTTAGCCCAGGTAAGACGCCTCTGACATTGTCTGTGGTTCAGGAG
This sequence comes from Myxocyprinus asiaticus, assembly GCF_019703515.2. Taxonomy (NCBI): domain Eukaryota; kingdom Metazoa; phylum Chordata; class Actinopteri; order Cypriniformes; family Catostomidae; genus Myxocyprinus; species Myxocyprinus asiaticus. Next base: position 42,225,659 of record NC_059369.1, read on the forward strand.
TGGCTTAACAAGAGGAATATGACAACTGTAGCCAAATTCCTTGACACGTCTGTGTGTGGTGGCTCTTGATGCCTTGACCCCAGCCTCAGTCCATTCCTTGTGAAGTTCACCCAAATTCTTGAATCGATTTTGCTTGACAATCATAAGGCTGCGGTTCTCTCGGTTGGTTGTGCATCTTTTTCTTCCACACTTTTTCCTTCCACTCAACTTTCTGTTAACATGCTTGGATACAGCACTCTGTGAACAGCCAGCTTATTTGGCAATGAATGTTTGTGGCTTACCCTCCTTGTGAAGGGTGTCAATGATTGTCTTCTGGACAACTGTCAGATCAGCAGTCTTCCCCATGATTGTGTAGCCTAGTGAACCAAACTGAGAGACCATTTTGAAGGCTCAGGAAACCTTTGCAGGTGTTTTGAGTTGATTAGCTGATTGGCATGTCACCATATTCTAATTTTTTGAGATAGTGAATTGGTGGGTTTTTGTTAAATGTGAGCCAAAATCATCACAATTAAAAGAACCAAAGACTTAAACTACTTCAGTCTGTGTGCATTGAATTTATTTAATACACGAGTTTCACAATTTGAGTTGAATTACTGAAATAAATGAACTTTTCCACGACATTCTAATTTATTGAGATGCACCTGTATATACACACACACACCGATCAGCCACATTAAAACCACCTGCCTAATATTGTGTAGGTCCCCCTCGTGCCGCCAAAACAGCGCCAACCCGCATCTCAGAATAGCATTCAGATATTATATTCTTCTCACCACAATTGTACAGAGTGGTTATCTGAGTTACCGTAGACTTTGTCAGTTTGAACCAGTCTGGCCATACTCTGTTGACCTCTCTCATCAACAAGACATTTCTGTCCACAGAACTGCCGCTCACTGGATGTTTTTGACACCATTCGGAGTAAATTCTAGAGACTGTTGTGTGTGAAAATCCCAGGAGATCAGCAGTTACAGAAATACTCAAACCAGCCCGTCTGGTACCAACAATCATCCATGCCATTATCTAGCCAGCCAATCATGCGGCAGCAGTGCAATGCATAAAATCATGCATATACGGGTCAGGAGCTTCAGTTAATGTTCACATCAACCATTAGAATGGGGAAAAAATGTGATCTCAGTGATTTGGACCATGGCGTGATTGTTGGTGCCAGATGGGCTGGTTTGAGTATTTCTGTAGCTGCTGATCTCCTGGGATTTTCACACACACAACAGTCTCTAGAATTTACTCCGAATGGTGCCAAAAACAAAAAACATCCAGTGAGCGCCAGTTTTGTGGATGGAAACGCCTTGTTGATGAGAAGCTGAGAAGAGTGAGATGAATAGTATCTCAGAATGCTACTCTGAGATGCAGGTTGGTGCTGTTTTGGCGGCACGAGGGGGATCTACACGATATTAGGCAGGTGGTTTTAATGTTGTGGCTGATCGGTGTGTATATATATATCCATATATATATGGAGATGTACCTGAATGGGATGAATGTATGCTCTTTTTCTGACTAACTAACATAATTCAATTATAGTTTGGAAACTGACATCTTACTTTTGATGGAAAATGGAAACCAGCAATTCCAACAGGGGTCTCTGGGTGTCTTTGTGTGCTGCATATCTGGACCTGGAATTCAAACAGAGAGCAGTCTCTGAATCCAAAGAACAAATGCTTGTTTCAATCACGTTCCTTTTGAATTACTCGAAACATAAATACCTTTTTCTCTGGTTCTTTCTTCAAATGCTCAGTTCCCACATTCTCAGTTTCCAGTTGATATGTCAGAGCCAGCACCTTGATGTCCGTTGCTGATAGACTGGGGTAGTCTCCTGTCTTTTTAGCAAATTCTGTAACTGTAAGTTTAAGTAGCACAGAATTAAGATACGAAGAAGCACCAATAACATATCACCAGGATTCAAACCAGACATGTAAGATTTGTGAGCAGTATTTGCAGTTGCTATTACCAAGTCGTATGTACTCTGGGAAAGGTTCTTTGAAATTGAGTGTGTATGGGAGGAAGGCCAAGCTTTTTTTAGTTTGTTTATCCCGAATTTCATCAACAACATCTTTCAAGGTGTAGATGTTCTTTCCAATTTCCTAAAAAAAAAAAAAAAAAAAAAAAAAAGGGGAAAATATACACATGTAATAACCAAAAAGATGCATGTTGTGTGTAGTGTGGCGGCGTTACCATGGTACAGTGATGGTATTAGATGGTAAAACCATCGTATTTGTAGATAAATTGTAATACTGATAGATTGCAATATTCGTGTATCAGGGTGATTATATTCTAGCCCGAGTTACAAGTCAAATAATAACAAAAAACATGGTATTACCATTGTACTACAGTATGTCTAAATTTATCTTGAACACTGCAAACATTCAGTAGAAATTCTATTACTTCTCATAATTACATTAGTTGACAGCAGTTTTAATTTAAACACATATGCATTAATGTCATCCACAATAACTCACATGCAACGGAGCCTTTTTGAGAAATGCGCCAGCATCTGCCACAACATGCTCCACCATGGTGGACACCATCTTTACCGTGTGGTGGAAGGAAGCAGCCAATCAGCGTCGGAGACGCGTTGTGTCGTAAGCATGACGTCATTTGTTGACGTTCCGGAGTGTGGAAATATGGCGGCGCGCTGGAGCAGTGAGAATGTGGTGGTAGAGTTTCGGGATGCGCAGGTACACAGTTGCTGGCACTGCGTACATGCAGTTATTACAGTAAAAAGTTTAGATTTGGACAAGCATTCGAGGAATAAATGAGCGCTACTGTCTTGTTTATACTGAACATCTGCTTTGAAACTTTGAACTGACTAAATTGACTTGCTTTGTTTATTAAGGGGTGATACAAAACTCACCTTGGTCTGTATAGTTAGTACAGTTATTGTTATAACAATAACTATAGAAACTTAAAATTAACATTAGTAACAATAACTATAGTAACTGGGGTGATTTTGTACAGAAATTATGCTTACCATGGTCAATTTTTGTAAGTGTAACAATACAATAACAATGCATGTAGGAGGTGGGAAAAAAGAGACATTTTTATGCAAATGTCTTATGGCTTATGTCTTTTTTTAGGCAACTGCCATGTCAGTGGACTGCCTTGGCCAGCACGCTGTTCTCTCAGGGTGTGTACAGCTCCTGCAATCTTCATACCAGCATGCGAAAATTTGTTCACATCTGCTGGATTCTAAACACACCCTTATTTTAATCATTTGCAGTTGTCTCATAGCTGTTTGGCCCCCTTTTACATATCTGATTTAGTTGTTGCTGTTAGTTTGTCATTGTACATTCTTATATTTTCTTTCTCTATAATATCTCAGCAATTTATTGCACAAACAAGGGTGCAGTTTTCACATGCAGCATTGTGCCACACTCTCTAACATGTGAATAATTTGGACAGGAGGCGATTCTTATATGTTGTAAATCTGGAGACGCCGTCCGAAGCACCACGCAAAATCAGCCGCCAAAGCAAATGGGATGTTGGAACAGTCCAGTGGAATCCGCACAAAACGGAGGCCCATTTATTTGCTGCATCTGTACGTAAAGTTATCATTTCAAATTACAGTGCATATTCATATTTATTGTTTATATATGTATTTGAAATGTGTTGTGAAGTTGGCTTTTCAGTCATTTGTGATTTCAACTTCATTGCTTGGAGAATAGTGCGTTTTCATGAACGGTGTTGTGTATAATTGTGAAGTTTTCCTCATCTTTGCACAGAGTAACCAGCGTGTTGACCTGTACGTTTGGCGTGATGGATCTGGTGAACCACACAATTCTCTGCAAGGACACACGCGTGTTATAAGGTAATACAGATATGCAGACTTTAAAATGATTGTTCACCCAAAAATGAAAATTCTCTCATCATTTACTCACCCTCATGCCATCCCAGATGTGAAAGACTTTCTTCTGCTGAACACAAACGAAGATTTTTAGGAGAATATCTCAGCTCTAGTTCCATATAATGCAAGTGAATGGTGACCAAAACTTTGAAGCTCCAAAAAGCACATAAAGGCAGCATGAAAGTAATTCATAAGACTCCAGTGGTTAAATCCATGTCTTCAGAATTGATATGATAAGTGTGGGTGAGAAACAGATCAATTTTGAAGTCCTTTTTTACTATATTTCCTGTCCAGTAGGTGGCGATATGCATGAAGAATGTGAATTGCCAAAAACAAGAGAAAAATGTGAAAGTGAAGGTGGAGATTTATATATATATAAAAAAAAGGACATAAATGTTGATCTGTTTCTCACATCACACCTATCATATCACTTCTGAAGACATGGATTTAAACACTGGAGTCTTATGGATTACTTTTATGCAGCCTTTATGCGTTTTTTTACAAAGTAGATTTGATCACCAATTACTTGCATTGTGTGGACCTGCAGAGCTGAGATATTCTTCTAAAAATTTTCATTTGTGTTCAGCAGATGAAAGAAAGTCATACACATCTGGGATGGCATGAAGGTGAGTAAATGATGAGAGAATTTACATTTTTGGGTCAACTATCCTTTTAAAGCTGAAGTATCTAAATTTTTCAGTGTTAAAATACTTCCTTCTATCCCAGCTTATTATGCAGAGACAACCATAAATAAGTCATTTAGAGGTTCATTTTCTCGAAAATTGTAAACGCTTTGTCTCTGTGGCACTATAAAATTCCTGTGTTTGTTTAGAGTCACACTTAGACCCATCCCAACAACGTTACTCGTGGCGTGAGTTGAGGTGGGACTATCTGACGGTTCATAAACAACAGACGAGGAGCGTATTCAGAAAACAGTGTTTATTTTTACAATTCCGTTCGGTGGTGCTAGTGTCGCAGAAATTACATACTTCAGCTTTAAGCTACTTCTGAAGCTACCATAACCCAAACATTGGCAAGAAATTGCATACTCAAAATGCAAGTTCAGAACTTTACCTAAAAATTTCAATATAATGCACTGAATTTTTGTCATTTGTTTTTTTTTTATTTATTTAATTTTATTTTTTTATTTATTTCTTTTACTGTTCAAATTTATTTTGAATGTATTTTTATTTAGTTATATTTTTTCTTTTACTGTTTACTTATTTATTTTTATTTCATTTATTATTATTATTATTTCTTTTAAAACAGTTTTACTTTGTGCTAATTTATTTTGAATATATTTAATTTTGTATTATTATTTTTTCCTTTTACTGTACTGTATACTAAGTGTGAACACATTTTAGGCATTTCTGTTGCAGTGCTGGTTAAACGTGTTTATAGCAGTTTGATTTCTAAAAATCAAAACCTTTCACATGGTGTTTTTCTCACATCTCAGTGATTTGGACTGGTCCTGGTTTGAACCGGAGTTTCTTGTCACCAGTTCTGTGGACACATACATCTACATATGGGACACGAGGTAATAGTGGAAAAAGAATGCATACTAAATATTTGAGAATGGAGTTTGTGGAACATCCCATAATTTTACACTTGCGTATCTCTGTGAATTTCTAGGGACACTCGGAAACCGACTGTGGCGTTATCTGCCGTAGGTGAGTCCAAAGACTACATGAGTTCTGATTTAACATCTTGATCAGATTATTTAAAAGGATAGTTGACCCAAAAATTAAAATTCTCTCATCATTTAATCACCCTCATGCCATCCCAGATGTGTATGACTTTCTTTCTTCTGCAGAACACAAATTAAGATTTTTAGAAGAATATTTCAGTTCTTTAGGTCCATACAATGCAAGTGAATGGGTGCCAACATTTTGAAGCTCCAAAAATCCCATAAATCAGCATAAAAGTAATCCATAAGATTCCAGTGGTTAAATCCATGTCTTCAGAAGTGATATGATAGGTGTGAGTGAGAAACAGATCACTTTCACATTCTTCTTCTTGTGTTTTTGGTGATTCACATTCTTCATGCATACCTCCTCCTACTGGGTAGGGAGAAGAATTTATAGCAAAAAAGGACTTAAACATTGATCTATTTCTCACCCACACCAGTCATATCACTTCTGAAAATATGGATTAAAACACTGGAGTCGTATGGATTACTTTTATGAAGCCTTTATTTGCTTTTTGGAGTGTCAACATTTTGGCGCCCATTCACGTCCATTATATGGACCTAAAGAACTGAAATACTCTTCAAAAAATAGTTATATTTATTTTTGTTCTGCAGAAGAAAGAAAGTCATACACATCTGGGATGGTATAAGGGTGAGTAAATGATGAGAGAATGTTCATGGGCGAACTATCCCTTTAAATGTTTGTCCTTTTCTTTTTTTTTAATGACTTTTCTCACTTCTCCTCCATGTATCAGCCGGAGCCTCTCAGGTGAAGTGGAACAAAAGAAATCACTATTGTTTAGCCTCCAGTCATGATGGTGATGTCAGAATCTGGGACAAGAGGGTATGTCATTCTGCGTTTTGTTACATCAATGTTATTGGTATTGGTTACATCATTGTCAGTCTGTCTGTCTGTCTGTGTATCCGCTTATTATAGTGTGTTATATTTGTTATATTCCATCTGGTCATGTTGCACTTGTTAGCTCTGCCCACCATGAAATCTTATTAGTCCAAAATCCTGCTCCACGTAGCTGTTTATTGAACAACAAACACGACTGACTGTGAGAACAGAAAATTGCAATTGGAATACTTACATCTGTTGCAATACATTGTTTCAGAAACCCAACACTGCAGTGGAGTATGTAGCAGCCCACCTTTCAAAAATCCATGGACTGGACTGGCACCCTGATAATGAGTACATCCTGGCCACTTCCAGTCAGGACAACTCTGTCCGGGTAATTATATTCATGAATATTGGTCATTTTGCTCCCATACTGTAATTTATGCAGCCGTCTAACATAATCTGTCTGTCTGTTTTGTTTTGTTTTTTTTACTCTCCAAAAAGTTCTGGGATTATAGACAACCACGGAAGTACCTTGATATCTTGTCCTGTCAGGTGCCTGTGTGGAAGGCCAGATATACAGTACGGTTCTTTTGTGATAGTATAAAATCATTTTCCTTTTTCTATAAGTGCCGTAATGGCTTCACGAGTAATGATTAATGATTACGTTGTACTTGTGACATTTAAATGTAACTTGGAGCTTCATTAAACATGAATTTGCATGTTAGTAATCCTCTTCCTCCCCTGCGATCAGCCCTTCTCTAATGGGCTGGTGACCGTGATGGTTCCTCAGCTACGACGAGAGAACAGTCTCCTCCTGTGGAGCACACTGGAACTCAACAGCCCCGTTCACGCTTTTGTAGGTCATGATGATGTCGTGCTTGAATTTCAGTGGAGGCCACAGAAAGAAGGTGAGAGTTCCTTCTAGAATGTGAGAGAAGCAATAGTGATAATTCTTGGGGGGTAAAAAAATTATTTGTTAAAGTCAACATGAAATCAAAATTCAAATTACATTATTAAATACACATTTTTGATCTTTTTGCAAATGAGTCATCAATACACATTGTTCCAAAGAAAAGAAAATGATTTAATAACGTCTGAAAAGACTTTTCCAAGCGCTCTATGTTTTTAATTCTAGCTCCATTTTGGTATGGAACACCCACTTTTCACCATCAAACAGTGAAATTGTCAAATAGGTTTTAATTATAAAATGACTTTTCTTGTCTCTTTTTTTCTGCGCTAGCTTTCATACTACTCCAGCTACTCTGAGAACGTAGCAGTTCGATACTGCAGATATTGTCGACTTTTGTGTGACGAATCGCTTGTTATCTTCCTCATTTGTAAGTTGTTTGGATAAAAGCGCCTGCTAAATGACTAAATGTAATCTTAAATGACTCTTTATTCATTATAATAGAGCGATCTTTAGTCGCTTTTAGAGCTCTACCTCTCAAACTTAAAATTAGTCAGCATAAATTTTGTTCACCTACCAGAGATAAGACATGTGCTAGAGTTGTTAGTACTGCACGTATCCAGTCATATCGCTTCAGTGCAGTGGTCCATGTGTCCATTTTTTGTAGCTTTTTCGGAGATCTAAACACTTACATTTCTGTTAGTTTCAGGCATCCAGAGATCATCCAGCCACCGAACAACATAGTCCACATTTTAATAATGACATTTTATGACAATCGTGTTAACGTTAGTAACGTTAATTGTGTAAAAGTCACTGTGAATGAAGCTCCTCCCAGTGTTGTTTTGAATAAGTTTGACAACTAGTAGGAAATGTTCAAGGGACAAAGACGTCATTTCCTTAAACCGACAAATAGTCCTTGAAATGGACTATAGTTATGCATTGTTGTATTTACAAGAAATCCGTAATAGGACCATGGCATAGTAAATGTCCCAAAAAGACTGTAAGTACCTTGATTCTTTTTGCTACTTCTCTTACAGCCATGGTAGTTTATAATAAGGATGTCAAATTCAAATTCAAAATGCAATTTTTTTAGATGTTTGCCAAGCACTCATGACGACTTCAGACCGATCGCATTCTTGTGTTAAAAAAAGGCTAGATGCAGTGCAACAATTACAGCAAAAGTACTTTTAAAAAAAGTACTTTTTAACTTGACACTACACACTGAAAACACTAATTGAGTTGACTCTACTCAATTGATTGAGTAAACTCGTTCCCTCAATTGAATTTAGTTATGGCGTCTCCAACACTTAATTAAGTTCATTTTTAACTTGCCGTTCATATAAAATTAACTTTACTATATAAGATAAGGTACTAGATGCAAGTAGAATTAACATATATTTGCTATTTATATGGTGTTGTTTCAACTTAATAATTTTAATTGAATGTACTCAAATTTAGGTCATACAACAAGACAACTTAAATAATGAAGATTATAGCATATTTTAGGTCAGTCGTTAAATAAATGTATTTCTCCAAAGAAATACATACAGTTTATTCCAGTACTTTAGTTGCACATGGAGAACTGAGATTGTCTTAACAGGGTCCAGCTTGACCAAAGGTGACACAGATCACACTAATGGTGACATCACATGAAACAACTATTTGCAACAAAACAACATACTGTAAATAGTACTACAAAAGAGCTAAAACCTCTATGAATTCCTAAAAACAACTATTTAAATGCCCCCTTAAGTTCCTTTTGACCTAGGAAACATAATTAAATACTTTAAGCACAAGGTATTGGGGGTATTCCTCATGGCCTAATTTTTTTACTCAATAGTTTGAGTTATTAACACTTATAATCAAAAAATAAGTTCAAGTAACTTAAATATATGTGGTTTGAGCCCAAATCTTGACATTTCAAGTAATGTTTACTTAAGACAACTTCATTTTTCCAGTAAAGACAACTGTGGCAGGGCGGAGGGCGGGGCCAGGTCGTGATTCCGCACACCCGGCCCCTAATAAGGCTGATTAAGCCCGAGAGGGATAAGGCCGACCGGAGACGGCAGTGCGACAGAGAGAGAGTTACGGCCAGCTGTCCGACACCTGTGTGTGTTTGTGTCTTTGGTTTAAGTTTATCATTAAACCTTTATTTATATTGTCAAGCCGGTTCTCGCCTCCTCCTTTCCATTGAACTGTGTTACACTGGTGCCGAAACCCGGGAAGGAGGAGGGATGCGCCGTAGTAGAGTCCTCGCCACTACCATCCACTCCAACGGAGCAGCCGTGGGGATGGAGGAGCCCGGCTGCCTGAGAACGGAGGAATGGCCACCGACCGCAAGGGGAGGAGGGGCTCCTAACCGACCACCTGGAGAGGTCAGGGCCGCTGCCAGGGGCAGAGGAGACCCCTACCAGCCACTGAAACGCGGCGGGGTTGAGACCGCCAAATGCGAGCGGGGAGGGGCTCCTGGCCGACCGCCTGGAACGGGAGGACCGCTGCCAGGGGCAGGGGAGACCCTTTCCGTCCACCGAAAACGCGGCGGGGCGTTCCGTCCGCCAGGGGCCGGAGGACTGCCTCCGATCTGCCTGGGGAGGCATGGCTGTCGTCCACGAGAGGGTGGAGGAGTGGCCGAGGACCAGGCTACGGCGTATCGGAGAACCGGCGAGTACATTTTTTAAATTTTTTTATTTTCTCTCTCTCTCCTCTCTCTCTTTCCCGCTGCCGCTCCGCGTTGGCCTTTCCCTCTCTTTATTATTATTGTTTTTTTTTGTTGGTACGATCCCTGTTACAGGGTGTAGGTACCGCATTTTTTGTTATTATTGTTTCCCTCCCCTTGTCCCCTCCCTGATCCAGGTAGATGGGGATGACCTGCCGGCAGACGGGGTGGAAGGCACGCCTCCCAGGGAAAGAGGTGGGGGGATGTACGTCATGCCGGGGGCTCCCCAGCCTGAGAGTACAAGGCAGGAATGTGGCAGGGCGGAGGGCAGGGCTGGGTCGTGATTCTGCACACCCGGCCCCTAATAAGGCTGATTAAGCCCGAGAAGCATAAGGCCGATCGGAGACGGCAGTGCGACAGAGACAGAGTTACGGACAGCTGTCCGACACCTGTGTGTGTTTGTGTCTTTTGGTTTAAATTTATCATTAAACCTTTATTTATATTGTCAAGCCGGTTCTCGCCTCCTCCTTTCCATTGATCTGTGTTACAACAACATTAGGGTTTACAGTCCGTCTACAAAATACAGCACTCCTGCACGAGAAGCTGAATAAACAATGAAATGCGGCGAAAAGATTAAAGGAGTTCATCTAGCACATGCTTACATATAAAAACAAATAATAAACTGGATACAGTGCATCCAGAAAGCATTCACAGCTGCTTCACTTTTTCCACATTTTGTTATATTACAGCCTTATTCCAAAATGGATTAAATTCATTATTTTCCTCAAAATTCTACAAACAATACCCCATAATGACAACGTGAAAGAAGTTTGTTTGAAATCTTTGCAAATTTATTAAAAATAACAAACGAAAAAAAAAATCACATGTACATAAGTATTCACAGCCTTTGCTCAATACTTTGTTGAAGCACCTTTGGCACCAATTACAGCCTCAAGTCTTTTTGAGTATGATGCTACAAGCTTGGCACACCTATTTTTGGGCAGTCTCTCCCATTCTTCTTTGCAGGACCTCTCAAGCTCCATCAGGTTGGATGGGGAGCGTCTGTCCACAGCCATTTTCAGATCTCTCCAGAGATGTTCAATCGGGTTCAAGTCTGGGCTCTGGCTGGGCCACTCCAGGACATTCACAGAGTTGTCCCGGAGCCACTCCTTTGTTATCTTGGCTGTGTGCTTAGGGTCGTTGTCCTGTTGGAAGATGAACCTTCGCCCCAGTCTGAGGTCCAGAGCGCTCTGGAGCAGGTTTTCATCAAGGATGTCTCTGTACATTGCTGCATTCATCTTTCCCTCGATCCTGACTAGTCTCCCAGTTCCTGCCACTGAAAAACATCCCCACAGCATGATGCTGCCACCACCATGCTTCACTGTAGGGATGGTATTGGCCAGGTGATGAGCGGTGCCTGGTTTCCTCCAGACATGACGCTTGCATTTCAGGCCAAAGAGTTCAATCTTTGTTTCTCATGGTCTGAGAGTCCTTCAGGTGCCTTTTGGCAAACTCCAGGCGGGCTGTCATGTGCCTTTTACTGAGGAGTGGCTTCCATCTGGCCACTCTACCATACAGGCCTGATTGGTGGAGTGCTGCAGAGATGGTTGTTCTTCTGGAAGGTTCTCCTCTCTCCACAGAGAAATGCTGGAGCTCTGTCAGAGTGACCATCGGGTTCTTGGTCACCTCCCTGACTAAGGCCCTTCTCCCCCGATCGCTCAGTTTGGCCGGGCGGCCAGCTCTAGGAAGAGTCCTGGTGGTTCCAAACTTCTTCCATTTATGGATGATGGAGGCCACTGTGCTCATTGGGACCTTCAATGCTGCAGAAATTTTTCTGTACCCTTCCCCAGATCTGTGCCTCGATACAATCCTGTCTCGGAGGTCTTCAGACAATTACTTGGACTTCATGGCTTGGTTTGTGCTCTGACATGCACTGTTAACTGTGGGACCTTATATAGACAGGTGTGTGCCTTTCCAAATCATGTCCAATCAACTGAATTTATCACAGGTGGACTCCAATCAAGTTGTAGAAACATCTCAAGGATGATCAGTGGAAACAGGATGCACCTGAGCTCAATTTTGAGTGTCATGGCAAAGGCTTTTCGTTTTTTATTTTTAATAAATTTGCAAAGATTTCAAACAAACTTCTTTCACGTTGTCATTATGGGGTATTGTTTGTAGAATTTTGAGGAAAATAATGAATTTAATCCATTTTGCAATAAGGCTGTAACATAACAAAATGTGGAAAAAGTGAAGCGTTGTGAATACTTTCCGGATGCACTGTATATACACTGATGAGCCAAAACATTATGACCACCTGCCTAATATGCTGTTGGTCCTCTGCGTGCTGCCAAAACAGCAATGACCCGCCGAGGCACGGACTCTACAAGACTCCTGAAGGTGTGCTGTGGTATCTGACACCAAGACATTAGCAGCAGATCCTTCAAGTCCTGTAAATTGTGAGGAGGAGCCGCTGTGGATCGGACTTGTTGGTCCAGCATATCCCATAGATGCTCAGTCGGATTGAGATCTGGGGAATTTGGAGGCCAGGTCAACACCTTGAACTCTTCATCATGTTCCTCAAACCATTGCCGAACAGTGTGTGCAGTGTGGCAGGGCGCATTATCCTGCTGAAAGAGGGTGCTGCCATCAGGGAATACCATTGCCATGAAGCGGTGTACCTGGTCTGCAATGATGTTTATGTAGCTGGCATGTGAAATTGACGTCCACATGAATGGCCGGACCCAGGGTTTCCCAGCAGAACATTGCCCGGAGCATCACACTCTCTCCAGCAGCTTGTCGTCTTTCCATAGTGCATCCTGGTGCAATCACTTCCCACGGTAAACGGCGCACATGTCCACGGCCGTCCACGTGATGTAAAAGAAAATGGGACTCACTGGACTAGGAGACCATCATCCACTGCTCCAAGGTCCAGTTCTGACACTCATGCCCATTGTAGGTGCTTTCGACGGTGGACAGGGGTCATCATGGGCACTCTGAGCCCCATACGCAGCAGGGTGTGACACACTGTGTGTTGTGACGCATTCCTCCCGTAACCATCATTAAAATGTTCTGTGACTTGTGCCACAGTAGACCTTCTGTCAGTTCGGACCAGACAGGATAGCCTTCGTTGCCCTCACGCATCGATGAGCCTTGGGCGCTCAACACTCTGTCGCCGGGTTGTCCCTGCTCGGACCACTGTCGGTAGGTATTCACCACTGCTGACCGGGAGCACCCCACAAGCCTTGCCGTTTCAGAGATGCGAGAACCGATTGTTCGCTTACCATATAATCTACCCAGACCTTGACATGTGGCCTTGTTAGGAGATGATCAACATTATTCGCCTCACCTGTGAGTGGTCATAATATTTTGGCTTAGTGTACATATTAATTGTGCCCTCTTTTGGGCTAAGGCAACAACTTAAATTAAAAAAATCAGCTAACTTTAACATTTTAATTTAATTTGTATATTGGTAATATTTAAGGTAAAATCTGAATGTAGTTTTTCATCCCTGTTGACAGCTTTAGTTTAGACAGAACTAACTTACAGCAAGCTCAAGTAGATTTGGGTGTGTTCAGTATGAAAACTTATTATCGGTGTCTAAGAATAAAATCCAGTCTGCATTGTAGGTTCCAAAGACTGTCAGCTGGTCACATTGTCCAGAGACCAAACCCTCAGGATATGGAGAGTGGATCCGCAACTCCAAAAGGTGAAGCCCATGATTTATGTATTAAATGAACTGTTTCCCTTCACTACAGTGGGTAAGTGTAAGTTAGAGACTGAACGATTCATGTGATCTGCAGCTGTGCTGTGCGAACGACATCACGGAGGAATTGATGGAAGGCTTGTCTCTCACGACAGAGACAGAAAAGACGCTGCGCTCGCAAGGTGCCGAGCCTTCGCTCAGTCCGGGACTCACAGCGGAGAACTCACAGGGTAAAAGCTGGATGACACACTGAGCATGTTCAATACTAGGGGTGTAAATATTTGCTCTTACAACGATTTGGGTGCATCATGAATTCTGAAAATGCGTCACGGTTTCACTGGATTCGATTTATAATTCTTCTCAAATATACTGATGACAGACTTGAAACTGGAGGGACAGTTAACTGGGCAGCACCAGTAAATTGGGAATCTGAAAATTGGTTGCAAGATTTGTATGCATAATACATTATTGCTATACAATAATAATATAGTAATTCGAATAGATTATTAAATTCCGTAATCAACGCTTTGATTTTTATGCATCAATACATCTTTACAGCATGTTTATGGTGGCTGTTGCAGATCCTAGTTTTAAACAATGCAATTCTTTGCCCGTTCACAGATCAGCTCGAAGGCCCATGGTCTGGGCTGATGTCCAGTGGTAAGAATGACATCCTGGGTTTACCTCAGACTCTACAGCAGGAGTTTTCCCTCGTCAACTTGCAGATTCGCAATGTCAACGTGGAGGTCAGTCGCTGCCAGTGTTTGATGAAAACATCATGAAAAGTATTCCAAAAGCACAGGATGAAATATTTGCATTAAGTAATATTTGAAAAGAAGAACAAATATGAACCGGAGATGGAAACTCGTTGCACTTAAAGGAATATTCTGGGTTCAAAATAAGTTAAGCTTAATCAGCCGAATTTGTGGTATAATGTTGAGAACCATCAAAATAATTTTGACTTGTTCCTCGTTTATTAAACAAACAAACAAAAAACAGGGAAAAAATAGCTGTTACATTAAGGCACTTACAATGAAAGTGAATGGGACCAGTCCAAAAACATCAAAACATGCCCTGTTTTAAAAGTACAGCCACAAGACATAAACAATATAAGTGTGAACATGATTTTTTTGTGCGATGAAATCTGGGATTTACGCCATTTACCAAATGACATGCTTTAGTGGTGCTGTCGACATGAAAACATAGTTGTAATTTGGATATAACTTTACACAGATAAAGTTAGTAAGCAATTTGATCACACTAAAATCATGTTAACACATATAATATTTTAATGATTATGCACTGGCCCCATTCACTTCCAATGTAAGTGATAAACTGCAATTACTGGTAATCAATATTATGCCTCAAACCCAGAATATTCCTTTAAGTTGCAAAAAATTGACTCGACCTGCACTCTAAATTAGAGATTTGTGAATTCTGAATATCTCAACACAGTTTAGATAAAATGGTGTCTCAATTGCATTCTCTACCACTCATTTATCCCATGAGTATATGTGGTCATTTGTTCATGAAACATTAGAGACTTGTGAACATGTCTGATATAAACTACACGTTACATCAAAATGCCCTCAAAGTTGTGTAATTCTGAGAATCACTTTGTGCGAGATGTTATTGGATCATCTGCCCAAGAGCAGTAAGTGATCTACCACCATCCATACTAAGAATGCAACGTCACTGTTCTTGTAGATGGATGCCGTTAACCGGAGTTGCTTTGTTTCGGCCGACTGCGGAGCTAACCGTGTCCGTCTTGTGGTGAAGTTTCCTGCCCAGTATCCCAACAATGCTGCTCCGTCTTTCCAGTTTGTTCCTCCGACAAACATCTCGTCTTCCATGAAGACCAAGATACAGAAGGTCGAAACTATAACATGTTGCCGACTGGACATTTTGGGCAATGTTGGGAATAATATCATGTTCAAAAGGTGTTTTGTTGGTCGTCTCTTTTGTAGATCTTGACAGATACGTCACTTCAGAAGGTGAAAAGAAACCAGAACTGCTTAGAGCCCTGTGTCAGACAGCTGGTGTCCTGTTTAGAGTCAGATATGGTGAGTGGTCTTTAACCTTGTGACCCCTTATGTATTAAGCTTTGCTGCACTGTTTGTGCTTCAGACGTGAATGATACCTCAAATCATGCAGCTTTTTGAGGAGAGGTGTACTATTACTTTAAGTGATCAGACTTATGATTTTCATGTGGCATACTATAAAATGGGCAAAAAAAAGCTATTTTCCCTGTTTTATAATAATAGTAAAGTCATCAAAACTATTCAGTTACACAGTTTCTCAAATCAAATGGCTTGGTGAGGAGAGGTGTACTATTCCTTTTCTCAGCAATATGACTTGATTTTCACCTGGGCGGACAATCAAATATCATTAAAACTTGGGGGTTGGCTCTTTTGACTTGGGTCTGTAAGCAACAACCTAACAACCATCCAGAACACCCTAGCAACCACATAGCAACATGCTAAAAACATCTCTGAACACGTTAACTGCACAATGCCTTGGCAACCGCCCACAATATCACATTGTGACTTTTGAGTTTTGCATGGGCAAGCACCACTCACATCGTCTTCAGAAAATGTTAAATCTGTTGTTGTTGGGTTTTTTTTGTTACATTTGGTCATGTGTTTTGCCAGTGGGTTTAATAACACCACCATGTTGGATTTACACAATCCTCACTGTTTGTTCACTCTTATTGGATGACCAGGAGGACGGTACAAACCCCTATGTACTGACCAACCCTGTAACTCCTGCGCTTCCTGCTTTCCCTCGAGTAACCAACACCTATGGTTCGTATCAGGATGCCAACATCCCCTTCCCCCGCACCTCAGGGGCACGCTTCTGTGGGACAGGTGGGCTGTGACAACACCTCCTTCCCATGTATATCTATTAATGTTGAAGGATCTGTTCGTTAATTGTTTGTCCACTAATTTGTCGTTTAGGTTCCTTGGTTTATTTCACACGGCCCATGACTATGCATCGCACGCTCCCGCAGACTGAACCTACTCCAAGGTGAACTCTCCCATCTGCCTTTTAAAGAGGTCATATCATACATTATTGGGTTTTTCACTAGAAACCGTTTTAATTTGGTATTTCACAACCATTTTTCACCCTCCCTCTGACCCTTAGAATTAGTTTATTTTTTGCTGCACATTTTCACATGTTCCCTTCACTTCACATGAGTAACAGCACTTTCTCTGGCTTAACTATAGTTTTTACTGCATCATCCTCAGCATCATCCATCTACCTTCTCCATATAACATCACCGTAACTGCACAGCTCTGCAAGTTTCTGAAAAGGTGTCATTGACGGGTAAATCTGGGCGGTCAAATGTTCGAATGTATTCATCTGTCTGATGTCGGAAAGTTGTGAAAGTTCAGAACAAGTCACTTTTGCAGTTTAGTTTCAATAAATGCTTTTTTCTTCCACTAGGGAGGAAGTTTTGATTTCTGAAAATTACACTTTGTTTTCGTAGTACATTAAGCTCTTTTATGACAAAAGGAAATTTTATTCTTTATGATATGACCGCTTTTTAAATGTTATAGTGTTATGCCAATTTTAATCATGGCAGTCTGGAGACGCAGAGAGTGTAGTATCTAAGTGCAGCTTTATTAAAGAATGCAAACAAAACAAAAGCATTCGAGAAACATAGAAAATCTAAAGTATATCCTAAAAAGGATAAGAACTGACAGAGAACATAAGGGCCTACGTACACAAAGACTTGCAAGGTTAACAAGACTAGTAATAAGACACACTTGGGACAAATCAACAAGAGCTGAACATCAAAATAAAAGACACAAGAAACCTGGCACCCTCTACTGGACGCTATAGAACGGCACATTTACGACACCTAGTGCCTTGCCCTTGCCAGAGTCCCCGGACGCTTTCCCCTCGACAGAGACCCATGCCCTCGCCGGAGCCCCCGGCCGCCATGCCCTCGCCGGAGCCCCCAGCCGCCCTGGCCGGAGCCCCTGGCCGCCATGCCCTCGCCGGAGTGGCCTTTAACTTTGTTTTTCACCTTTTTGTTCTACTTTATATTGTTTATAATAAAGAGATCTGCACTTAGGTTCTAAAACTGCTACTCGCCTGACAAATAAAATGGATGACATGTTGTCTTGTATTATGACACGTGTTTGTGTGTGTTTCTGTGTGCATGTGTGAAGGTCACTATCAGCTCTCTCAGCGTATCACAGCGGAGTGATGACGCCCATGAAGATGCGAACAGAGTCTCAGTCCACACTGAGGTTGTACAGCGGGAGCCCCACTCGTACTGACAAAGACCAAGTCTCTATTTCGTCTTTCTACTACAAAGAACGGGTAAGACCGGTCAAACAGCACCAAAATTCCTCCCTAAGCTACGCGTATGGAGCAGAGAAAGCACGCGTTAGCTATGAGTACATAGGAAGCTTGCCTGGGCAAATTCAAGCAAGAGTTTAACAGTGGCTGCTCACTTTTCAGGAGCCTGGGATCTGGAAGTATGTTTTCCATTCATTTTCTCTATAGGCATTTTAGAAAATTCTTCAATAAAGAGTTTTAAACCTTGAGCCAAACCAAACAGCACCAACGTAAATAATAACATCCTAACCTATGCTTCGAAGCAAAAAAAGTATTTGAAAATACGACTAAAGACAAATGTACAAGACTGAATATTCATAAGACAATGAACTACTTATTTCAAATTATGTCATTCAGTGGTTCTCAACCCTGTTCCTGGAGCCTCCCCAACACTACACATTTTGGATATCTCCCTAATCAAACACCTGATTCAACTCATCAGCTCGTTAGTGGAGACTCCAAAGACCTGAATTGGGTGTGTCAGAAAAGGGAGATTTACTAAATTGGCAGTGTTGGGGGGCCTCCAGGAACAGGGTTGAAAACCACTGATATAATTGAATCAGTCTGGAGTTTTCCTATCAGAAAACATCACAACTGTCTTTAATGTTCTAGACATGACAATGTCCCTTGTTTACTAAAATTAGGTAGCTAGCTAGCTAGCTACTGCAGGCTGCAAGCAAACATTAGCTAACCCTACTTAGCTAGCCTTCAAAAACTCATCATATCTCTGCTTCCATGGTAACAGCGACTTCTCATTCTTTCTTTAGAAACAAAGTTGAAATCACTTGTAGTCAACCAATGATTTTTTTTAATGGCCAATGCCCATATCCAGAGATCAGGGTGGCAGATATAATGCCGATATATCACACAATTTAATATAGTTAATAGCATATACATAAAATTGCTAAAAAATGAATAAAATCTTATTTAGCACTATAGTAACTCAAAATTTCACATAAAACTTTAACTTTGTAAAAAAGAGTCTTTCAGACAGTAAGATTGTGTTTTAAATGGTAGATAGCAGTTTCTTCTGATTTCTTTTTAGTCATCCAATTTTAAAAATAATTTGCACATAAATAAATTGTAAATATATTAGCAAGAAGGAAATTACAGTACACACAGTAGTCCAGCAACCATGGATGGCATGTGCACATTAACAATCTGATTTTCTCACAAAAGACAGAATTAAACCAATTGTTCTTACAGTGAATATGACATTTACTCATAGTGCATGTGAAGCGATTTAATTTAGTGCCCTCACGTGCTGGTGCAGATCCAGCAAGCAGCAAACCATTTACACGGCCCAGATAGCCTGCTTGGATTGTCACGGACTGACCGTCATGTAACATTCGTAATTCAGAGGAACTGAGTTTTGATCCGGGTTGATAGATGCTTCGGAAGAAGATATTATATGAGAGCTCGACAGAAAGAAAACACTGGATTTTCGTGAGGTTCGTGAACTACATCTGTTTAAACGAGATATCTGCATATTTGCAGTCGGTATATGATATTAGTTTTATTGATTTTTGCCTTTTTATCATTAGACAAGACAGTTGTATGTGACTGGGAACTGTTGAGGAGAGAGAGGAAGAGAATGCTCTCATTGTAAAAAGGCAAACGCTTGTCAGAGAAATGGCGGCGGGGCAATCATTCATTCATTCGAGACAGGATTGGTCAGAAACACTTTTAAGGTGGGGCTAAGCGAAGGGCCAATTTATAGGCGATATATCGGTCGACCACTAGAAATCACATGGAGTATGTTTTCATACATTTTAAATGTTCGATTTCAGACTTAAACTGCAATTCATCTTTTTAATATGTCATGTAAATGCTTAAGTCTGACTGAAATCGTATTAGTCCAATTTTTGTGAAGTCGGGCTTGCAGAACTAAATAATGTGGTGTAGCTCAGCGTCGTTCAGCATGTTTACACGTTAATTGGACCACAATTGACCTCAGCGTTGTGTGCTTGCTACAAAAGCTTTGGATAAAACTGACTGCTTAATGACTAAATGTAAATGACTCATATAAGTTCAGTCATGATGAATTTTTGAATGGCATTTTTACTACTTGAACAACTCAGCAGAGCTCTATTCCTCCCGTAGTTCAATAGCATGTTTTTCCACTTTTCCCTTTTGTTCTGAGTTGTTATTCTTGCTTTTCACAACCCACCCAGCCACCTGCTTGTTCCGCATGTGTTTAAAAGCACAGTGTTTCTCTGTTCATTTTCACTGTTGTTTTCACTGTATTCTCTTAGTCTTTTCTCCTGTTGAGTTTTTGGTGGCATGTCTCCCTCACTCATGGTACTGTGGTGTGTTTTATCCAATCAGAAGCCTCCTCTGTCTGCTCCCCGCCGCTGGTCTGTGCAGACTATTCATGACTGTCCGGTATTGAGCTCCTCACCTCCCTACAACTGATTCTCTCTCACTCTCTCTCTCTCTTCTACTTCCTCTAATGACAAATCCCTTGTTTATTGCTTTCCTTCTGTACATTTGCGGCTCACGTTTAACATATTACAGCTCAACATTTTCTGCTTTGTAATTTACGACTAATTTAGCAGATATTCACAGATCATCAAAATCACCATTGTCTTTTTTTCCCTCTGCATATTTATGAGGTTTGTATTAATAGATATCAGATCTCATAGTCCTGTGAGATTATAATGATGCCTGCCTCCATCAACATTTCAACAAATAAAAAAATAATTGTTAGAATTCAAGCTCTTTTCCTTTAGCGCATTTAACAAAGTAGAACAATATGATTTTTTTTTAATGTATATTAATTGTTCAACCTATAATTAATGATATTAATTAATATTAATTATAAATAATCTTTACAAGTATGTAATATGAAGTTGTGTCCAAAAGTCTGAGACCACATTGAAAGTCTAAGATTTTCTTCATTTTAACCTGGAAATCCATCAAATGTATAATAAAGTTTTGATATTCTTCACAATTTATTATGCATCATTAAAAAATATAATTATACAAATTTAAGCACATTTAAAAAGTAGAGCAATGTGAACATTATTTGAAAATGTAGAATAAAGATGTACAATTCTGCACTATATATGCATTATTTAATAATATAATTATGATTATTTAACCACATTTAACAACTAGAGCAATATGAAATATTTTAAATATATATGTCTATATACATTTTTGAACCCATAATTAAGTCTATTAATTATAATAATAATATTTACATATTATAATCTAATATATTCAGTTGGGTCCAAAAGTCTTGAGACCACATTAAAAATCTGGGATTTTCTTCATTTAAACCAAATTTAAATGAAAAAAGTCTCATTATTTACTCACCCTCATGCCATCCCAGATATGGATGCCTTTCTTTCTTCAGCAGAACACAAATGAAGGTTTTTAGAAGAATATTTCAGCTCTGTAGGTCCTTACAATGCAAGTGAATGGTGACCAAAAATCACGTAAAGGAAACGTAGAAGACTCCAGTGGTTTAATCTATATCTTCCAAATCAATTTAAAGGTGTGGGTGAGAAACAGACCAAAATGTAAGTCCTTTTTACTTAAATCTCAGATTTATACTTTAACTTTTACATCTGAAAGTCACATGTGGTGCCTGTTTAGTTTCACTTACACATCTGAAAGTGAAAGTTAAAGTGGAGATTTAGAGTAAAAAAAGGACTTAAATATTGATCTGTTTCTCACCCACACCCATTAAATCACTTCTGAAGACATGGATTTAAACTCTGGAGTCGTATGGATTACTTCTGTTTCCTTTATGTGATTTTTGGAGCTACAAAATTCTGATCGCCATTCACTTGCATTGTATGGACCTGCAGTGCTGAGATATTCTTCTAAAAATCTTTGTTTGTGTTCTGCTGAAGAAAGACAGTCATACACATCTGGGATGGCATGAGGGTGAGTAAATGATGAAAGGGTTTTCATTTTTGGGTGAACTATCCCTTCAAAATTCTGCATTTCTAGGTCACTAATCAAATGTAAGCAAATTGAACCATGTTAACTCATTTGCACAATAGGTCTGATTTCTTCGCTTTCATTGCAGCACAAAAGGCTCTTTGGAGCATTCTCAAATCATGCTGGATAACATGGATCATCAGGTTTTGATCAAACTTGTGAAGTTCATGTCAGCTCAATTTCATGTTATCATTAAATCATAATGAGGACATACAAATACTAAGAAATTCATGTCAATTAATTCAACTTTTCACTCAAATTGTTATGGTGACAATATAATTATAGTCATGAAAACTCTTGAAATACATTTAAGGTGCTATAATGGATATGACAAGTTGGTGGATTTGGTCTTTGGGAAATAGATCTCTTTAAGCTGCTGCTGCTGCACAATTAAACATACAAAAAATGTTTAGTTAACAAATTACATGTTCAAAGGAATAATCAGATTGCACCATTTAAAAAAAAAAAAATGTAATTACTAAATTAGAAAAGAACGCAAACTAGAACCATTTTCACTAATGGTCTCAGACATTTGGATCCCATTGTAGAATGATATACACTGTGTAATGATGATATTTCAAAGGGGTTTTTGTACATCCCAACCTGTATGTTCACGACAAGTTATTATTTTTTTTTTCAACTCTAAAGTAGGATGAATGCAGTTTTTGATCAACTGGTGATTGATCCTGTTGTTTATAATCTTGTGGGGTTCAGAAATCACGCCGCTGGAAAGGCAAGCGAGAGGGAACAGACTACAGCAACAGACCCATTAAACTGGCTGGCAAAGTCATCATCCAGGAGATCTCGTGTCTGCTTCCTGTGCACAAAGCCCTCGGGGAGACATACGTGTATGTTCTGTTTTCTTTGATAGCAAAGTATTCCAGGTGCCTCCTGTAAGATTACATCTTCCTCATTAGAATCATCTGTCAATAGCACTGGTTGTCAATACTGTGTCGTTCCTTCACTCAAATGTCATCTTGATCTTATTTTCTGTTCACACGTGTCTTTTTCGTTTTTTTCTCCGTAGACTAAATGTTAATGACATACTGGACACGTGTCAGAAGAATGGAGCTGCAGCCTTAGCAGTCGGCCGCAGAGATTTAGCAAAGGTGATTATTGACTCTTTTGTATTTTGGGTTGGTAGAAAACCTGAAAATATCAGGGAGTTTTAAAGTTGTGGTTTACATAACTTGAAAAGTTAAAATAGGGTCATTATGTGCCAACTCAACCAGTGGCTCAAATTCTTTATTTATTTACTTTTACTGGTGGAAAATTTACATAAATGATGATTAAAGCCAAAATAGTAAATACCATGAATCATTATTTACAGAGTTATCCATTATTTTGAAGAGGGGGGTCAAAAATGCAAAAATGTAAATTTTCGCCAATGATTTTGAAGCAAAACTACAGGTCTAAAAAATAACCTTCGAAAGGTGGCAGCACCATTATATTATGTTTACACGGAGATATGTAGGTTTATTACTAATGCTTGTTGCATTATATGCCAATGGTGTGAGTCCAAAAATGGGAAAAAACACTTTTTTGTGTTTTTTTTTTTATTTTATTTTATTTTTTAAGTTGGAGTGCCTGTAACTCAAGAAGTATTAAAGATATATTAATATCCTTTTAGATTCTGGTTCAAAGCAAACTTAACTTTTTGTGTCTTCAGAGTTTAGGCACTTTATGGTGAAATCCCAGAGATTTGGGTGCTCTGAATGTGGCTCCATGTGTAAATTGTTACATTTAAACTCATTTTTATCGATTGAAAACCGAATGTGAGGTCTGAAGTATAAATAATGTTGAAACTAGAAATGTACCTTTATTTCTTCACATAAAAACAATAATGACACATTCTTGTCCCAAAAATACCCCATTATTAACAATATGCAACTGAAATTTGGTTGAATTTATTGGTGGAATAACCTAATACAATTAAACCCAACCTAACCAAACACAGCAGAAGTGACTAATAAACACTTTCCCAACATTGTCCTTCCAAACATTACCCTAATTTGTTTGTAACTTGAAAACATTTGAATAATAGCAACATATTCATGTTGTTAATGACTTTTGTGAACAATTTTTTATTTAGTCAGAATGCATGGCAGCTTTTGAATGACCGTCAGTGACAAAACATGCTTTTTGCATGTGCAAACTAGACCATGCTTATGAGCTTTGACCCCTTGGATTTTCATGAAATGTCCCCTTTAAGGTCTGGGCACTTGCTTCAGCAGCCACTAGTCTTGACCTCAATCCTGACCCTGACCCTGATGCTGGAACTCCATGGGCTAAACATCCTTTTGGGCGACAATTGCTGGAGACATTGTGAGTTGCTGTTTGTAAAGCGCCGACACTAGCATATGTACGTTGCATAGTACTGCATATGACTTTATATGTCTGTCACTCTGTTTGTCCTGTTGCCCTCCTCCGCAGACTGGAGCACTACAGTCAGATGAGTGATGTTCAGAGTCTGGCCATGTTGTGTAGCGTGTTCAGAGGTCACAGCAGTCCTCAGGAATACTTAACTCTATATGGACATCAACAACCACGACCAGCCATCCCCCACTCTCGCTACGTACGTCTGTACACATATTAATAATCATCAGCCGTGGAAGAATTTCATAGGTGTAAAAGACAAAGAAAAACACATTTTCAGTGTACATTTTTAAATATTTACAACTTGATTTAAAAGTGGGGTCACTTGTATATTAACGAGTTTTATGCATCATATTTTCACTCGTTTAGCCAAGCTTCACCTCCAGTTCTGTCACATCTGGATCATGTTCAAGTACCTCAGATTCTGCAACGATTCCTTGGAACATGGGTGAGAGATTTGCAGGTTTATTGGTATAAGGGCGATGCTCACCAAACCTTTCAAGAAACTGTCCTGGTCATATTTGACCCTTAATCAGAAATAAAAAAAATTAGAGAATATTTTGCATGAAAAGCATGAAGCCTTCATTTTGGATCGTTAAGATATTTTTTTGTGATTGTGACATTATTTTGAGGACATACGCTCATTTTACCTCCCAATTCTAATGACTGTAACTTTTACTATTCTCAATGTTTTTTTAATGATGATTTTCAATACCGTAACACTGTAATGCGTTTACTGTATTACAGTATCAAAATGCTGTTGTACAATTATTTTTTTTTTAATTAAAATCAGCAAAAATGAAAGGCAGTACCAAGAAAGTACTACTATGATGTATAAATACAATATAGATATCTTTTTTTTTTCTCACATTGAATTGATGGGGTAAAATAAGCATAACTGTTATGAAAGTAATATGTAAAACATGTAAGAAATCTGAATTTCCCTAAAAACAGGCTTTGTTTTCTATATGCAAAATTGTATTTCTTATTTGTTTATTCTTTAGATTTTTACATCAAATAGAACCAGGACATTTTCTTGACAGGTTTTGTGAGAATCACGCAGAAGTCAACGCTGCGTTGTTTGATCTCTGCACTGCTAGTGACACCAAACTGAACTGCGAACAGGGTTTTCTGACAAATTTCAAATTAATGTGAAAAAAATGAAATGCTTTTCGACATTAAAAATGACCAAAAAAAGAACATCTGTTGTGCATTTACAATTTTACATTCTTTCAGGTGGTCGTGAATCAGAACACGCCCCTCCCTGGAGTGAATCGTTGCCTGATGACTATCGCTATGCAAACCAAATTTACACTGACCCACGAGAGCGAGAAAAAGAGCAACACGACATGAACAAAAGGTGAACATCCTGATCAACAGGTTAACGTTGCATTTCTGATCGCCTTTGATCGGTTAAAGTGGACTTTAATGAGTTACTTCTCATTCACAGGTTACTGGACCCCTCCAATTCTTTCCAGTTCGATGACTTTAAGAAAT
Source organism: Myxocyprinus asiaticus (assembly GCF_019703515.2). Taxonomy (NCBI): domain Eukaryota; kingdom Metazoa; phylum Chordata; class Actinopteri; order Cypriniformes; family Catostomidae; genus Myxocyprinus; species Myxocyprinus asiaticus. Next base: position 42,251,492 of record NC_059369.1, read on the forward strand.
GTTACGGTGAGATTCTGCACCGTTGGGGTTTAAGGGAGAAGAGGGCAGAGGTGCTTAAATTTGTTTCTTGCCCACCAGAGCCACACAAAGGCATAGGTAAGTTATAGAAATTATGTTGGTTACCACAGAAAGCAATTTAGATAAAAATCGTGTTTACAGTAATGCAAAAACAATGGGAGTCTATAGGACACTCCGGAGTGCTCAAAAGCAGAAATGTGCTAGTTGTATTAAGTTTTAGGTCTTAAAGTAATTTTTCCTTTTAAAATTGTGTTTTAATTGATCTGTGAGGTTGTCTAAATCTTTCTTTTAGCTGGTGGACTACTGTTCTAGGTGGATGAACTTCTGGTTACTAATGTAATTCATGTCAGCCTTTACGTAAACTGTTCCTTTCTGGTATCCTTGCATGTATTGAGATTATTCCATGTCAAATCAACCAAATTTCAGAAACTTCCCCAGCTGACATTGTTTATTTTAATACATTTTCTGAAGACACATTCACACAAATGATGATGATAACCTAAATATTAAATGCAATGGATCGAGGGGCCTGGGCAGCTCAGCGAGTATTGACGCTGATTACCACCCCTGGAGTCGCAAGTTCGAATCCAGGGTGTGCTGAGTGACTCCAGCCAGGTCTCCTAAGCAACCAAATTGGTCCGGTTGCTAGGGAGGGTAGAGTCACATGGGGAAACCTCCTTGTGGTTGCGATTAGTGGTTCTCGCTCTCAATGGGGCATGTGGTAAGTTGTGCGTGGATCGCGGAGAGTAGCATGAGCCTCCACATGCTGTGAGTCTCCGCGGTGTCATGCACAATGAGGCAGCTGGGACTTGTCCTCTGCTATTCGTCCTCCGTAACTGCGCCACCACGAGGACCTACTAAGTAGTGGGAATTGGGCATTCCAAATTGGGAGAAAAGGGGATCAATATTTACAGAGTAATTCATTATTTTTTAGAGGTGGGTAGGGTAAGCAAATTTAAATTTTTGCCCATGAATTTGGAAACAAAACTACAGGTCTAAAAATAACTTTGGCAGCATCATTATTTGATTTTTCCACAGAGATAGGTAGGTCTAATACTAAAATCAGCTGACTTCAGCACCGCTTATTTCATTATAAGCCAATGGTGCAAGTCCAAATGTTGGAAAAAACACTTTTTTGTTGTTGTTGTTTTTCCAAAGTTTGAGTGTCTATAACTGCAGAATTATTAAAGATATCTTAATATCCTGTTGTATTCTGGTTCAGAACAAACTTTCCTTTATGTATCTTTATTTTTAAGGCCCTATGTGATTAAATCCAAGAGATATGGGGCTCTCGATATGGCTAAATTGTCAAATTCTACCCATTTTCTTAAGTATTTACAGCTGCGCCACCTGCTCTGTACTGTTTTTGGGAGTAGCATACACCCCCCTAAAGCGGCAGATACTCTGGGAGTGGTGATTACTGCTTTTGGAATAGTGATGGGTCGTTCATGAAGGATTCGTTCATTTTGAACGAATCTTTTATTTGACTCAGAAGAACTAGTAGTCTCAGAGAGTGATTCGTTCATTTTGTGTTGGCCGCGCATGTGCATTGCGCAACCTCCATTTGTTTGTTACGTGAAAACCGCATAGGCGCTGTACAGGAAACGGAAATGATTAGTTCACCTTTCAACTCTTTTGGTCCGAGTCGTTCGTTCTTTTGTCACATGACAGCCGTATAAGCTATGCATTGCTCACACAGGAAATAGAAATGATTATTTCACCTCTCAGATTCCAGAGGTGAACTAATCATTTCTGTTTCTCATAATTTGTCCTTGGCTGCATTATCAATTTTTCCTTATTGGGACTATAATCAAAGTTTATGTAAGTAGACGTGTTGGGGGGATTTGGCTATTGAAAATGTAACATTTTAATTTAATTCTGCTCAAATGAACGAAGTGACTTGAATAAAGATTTGTTCATTTTGCTGAACGAGACTCAAAGATCCAAGTCAGTAAAATAATCCGATCTTCCCATCACTATTTTGGAAAAGGTCATGAGGCATCAGTGTATTACTCCCTGTTAATTCAGAGTCTGGGGGATGGAGCTTCAACTTCTCTGAAGAGATTATGGGAGAAAGATCTAAACTTGGTATTGGAGGAGGGAGTGTGGGCTAGGATTCTAAATAACATCAAGTCTACATCTAGAGATGCAAGGGTGCGCCTTATGCAATTTAAGATTTTACATCGATTTTATTGGACCCCCTCTAGATTATATAGGGTTGGTCTTAAAGACACACCCACCTGCTGGCGATGCCAATCAGAGGATGGAGACACAACCCATGTCTTTTGGTGGTGTGTTAAGATCCAAGAATTTTAGTTGAAGATTCAGAGTTTTGTGTGTGATGTATTGGGCACTCTGGTTTCATTTTGCCCCAGACTCTGTATCTTAGGTGATGGGGCGGTCATTAATATGGAGAATAAGCACATAAAAAACTGGGTCCTAACTAGCGTTATGATCGGCAGACAGATAATTTTAAAGGGTTGGAAGTTGGCTGGAGTGCCCCATTTCAGGAGTGGTGTTCGGAGATGGGCAGGGTGGAAGCTATTGAAGAGGGGTCATCCAGAAGACTGGGGAATTTAGACTTGTTTGTGGGTAAATGGGGCAAATATCTGGCTTTTTTGGAGGGCTTTTGGGGAGGGACAGTGGAGAGATAGGTGTAGTGGATGTGTGTGATTATATATATATATATATATATATTTTTTTTTTTTTTTTTTTTGTGTCTATAATTATGTGACCACTGGGGTGTTGTTGGGGGTCAGGCTAGGGTTGGGGGTTGGGGTGAGTGGATAGGGGGGGTGTTGATTCTGTTTGTACATATTTTGCTTTTCTTAGTTTAATAGATGAAAAAATTTTAATCACAGGAAGTCTACCCATATTCAGTGGTCAAAAAACAAATATTGGTCACATGGTATGAAGCTTTTTTTTTTTTTTTTGTCCAACAAAACAAACATCTGAATTACACAATGTAGAAACTAGATTAAAATAAGCTTTATTTATTCACATAACAACAATAATGTTAACGTCTCCATTTTTGAGAGTCCAAAATACACTATTATGAAGAATAATTGACCCATATTGCTCTTCAATGCAATGCCTGTATATAGATTTGAATTTCGGATATTTACATTTACAAGATCCAGTGGTCAATGTTAAAAACGTTTAACACTATTGAATTGTCTTCTGTCATATCTATGAGTCTGCACTGGCTTTCTCACTCTGTCATTTCTTTACTCTCTTTTGCAGAGTTTGGCGTTTATTGCTGTCACTGTCGCAGTCAGGCACGAGGCACCCAGTGTGCCGTCTGCAAACGCTTCACCTTTCAGTGCGCCATCTGTCATGTGGTCGTCCGCGGCTCATCTAACTTCTGCTTGAGCTGTGGCCACGGCGGGCACACCAGTCACATGATGGACTGGTTCCGCTCTCAAGAGGTCTGTCCAACCGGCTGTGGGTGCCACTGCCTCTTGCAAAGCACCTTTTGAAATTTACAAAAAGGAATGTTCTAGGTTCAATACAAGTTAAGCTCAGTCGACAGCACTTGTAGCATAATGTCGATTACCACAAAAAAATATTTTGACTTGTCCCTCGTTTATTTTAAAAAAAGGCCGATAGGATGAGGCATTTACAATGGAAGTGAATGGGGCCCGTCTTTAAAGTTAAAATGCAATGATGTTAGTGTGATAAAATCTTTGCACTACATGGTTTTCATGTGATAAAATCGATTGCAGAGTTTACTAGTGTTACATTCTAATTACAACAAAGTAATATTGCATATAACTTTACATAGAAAAGGTTAGTAAGTGATATTATCACACTAAAATCATGTTAACACGTATAATGTTTGTGTGTTCTGGCTATACGTGTCAAAAATTGTGTATTTTAACATTTATGGAGTGGCCCCATTCACTTCCATTGTAAGTGCCTCACTGCAACTGTGATTTTTGCTTTTTTAAATAAAAATGGACGAGTTGAAATTATTTTTTGTGGTAATCAACTTTTTTTCTGGTATGCCACAAATGCTGTTGGTTATTAAACCTGGAACATTCCTTTAAAGGAATAATACACCCAAAAATGCACATTTTGTCTTTTGTAATTGCATTATTACCCTCATATCATTTCCAAACCCATATGCTGTTAATTTTGAAAATTCTTCTCCCAGCTATTTTCTATATAAAGACAATTATAACCACGGCTGTCAAGTCCTAAAAAGGACCTAAAAACACCATAGAAGCACCTTAAAAGAAGTCTATGTGATTTGTGTGCTATATTCCAAGTCTTCTGAAGCCATTCAATAGCTTGGTGTGAGGAACAGAAAGAAAATTAAAACATTATCTTAAAACAAATCATGAGATTTGAGAGCTTCGGTGGATTTTCACTGAATAACGACTCAAATTTTGGTCTGTTCCTCACACAAAACTGCATGAAGAAGTGGATTTGGGATGACATTGAGGTGAGTAAATAATGACAAAATTCTCACTTTTGGGTGAACCATTCCTTTAAGGAAGCAAAGCCTGATCTCATTAGGATATGTCTCAAAGCTCTTTGTACTGTAGCAATTCCTCGGTGTAAAGACGTTGAGGAAAACAGATTATCCCTGCATCAAATGGGATGGACTAACAGCAACTGACTGTTCGTTCAAGTGTAGAATAACGTTTAAGTAGGAACCGCAAACATCAACCTTATAATAGGTCAAACCAACCTTGTTAATGAGTAAACAGTGCTGTTTTTTGCACTTTTATACTGTTGAATTGAGTAGATTAAATATTTGCTCTACAATGTGCCAGGAAATTTCATCTGTGAAACATAAAAGGGAAAAGAATGTTAGTGGCTGATTTTTATGTTTCTAAAACATTTTTTTTTTTTTCTTCAGATCATTTTTCATTTGAAAAGAATATTTAAAAAGTTGTGTTTTGTCCTGCAGAGGAGAAATGTCTTATGCTTTGAAGGATGTACCAGCATGTACAGAAAGTGTGCCATAAGAATATAAATACATTTGACAATACCAGGATCAATACTTGATATGCCACTTGATTAGTTGTAGTAATGCTGCAGGAAATATCTTTTAAATTCTCTATCGAATGTCTTCATAAAAGTGTAAATCAAACATGTAAACTGCCTTTACTACCTCATAAATCAATGGGTATAATTCATATTGTTTTTTAAGCTAGGAATAACAAATAAACCTACTAAGAAAGTAAAAGACTGGTTTGCCTTGATTACCTATGTAGTTTCTACTAGTCAGTGCCGTGTGTGGCCGACAGTTAAAGCAGTTTGAACTCTGTGGTCCCATCTTTTATTATATATATATATATATATGTATACATACATACAATTCAGCGTCCTATTGCGATTTAAAAAAGCTTCCACAGCAATACTGAACATTCCCGGGAGTGCAAAGCTTTCAAATAATTTTCCAAAATCTAGTTCATCATTCAATTTGAATGTTTCTGACACTGACATGATGTTGAAGCCATTTGTAGCAATTAAACCCCTTGAAAACATTTACATGAATGTTTGGTATGCAAACTCAAAGCCGGATTATTGACATTCCTCCTGCACTGGGAGGGGAAGACACCACATGAATTTTCTTAAGAAACCACAATGCAAATATTTTAAAATGTACATACAGGATACATTTAACAGACAAAAGCACATCAGCTACAATAGATATGCACAATAAATACAGTATATTACAGTATCAGTGATATATTACTTTATTAAAGTTTAAATGCATACATAACATGTGAAGGAGCCCAGATAAAGAGGCATTCCTGTTGATAAAATTGATGATAAAGTTTTTACAGCCTAATAATAGTATTTTCCAACATGAACTGGTATGCAACTGTGAAAAATTTACTGTGGGCCGCTGATATTAAAATAGGGAACATACAAACTTGTATTTTCACCCTAAAAAAACAAACAAAAAATATATATCTATTTCAGATAAAATATGATATAATATTTGAAATTTAAGGTTGTGTTTTATTTATATATATATATATATATAAAATAAAGTTTTTTAAATTATTTTTATATTATAATTATATAATAATAATAATAATAAATAAACTAATTTTATTTATTAATATAGTATACATTATATATAATATTTTAGGCATATATATATATATATATATATATATATATATATATATATATATAATATTTTAGGTCTAAGGTTGTTAATGCATTATAATTAGTTTATTTATTATTTTGATTATTATTATTATTATTATAATTATAATATAAAAATCATTAAAAAAAACATTTAAAAAAATGTATAATAAAATAATACAAAATAATAGAGAAGAAATCTGATACACAACGTAGAATAGAATATCATGTTACACATGATTCCAGTAGAAAATTTAAATCTCTGGATTTAAGAGTCTACTCCGAAGTGAGTACAGTCTACCGCGAAACTATTGATTCTATTATGGCGAGGGCTTACTAATGAATATTAATTTAGTCCTGCAGACGTTGCTTGGTAACCTTCCTGCGTGCCCAATTACTTATCTAATTAATATTCATGAGCCATGCCTTCCTCATAGTAGGATTCATACATTGAACAGCCGTTGAGCGCATATTTATCAATGTCATACTTTAAGCCAATCAAATAAGCCTACTGTGCTAACGTCACATCGCGTTATTAATATTCATGAGCCATGCCTTCTTCATACTAGGATTGTGTTCTCCAGCCGGTCAGCACTGTGTCTTCAGCAGTGGGTAGAGCAGAGCACTATTCAGCTGTTGTGGCCGAAGATGGCGTCGTGTAGACGTGTTCAGCTGCTGCTCCTCATGTCGCTCTGTCTTCTCTCCGTATTCGCTCTTAAACCTCCTCAAGGTTTCGGGAATGTGCATCCTCCGGCCGTCGCCATGCACCAGCAGCTGAGAGCCGCGGCACCGATTCCCGGGAATAACGCCGCCGTTGCTGCCGGGTCCTCCGGCTCACAGTCCAGGAGATCCACCGGCTGGAAGCTGGCAGAAGAACAGGCCTGCCGGGACGACGTGACCCGGCTCTGTCCCAAGCACACCTGGACTAATAACCTGTCCGTGCTGGAATGCCTTCAGGACAAGAAGGAGGTGAGAAAGGAGTCCTGCTTTATTATTACTATGAACCTGAAGTGAATCTCAGGGTGAGGAGCATCAATAGGGTACTTTTATCCCCTGTCCTGCCATTATCATTATGAGTAACACACTGAAGTAGATAAGATGAAGTAATAAATCTGAGCTCATTTCAGTTGATACATTGGTAACACTACAGTAATAGTTTTTTTAACATTAGTAAATGCAGTATCATGAACAAACAATGAACAATCCTTTTTTTTTTTTTTTTTTTTTTACAGAATTTATTAACATATATTTTTGTTTATTGTTAATGTTAGTTCATAATGCATTAGCTAATGTTAATGCATTTAACTTTTAATGTTACAAATGTATTAGTATGTAGAAATAAACATTAACCAAGATTAAGTGCTATAAAAGTATTGTTTATTGTCAGTTCTTGTTAACTAATGCTGTTTACAAATATTAATGAATACAACCTCATTGTAAAATTTTGCTGATAAATTTTAAGCTTTGATTGAAAGTTGATACATTAGTATATTAATGAATACATTGTTGTATTGATGCATTATACACTCAAAAAATATTTTAGCATATTTTTAAGATTTACGCATTTCAGTTTCATTAAAAAAAATTCCATCAAATTGAATTGTGTAATTTTCAACGGAATTAAATTAATTTACTTTTTTTTTTTTTTTGTACATTTTATTTAGTTAATTTGATGTATTTTTTATGTATTTTTTTAAATGATATTTAAATGCATAAATCTTAAAATTATTTTTTGAGTGTACTTTTGGTGCATTGATATATTGTTCAGTTACTATGTTTCGATTTACCTGTTCATATCATAGCTGTCATTAATTACAAGCGTATGACTGTTGACCATAACATCCGTATTGAAATGAATATGCAAATGTTATGTATTCATATTCTTATGTTCTTATTTTTCTCAGGATTTTATACTTTAGTAAAAGGATAGTTCACCCACAAATAGGAATTCTGTTATCTTCCCATCATTTTAAACTGTATGTTTAAAGTTTTCAACGAAAGCATACAGTGATCAAGGGCTGTCAAGCTCCAAAAAGGACAAAAAAGCACCATAAAAGTAGTCCATAGGCTTGTGCGCTATATTTACAAAGTCTTCTGAAGCCATACAACAAATTTAACTCAAATTTAAGTCTTTATTTGCTGAAAATCTTCCCCTCCATCGTAGCTCTCAGAACTCATTTCCGCATATTCAAGCTTGTTGGTCACTATGTGCTTTTGTTGTATTGAAATCATCCTTCAAAATGTCTCCTTTTGTGTTTTATGGAAGACAAAAAGTCATACGTGTTTGAAATGACTTGAGGATGACATAATTTTCCTTTTTGGGGAAAAAAAATCCCTTTAATGGTGCATTAGTAAACGTAGACATTTAGTGAGGATTGAACTAATTTAAAAGCAGGCTTAACATTTTTGTCGACTAGATTTGTCTTTGTAGTTTGCTGTGCTGTTTGAAATAGTGACCTAGATGTGTGAAAGAGGAAATAACAACAGCAAAACTTTGGCTTTGTCACAACTGAAATCCAGTGATGGTGTTTGTTCATTTGTTGAATAAAATTTGATCGTATAATTGGAATCTCTGGTTCTCACAATAAAGAACTAAAAGCATATATTCTGTTGGACAATCTTACTAGTGCCCTCTCTCGGGCTGTAGTGAAAGTGAGATGTTTCCTGAATTGTGTTTGATGAAACACAAGCTCTCTTAGTGTTTGTGCAGCTTTCTTGTTTAAACATTTTACCTGGCAACCCTGCGGCACATCCTTTGTCAAATTTTCAAGATATTGATGAAACAGCTGCAAAAGCTGAGACAAATGGTTTTTGTAAGATGATTGAGGTTTAAAGGAATGTTCTGTGTTCAATACATGTTAAGATCCTTCGATAGTATCTGTGGCATGCAATTGATTAGCCAAGATTTTTTTTTTTTCACAATGGAAATCTACCTGCTCTCATAGATGCGTGTTGCAGTACCTGCATTTTCACAAAATGATGTTTGCATGGTTTGTTGTATGTATCACTGCAGTTTGATGATGAAATGAACACTAGAGGTGCTACAACAGTTATTCCCTTTTGCATGAACGGCAGATCATCAGTTCATAAACACGTACTTTTCGCCCTGTTCCTCACACAACGCTATGTTTTACTTTTACTATAGCGCATGACTTGTCAGGCTATGCATTTTAATGTTTGCATTACATAACCAACTACATTTGTAAGCTTGTTCATATGCAATCAAATTTCACTTGCAGTGCAAAGTTACGAGTCCTGAAGAGCATGCATCTCAACACGTGAACCAAAAGTGTCACAGAAACATGACAAAATAGCCTGGTTGCTTCAGCAATTAGTTTTTGTGTGTGTGTGTGTGTGTGTGTGTGTGTGGATTTTTCCCCTTTTTCACCCAATTTGGACCCAATGCGCTTTTAAGTCCTCGTGGGCACGTAGTGATTCGCCTCAATCCGGGTGGCGGAGGATGAATCCTAGTTGCCTCCGCGTCTGAGACCGTCAACCCGCGCATCTTATCACGTGGCTTGCACGTTACCACGGAGATATAGCGCATGTGGAGGCTTCACACCATCCACCGCGGCATCCACGCTCAACTCACCACGCACCCCACCGAGAACGAACCACATTATAGTGACCACGAGGAGGTTACCCCATGTGCCTCTACCCTCCCTAGCAACCGGGACAATTTGGTTGCTTAGGAGACCTGGTTGGAGTCACTCAGCACGCCCTGGGATTCGAACTAGCGAACTCCAGGGGTGGTAGCCAGCGTCTTTTACCACTGAGCTACTCGGGCCCCTATGTTTTTCATCTCATGTACATTTGCTTTTTCTGAGACTATAGTTAGGTTTAGGGTAGGGAGGTTGGTTTTGTTGATTGAAAACTTGATAGAGCATTAACCTTAAATATCTTCATTTTATTAGCCTCAATGCAGTTGGATGTGCACTGTTCATTTTTGTTTAATCATTCATCATTGCCTCTTAAAATTGTGAAATTGTGGGTGGCAGGTTAATTTCTTGCTTGCGTATGTTTTCGATTGTGTTTTTTCGTTTTTACCATATTTTCCTTAACAGAAAAGCGGCATTTGCAAGCAGTTCTTTCACATTTTCAGAAATCAGAGTTTATGAATTTTTTAAACTATTTTATAAATATATATTTGAAGTCAAAGAATAATCTCTAATATTCTGTGTGGGCCTGGGTCTAATTTGGGTGGGCCCAGACCTACTCTGGCCCATCCTTGGCTATGCCACTGCATCTTTCTAATATGTAATTTGGTGTTTGTCACGGTTAAATAAGAATTGTATGGTAATGTATTAAATGTAAAAAAAAAATGAGAGGTCATGAGGCCGCCATTGATCTTTATATGAGTTAAATAATCATACTGATTGTGTAATCGTGGTGGCAACTTTTGCACAGGCAAGCACCAGGCACAAATTTCTCAGAAAATGCAATCTGCAACCTAGTTGAAATCCATTTTTTGGAACCCATAGTGCTAATCTCTGACTTCTTGTAAAAACGTAGACCCAGTACAAGCACCCATGTCATCAGTACTCCACGCATGTGGCATACACAACAGAGAGAAGATACTAATTATGCTAGCATGAATCAAACATCAAGACAAGTTGCAAACTCGGCTTGTAGTCACTTCCTCCTCCCCGGCATGCCAAGTTTATTGGCCTGCGAATGGTTGCTTCAGCAGTCTGGACTGAGGCTTTAATTATTGGGATAATTGCTTTGCAGAAGCACCGTCACAGCTGTGGTCTTCTGAAGAAGGTAAATGATGTCCATAAATCTCTTTCTCGCATCTCCCCGAGGTCAGACCCTCTGGGTCGGTCTTTTTGAATGAACCTTGTCAAACGCTGTAACGTGGTCGTGGCACAACTGTAACACGTCTGCCTCAATTTAATTTGCATTTTTAGCAGGTTCCTCTGCTGGTGGGCCACCTCGGTGAGTTTGGCGTAAACAAAGCAGCTAGCGTGACTGATGTGAAACTCTCCCATGGGATCCAGGGCTGATAGGGGTGACCCAGATCAAGTAAATAAAAGAGCTTGGCTCTTAGTCAAACATTTGTTTGATATGGAACAATCGAATGCGAGAGGCAGCTAGGATAATGTGTTTTTGCGGTTTATCAAGCAACTTTATGATGAATAATCTACACTGTTTGTTGATGATTATGTGTGACTGTCATTTTAACAGCCAGATTGTAAAGCTGTTTGTCTGGAGATTTGCCACGCTAATGAATCTAAAATGAAGTTGAATGAACCTGTTCAATGACCCGCTGTGGGAGTGACCACATGTCTTGCGGCGTTGACAGCTCTTTAAGTTACCAAAGAGTGATGCATGGTCTTGAGGTGGCCAGTGATGTTGACGAACACTATAGCTGTGTTCCAAAACCTAGTGTGTTGCCTACATAGGAAGTTGCATCCTTACTCAAAAGGAACCTAAAATTGACTGATTTGGAACACACTACGCAGACAGCAACTTCGCGTGACACTAATAGTGCTCCTCATGTGAGGCGCATAAGAGACGCAAGTCAACCAACATAGTCTCGTGACAACTCATTGTAATTTGTATGAGATTGAGAAATCATAAGATATCTCGGCTCATATAAAAATTTCCGACATTTAACCAATCAACTCAATTTCAACTCTATTCTAAACAGGCATCAAATTTAAGCTAGCCTCCTATTCAACAATTTATTTGAGAAAGGAAATGTCTGTGAACAAATCTGGTTACTCGTTCCATATTTTGCGATACAAATGACTGATGTATGTCAGCAACCTGTAATACGCTTTCCTCGTCTCATTTCTAACCGTAATGTTTTCTTCCGTGGTACACAAGTTATTTTCCTATTGAAATCATGGTTAGGTTTTGGGTTTGGATAAGGCTTAGAGTGTTTGGTTAGGTTTAACTGAGGAGTTAAACTAAAAACATTGTTCGCTGATTGATTGATTTATTTATTTTTTATTTTTTTTCTCAATGGGAGTAAAAGTCGTATATTATTTGTATGAGCCAACTCATAGGATTCCACCATCTCATACTATTATTATGTCTTGTCATGAGACCAGGTGGGAGTCAACTCGCAATTGATTTCAATAGCGTTTGACATTGGCATGTTAATAAGCTAATGATGCAATGTTTTAAATACCAAAATAATACATGGCACTCGTTAGTATTCGGTAAAATAGTCCATTTTAATTTGATTGAACTTTTTTATTGACATTTCTTGGTATTGAATGAAATGTTTTTATAGTTGGAATAGTCTCAATAAATTCTTAAGTTGCCTTATGCGTTACAGCAATGTTGCCTAAAAATTTGGCTAAAATGAGGTATCCTTTCTCAGGTTACGTCCACAACGATATGTGTTTAGTTGAAAACACCATTTTCCCTTACCTACCATTGTTGTTTTCCAAAGAAACAGAGTGGGTTTTCGCAGGAAGAAAACGCTGTTCTTGTGTGGATTAGAGTAATAGTGAAATGAATGCGTTTTCAAACAAAAATGTATTAGTAAGGCCATGGCCACACTGATACGTTTTAGGCTGAAAACTCGGGCCATGTCCACAGTCATACGTATTAGTTTGAAAACATTTATGCCTCACATCCATGCTAGAATGGAGCTTTCTTCCACTGAAAAAAAGAGCATTTCAAAAACACTATCGCTTATGGACAATAGAGGCATTAGGAAACCCAAAAATGAGTTTTGGTGTCGATGGATTAGTGTTGATGTGGCCTCAGTTTTCCACTTCCTAACATTTTTTTATTTTTTTTATTTTTTTTTTTTTTTATGTCCCCTTTTCTCCCAATTTGGAATGCCCAATTCCCACTAGTTAGTAGGTCCTCGTGGTGGCCCAGTTACCTCAATCTGGGTGGTGGAGGACAAGTCTCAGTTGCCTCGGCTTCTGAGACCGTCAGTCCACACATCTTATCACGTGGCTCGTTGTGCACGACACTGTAGAGACTAATCTCTGCGATCCACGCACATCTTACCACGCCCCCCATTAAGAGCGAGAACCACTAATTGCGATCACGAGGAGGTTACCCCATGTGACTCTACCCTCCCTAGCAACCGGGCCAATTTGGTTGCTTAGGAGACCTGGCTGGAGTCACTCAGCACACCCTGGATTCGAACTTGCGACTCCAGGGGTGGTAGTCAGCCTCAATACTCGCTGAGCTGCCCAGCCCCCCCCCCCTCTCAACATTGTATACAGTATACAGTACTCAAAAGCATTGTCAAAACTCTTTGTTTTCGGTGGATGAAATTGCTGTTCTAGTGTGGATGAGACACGCATGCTAAGCAAAATCAATGTGTTTTTTTTTAAGCGAAAATTAATTAGTGTTGACGTGGCCTCAGCAGACAGAATGAGTATGCTTTTGGAACAGCTCACTAGGTTTTGGTACATTGATAATGATTGCCTCATTCTCTTCTGAGAGCACATTTTTATTTCAATGAGAATGGAAAAATCCATGCGTGTATATGTTTGGATTTAAATTCAACTGAAATGATTAACAGAAAACCTGCTGTAATTGGTAAAGAGTTAATTGCTTTTATTTTGACTAATGGTGCAGAATTCCTCTCCTAACAAAGGCAGGCTGCTGACAGCTATTGTCAGTTTTTGCCTGTCAGTCACTATCAAATATATTTCTGTCTCAAAACAAGCCTGCAAGACAGCAGTTATGTGGTTGGTCTTCTTCAGCCAATTTTTGTTGTAGTTAGTGACCTCAGTCGACCTCATACCTGATGTTTGGGCAAGTTTTGTTACTTTTTTGATGACAGTGGAAAACTCATAAAATAGCTAGCCAGTTTTTGTCCCTGCTGACACTTGCTTTAGTGAGGACAAAGCAGAGGTTATAACAGTTCAATACAATAGCTTTAATCTTTTTAATACACCTAATTAGATTAAACGAAATGAGGGGAGGTTTATTTGCTTAAAAAGAGTCATGAGAATGTAATTCTTTGAGTCAGAATAGCTTAATAAAGTATTACTTTGCATTGCTTAGTCTGGCACAGTAATTATTAATCATTGAGGTTTTACATTCAGTTAACAGAGTTGTCAAACCAAAAATAAACATGCTGCATCTGTCTTGTTTTTTTTGTCACATAAATGATTTTGCACGAAGAGCAGTGATGTGCACCTCCTTAGTTCAGGAACAGGTGTAAAGCTTGTAGTGCAGTAAATTATTTACAGTTATTTTCTTTGCCTCCTTAGAATATTCATAAACATTCAACAGCTATTGTTTTAAGGCATATTGTATGATGGACAGTGACCGAGCCTTTGTTTGTTCTTTTTATTTTGTGATGTAAATCATGAAAGTAAAATGAAACACAGTGTGCCGGTGTTTCTGACTCATAATAAAGAACCCAGTAGAATTGCCGTTATCTCCAGGTCACAGCTTTCACTGCACATACGGATGGATGTTGTATTTTCTGTAATTCCTCTCAGTGCATCTCAGTCACTGCTACAGAGGCAATCGGGCGCTGGCAGCCTGTTAAGTGGTTGTGCATCAACAAATACTGTTAAACAAAAGCGACCGAATAGCAACATTCTAAAAATCACCAGAACGCTCTGGCAAACATACTAATACGCAAAAAACACTCAGAGCGGCCTAGAGACAGCATAGCAACACACTAAAAATCATCCAGAACGCCCTAGCGTTCACATAGCAACATGGTAACAAACAACCCAGAGCGCTCTAGCGTACAAATTGCAACATGCTAAAAAAAGCATATCGCCCTAGCGACCTTATCGCAACACGCTCGCAAACAATCCAGAGTGCCCTAGCAAACATAGTAACATGCAAAAGACACTCAGAACGGCCTAGAGACCGCATAGCAACACTCTAAAAACCATCCAGAATGCCCTAGCAACCAAATAGCAACACGCTCGCAAACAATCCAGAGTGCCCTAGCGTACCAAATTGCAACATTCTAAAAAACAAATCAGATTGCCCTAGCATTCACATAGCAACATGCTAGCAAGCAACCCAGAGCGCCCTAGCTTACAAATTTAACATGCTAAAAACCACCCAGAATGCCCTAGTGACCAAATAGTAACACGCTCACAAACCACCGAGAGCGCCCTAGTGTACGACTTGCAACATGTATAAAACAAACCAGATTGCCATAGCATTCACATAGCAACACGCTAGCAAGCAACCCAGAGCGCCCTAGCCTACAAATTGTAACATGCTAAAAACCACCCAGATTGCCCTAGCGACCAAATAGCAACACTCTCGCGAACAATCCAGAGTGCCCTAGCGTTCGAATTGCAACAGGCTAACAAACAACCCAGAGCACCCTTGCGTACGAATTGCAACATACTAAAAACCACCCAGATTGCCCTAGCGACCGAATAGCAAAACCTAAAAAAACATCCAGAACACCCTAGCATCATCATAGCAACATGCTAACAAACAACCCAGAACGCCCTAGTGACCAAATAGCAACACGCTCATAAACCACAGAGAGCGCCCTAGCGTACGACTTGCAACATGCAAAAAACAAACCAGATTGCCCTAGTGTTCACATAGCAACATGCTAACAAGCAACCCAGAGCGCCCTAGCGTACAAATTGTAACATGCTAAAAACCACCCAGTTCGCCCTAGCGACATTATCGGAACAAGCTAAAAACCATCCAGATTGCCCTAGCGTCATCTTATCAACACACAAACAAACCATCCAGAGCAGCCTAGCGTACTTGCCACAAAGTGTTATTAACACATGCGAATGAGTTTGCGATTTGCAGCAAATTATTGCCAGAAGTTTGCAGCACAGATCATTTGAGTAGTAAAGTTTGCTAAAGTTGCTAACTAATAATATCATCCTTTACATATGCATCCCAGACTCAAAATCAATGCTTACTATCAAATGTGAATTTCAAAGCACAAAATATCCAATATTATTGGTTTGGTTTATAAAGTGCTTCCAAAGTGTCAAGGAGAATTTTTCCCAAAATTATAAAAATAGAGTTTTTATTCTACACACAATACACAAATTGTTTATGTATTATAAAATGTACACACACACACACACACACACACATATAAATATATATGTATATACTGTATATACGCACCGATCGGCCACAACATTAAACCACCTGCCTAATATTGTGTAGGTCCCCCTCATGGTGCCAAAACAGCGCCAACCCGCATCTCAGAACAGCATTCTGACAATTGTACAGAGCGGTTATCTGAGTTACCGTAGACTTTGTCAGTTCGAACCAGTCTGGCCATTCTCTGTTGACCTCTCTCATCAACAAGACATTTCTGTCCACAGAACTGTCGCTCACTGGATGTTTTTCTGTTTTTGGCACCATTCGGAGTAAATTCTAGAGACTGTTGTGTGTGAAAATCCCAGGAGTTTGCCACAGGGATTTGCCAGAACTTCAGATTTTTGTAAGGGTGCATAACAAAATGTTAAAAACACCCAGAACATCCTAGTGTCTGAATAACAACACGTTAAAACCACCCAAAGCACCCTTGCGACCCCATTGCAAAGCATTAAAAACCACTCGGAATTGTGTGTTGCCATTTGGTTGCTAGGGTGTTCTTGGTGGTAGCAACTGCCTAAAAACATCCAGAACACCCTAGCTTCATGGCAGTTCGTTTTGCATGGGCAAGCACCACTCGCTTTTTCTTTAGGAAATATAAAAAAACATCACTTTGAAATTCAAGTTGCAAAGTGACAGTGTGACTAATCCAATGCAAAGATTTTGGCACTGGTTTTAATAAGAAACCACATAAACTGACTTCTACAGGTGAAATGTTTTTGAAGTTGTGTTCACACATGAACACTTGTGCAAAGCAAGTGCAGGTGGGGTTGTTTTCCAGGATATAAAGGTTCTGGAGATATCAGGTGTTTGAATAATTCTCCTGGTGTTCATATCACGAATGTAGTACATGTAGCTTATGCATAAAATGCGTTTCACCTCAACCAAATCCCTGACTAAATGAAACTTCACCTTTTTATCAGGTGTCAGTCTGACTGAAGCTCGTTCTTTTTGAGGATGCTTCATCCGTGGCTTGTTTCATCTTCTCTTTTGCCTCATTTATGACAGATCCAAACCTGCCACTGTCCGCATTGCTGCAGAGGTGATATCACTGACACACAGAGAAGGGATTTGTGTCCCTCAAAATGGCTTTATTTAACTAGCAGTAGTGGTGTATATATACTGTACATTACAGGTGAATACAACGATTAACTCTAAATACCTCTACTAAACTAAACATCTTATCATAAAATAAAGAACCAAGTTTTTGATGTCTAAAGTGAGCATCCTGCACATCTAATTGTAATGGATTTATTCAGAGCAAATGTGTGTTTATAGTGTGCATACTAGTAAAACGTACTATTTACATTAGCATTCCAATTTGCATGCCACCTAATGCCACCTATTTTAACATTAACTGTTGTGATGATTGTTACTCAACATGAGACAGAAAAATGAACTAGAATGTTTTAAGACACATTTTTGATGTGTAATACTGTGGGGAAATTGATGTAAAAAATCTTGAAAAGCTTAAAAGGAATGGTGTCCAGTTACAGAATGTAAGATACACTTTTCCTGATACATTAATATAAGTGTTTACCTAACAACCTAAAAAAAATCCATGGGCATGTTATTTATCCAAGGAAGTTAAGGTCTTTATAAAGGAGATTTACTACAAATATAATAAGACGTCTTTGTCCTTCTTAGTTCCTATTCCCTTTTAATTATTAGAGAAAGTGTCTTGTTTTTGTCCTGCTGTAAACCTTTTTCCGTAGACTTTGTTCGGTTCTTGGAGGCCTGTTTCATTAGAAGAGTCTCACAGGGGGCTGAGATTCTGATTAAACTCGAATTGCAAACACCAACCTCCAATTTTGGATCCATTTGAAGTCAATAAGGAGCTGAGTAGTTGGCCATGTTTTTTTTTTGTTTTGTTTTTTTGCTTCTGAAAGTTGTTGGAAAGCCCTTATTAGGATTGTGTAAAACTGTGAAAACAGTCATAGAAATGCAATGGATGGCCAAGTACAAGCAAAAGTCTTTGAAAAGTAATCTGTAAGGCCTGCCTCTAAAAACTACAGTTGCATTCACTGTTGTCTACAGAGAAGCCAGAGAGAATTTTAATAGGTAACCATGGATGAATTTCATATCACATGACTTGAAACCACCTTGCCTGATATGCATTGCAAAGAGACATTGGAAGTCACCGATCATTGAGCTCATCTGTTTAAGTCCAGTGATATATAATGTTTCCTATTGCTTAATAATTAGTTCGATTCAAGCTACTAACTGATGCTATTTCCATTGAGACCGTTGACATTTAAACTGTTTCACCCGTTGACCAGCCCTCATTGCTATGTGATCCAAAGCGTATGCTTTGATATTTAGCTTTTTTATTATTATTATTGATTACAGTGTGAAACAAATGAATTGGAATAGAAAAAGACACAAAGGATTGATGTCATTGATTAAAAAAAAAAAATCTTTCTTTTGAATCAATTCTTTGGTTGAGGGACAAAAAAGTACGAGAGACCTTTTGTTTGGGAGTAAAACTTTGGGTTGGGTTGACGTTGGAATCATAAGCGATTGAAACATTTGACACAATCTGTATCTAAATAGTTAGCACGGTGGCTCAGTGGTTAGCACTGTTGCCTCACAGCAAGAAGGTCCTGGGTTCGAGTCATGGCTCAACTGGGCCTTTCTTTGTGGAGTATGCATGTTCTCCCCGTGTTCGCATGGGTTTCCTCCAGGTGCTCCGGTTTCCCCCACCTTCCAAAAAAGTAAATTGGAGACCCTAAATTGCCTGTAGGTGTGAGTGAGAGTGTGAATGTCTGTGTGATGGACTGGACACCTATCCATGGTGTTTCCCTGCCTTCAGCCCGAGACAGCTGGGATAGGCTCCAGCACTACCCGTGACCCGGCATAGGACAAGAAGCTATAGAAGATGGATGTATTTAAATACATATATATATATATATTTTATATATAAAATTTTATATTTTTTTCTACAAAAAAGAAGAAATTGAAGTAATATAAAACAAAATGAAAGCCGCACTATGAAACTATGCAGTATTCAATATTTATCCGAATTTTTGTTAATTTTAAATATACATATTTAACATACTTGATGTTTAATATAAATATTTAATGTTTATATTATACTGAGAAAACCAGCAGTATATAAATTTATAATAGATCCGCCTGTGTTCTTAACTGCCTTGAGAGTATTGAGTCCTGGTGTACAAATAGAAATGTTCTGTTCTGGCTGCGGATGAGGAACTGGGGGGATTGATCTGGGTGTGGTGACTGATCTCAAATATCAGTATGTTCCTATTTAGGGCCACTGCTGTGATATCGTCCTCTGTTCCCCATCAAGAATTTTGTTGATGAAGCTGCTGTTTAGTTGTAGTGTTTGAACGCCAGTGCTGTTCGTTTTCTCAGATACTGGCTCAGTGTTGTCTCCTGTTGCCATAGGTGTTTAGTAAATGTGCTCCAGTTTTTCTTTTGATGTATCTGTAACACTACATTACCTTTAGTGAAAACGATGGGTAAACTAACAATGAACAATACTTTTACAGCATTAATTAATCTTGGGTAATGTTAATTTATGTGTATACTAGTACAACCCCAATTCCAAGTTGGGACAGTATGAAAAATGCTAATAAAAACAAAGTTTACAAAGTGATTTGTAAATTATATTCACCCTTTGCTATATTGAAAAGTCTTCAACTAAACATTATATGATGTTTTACCTTGCGAATTTCGTAGTTTTTTTTTAAAAAGTACAGTAATTTCAAATCAGATAATAGAAACATGCTCCAAAAAAGTTGAGACAGGGGCAATTGAAGACTAATAACAATTTGACGAGTTGAAATAAGGCGATGTGGAAAAAGGTGATGCTAAACGGGTGAGGCAATTGTGTCATAGTATAAAAGGAGCCTCCAAAACAGCCTAGTCCTTCGAGAGCAAGGATCATTCGAGACTTGTCAATTTGCCAACAGATGCTTCAGCAAATAATCCAGCACTTTGACAACAATGTTCCCCAAAGACAAATTGGAAGGATTTTGGGCATTTCACCCTTTACAGTGCACAATATAGTTATAAGATTCAAAGAATCTAGTCAAATCTCGGTGTGTAAAGAGCAAGACGAAAACCACTTCTGAATGTGCGTGATCTCCGATCCCTCAGACGTCACCGTCTTAAAAAACGTAATTCATCAGTAATGGATATCATGAACATGGGTTTGGATTACTTTAGTAAACCTTTGTTAGTCAACACCACTTGCCGCTGCATCCACAGATGCAAGTTAAGACTTTACTATGTAAAGGAGAAGCCATATATCGACACTGTCCAGAAGCGCTGCCGAATTCTCTGGGCTCGGTCTCATCTTAGATGGAAAGTAGAACCGTGGAATCGTGTTTTGTGGTCCGATGAGTCAAAGTTAAATCGTTTTTGAAAAACACAGCCATCGTGTTCTCCGGGCCAAAGAGGAAAAGGATCATCCAGGCTGTTATCAGCATCTGGTCCAAAAGCCAGTGTCTGTATGGGCCAGGGGTGTGTCAGTGCCCATGGTATGGGTGACACACATCTGTGAGGGCACCATTAATTCAGACAGATATGTTCAAATTTTGGAGCAGCATATACTGCCATCCAGCACCATCTTTTCCAGGGCCGTCCCGGAATTTTCAGCAGGACAACTTCAAACCACATACTGGCCAAATAAGCAGAGAGTGTGGTTGCTAGATTGGCCTGCCTGCAGTCCTGACCATCTCCAATTGAATGCGTGGTGCATTATGAAGCGCACAATATGGCAACGAAGACCCTGTACAATTGTGCAGCTGCACCTTTATAAATATGTTGACAGTTCAGTATTGATGTGATTCCATCACAACTGTCATTTTTATATATCGATGCACTATTGTTTTATAATAATAGATTGTATATATTTTCTGTATAACCAAGTTATGTTACACTAAGGAATGGAGCTTTGTGCATTATCTTGAACATTGTCTAGCATTCATTTCATTTGTTATTGTAGTTTACCTTGCTGAATAATTACAGATTAACATTGTTTATGACAGTTACTGTGAATCAGCATACCTGACATTTAGTATAAAGAGAAGATCGTTGAAATTATTTGAAAGTTACAAAGCAAGGTAGCTTGCAATTTGTCAGCGTTAGCAGGCAAGATCAAGTTAGCTAAAATGACACCGATCAATCCTTATGGCACTATATTTCACATGCTTTGCAGTTATGTAAGCTTACCTGTCCAATAAGAAGAACGCCAATTCAGGGTCAGTTTTGATCCCCAAAACAGAACGAAGGTCCCTCCAGGAATCAAATGCCCTGCCGATGTTCACTCTAGTTTTCGCTCGACCATGATATTGTTCCCGCTTAGCCTAACTCTGTGTTTGTGTATTTGTCGGTGTTGTGCTGGAGCCGGACGTTTGCTGGATTCCATCTCTAAGATAACGTTACCTAGTGTTGCAGTTTGTTGTTGCTGTTGAATAGCAGAAGAGAAGCACTGAGGCAAGGCTCTCAGGAGTGCACATAAATGTCACTTCCTGTGGATTTTCCCGGCAAAAACGACCCGCTCCCTTCACATGAAAATCAGTCTACAGGCTTTAATAGGCAACCTAGGAAGTCCGGGAAGGGCTCATTTTTTAAGTTGCATTACAAGCCGTTCACACATTGGCAAAAAAAGGCAAATATTACATGAAAATGTTTACATATTGCACCTTTAAAGAGACAGTACCGGTTTTAGCATGTGTTCAACAAATCAAATACTTGTAAATAGTACAAATTATGCAATTTAACAATAAATATGTAACAAAAATAATATATTAAATATAATAACTTATTTATTGATTGCATACATTTATTTGTTCATTTAAAAAAAACAAAATAGTGAAAAAGTAATAAATATAATTAGTGAAATTAATATTTTCCTAATGAACCAAGTTAAAAGGACCCCTTTATAATTAACCGCATTAGCTGGAAGATCATTTATTTTATACTTAAGCAAAAGGGATATTATAACTGAAATAAAGCCATATGAATCAATATTGGTTCGAATCAAGAGCTTGTGAATCGGATTCGAATTGAATCGGGAAATTTGTATCAATACTCAGCCCTAGTAACCTATTCCATCAACTTTATACTACATGCTACACCTTGTGTTAACACAGGTAGAATTTATGTTTCACATGTAAGTCATTATAGATGGGCTGACACGTTATAGTCAAGTCATTTCTAGAACTTTGTATTTGAATGTGCATTGATTTTTGCCTGTGTTGTCGTCCCTTGACAACTGCTTATTGCATTTACGTGCACTATGAGTCACTCAGCGCTTGTGGATTGTATTTGTTGACAGTTAGCAGATAGTGGTCGCACACAGCTAGTCTGAGGAAAACCAGACTAGTTTTCCTCAGGAGGAAAATTAAAAGTTTTGACAGAGCACAGGAGCCACTGTTTGTGAGGCTTGAAGATACATAAAGGGATTCACCTAAAAATTATAATTCTGTCTTCATTTACTCCGTTTGATATTTTATCTTTTGTTTAACCCAAGTAATTACAAGCTCTTTTTCCACATAATAAAAGTGAATGGGAACTTGGACTGTCGAGCTCCAAAAATTGATGTTAAAATATTATAAAAGGAGTTTATATGCCTTAAAATTCTAACTAAATTCTCTCTCTTTCTCTCTCTTTTACAGGAGACGGAGATTGCTGGTGACTGTAACCATGTAAGTGCTTAAACAGGCCTGTCTTTATAACATCAGCGTTCTGCCCAAATATGACTCATCTTTTTTTACGTCACTGCCATTCTCACCTGTTTACAAGACCCTCTACACAAGCTTCATTCTTTCAGACCGGTTCTTTGTAGCTTTATGAGAGAGAATGTGTCAGAAGCATTTAGAGATCGGGTGCATCAGCGAGTCATTTCAGAAAAATAATGGCCTAATCACGTTCTAATGATGGCTGCAGCATGCAATTAATTTGGTGATGTCTCTAGAGGGGGACCTGCTCCTGATCTCACTCCCTCATATTCAGTGCTTTGATGTTCTCGTTACAGCCACTGTGCAGAGGTCTGCTCCACAAATCAGAGATGCAGGAAATTTAGGCGAATGATTCAGGCTTGAGTCACCCTTCTCATTATGCGAGCTCAATATTGGCCAATAATTATGATAAAGACCTGATACCGACATTTTAAAAACTGAAAACATATAAACATTTATCAGCACTATTAGAAGCTATGTCACTAATGTGCAATCTGCTTTCTGAGAGGCAAGATGTTGACCAACCATCATGCCATGGTCCAGATCACTGAGATCACATTTTTTCCCATTCTGATGGTTGATGTGAACATTAACTGAAGCTCCTGACCCGTATCTGGATGATTTTATGCAGATGTTATGTCGTATGGATGATTGTTGGTGCCAGATGGGCAGGTTTGAGTATTTCTGTAACTGCTGATCTCCTGTTTTCACACACAGCAGTCACTAGAATTTACTCAGAATGGTGCCAAAAACAGAAAAACATCCAGTGAGCGGCAGTTCTGTCGACAGAAATGTCTTGTTGATGAGAGAGGTCAACAGAGAATGGCCAGACTGGTTTGAACTGACAAAGTCTACGGTAACTCAGATAACCACTCTGTACAATTGTGGTGAGAAGTATATCATCTCGGAATGCTATTCTGCGATGCGGGTTGGCGCTGTTTTGGCGGCACGAGGGGGACCTACACAGTATTAGGCAGGTGGTTTTAATGTTGTGGCTGATCGGTGTATCTTTATGTAAAATGTTTTTATTTTATTTTTTATTTTCATTTTACATAATTATATGTTTACATAATATATTGTGCAAAATTAATGTTTTATTTGATCATATTTTTATAAAAAAAATTACATTTATTAAAAATGTACATCATATATTAGGTAAAACTAATGTTTGATTATATATTTTATATATCTTTACACAATATACTGTATTATGTAAAACATTTTATGTGATATATTTCTCAGTTATTATATTTTTACATAACTGTATTGTGGCAAGCGGGGTAGGGCCGAGCGAAGATGGTGCGAAGCAAGGCCGGGATGGACACCTGGAGCGAATTATCTCGCCCAGCTGTTGGTGATTGCGGTGTTGGCGGGCAAGGGATAAAGCCGCAACCAGAGCTGCAGACGAGAGACAGACAGAGAGAGAGAGAGATGCAGTGAAGCTGTGTTTGTCTGTGTTGAGCTGAAAAGCACCCTGTTAATGTGTGTTCATGCTGCTGAAAAGCAGTGGCATTGAATGTGTTTGTTGCACTGAAAAGTGCTGACAATAAAGAGGCTAACGTTGGATGTTTGCCTGGCTCCCGCCTCCTTCAGAGAATTAAAGAACTTTGTCACATTGGTGCCGAAACCCGGGACTGGAGGAAGACGCGCCATCAGAGAGCCCTCGCCTCTGACAGGATCAGGACGCCAAGGAGAGGATTGGTTCAATGGTACTGGAGCGGTCCATCAGGAGACGGAGGAGCTGTTACTGTCCACCAGGGGATGGAGGAGTCGCTGCCGTCCGCCAGGAAGCAGAGGAGCCATTGCCTCCGCCAGGGGACGGGGGACCCGCTGCCATCTGCCGGGAAGCGGAGGAGCCGCTGCCGTCCGCCAGGGGATGGAGGAGCCGCTGCCGTCCGCCAGGGGATGGAGGAGCCGCTGCCGTCCGCCAGGAGGCGGAATCCAGTGTCATCACCCTGCGTCACGGAGGATTGCTGGACAGCTGGCTGAGGACCGAATGGCGGCGTGGTCGGGAACCGGAGATTTTTTTTTTTTTTTTTTTTTTCTCTCTCTCTCTGTCTCTCTCGTGCTCTTTCTCTCTTCACTCCCCTGCCCTCATCCTACCCAGGTACCCAGGAGGCGGGGAAGACCAGCCGGCGACGGAATGGCCGAAGGGGCAACTCCTCCCCTCCAGGAAGGGAGGAGGGGGAGTAAGACAGACCGGAGGTTACCCCAGCCTGAATCGGGAGGTGGGGGTATGTGATGAGGAGGGGTGTGGCCGGGCCGAGATGATGCATGCCCATCGTGGAGTTGCCCAATCAGCAGGAGAGAGATTAAAGGAGGAGCTGGGGACACCAGAGAGAGAGAGAGAGAGACGCACAAAGCAGTGTTCGTGTGTCTGCGCTTTTAAGTCTTGGACAGTGTTTTATTAAAAGTCTCTTGATTGTTATCCGGTTCCTGCTTCTTCATTTCCCAAACAAGTAGAGATCGGTTACATATATGCTTACGTAATACATTGTATAAAATGAAAGTTTGATTTTATAAATTGTATGTAATATATTTTGAATGATATTTTTTATGTAATTATATATTTACACATTATATTATTTTAAATAGATTAATTTTGTAAATTTTATATAACATTTTATATATTGTGTATAATATGTATTTCATGCTTTCACTTTGTCTTTGTGATTAGCAGTCCGTTAACAGATCTCATATCACAACTCAGAAGCAGTAGTTCATGTTTATACAGTGCAGGGCTGTTTGTGGTAATTCAGTTCACTGATTTTCCAATAAAGAATGTCACATGTTGAATGGTTGACATTGATATGCATTGTTTTCTAAATGTTCTTTTTTTTGCCAGTTATTGTGGAACTACAAGCTGAATCTCACTACAGATGCAAAGTTTGAGTCTGTGGCACTGGAAGTGTGCACAAGCACCATGTTAGAGGTCAGTGTCCTTCTGGGGTCAAAGTATTATTCTTCAATTACCCAACAAGTTAATCATGCTCTCTTTGAGACTGCAGCAGTATCGCTCAGTGTGTGTGTGTGTGTGTGTGTGTGTGTGTGTGTCTGTATATATGTAGTGGAACTGCCACTACACTATGCATAATGCATTAGTAATGCAGCGTGCTTTTATGTTTGACTGCACTTAGAGCTGTGATAATATAATTAAAATGAATCCCAATAGACAATTCAAGTTTCTCACTAACCTTTGCAAAAATGTGTGTGTGTGCCTGTGTGTGTGCGTGTGTTCTGATACACATTTGTGTTAAGATTTACAGTTTAATCACCATTAGAGAAATTGACTCCAGATTTAATTGAGAATCTTAATTCTGTGGCATTGATCCTTGACTGTTCCATCTCACGTAATGCTCTGCGGATAGTGAAGAGTGTTAAGGGGATAGTAGAATTTCCATGCACGTTTTGGGAAAACATCTCTTTAATGTTTTTCTCAGCTGAAAGAGTGTGCAGATGAGGAAAGAGGGAAAGGCTATCTGATGTCCTGCCTGGTGGATCACCGCAGCAACATCACGGAACGCCAGTGCTATCAGTACATCACCAAAATGACCACCATCATCTTCAGCGACTATCGGCTTATTTGCGGCTTCATGGACAAATGCAGAGAAGACATCAACACCCTGCAGTGTGGAAGCATCAGCGTTGGAGAAAAAGTAAGCTTGCATTCCAGTAATAGCAGAGAACGCTTTGACACCCAGCCCGGTTAAAACCGCAAACCTTCAGGCCATTCTAGAATATACCAAAGGATGTTGGCTTGGCACCAGATGACACTGCCATTCTTGAAACGTTGACGCTCCTCCGGGCATGCTGGAACATGGGCACCCGGTCGCCACACTTCCCTCGTTCCCCCGGGTGCACATGCAAATGAGAATTTATTTTCTCTGCAGGAATTAGAAAAAGGCCATAGTTAATTTTAAACTTGTCTGCTCCTTGACTTTAAATAGCTAAGCTCAGACTGCCACTGACAGAGTTTTAAAGGTAGAAGAAGAGTTTTATATTTGCCTACTTTGTGGGTGTGAACATCTTATCTTTTAGATCATGGGCTTTGCGGTAATTAGGAATAAGTAGGTTAGGGATAAGAAACTAACAGTTCCCGTTCTGGACATTGGAAAAGTTATTTTGTGTCAATTCCTGCGCCTGACGGGAATGTTCCGGGTTCAAAATAGCATCAATGACCATGCTGTTGATTACTGCAGAAAGAATTTCGACACTCAGTTTGTAAAAAAAACACAAAAAAAACAAGCAAAAATTATGTTTGCAGTAATACACTTTCAAGGAAGTCCATGAGGAAAGACATTTCGGAGAGTTTAAAAGCAGAAATGAGCAGTACAGTGCAAAAATGAGTTGTAAAGCTAGTAAGCGATTACATCACACTAGTCACATTTTGCGGCTATGCTTTCAACCCTTTTATTCCTGTCAATCCTTGCCCCCTAGACGCCCTGTTGTAAGCTTGTTTTTCTTTAATTTTGTAAACTGAGGGATGAGTCAGGCGAGACAGGTGAGGTCTATTTACCTTGTTATGAACCCGGAACATTTCTTTCGATTTTGCCCCTAATGAAAATTACTGTGTTCAGATTAATCATTGACCTTAGTTTACCAAGTTACTTTTCAATTGCCTTTGATAGTGGTGTTTCCTGGGCTTTTAGAAACTGTCATCAGGAAGTATTCCTTGGTTATTGGTCTTCTAGTTTATGGGTCACTTTTTTTTTTTTTTTAGCTTCCCTTTAACAAACCACAAAACCATTAGTGTCTTAAAGGAATAGTCCGGGTTCAATACAAATTAAGCTCAATCGACAGCATTTGTGGCATAATATTGATTACCACAAAAATTTATTTCGACCCTCCTTTTCTTAAAAAAAGCAAAAATGGAGGTTACAGTGAGGCAAGTTACAATGGAAGTGAATGGGGCCAATTTTTGGAGGGTTTAAAGGCAGAAATGTGAAGCTTATAATTTTATAAAAGCACTTACATTGATTCTATTGTTAAAACTCATGTATTATTTGAGCTGTAAAGTTCTTTAAATTGTCATTATTTTCAGTCGTTTTAGGGTTTGTTGACATTACATCGTCACGGCAACAAAGTTGTAAAATTGGCTATAACTTTACACAGATGTGGTTAGTAAGTGATATTATCACACTAAAATCATGTTTACATGCATATTGGTTATGTATTGTGGATATACCTTTTGAAACAGTGAATATTTTAACATTCAAAAATTTGCCAGATTCACTTCCAAGTGTTTAATTTTGCACTTGTGGTTCATTTATCACTTTCTTACATTAATCTTCTGTTTTTCCTCTTTTATTGGTATATAAACAAGCGTACATCCTAACATACTGTATGTGGTGTCCTAAACCAACTCAAAATTGAGTTGTCCCAGGCGTGAAAGCCTACTAATTTTGTTTTTCTGTTTCAGGACCTGCACTCTCAAGGTGAGGTGATTGCATGTCTGGAGCGAGCTCTGGTGAGGGAGGCAGAGCAGCAGCAAAAGGCCCATCCAATCAAGGACGACTGTAAGAAGGCCATCATGAGGGTGGCTGAACTGTCAGCCGATGACTTTCACCTCGACCGTTACCTCTACTTCTCCTGCCGAGAAGACCGGGAGCGCTTCTGTGAAAACGTACGTACCAGCTTATCTGTCTCACCCAGACCTCAGAGAATCCCAATGTCTCCTCTCATGATCATGTTTGATTGGTTACCTTAATCCATCTCAATGGCTGCATCTCAATTCATGTCCAGGAAAACCTGGAAATTGTAGGGAATTTTAAAATTGTGTTTTCCAGGCCTGCACTGAACAAAAAGATACTTTGAATTCACATGATTTGATCATCAGTTCCACATGAATCAGTCAAGTTACATCAACATGATTTTTTCTTCTTGGTTTAGTTTATTATTTCTTTGTCAGTAAACCTAATATGTTCATGTAATTTCAGCACAAATGACCTAATTACGTAGCCTCAAAGTGATTGCATATTTGTCCTCCCTGACATTAGGACTGGGTAAAAATGTATATTTTCCGCTGCATCTCGGTATCGATTCTTAAATCCCAAGATCGATCTATTACTCTATGTAGCAACCCTCTATAATGCAAGTAAATCACTCGTATGTGCAACCAAATTTCACGCTATGTGACTAAAAATGTCTGATTATCCAATGGCTGGGAAACTTTCAGATTTCACTCACCAGTGATTGAGTAGTATAGTAATCCATAAGACTCCAGTGGTTAAATCCATATCTTCAGAAGTGGTATGATAAGTGTCTTTTTTTAATTTAACCACTGGATTCATATGGATGGCTGTTTACTGTTGAATGAGCGCTGTGCACATTAACGAGAGCGAAGAAGCAGTTGTTTTTATCTCATCAGTGCAATGTGTTTTTAGAATTAATGTTTCTTTTTACCTTTTTGATCACCAACTGACTATAAATAACAGAAAGGATATTAAAGGAGACATGAATCTGAAAATGGGGTGTTTGGATCTCGTCTTTGGACACACAATACACGGAACGAAGCAAAAGGAAACTTTTACTTGACTTTTACAAATAGTTATAGTACAAGTTCTCAAATTAAAATCTACACACTCTTGAGTTTTGCAACAGTTTTACCTTCTAACAGATATCGAACAGCACGTTGATGGTCTGTAGCCATGCTTTAAAACAGTCCGTGAAAAAGTTTAAGCAAAATCAGAGTTGACGTCGTTAAATGCAATGTAAATGTAACTATATGGCATGTCGCAGCTCAACTAAAGTGGTGGCACCGCGATCCGCAACACCTCAGGGCCCACTGCAGCCAAATAAGGTCAGTTTTCTTCAGGGCACGCACTCACGAGGCACAACACGCTGTAAAATCTAGGCTGAATCCAGCTTCCTAATCGCCTGCTTTTTATACAGTAAAAGGATCGCAGTGCTTAAAGGGATAGTTCACCCAAAAATTTATCATTTTTTCACACTTATGCCATCCCAGATGTGTATGACTTTCTTTCATCTGCTGAACACAAATTAAGATTTTTAGTAGAATATTTCAGCTCTGTAGGTCCATACAATGCAAGTGAGTGGTGACCAAAACTTTGCTCCAAAAAGCACATAAAGGCAGCATAAACGTAATCCAAATGACTCCAGTGGTTAAATCCATGCCTTTAACATTGATTTGTTTCTCACTCACATCTATCATATCGCTTCTGAAGACATGGACTAAACCACTGGAGTCTTATGGACTACTTTTATGCTGCCTTTGTGTGTTAAAACTTTTGGTCACCATTTACTTGCACTGAATGGTCCTACAGAGCTTAAATATTCTTCTAAAAAATCTTCGTTTGTGTTCTGCTGAAGACAGAAAGTCATTCACATCTGGGATGGCATGAGGGTAAGTAAATGATGAAAGAATTTTTATTTTTGGGTGAACTATCCCTTTAAGTTCTTCTTAGCCACTACACAACTCAATCTCTGGTGAGTAAAATATGAATATTTACTAGCCAGTGGTTAATAACGGACATTTTTTAGTCGCATATGCGAGAGATTTAATCACAGTGTAGAGGGCTGCATATGAGTGTTAATAAGTGTAATTTATTAATAAAAATTAAATTTTTGGTTTGTACATGTAAAAAATCTTCTAACATCTAATATGCCTTGCTTTGTTTTTTTGCTGTTGTTTTTTTTAACAAATGAAAATGTTGGATTGTGTGTTATATTAGGCCAAATGCATGGACAAATACGGAAATAATATGCTATTCATTGTTCATTCAGTTGATTGGCAGCTGCCCCTTAGGCGCTGTGAGTAAGAATGACAGGATTAGACCACACAGCTGCTTTGTGTAGGAGTAGATGCGGGCGATGTGTTGATGTAGACCCATCAGATGTGTGACTTTTAAGTGTCATATATCTCCAGATTGACTTGGTTAGATGTCTCAATGCTTAACATTTTCATGGATGTCTTTTTTTGTGTGTTTCAGACTCAAGTGGGAGAGGGCAGAGTGTATAAATGTCTTTTCAACCATAAATTTGAAGAAGCAATGTCGGAAAAGGTGTGACGTGTATAATTACTGATATATTGTTATGCATTGCATTTAAAGGAATGATCTGGGTTTAAAACAAGTTAAGCTCTAAAGACAGCATCTGTGACATGCTGTCGATTACCACATAATTTGACTAAAATCATTCTTTAGACTCACTCCTGAGAAATCATATTTAGGGAAATGCCCTCAACAATAGAAGTCTATGGGGGAAGACACTGCAAAAGGATAAGCGTTAACATACTCAAGTTATGAAATTATAAAAAAGACTTAAACATTATACGTGTTAAAATGAGACTACGGTGATAGAAGGTTTGTCGCTTACAAACTTTGTCTGTGCAAAGTTAAATCCAATCTTTCAACTCCTGTCATGACTATGTAAAGGCAGTAAACATGGTAACGTTTGCTCAATACATCCAAAAAACCCCAGAAGGGAACGGTTTACACAGAGGAAAATCCACCCACAGGAATTACGTTAGTAATGTATAAAATGCTAAAAGAAGTTAGACAACTTTACAGATCAAACAACACACATGTTTGTAGGTAACATTTTCTTGTAATGTCTTGCCCTGTACGGTAGACTTGTATGTGCTTTTACAAAATGCATTACTGCAAACAATTTGTGTTGTGTTTTTTTGTTAGTTTGGGATGAGTCAAAATTATTGTCTGTGGTAATAGACAGCATGGCATAGATGCCATTCAGAGAGCTTAAAGGAATGTTCCGAGTTCAGTACAAGTTTAGCTCAATCGACAGTATTTGTGGCATGATGTTGATTACCACAAAATTTAGTCGACTCGTCCTTCGTTTATTAAACAAATAATAATAATAATACAATGCTGCTGTAGGTACAGTGAAGCACTTACAATGGAACTGAATGGGGCCAGTCCGACTCCATAAACATTAAAATACTCGCTGTTTCAAAAGTATATCTACAGGACGTAACCATTATACGTGTTGACATGATTTTATGATGGAACATGATGGAAATCAACATTATGCCACAAATGCTGTTTATTAACTTTAACTTGATTTGAACTTGGAACATTCCTTTAACAGGTTAAACAAATGTTGTAACTTAAATTCGCAGATTTATTTCCCCACGTACTCAGTGTAATGTAGAATGGTTTTGAATCAACAGAATGTGCAAAAAATGTCAGTGTGCATGGAAATGCTTGAGTGAACCAAAGCCATAATCTAGAAGAATCCACAGGAATGTTGTGGTCAGTTCTGTATGTGTGTGTCTGATTATCTATGGCCTTAATAAGCATCTCTGTCCACAGTGCAGAAACGCCCTGACCACTCGGCAGAAACTCATTGCTCAGGATTATAAGGTCAGTTACTCCCTCGCAAAGGCCTGTAAGGCTGATCTACGCAAATACCACTGTAACCCGGACACCAGCATGCCCCGGGCCAGAGAGGCCAGACTGTCCTACCTCCTACTCTGCCTGGAGTCTGCAGTTCACAGAGGTTTGTTAATGGACTGACTTCTACACAGACTCGGAATGACATACTACCATAATGCTCCTTATGATATAATACCATAATAATGCTGCGTTCCATTCAAGTCAGATGTGGGATATTCCTACTTGACAACTCCAATCTCCGTCCATAAAGGCATTCCGTTGCCAGATGCTCGGAAGATGACATGTAAGGAAACAAAACTGCAAAGCTACCACAGCGTGACATCACAATGTGGAGGAAGTAGAGAACGAGTCGTTTTGGCAGCTTGGTTTCAACAAATGCACTTTTTGCAGTGAGGAGGAAGTTTTGAGTTCTGAAACTTGCAGTATGTTTTTAAAAGTACAGTGACCTCTTATATGTTAAAAGATCAAGGAAAATGTGTTTCCTGATGCCATGACCCCTTTAAACATTTGATACAATGTACTTATTTAGTACGTATATGTTGTTGCATACTTACCAGGGCTGTACAGTGCGACCATTTCAGTCGTGTTTGCACACGAAAATTACTGTGATATTTAGGCGCACTGGTGCGAGTGACCCAACTGAAGTCAGGGTGGAAGAAAAATCTATTCTCCAATTAATCGATTCTGAGAATATGGCAGCACAGTGGCACTTTTGCATGCACAAGAAACAGATGTTAGAAACGCGCATATCCTAAAGCCAAGCGCATCCTACCAAACTGATCGTAGACTAGATGCATCAACCACACACCATTCGTCTCCTAATGAAACTACAATCCTGAAATTAATTCACAAATTCACGCACATGGCAATGGGAGAGTTGATTTCATGATTACATGTTGACAAAGAACATGAAATACGTGCTTACGGCCGTTATTGCAATAATTTGCACAACAAGGAAAAAAACACCTGAAAATAATGATGAGACACCGGTTCAGGAGACGTGGGTGATGTTTTTATTTTCTAATTATTTTTTGTTTGTTGCTTTCCACTGTCTTTTACTCCTCTTGCGCTCTTTCATTTGCTGTTGCTCATTGGCAGTCTCTCGCTCGTCGGGAAGAGTGCGCACACCTGATGGCTCGTTAGATTAATGTTAAGCAGATGAGACTTCTACTCGCAGAGCAAAAAGATGGAACAGCGCATACGAGATGTTTGATAGATTTTTAAAATAATAATCCCGCTATTTATGACACTTTATTACCTGTGCTGAGGAAAGGAGGAGCTGACATCTGCAGTCTCACAGAAGCAGATATCTCATGTAATCAACCTGTAGTTATAGTTAAAATAAAAAATCTAAAGGCCTCAGATTTATTCTAATTAAAAATGTAATACTATTAAATAAAAATGATTAACAATGCTTTAAACATATAAAAGTTATTTAACATAATCAGTTGAATTATTTAATTTAATAGTTTCAAGTTTAGAAAACCAGTTTCTTTCATTTATTTTCTTGTGTATAGAGGTCAGTGTTTATCACATATGATGACAAAACTGCCATACAAAGGCTGTAAATACACTATACACCAAAAAAACAGTTACTTGACTTGAGTGTGGATTTTGTAGGTACTGCAGTTTTCTCAAAACCTGGTTATAGTTGAGCAAGACCTGTCTGTCACAGGGCAACTTACTGTCTTAGAACTACAATTTTGATCAAAATGTGAAGTTACTGTGTTTTGAGTTTGCACAGCAGAATAATCAATACGAAATTTTTTTTGATGTATCAGGAATCGTTTTGAAATTGGATCGTGACTCCCAGAATCGGAATCAAATCGTGAGGTGCCTAAAGATTCCAGACCATAAATTGAAGCTCATGAAGTGTTGTATAGCACAATCGGAACAAAAATGACAACTCCCAAATGCATCTACACTGCGCAGTAGTTATGTTTCACACTGCGATCCATCCCTTCAGTCAAACGAGCAAGTGTGAAAAGTTGTGTGAGATGTTTTAATCAGCTTGAATGAAATTAAAAGCATCAAATTTGACTTTAAATGTTTACAAAGCCTGGCCAACTGAAATTTGCAGCATCTTATCGTTGTACACTGTGTGACAGGAACATTAATTGTGTTCAGCAGTGCAGATATCACATTAACGTTACCATCTCTAAAAAAACTGGACTACAACTGTGCTCCTAAATGCAACCTAATTCTGTTCCTTTTGTGCTTGTTTTACCATTGGTCATTGCAGGCCGTACAGTGACCGGAGACTGTCAGGGTGAGATGCTGGACTACAGACGGATGCTGATGGAGGATTTCTCTCTTAGCCCAGAGATCGTGTTGCACTGTCGAGGAGAGATCGAGGCGCACTGCTCCGGACTGCACCGTAAGGGCCGAACGCTCCACTGTCTTATGAAGGTGTCCCGCGGAGACAAGAGCATGGTGGACAACCTCTGCCAGACAGCCGTAAGAATCGCTGCAGTCCTGCTTTCTCTCCTAAATCAGTGGTTTTCAACCTTTTTGACTTCAAGGCTCCCCATTGTCCAAGACAATATTTCATATTTCCTCTGGTACTTTAGCTGTAATGATGAGAATGCAGCTTGTTTTTAAAACTTTACTAACAGGCACTAGGAGTGTCAATAGATGATAAAATAATGAATTGTTATTCCAGAACTTTCAATAACTGTTTGTTCTTAAAATAAATACTGCTGTTGAAGTGAATTGTTGAATTGAAATAAGAAATATGATGTCAGTTTACTTGTACATGTGTGCATCTGTTTTTTTTTTTTGTTTGTTTTTTTTACATTTTATATTTATTAGTTATTAACTTATTTTAAATAATTTTAAGTCATGTTGTGACCCACTTGAACTACTGTGCTAAATGACCAAATAGGAAGCTTTTTGTTTTCTTGTGGCACTTCTTTCTAAATGCATAAATTATGGACATTTTCACTACTTAAAAAAAATCAAATACACTTCTCTTAACATCATAGGTTTGATAGGGATTTTGTCACTTAATATTAATTTTTTTCAATAATATTTAATCATTATTCAATCAGTGTTAATAATTAAGGGTTTTTGCACCAAAACAGTCATTTTTTATGACAATTTTCCACTCTCACTGACCCTTTTTTTTTACACGTTAATTAATTAATTTTATTGTAACATGTAACAGTGATTACAAACATTGTTTGTCGATTTACATTACAAAAGGAAAAAGTATTTGACTTATTTAAGAAATTAATAATAATGACAAAAATTATTTGTTAAAAAAAAGAATAAAACAGAATTTAAGGACAGAAAAAAGGGGAGGAGAGAGAGGAGCACTACAACAATTTTTTTTTCTTAATTAGAAGTATTTAAAAAAAAAAAAAAATATATATATATATATATAATTTTTTTTATTTTTATTTTTT
Source organism: Myxocyprinus asiaticus (assembly GCF_019703515.2). Lineage (NCBI taxonomy): Eukaryota > Metazoa > Chordata > Actinopteri > Cypriniformes > Catostomidae > Myxocyprinus > Myxocyprinus asiaticus. The sequence goes on from NC_059369.1 coordinate 42,287,153, forward strand.
ATTTTTTTTATTATTATTATTATTATTTTTATTTATTTATAAAAAAAAATTATTCCCTTTTCTCCCCAATTTTGTCATGCCCAATTCCCACTACTTCGTAGGTCCTCGTGGTGGTGTGGTTACTCACCTCAATCCGGGTGGCGGAGGACAAGTCTCAGTTGCCTCCGCTTCTGAGACCGTCAATCTGCGCATCTTATCACGTGGCTCGCTGTGCATGACACCGTGGAGACTCACAGCATGTGGAGGCTCATGCTACTCTCCGCGATCCACTCACAACTTACCACACGCCCCATTGAGAGCGAGAACCACTATTTGTGACCACGAGGAGGTTACCCCATGTGACTCTACCCTCCCTAGCAACCGGGACAATTTGGTTGCTTAGGAGACCTGGCTGGAGTCACTCAGTGGTAGTTCCAGTAAAAATATTGAAATATTCTTAAAACAAGATGCATTTACTTGACAAAAAAAATTGCATAAGATATAAAGTCTTGTCTTCAGAGAAATCTGACAACATTTTGTAAACTTTATACTTAAAACAAGAAAATAAATATGCCAATGCGGTAAGAAAAATAACCTTTTTTTCACTTTGAAGTAAGTTTGTTTTTCTTACCCCATTGGCGCATTTAAAAATGTCTTGTTTGAAGCATTAACCTCACTCAATTTAGTTATATTTCTCTGAAAACAAGACACAATATCTCATGCCATTGTGCTGGTCAAGTACATTTATTTTGTTTTAAGAATGTTTAGATATTTTTACTGGAAAACAAGACAAAGATACTAATTAAAGAATTATTTTTTTGCAGTGAGACCAGTTGAAGGGTTCTGTACTGTTCTGATAAGGAGTGCACTGGGGAGACAGACACCCGGCTGTAAATGCACATGGTGCATATCAAGTGTTGTTATGGTCATGGCACCATGACGAGCCCTTCCAGAACATGTGATCTGTTTGTGTCTCTGCCATTGGTGCCCGTTTATCCTTATATCAAGGATCCACCTGTGGTGGTCCTGAGGCCAGCGTCTCTGCAAGGTGTCTTACCCCAGAAAACCTTCTTGTTGTTAGTTTTTCATAGACCCTCTCTGACCCTTTGAGTTAAGAGTGCTGTTTTTTTGCTGCTGTACCTTTAAGACTGCCATGGAAATGCCCTCTTCACATCTGAAACTAGTAACACTGCTTACTGGCACTCACGGATTGCAGGTTTGCTGCAGTGTCGTATAGTTTGCATTGCTCCTTCCTTTAAAAATGATCTCTTTTCGAAATCTGCATTATGACGCATTCACAGAAAAAAAAAAACAAACAAACAGACGTTGTTAATGTGTAAATATATTTATCTGTCAGAAAATTGCAGAATGAGTCGTTTTTGCAGCTTAATCAATGCAATAATTGTATTTATTTATTAGACTGATCTGGTTGGGAGGACGTTTTGAGGTTTTAACCTTTTGTTGTTTGTGTTTGTGTGTGTCTCTTCTGTAGCTCCAGACTCTTATCCAATCAGCAGACCCCGGCGCTGATTACCGGATTGATCGAGCTTTGAATGAAGCCTGTGAGTCTGTGATACAGACAGCCTGCAAACACATCCGCAGCGGAGACCCAATGTGAGTCACCTTAATGTAATGTAGATCTTGCAGAGCCATGCATGGTAAAATGATAGTATCAGATCTTAATATCCTGATACTTTGATATATCATGGTACTGAATGATTAATATACCATAGGAATGACATGGTACTCCAAGATGAAGTGTTAAAAACATGCATTTGTGTGTGTGTGTGTGCTTAGGATTCTTTCGTGTCTAATGGAGCATCTGTACACAGAGAAGATGGTTCAGGACTGTGAACATCGACTGTTGGAGCTCCAGTACTTTATCTCAAGAGATTGGAAGTAATCAAGCTAACCTTTCCATCTCCTTTTACCTCACCTGACCTTACCTGCTGATTCATACTTAAAAAGACCCCTCAAATGACTTCTTGTGATTTTAAGTTTGGTTTTTATTTCTGTGTGTGTGTGTAAAAGCTTGTCTTTTAAAGCTAGAATATGTGTTTAGTCCCTCAAAAGTCTTCTTTATTACATATTTAATTGCTCAGCACTTGTGTGTAGTTTGAGTCGTGTGGTCTGTGACGTGACCTACACTATCTGTGTTTCTCTCATGTGTTCAGTTTTAAAACAGATGCCCACACATTGTCATTATAATAAGACCATTAGCTGGTCATAACTTCATTCACAGCCCATTAGAGGCAAGTGCTTTTTAATTACAGCAGTTTAAAGCAGCAATTTGCTTTGATGGTCCATTGTGATTCACTTGCCTCTCGAACAGTTATTTGGAAAGCTTTGTTTGTTTTCAAGCGACTTTTGTTCCCTTTTAAGTGCAACAGTCTTGTTCTGGAAGTAAAAATCCCTTTTTTTTATCTTATCCATAGGGCAGAAGATTTTTAACGATAATTTAGAAATCTTTAAAGACAGACCTACCGTGAGCTTTGAGGTTGTTAATCAAAGGTATATGCTTCTGTTAAAGCCATGTTATTTCAACATTTTTAAAAACACCAACCAGAACAGCCCGGAACCTGGGAGTGGTGGTAGATCGCCAGCTTAATTTCACTGCACACATCTCATCAACCGCCGGTCTTGCAGATTCGTGCTTTACAACATCAGAAAAATCAGACTTTTCCTGTCTGAACACAGCTCCTGGTCCAAGCTCTGGTCATTTCAAGACTGGACTACTGCAATGCTCTGTTGGCTGGCCTTCCAGCTAACACAATTAAGCCACTGCAGATGGTCCAGAATGCAGAAGCGTGTCTGGTCTTCAATCAGCCAAAAAGGGCTCATGTCATCCCACTCTTGATTTCACTCCACTGGCTACCTGTAGCTGCCAGCATCAAAATCAAGGCTTTGACTCTGGCTTTCAGGACAGCCAATGAAATCGCACCCTCTTACTTCAATTCACTTCTTCAGGTCTATGCTCCAACTCGCTCTCTGCGGTCTATGAACGAGTGACACCTGGTGGTCCCATCACAAACAGGCTCAAAGTCTGTTTCATTATCGTTCAATTTCTCTGCTCCTCTGTGGTGGAATGAACTTCCAACCTCTACATGATCTGCTGTTACCTTCTCAACATTGAAGAACCAGCTGAAAACACATCTGTTCCATGAGCACTTAACCAACCCACATTAATTACACTTACTATGGCACTTAATGTACAGAAAAAGAAAAAAATCCATGTCTGTCTCTTTCTTCTGTGCTAGCATCTTTACTACTCCAGCCACTGTGAGAACTTGGCAGTCCTATACTGCAGATGTTGTTAAACTTTGTATGACAAATTGCTTGCTATGTGCCTCATTTGTAAGTTGCTTTAGATAAAAGCATCTGCTAAATGACTAAATGTAAAAAGTTGCTTTTAATAGTGGATTTGTGCTGAAAAACTTCAACCATGATCCTGCAGAGAAAAATCCACCAATCAGAGAATTGCGGCCAACAAAGCACGCCAAAAGAACTCTGCAGCGATGGTCCACCTTCAATGACTCACTGCAAATGATGCGATCGAGTCTAGCTTTTCTCTGCTCTAGAAAGCTTTTATGAACTAGACATTGCTAATTTCTTGTGTAGGGTAAAACATGCATTATGCAATCCATAATGATGTCCGATTTGTTAGCGAATCGTTCTTTTAAGTCAGTTCTTTTCAATGAATTATTCAAACCACACATCGGTCTAAAATAAATCATTTGCGGTGTTGATTTTTACACAGTTATTGTTTGTTTTTTTGACGAAAATATTCTTTTAAAATTAGTAAATATTTCATCTCGTCATGTTAATTAATTTTAGTCAGTTTTACTCTGATTAAATGCCATTTAATTTTAGTCAACGAAAATAAATATCTTTTAATATTGTGCAAAATGACAAAAACGTGTCAAACTCTAACAGACCAAACTGTAATCAAATATTTAAACATTTAGAAAAAAAATTATACAAATTGTCTTAATTTAAACGTATCAAAAATGGCAAATTATGAATATAGTGAAGTATTAAGTTATCCTACTGTATTCTGGATTCTTCATGCCTTAGAGACTGTTTTTAATCTTCTGTGTTTAGCCAGTTTAGGAAATTGCATTGCGTGTAGGGTTATTTACGGAAACGGCGTTTTCACAACGCAAATTACGCATATTACTATTTATTTCTAGTTCACCTGTTTATTTGCTTCATTGTCTGTGCAGATGTCAGTTATAATGTTGCATATATGTATGTTGTGGATATCGTGATTAATCTTGTGTAAATAGGATGTGTTTGAGTGAGGTAGGTGTCCGTTAGTCTCGAGAGACAATGGAATTTCTGAGCCCATGCAGAGTGTCCAGTTAGTTGTTACTGCAACGTTTGCTGTGGCTGTATAGTCCCACACGTGAGTGACAGACTCTGTTGCAGTGTCGACACCTGAAGGTTGTGTCAGCTCTCGGCTGGAGATGTTTTTCCTTTCGTTTTGCTCGTTTCTCCTCGGCGAGCTGGCGCAGCTTGTCTTCTCCAACTTTCAGTCCAGTGGTCAAGAGTGTCTCCAACATGACCTGTCCTGGGCAAGTTCTTCCCAGCTGTTGATGTCAATATCGAGAGCTTTTGAGGTCTCTCTTGCGTATATCTTTGAAGCGGAGATGGGGCCAACCTGTAGTCCTCTTGCCAGTGGCAGGTTCTGAATATAGGATGTCCTTTGGGATTCTTCCGTCATCCATCCTGCATACATGGCCTAGCCATCTGAGGCGACGCTGACGAAGGAGAGTGACCATGCTTGGGGTTTTACCGCGTTCCAGCACCTCGTTGTTGGTCACATGATCTTTCCAGGAGATCCCAAGTATGCATTGGAGGCAGCGCATATGTAAGGCGCTCAGTCTTTTCTCTTTATTTGAGAGAGGTAATTCACCCATTTTAAAGCTGTTAATTTTGCCGGTGTTCAGGGTGTTCAACCCACACAGTTCAAGTGGGAAAATCCCCAACATACTGGATTATTGGATTAGATTAACCATATCTAATATATTCTTCTATAAACAGATGTCTCTTTAGTTGTTTATTCTTCTGTTCATATCTTGCATTGTTATTATTTTGCAGGATTCTGTTAACATCTTGCCATATTTGCATCAACAGTATGCTTTAATACAATCAGTAGGGGTAAAATTGTTTGTTTTATGCATCTTTTTCGTCTCTTATTTGTTATCGTTGGCAAAATTAAAAAAACGAACATCAACGAACATTTTCATCATTTGCAAACTGGTCTGAATCAAATATGTTTTTTAAATATCTGTTTCCAGTAATCACAAACACATGGAAAAGTCATGGAAATTCATTGGTCAAAAAAGGGTGGGAACCCAGAATTTCATAATTGAAACATTAAAATACGGGGGACGCTATTATTTACTGCATTTAAAATGCAGTTTTAAAAGTTGGATTGTCATAATGGTAGTACAATTACATAAAAAAGGGAATGCGGAAGAGACAAATCTGGCTTTTCATGTGACTGATTTTGTCTTTGTTTGTCTGTTTCTTTCCTCTAGACTTGATCCTGTCTTGTATCGTAAATGTCAGAACGATGCATCCAGACTCTGTTTTACACCGGGCTGGAATGAGAGCAGTGAGCTGATGCCTCCTGGCGCTGTGTTTTCCTGCCTGTACCGACATGCCTACCGGACAGAGGAGCAAGGCCGAAGGGTGAGGAAACAAATAAACATCCTAAACAAAAGATGCATAACGATGCTGCATTCTGCAGTGATGGTCTAATGCAGTCATATTTAAAGGAACATTCTGTCATCATTCTGAGCACAACAAACCATTTGAAACATATTCAGATCCAATTTACTATGATAAAACTCTCAGTTTCCATAATATACCATCACAAACCCCATGGGCAATGTTAGTCCAAAAACAAGAATGAAATGAAAACCCACCAGAAATACAGCAGTACACCATCCTGGCACATTTAGCATACTTCTTCTTTTTATATATATATATATAAATTCATGCTATTTAGATTTGGAGAACATTAATCCCCATAATCTTGTATACTGTTTAGGGAGGATAGTATGCAAATTTTGATTCAGCCATTGCATTTGCTTTCCAAAATGAACTTAATGTAACTGATATATGGATACTATTGTAAAACTGATGAGAGAAAATCCCTGACTTGTCTGCGCAGCTCACAAGAGACTGTAAGGTGGAGGTCCAGAGAATTCTTCATCAGAGAGCTCTGGATGTGAAGCTGGACCCAGAGCTACAGAAACGTTGCATGACCGAGCTGGGCAAATGGTGCAGTGAGAAGACTGACACAGGACAGGTAAAATTTGAAAGGTGCTTTGGGAGGAAAACCAAAGGTCTTGTCATTTTTTAATTTTGGTATGAATGGTGATTTATTTCACAGCAGGACATGTTCTTTGTCTTTTAAAGTGGAGCAGTACAAGTAGAGTGTCTTTCCATGTCAATAATTAGAGTTTGTTGTGTTTGCTGGAATTCTCTGTTGTTTAGGAGCTGGAGTGTTTGCAGGACCATCTAGAAGATCTGGTGACAAACTGCAGAGATGTGGTGGGAAACATGACTGAACTGGAATCTGAGGTACGACAAATTCCTCATCATAGCATTATAGTTATATTATCATGTACATTTTAGATGGGTCAGTGATGTGATGCTCATTTTTTGTCCAGATCTATGAAGTTAGAAACATTTTCTTGAATGGACCTCTTCTATTATGAACGTTTTGAATGACTAACTATGAAGTCATTTTGATATTTTAATCTGGGGCTGAAAGTCAAAAATGTCTAAGTGGCGTAACCGTCCCGAGTTTTATTAAAAGCTGAAATTTTTCAAAAAAGAAATGTTGGCATGAGTAGTTTGAAATAATCTATTATTATTATTATTATTATTTTTAAAAATAAGCTGTTAAACAATTTTGTTTTAAAATATTATTAATATTTGAAATGTTTCAAAATCAAATTGAAATTCAAATCAAAGTCAGGCAGTGTAAACAAAATGCAGGTAGACATTCTGTTGTCGTTTGACAAAACAAAAATAAAAATAAAACAGAGGACCTTAAAGATCATGACTTTTTTTATTTATATATATATCAGATTTATTTTTATTTATTTATTTTGTAGACAAATGTAGATGTTTTCGAACCATAAAAAAAAAATATATATATATATATATATATATATAATATATTACACACACACATACACAGATTAGCCACAACATTAAAAACACCTGCCTAATATTGTGTAGGTCCCCCTCGTGCCGCCAAAACAGTGCCAACCAGCATCTTAGAATAGCATTCAGAGAAGATATACTTCTCACTACAATTGTACAGAGTGGTTATCTGAGTTACCGTAGACTTTGTCAGTTTGAACCAATCTGACCATTCTCTGTTGACCTCTCTCATCAACAAGACATTTCTGTCCACAGAACTGCTGCTCACTGGATGTTTTTTGTTTTTGGCACCATTCTGTTTAAATTCTAGAGACTGTTGTGTGTGAGAATCCCAGGAGATCAGCAGTTACAGAAATACTCAAACCAGACCATCTGGCACCAACAAACATCCATGTGATTATCTAATCAGCCAATCGTGTGGCAGCAGTGCAGTGCATAAAATCATGCAGATACGGGTCAGGAGCTTCAGTTACATTTACATTTATGCATTTGGCAGACGCTTTTATCCAAAGCGACTTACAGTGCCCTTATTACAGGGATAATCCCCCTAGAGCAACTTGGAGTTAAGTGCCTTGCTCAAGGACACAATGGTGGTGACTGTGGGGATTGAACCAACAACCTTTTGCTTACCAGTTCAGTGCTTTAGTCCACTACGCCACCACCACTCAGTTAATGTTCACATCATCAGAATGGGGAAAAAATGTGATCTCAATGATTTGGACCGTGGCATGATTGTAAGTGCCAGATGGGCTGGTTTGAGTATTTCTGTAACTGCTGATCTCCTGGGATTTTCACACACAACAGTCTTTTAATTCATAAATTATGAATTAAAGTTATCATGGCTGACTGTGAATACTACATTTCTACAGTGGCATCTGAAACTGAAAACTAGTGATTTGAAATCATGCTGCATCCACACCACTAGGTGTCACTGTAAGTCCAAGATGACTTGAAGACAAAAGTTACTGAGTGCTCCCTTAAAACGTTGTTCAATCTTTGCTTTGTAGATTATTTCTGCCTTGGGTATCTATCTGTTTTGGGTTTTTATGTATGAACTGAACTCAGTTGACAGAATGTTTGACATTCAAAATGAAACTGCTAGCTTTGATTTCATGGTATTATTTATGGTGCCCCTTAGAAAACAGGGTGGGATTTTGTTTTCTGAAATAGTTTGCGTTCCCTCGCAATAAATTGACCATGGTTTTACTGCAGTAACCATACTTTAATCCATGGCATTTGTATTTAAACCATAGTAACCACAAGATTAACCATCATTAAACTATAGTAAAACTATGGTTACTAAATGGATACAATATACTGTATTAAAAGCATGGTTTCTGCCAATAAACCATGGGTACTTTTCATAGTTACTACAATATTACTATAGTTAAAACAAGATTTGTGCCAAAAACTATTATTAATACATTCTACTATGTGACTGTAGTAAAACCATGGTTTCTGTCAAAAAATAAAATAAAACCACAGTTACTACAGTATTACTAATATATTCCGCAGGAACAAAAAACTATAAAGTAGTAACCATGTTTTTTGGTGGAAACCAAGTAATATTGTATCCATATAGTAATCATGGTCTTACAATAGACAAATTATGAATTGTATTACAATTGTTTTAATTTTCTTGTATTATTACTATGGTTTCACTATGAATATTATGGTTAAAATATTTTTACTGTAGTAAATCCATGGTAAATGTATTGTGAGGGAATGCCAAAAAAAAAAAAAACCCTGTCCTATAAGGGGCGCTTTAGTAATTATTTACAAAATAAAATAACTGCAATTGGTCTTTAACTAACTGAACATTGTTTAATAGATTTTTGGGGGACTTTAGGGATCTAGCCAATTACTGCTTAAAGCTCTTATTTCAGGAAGCATGAGTGTCAAATTATCTTACATAAATGTCCATACCATTGTGTTTACAGGACATTCAGATTGAAGCCCTTCTGATCCGAGCCTGTGAACCCATCATCCAGAACCACTGCCACGTTAGTACTGACCACTGACACCCAGCTCACGTTGATCAGGCCCTTTTTTTTAATTAAAAAACTATTCTCACATTGGTCTCATCTGTCCTCATAGGATGTAGCTGATAATCAAATAGACACAGGGAATCTTCTGGAATGTCTCGTACAGAACAAACATCAACGAGAAATGAATGATAAATGTGCTGTGGGCGTCACTCATTTTCAGCTGGTAAGCCATTAATAACGTCCTGTGTTCAAGGAAGTGCATTTAAACCTTGTTTAAATGCTTTAAAGGCGACAAATAAATGTTTTCCTGGATGTTGTGTGGTCCAGGAAGAGATTATGAGCATTAGCACATTTTTCTGCTTTCAGAAACTTTTCTGCAATTTTTTATAAATACTGTAAATAAATAATTTTTAAAATACTAATATAATATACAAACAGTGTATATATATATATATACTGATCAGCCACAACATTAAAACCACCTGCCTAATATCGTGTTGGTCCCCCTCATGCTGCCAAAACAGCTCTGACCCGTCGAGGCATGGACTTCACAAGACCTCTGAAGGTGTCCTGTGGTATCAGGCACCAAGACGTTAGCAGCAGATCCTTTAAGTCCTGTAAGTTGTGAGGTGGGGCCTCCATGGATCGGACTTGTTGGTCCAGCACTTCCCATAGATGTTCAATCGGATTGAGATCTGGGGATTTTGGAGGCCAAGTCAACACCTTGATCTCTGTCATGTTCCTCAAACCATTCCTGAACAATGTGTGCAGTGTGGCAGGGCGCATTATCCTGCTGAAAGAGGCCACTGCCGTCAGGGAATACTGTTGCCATGAAGGGGTGTGCGTGGTCTGCCACAATCTTTAGGTAGGTGGTACATGTCAAAGTAACATCCACATGAATGCCAGGACCCAAGGTTTCCCAGCAGAACATTGCCCAGAGCATCACACTACCTCCGCCAGCCTGCCTTCTTCCCATAGTGCATCCTGCTACCATCTCTTCCCCAGGTAAACAACACATACGCACCTGGCCATCCACATGATCTAAAAGAAAACATGATTCATCAGACTAGGCCACCTTCTTCCATTGTTCCATGGTCCAGTTCTGACTCTCGCGGGCCCATTGTATGTGCTTTCGGCAGTGGACAGGGGTCAGCATGGGCACTCTGACTGGTCTTCGGCTACACAGCCCCATACGCAGCAAGCTGTGATGCACTGTGTGTTCTGACACCTTTCTATCATGGCCAGCATTATGTTTTATAGCAATTTGTGCTACAGTAGCTCTTCTGTGGGATCAGACCACAAGGGCTAGCCTTCGCTTCCGATGCGCATCAATGAGCCTTGGGCGCCCATGACCCTGTCGCAGGTTCACCGTTTGTCCTTCCTTGGACCACTTTTGGTAGGTACTAACCACTGCATACCAGGAACACACCCCACAAGACCCGCCGTTTTGGAGATGCTCTGATTCAGTCGTCTAGCCATCACAATTTAGCCCTTGTTAAAGTCGCTCAGATCCTTACGCCTGCCCATTTTTCCTGCTTCCAACACATGACATTCAAGAACTGACTGTTCACTTGCTGCCTAATATATCCCACCCCTTGACAGGTGCCACTGTAACGAGATAATAAATGTTATTCACTTCACCTGTCAGTGGTTTTAATGTTGTGGCTGATCAGTGTGTGTATGCATATATATATATCAGCATTCCCTAATGAAGAAACTTTCAGAAGTAGTTTATTTTTATGCCAAGCATTTTTCTCCTCCTACAGATTCAGATGAAAGACTTCCGCTTCTCCTACAAGTTCAAAATAGCCTGTAAGGAGGACGTACTCAAACTCTGCCCCAACATTAAGAAGAAGTACGTTTTCAAATGCTGTAACTTAATTCTCTTCCTGTTGGTGTCTTTCTTGCCCTCATCATGTTTCATGCTGTAACTCATTTTGTCTTAGGGTGGATGTGGTCATCTGTTTGAGCACCACGGTGAGAAACGACACTCTACAGGACGTGAAAGATCAGCGAGTGTCTCTGAAATGCCGGAAACAGCTGAGAGTAGAAGAGCTGGAGATGGTGACTTCCCTTTACTCTAGTTAAACCAAAGCTCAAAGGATTATTGCGTGTTATTTTCAACCACTTTTGTGGCATGACCTAGATAAGTAGTCCCACATCAAAAAATAGTTTTTGAACTTTGCAGCTCAAATAACAAAAAAATTAATGCAAAAACAAAGATTTGAGCTTAACATTTCTGCTAGACTTTCATGTAACCTTTATCAAACTGAGGAACAAGTTGAAATCTTTGTCAGTGGTAATTATCAGCATGCCACAGATGCTGTCCATAGACATTAAGTTGAAAAAAAAAACTCAGAATGTTCCTTTAACTTAACTTCAGTGTGACAGATTGGATGAGGGATATTTGAAACCACTTGAGTCAGTTGTGTGTTGTCTCTCATCCAGATGTCAAAACAGATCTACTACTTTGTCAAAGACTCTGCTTTTCTCTTTCAATACAGTCAGAAGACATTAGATTGGAACCTGAGCTGCATGACACATGCAAAAAGGATATCAACAAGCTTTGTTCCTCTGTTGCCTTTGGAAATGCTCAGGTAAAGGCTTTATGGGAATGTCTTTACATTACATTAATAAATCTTTTGCAAGTCTTTGGTTTTGCAAGAAAGCTTTGCGCAACCAGCTGGTGCCATTATTAACAACAAACAATTTAAAATGACCAACACCTGGTGTAGAATATGACCCCTCTGACTCTAATTCAAGAAAGTTAGGCTTTGCAGTATCTGATGATCATAGTTATTTGTTACCTGTTTCTCTCATTCTGCATCTCTTCTCAGATCATTGAGTGTCTGAAGGAGAACAAGAAGCAGCTATCTCAGGTGTGTCACAAGAAGATCTTTAAGCTGCAGGAAACAGAAATGATAGACCCTGAACTGGACTACCAGCTCATGAGAGTGTGTAAGCAGATGATCAAGGTGAGATGTTTGGGCAGTTTACTTACTTGGGTTCCTCATCTGGATATCCCTTCAGATGCATACTGACGTTTCTCTCATTACCTAAAGCTGCTTTGTCTGACAGAATAATCAGATGAATTTACTCAATCAGATCAATAGCGATAGTTTTATCGCCCCATTTTAATTACTTAAGCTCAACAGGGGGACGAACAGAAGAGGTTGATGGATTGGTCCTGAATTGGGAAAAAGAGTTAAACACCAAAGTCATCACCTTGTATTTTATGAGTGAAGCCATAGAGAGTGAACTTAGTGCCTAACAAAGGATTCCTGATTTTTAAATGTATTAGCCCTTTTTTAATTCTGCATGACACCACACAAGACAATATTATTTTATTTTATTTCCCATTTCATATAGCCTGCCCAGTTTCTTTAAATAAAAATTAATGATGATCATTTTTTCTTCTTCTTGCTTTCTTGTTTCCTTTTTTCTTGCTTCCTTGCATCCTTTCTTCCTTCCTTGCTTTTTTCTTTCTTCCCTTGCTTCCTTAATTTCTTTGTTGCTTCCTTCCTTCCTTCCTTGCTTTCTTTCTTTCCATCTTCTTCCTTTGCTTTCTTGCTTCCTTTTTACTTGCTTCGTTCCATCCTTGCCTCTCTTGCTTCATTGATTTCTTCCTTCCTTCCCTTCCTTCCTTTTTTCCTTCCTTCCATGATTTCTTTCTTGCTTCCCTCCTTTCATTTCTTGCTTCCTTCTAATCTTGCTTCCTTTCTTTATCTCATCCTTGCTTTCTTGCTTATCTTCTTTCTTCCTTCCTTGATTTTTTCCTCTTTTCCATGCTATCTTGCTTCCTCCTTTCCTGTTTCCTTCCTTATTTTCATCCTTGCTTTATTGCTTCCTAAATTACTTCCTTGCTTTTATTCTTCCTTCATTGTTTTTTCTTTCTTTCTGTCTGTCTTCCTTTCTTTCTTGCTTCCTTGTTTCCTTGATTGCTTCCTTTCTTGCTTCCTTCCCTCCTTGGTACATTCCTTCTTTGCTCCCATTCTTGATTGCTTCCTTCCTTGTATCCTTGCCTCCTTTCTTCCTTTCTTGCTTCCTTACTTCTTTCCTTGCTTTTTTCCTTCTTCTTCCCTTGCTTTCTTGCTTCTTTCTTTCCTTCCTTCCTTATTTTCATCCTTGCTTTCTTGCTTCCTAAATTACTTCCTTGCTTTTATTTTTCCTTCATTGTTTTCTTTCTGTCTGTCTTCCTTTCTTTGTTGCTTCCTTGTTTCCTTTTTTTCCTTGATTGCTTCCTTCCTGTTCTTTCTTCTTTCCCTTCTTGGTACATTCCTTCTTTGCTCCCATTCTTGATTGGTTCCTTCCTTGCCTCCTTTCTTCCTTCCTTGATTCCTTCCTTGTTTCTTTTTTCTTTACTCCCTTATTTCCCTACTTGCTTCCATTCTTTCTTGCTTCCTTTTTTCCTTCTTTGTTTACTTGATTGCTTCCTTTCTTGCTTCCTTTTCTTTCTTCCTTCCCTCCTTGCTACCTTCATCCTCTGCTCCCATCCTTGATTGCTTGCTTCCTTTTATCCTTGCCTCCTTCCTTCCTTCCTTGCTTTTTCCTTATGCTTCCTTGCTTCTTTCTTTCTTCCTTACTTTCTTCCTTCCTTCTTTCCTTTCTTTCTTTCTTGCTTCCTTTCTTCTTTCCATCTTTGCTTTCTTGCCTCCTAAATTACTTCCTTGCTTTCCTTCTTCCTTCATTGTTCCCTTTGCTTTCTGTCTGTCTTCCTTTTTTCCTTCCTTGTTTCCTTGATTGCTTCCTGTCTTGCTTCCTTTTCTTTCTTCCTTCCCTCCTTGCTACCTTCCTTCTTTGTTTCCATCCTTGATTGCGTCCTTCCTTGCATCCTTTCTTCCTTCATTCCTTCCTTCTTCCTTTATTCTCTTTCTCATTCTATCTGAACTCCTTTGTTCTTGTGTTAGCGTTTTTGCACAGAGTCGGATGCTAAGAACATGCTGCAGTGTCTGAAGCAGAATAAGAACAGTGAGCTGATGGATCCCAAGTGTAAGCAGATGATCACCAAGAGACAGATCACTCAGACCACAGGTACAGGCCAAACACACTTCCTCCTTTGCCTCACTCCTTTAGTACAACTTCCTTTCCACACAACAGTTTAGCTTATAGTTTTGTTGAGTCAGTTATTCTGAAATGGTCATCTAAATTTTGGAGCTAGTTTACATTCTGGCCTTTTCTTAAAGTGTAATTTGAATTGTTATTTCTGTAATGCTTGTTTTGTCTTCTTGTATTTAGACTTCAGACTAAACCCAGTGTTAAGGAAGGCTTGTAAAGCAGACATCCCCAAGTTCTGTCAGAATATACTCAACAAAGCCAGTGACGCCAGTGAACTGGAGGGTCAAGTCATATCCTGCCTTAAACTCAAGTACGCAGACCAGGTATGTTAAAATTACGAGAATAGATAGCCCTATTACACAGCTCTCTGAAATTCTTGATTCTGATTGGTCAATCACAGCATTCTGCAGTCAAATATTTTTATATAATTCAACAATGTATCTTGCAAATGATTTCATTCATAGCTGTGCTAGTTTTTTGTCTCTCGTATCACTCTGTGGTCTTAAGTCTATATGTCAATGTATTTATTAATTTGATAAATAGCCATGTAATAAGTGGAATAATGTACAGTTAGCTGGTCATTATTGTAAAATAAACCCCTCTGGTTTGTGTCAGGGTCCTGATCACTTTGTCAAGGTTTATTTTGCGATAATTACAGTCATTACATGTATATAAACAAATTTGCACAAATAGGACATATAAGATTTACTTTTATTAGCATGTGAGTGGTAGTGTTGTGATAAGGAAATGGCCTGCAGAAAATCCAGTGAATTATTAGTGTGACCAGGAAACTTGTTTAAAACTGATGATGACTGTCATTGCTTCCAGCGTCTGTCTTCAGACTGTGAGGATCAGATTAGAGTGATTCTTCAGGAGTCTGCATTGGACTACCGGCTGGATCCACAGCTTCAAGCTCACTGCAGTAATGAGGTGAGTGGAAACATGGGCTCTGTTCCAAACCTTGCTGTCTACTGTCTACAAAGTCTTTATTTAAGCGATCTTGATATCTATTCTTAAAATCCCAAGATCGATCTTCTAATATGCAAAGTTTAGCACTGAGATCATATCACTGCGTGTTGAGGAAAAGTTTGGTTTTCAACGTGTGTTCAAAGACGAGATCCATACAATCCATTAATGTCTCTTTTAATATCCTTTCGGTTCTCTACAGTCAGTTGTTGATCAAAACCACGAAATAGAAACATTTAATTATAATAAAGATGCCATGAAACTTCACTCTCGTTTAAATGTGCTCATCCACCAAAACAAAAAGCTGAACAGCCGGTAGTCTTAAAGAGACGGGATCATTTTCAAATCAAAATCAAATAAAATCCCTTTATTGTCACCCAACCATATACACAAGTGCAACAGTGGGTGAAAGTCTTGTGTGCGGTTCCAAGCAACATAGCAGTATGATAATTACAAAAAACATCTGATTTACACATAACACAGTTTACACATCTTGTTACACAACACAATATACAGGTGCATCTCAATAAATTAGAATGTCGTGGAAAAGTTCATTTATTTCAGTAATTCAACTCAAATTGTGAAACTCGTGTATTAAATAAATTCAGTGCACACAGACTGAAGTAGTTTAAGTCTTTGGTTCTTTTAATTGTGATGATTTTGGCTCACATTTAGCAAAAACCCACCAATTCACTATCTCAAAAAATTAGAATACATCATAAGACCAATAAAAAAAACATTTTTAGTGAATTGTTGGCCTTCTGGAAAGTATGTTCATTTACTGTATATGTACTCAATACTTGGTAGGGGCTCCTTTTGCTTTAATTACTGCCTCAATTCGGCGTGGCATGGAGGTGATCAGTTTGTGGCACTGCTGAGGTGGTATGGAAGCCCAGGTTTCTTTGACAGTGGCCTTCAGCTCATCTGCACTTTTTGGTCTCTTGTTTCTCATTTTCCTTTTGACAATACCCCATAGATTCTCTATGGGGTTCAGGTCTGGTGAGTTTGCTGGCCAGTCAAGCACACCCACACCATGGTCATTTAACCAGCTTTTGGTGCTTTTGGCAGTGTGGGCAGGTGCCAAATCCTGCTGGAAAATGAAATCAGCATCTTTAAAAAGCTGGTCAGCAGAAGGAAGCATGAAGTGGTCCAAAATGTCTTGGTAAACGGGTGCAGTGACTTTGGTTTTCAAAAAACACAATGGACCTCTGACGTTGTCTGTGGTTCAGGAGTGGCTTAACAAGAGGAATATGACAACTGTAGCCAAATTCCTTGACATGTCTGTGTGTGGTGGCTCTTGATGCCTTGACCTCAGCCTCAGTCCATTCCTTGTGAAGTTCACCCAAATTCTTGAATCGATTTTGCTTGACAATCATAAGGCTGCGGTTCTCTCGGTTGGTTGTGCATCTTTTTCTTCCACACTTTTACCTTCCACTCAACTTTCTGTTAACATGCTTGGATACAGCACTCTGTGAACAGCCAGCTTCTTTGGCAATGAATGTTTGTGGCTTACCCTCCTTGTGAAGGGTGTCAATGATTGTCTTCTGGACAACTGTCAGATCAGCAGTCTTCCCCATGATTGTGTAGCCTAGTGAACCAAACTGAGAGACCATTTTGAAGGCTCAGGAAACCTTTGCAGGTGTTTTGAGTTGATTAGCTGATTGGCATGTCACCATATTCTAATTTTTTGAGATAGTGAATTGGTGGGTTTTTGTTAAATGTGAGCCAAAATCATCACAATTAAAAGAACCAAAGACTTAAACTACTTCAGTCTGTGTGCATTGAATTTATTTAATACACGAGTTTCACAATTTGAGTTGAATTACTGAAATAAATGAACTTTTCCACGACATTCTAATTTATTGAGATGCACCTGTACAACTAATAGTATACAGTATACACAAAATAAGAAGACTGTATACAATAAAATAATATACAATATACAGTATACACAAAATAAGAAGACTGTATACAATAAAAATACACAGTATATAAAATATATTAAAAAAATGTTTTTATTAAAGAATGCTCAATTTTTTTTATTTTTTTTTTTTTATTTATTTTTTTAATAAATATACTTTTATTTATATATATATATATATATATATATATACACACAGTGTGTATATACACATACACACTCACCGGTCACACTTTTTTAGGTACACCTGTACATCTACTTATTCATGCAATAATCTAATCTTGTGGCAGCAGTGCAGTGTATAAAATAAAGCAGATACGGGTCAGGAGCTTAAGGTAATGTTCACATCAACCATCAGAATGGGGACAAAAATTTAATCTCAGTGATTTAGATCGTGGCATGATTGTTGGTGCCAGACGGGCTGGTTTGAGTATTTCTTTCACGCACGACAGTCTCGAGTGTAAAGAGAAGGGTGCGAAAAAAAACGTTTCAGCACCATGCAGCAAGCGGCAGTTCTGTTGCAGAAAACGGCTTGTTAATGACAGAAGTCAGAGGAGAGTGGCCAGACTGGTCCAAGCTGTCAGGAAGGTGACAGTAACCCAAATAAACACAAGTTACAACAGTGCTATGAAGAAAAGCATTTCTGAACATACAACACGTCGAACATTGAGGCGGATGGGCAACAGCAGCAGAAGACCCCTCCAGGTACCATTACGATTGGAAAAACATCGCCTGATCTGAAGAATCTGGATTTCTGCTGAGGTACACAGATGAAAGGCCCACTGCAACCTGATAAAGTAGTTTTTACCAACTTAAAAGGTCCAGTGTATACTGTAATAAACAGGACTAGTCTGCTCTAATTGCAAGTTTCTTGGCTTATATGGGCCGGTTTTGTATTTGTTAATGAACAAACATCATAACCGTAAACTTCCTCTTTTCATTTTGTACATTAGAGATATTAATATTAATGACAACATTAAATTATATTTATCCTTTGGTACACATCTTTGGTTTTCTGTCAATGAAGGACAACTTAAGCCTTATTGAAGGTGCTGTGAGGGTACTTGGGTCAAAAAAGGTTGGGAAACACTGTCATAAGTCACTGATTTATGTGCTCTTCATGGACAGCATCACCGTAAAGTCTAATTTATACTTATTCGGCGAACAGGCTCCTTTTAGTTCGTTTAAAAATATGATGAAATGCACCGACGTTTTTGTTCCACTTAGGTGTTCGTTTCGTAATTAATTCTCCAGGACACGCACATCCCTGCAATTCTTGACCTAGGAGAACTCAGCTAATCGAAGAACATTGATGATTGGTTAAAATTAGGAAAGGTTGTGCTTTGAACGTGATGTTTAGTATTTACAATTGCATGTTCCATAGGAGATTATAGCTTGCTAGGTTACTATCTTAACGTTAAAAATGGATGACTTTAAAGGAATATTCCGGTTTCAATACAAGTTAAGCTCAATCGACAGCAGTTGTGGCATTATATTGATTACCACAAACATTTATTTTGACTCGACCCTGCCCCCGACGCTGACTACCACCCCTGGAGTGACTCCAGCCAGGTCTCCTAAGCAACCACATTGGCCTGGTTGCTAGGGAGGGTAGAGTCACATGGGTTAACCTCCTCGTGGTCACTGTAATATGGTTCTCGCTCTCGGTGTGGCACGTGGTGAATTGTGCGTGGATGCCGCGGTGGATGGCGTGAAGCTTCTGCGGTAACGCGCTCAACAAGCCATGTGATGCGCGGATTGACGGTCTCAGACGCTGTGGCAACTGAGATTCGTCCTCCACCACCCGGATTGAGGCGAGTGACTACGCCACAATGAGGACTTAGAGCAGATTGGGAATTGGGCATTCCAAATTGGGGAGAAAAAGGAAAGAAAAAAAAAAAGGCAAAAATTTAGGTTACAGTGAGGCACTTACAATGGAAGTGGATGTGAATTTCTGGAGGGTTTAAAAGCAGAAATGTGCAGCTAATAATTGTATAAAAGCATTTACTGTACATTAAGTCTTCTGTCAAAACTCATGTATTATTTGAGCTGTAAAGTTATTTGAATTGTAATTTTTACAGTCGTTTTAGAGCTTTAGTGTTTGTTGACATTACACCGTCTTGGCAACAAAGATGTAAAATTGGCTATAACTTTACACAGATGAGGGAAGTGATTTTATCACACTAAAATCATGCTAACATGCATATTCGCTGTGTCTCGTTTCGAAGGCTGCATGCTAGGTAGGACGCGTCCTTTGAAGGCTGCAGTATACTGAGCATTTACTCAAGTCTCATTTAAATGGTGCTTGTTTAAACAAGCATTGTTTAAACGAGACGGCCTTCGTAGGACAAACGCACGGTTGCTATGACAGCACGCCATTCTTTAACAAGCACGAGCACTTTGAGTGAGAAGGGAACAAAGTCCCTTTGGAAAGGAATGTATGAGTTAAGTTTTAGGAGAGTTATAATGATGCAAAGAGAAAAGAAAATAGATTTCGCAGTTGTACTTTTAGTCTAATACTTTATTTTAAATATATATAGATATAATTATACATATTATATACTCTGCACCGATCTACTGAGGTACTTTAACTTGGGAATTAACATTCCTTGCATTTGAACATCATATTTACGGGCAAATTGGTGTCATTTTTTTAGACATTTCCGTTGAAGCAAAGAATTGTGGGTTGTGAGTGCCCACGAAGGATACACCTCATGCATCCTCCGAATTCCCATGAAAGAAGGTCGCATTCGAAGGCTGCATTCGAAGTGTCCTACTCGCTTTTCTGAAATGAGACAGCCTTGATGACGTATGCGGCCGACAAATGCGACCTCCGGAGGACACATCCTTCCAAATGCTGTTTATGTCTTGTGGCTATACTTTTGAATCAGTGAGTGTTTTAATGCTTACGGATTGGCCTATTCACTTCCATTGTAAGTGCCTGTAACCTTGATTTT
Source organism: Myxocyprinus asiaticus (assembly GCF_019703515.2). Lineage (NCBI taxonomy): Eukaryota > Metazoa > Chordata > Actinopteri > Cypriniformes > Catostomidae > Myxocyprinus > Myxocyprinus asiaticus. The sequence goes on from NC_059369.1 coordinate 42,307,204, forward strand.
TGGTTGTTGAAATTTAATTTTCCTTGTAATCAACATTATTCCATAAATGCTGTCGATTGAGCTTAACTTGTATTGAACACGGAATATTCCTTTAAATCAGTTTATTATATGATGCTCAATACAAACTTCACAAAGACAACGTGGCCATGACAAATGCGTAGAGAGAGTTTATTTATGGATTGGAATCAGATCAGGTAACTTGTCGGCAAATGCGGGAAGGGCTCTGGGACTACTTCAGTAAAACAAAGTGAATAAATTTTCAAACGTAAATACGAAGTAAGTTCGGCTTCATCCATTGTATAAATTGGGCTTAAGTGGTCACTCGGGCATGCCATACAAATAGTGCTCGTCACCTGAGACATACGAGAAACTCAACTACCACTAATAGTCGATTCCAATAGACTCTGACTTTAGCATGTTGAAGTTGTTGAAATCTAAAAGACAATTCTTACACACTTTTCACCATCTTAGCTGAAAATTTTCAACGAGCTTGTCGTAGTGTATTCTGCTTTATCTGTGAATTATTTATATGATTCTGTGTTAGATTTTGCAATTAGATGCCAAATGAGCATCTCACACTGTCTCGCACTGACGTATAAAAGAATTCTTGCAATTGAATATGGCTTGTTTGTAGTGGTAGGGGACAGTAACAGTCAGAGGCCCTCGGAGAAGCAGCCTGTCTGAGCAAAGCCTTTTATTTATGGTGTTCATGAGCCACAGACATTCTGAGAGCGATCGAGCAGAAATGGTGTGAAATGAAGCTCTTGATGGGCTGGTAAAGAAAATAGACTATGATCTCTGAGCTGTATTGTGCTCTCAGGAAGCCACGTACAGACTGAGAAAGAGAGACAGATCTTTGAGAAGAAAATCGAGATGCCTGTGTATCTTTGGTCACTTTGGAAAATATATGGGTGTCTGTCTGTTTGAGGGGGTCATCAATTGGAAAATCGACTCAGTTAAAGTAAATGGGTCAATGACATGATGCTCTCTTTTTTTTTTTTCAGAATTATGCAATTATTAAAAAATAATAGGGCTGGGAAATTTAATGCGTACATTTCTGTGATTTAATAGTTGACTGTTCAACACGTTATGAAAAATTAATGCAATGTATCTGTCTTTTTTTCACTTCCTAAAACTTTACTTTTGTTTTTCCCTTGTGGCTAAAATTGGCGTATATACATTTTCAGGAGGTACTCACTTCACTCAACTGCACATCCTCGCACAAAAACTGATGGTGTGGAGCAGTGCACACTTATTCACTACATGTGATGCATTATCCCATTCATAATAAACACGCGAGCAGATTTACTGTACATAGAATGGAGATTTCACCCGCAAGCGGTGAACCAGGAGAGGTCCGGGCAAGCTGCTGTATATCTTTGCATCACCTGAAAATGCTCAATTACTGTCACCTTTACCAGTGTCGAAAGCGAAACCGCATGAGAGAGTCCCAGCGTCTGCACAATAGAGACTGAACGGCAGCCATAGAAAATAATAGTTTTGAGATTTTAAACTTCAGCAAATTAAACTTCAGCATTCATATACTGTATAATAATGCATATAAATAATGCATTGAGAATTTACACTTACATTTCTCTTGCCAATAAAGTTTTATATAAATTTAATCTGACCATTTGATGCTATTATCACATATGAAAAAGTGATTTTATGACATGGATACATATACTTGTATTGAAGAAATTTGACTAACTCCCTCCGCAAAAAAAAAACATGTTTTATTTTTAAATAATTCAAATAAATAATGGCTAACCAATTTCTCTCAAACTCTTTGAGACAAAGTATAAAGTAAATATATTTATTGTATTTGAATGTTTGTTTCAATGTGCCATGCACCATGATTAGTCGTTATCAATCACAGAAAACTGTGATAAATGGGTTAAAAAAAAAAAAAATCGATTCACAGCCATAACGTGAGAACGGACATGCGTGAACTGTGGAAACTGGTTCCCGCTTCCTCCTCCTGGGTTTTGGCACCACTGTCACAAAGGTTTAGGTTGGGCAGATAAAGGAGGAAGCAGGAACCAGTTTCCACAGTTCACATGAGTCCGTTTTATTCACAAATAACTAGCAATCGCTGTCCAGCTTCACTCAAAACATAAGACGGCTTTTCAGCGTTACTCAAATATACAGTCTGCTTTTCAGCTTCACACAACACAAGACTCTCTCAGGGAACAGACACAAAGACTCTGGTCTATCTGTCTGTCTCCTCTCTCTGTGAACTGGCCATCTTTTTTATCTCCCCGACTTTCACTGTGAACATAAAGATGGTAATTAGTCACAATTCATCTTTCTCTCTTCCCAGATGGGCGCTCGACCACGCCCTCACCTCCACAATCACATTGACATAAGTATTCTGACCCTTAACTCAGTACTTAGTTAAAGCACCTTTGGCAGCGATTACAGCCTCAAGTCTTTTTGGGTATGATGCGACAAGCTTTGCACACCTGGATTTGGGGATTTTCTGCCATTCTTCTCTGCAGATCCTCTCAAGCTCTGTCAGGTTGGATGGGGACCGTCAGTGGATAGCCATTTTACAGGTCTCTCCAGAGATGTTTGATTGGGTTCAAGTCCGGGCTCTGGCTGGGCCACTCAAGGACATTCACAGAGTTGTCCCAAAGGGTCATTGTCCTGTTGGAAGGTGAACCTTCGGCCCAGTTTGAGGTCCTAAACTCTCTGGACCAGGTTTTTATTAAGGTTATCTCTGTATTTTGCTGCGTTCAGCTTTCCTTCAACCCTGACCAGTCCCCCAGTCCCTGCTGCTGAAAAACACCTCCACAGCATTATGCTACCACCACCATGCTTCACCATTGGGATGTTATTGTGCAGGTGATGAGTGGTGCCTGGTTTCCTCCAGACATGACGCTTGGAATTGAGGCCAAACAGTTTCATCAGACCAGAGAATCTTGTTTCTCACAGTCTGAGAGTCCTTTAGTTGCTTTTTTGCATATCTTGCACTGAGGAGAGGCTTCCATCTGGCCACTCTACCGTAAAGCCCAGATCAGTGGAGTGTTGCATTGATGGTTGTCCTTCTACAAGTTTCTCCCATCTCCATACATGATCTCTGGAGCTCAACCAGAGTGACCATCGGTTTCTTTGTCACCTCTCTTACCAAGGCTCTTCTCCCCCGATTGCTCAGTTTGGCTGGGTGGCCAGCCATAAGGGTGAGTCCTGGTTGTTCCAAACTTCTTCCATTTAAAAATTATGGAGGCCACTGTGCTCTTGGTAACCTTCAATGTAGCTGAAAAATTTGTGTAGCCTCAGACCTGTGCCTCGACACAATCCTAACTCTGAGCTCTGCAGGCAGTTTCTTTGACCTCATGGCTTGGTTTTTGCTCTGATATGCATTTTCAGCTGTGAGACCTTACATAGACAGGTGTTTGCTTTTCCAAATCATGTCCAATCAATTCAGTTTGCCACTGGTGGACATCTCAAAGATTATCCAGAGAAATGGGATGCACCTGAGCTCAATTTCTAGTGTCATAGCAAGGGATCTGAATACTTATGTCAATGTGATATTTCAGTTTTTTTCTTTTTAATAAATGTGCACAAGTTATCAATCTTTTTTTTTTTTTTTTTTTTTGCTTTGTCATTATGGGCTATGTAGTGCAGATTGATGTGAATTTTTTTTTTAAAGCATTTTAGCACAAGGCTGCAACAAGCAAAATGTGAAAAAAATTAAGGGGTCTGAATACATTCTGAATGCACTGTGTGTGTGTGTGCATATATTATATATATATATATATATATATATATATATATATATATATATATGCATAAATATATATTTTAGTGGTGTGGGTTAGTGTTAGGCTGTAGTAATTCTAGTTACTTTTCTATAAACACAAAAGAGGACTATGATATGTGCCCATTTAGATATGCCATGTAAACGTGTGTGTTTTTGTGTGTTTGTGCGGTAGATCACGCGTCTGTGTGCAGAGGAAGCGGCGGCACAGGAGCAGACGGGTCAAGTGGAGGAGTGTTTGAAAAACAACCTGCTGAAGATTAAGCAGGAGGAGTGCAAGATGGTACATACTTTATCTGTACATTCTGCTTGTGCTATGGTTTTCCTTGCATCCATTGCATTGAAAACACATCTATATCTTGTGAACTCACATCTGATTTTCTAATAGGCAGAGATTCCCACAGTTTGGGAAAGTTTTGGTGTAGAACACTAACAATAACAGCAGAAAACAAACTGTAATTTTGATCCTCTCATTGTGTAGGAGGTGTTGAACATGCTTAAAGAAAGCAAAGCAGACATTTTTGTGGATCCTGTCCTACACACGGCATGTGCGCTGGATTTGAAACATCACTGTGCTGCCATTACCCCTGGCAGAGGCAGACGTAAGTGTTGTTGTGGAGGGTTTTTTCCAGGATTATTATATGCATTTAAATGCTATAGTCATACTTTAAGACAAATCAAATCATGTTTGTAGGTGGGGTGGTATTTATTAATCCATTGTGGGAAGTTAGGGTGCATTAGCAGCCAGACAATAACACTGTACAGCAAAGTCAGAAATAAACTTTTACGTCATGAGGCAATATTTGCCCTATGGATTTGATTTTACCTTTTTATAGTTGCTTATTTTTTCTAACCATTTGAAACATAAACTGTGTCTCATCAGATTGTCAAATACTTTTTTAGAATGTATTACCTCTTACCCTAAGAATTCAATTAACATCCATTCAAATTTTATGCCATAATATGCATAACTATAATGCATAACTATAGTTCAGTCATGACAACTCTCTGAAATATTTAGCATGTTTTATGGGTATGACATTTTGATTTGAAATTGGTCTTGGTGAGCTGGATCTGCTAGACTGCTGCTGCAGACTTGCGGAGACTTGCTACTGCTAGTAAATACACAGACATACTGAGTTAAACATGTGGATATACTGCACAATTAGAAAAGCACAAGACATGCTGAAGCAAGCATGTATGACTTACTGCTGCACAATTAGACATAAATATAAAGTCCCCAACAAAGCAGGGAAGCTGCACAAATGCATAACACAAAATTTAACCCCCCAAACAAGCAGATCTACCGCCAAGACTTGTGTACTGCTGCTGCTCTGAAGAGCCATGTGCACCAAGTGTATTGTATGCTAGCTTGGTGTGCCTTGACATGCTGGGGCAATTGGCAAAACACTAAAAACTAAATCTCTTTGTGTGCCTGGGCCTGCTTGGCCGAATGGCTTAAACGGCTAGTGGCCTGACTCATAATATGTACCTGGATCTGAAAAGCTTAGAGCTTATTTAATAAGTGACCTAGCCTAGCTATGTGTGGATTTATTTAAGCTAATGACCTACAATAGAGATGTGTGCCAGTGCCTGATCTGGCTACTCCTTACTTTGATAAAGACACGCTTCTATGTGTCATGACCAAAAGCAGACCTTACCGTGCAAGCTGGTAGAAGAAAAAGCCAAAGCAATCACCTGAACAAATAGCATTTTCAGAGAAATAACTCTCAAAGCGTGCAGCAGTGAAACCGGCTTACATACAGCCGAGCAAGAGTAAATGTTTGGCAAAGAAAAAGTATGCAAGTTGATTGGCTATCCGATTACATGTCAAAGGACTTGTCAGCATACACCATGTGAGCGGACATATGAGCGAGCTGATTGGCTAACAGATAATAAGTTCAAACTTGCACCATTCAGAGTTGCATGCCTGAACAGAGTCATTAGAATATTAAGAACTATTTCAGATGGTACAAATAAAAAGTAATTCATTACAGTGGCATATTTTGCCCCCACATTTAGAATTTCGGGGTCATTTTTTCATTTTTAGTGGCATTGTTTTTCCAAGACCCCCTAAATTTCTGACCTTGCTGTTCAGTGTGCAGAAAGTACCACATTTACTATGATTAATGCTGACTGTTAGAAGGTATACATTATAAACAACATACACAATTTACATAACATACCCACTGTATATAACAAGAAATACACAACATTGGAATAAGTAAACATCATAGACAAAATAAAAAATTCAATATCATTTTACACAAACTACACAGTGATCTTAAAGGGATAGTTCACCCCTCATGTTTTTCCAAACTTGTATTACTTTGTCAAACAAAAACAAAAGGAGATATTAGTCAGAATGGTAGCTGTAGTCACCATTCACTTTCATTGCATTTGATTTTTTATTTATTTATATATTTTTTACATACAATAAAAGTGAATTGTGACTGCCGCTAACATTTTGACTAACATCTTCTTTTGTGTTCCATGGAAGAAAGTTATATAGGTTTGGAACAGTCCGTTTGAGAGACCTTGTTTGTGTCACTTGAAAATCTTTTGTGTTGGCGAGCAAACGGAGGAATATTAATGCTTTGTCTTTCCCAGAAATGTCATGTTTAATGGAAGCTCTACAGGACAAGCAGGTGCGTCTGCAGCCGGAATGTAAGAGAAGATTACAGGACCGTGTTGACATGTGGAGTTATGCAGCTAAGGTTGGTACATATGCACTACAAACACAAAAGCATATTTACCTAGCTATGTAAATAGGGACTCATCATAGACTGTTTTCAAGTAAAACTTGAAAATGTAGGGTTCTGGATGCTGTGCTTAAAGACATCATTAACCTTAGTTTACATGTCAAGGACAGTCTCTTCTAGTGGAAGAATTGCTCTTAATGAATTTGCTTCATAAAATAATTTAATGAATAATTTAATAAATATTTTCTATTTTATTATACAAAATAATTTTGTATAAAAGCACTCAATTTTAGACAACTCTGGGCAAATAATGTTTTTGCAGATTTTTCAAAAGGCGTGCCCAAACTGTATATTGTGTATATTCCCAAAATAGCATGGCCTCTAATACTTGCTTAATTATAATTACTACAGTCTAACCCAGATTAAATCCACTTTTCAGTCACATAGTTATTTTTGGAACCCAGTCAACTTAAATATTATTTTAATTTACATTATTATTATAATAATAATTATTATTATTATAATTGTAATTTATATGTAATTTACATATTACAGTATTAATTATTATTATTATTATTATTAATATTATTATTATTATTATTGTAATTTATATGTAATTTACATATTACAGTATTAATTATTATTATTATTATTATTATTATTATTATTATTATTAATAATATCAATAATAATAATAATATTGCATAATTTATTAGTGGTATTAATAATAATAATTAATATTACATTATTCATTATTATTATTATTATTATTATTAATAAATTATGTAATATTATTATTATTATTATTATTGTAATTTATATGTAATTTACATATTACAGTATTAATTATTATTATTATTAACATTATTATTATTATTATTATTATTAATAATATCAATAATAATAATATTACATAATTTATTATTAGTGGTATTAATAATAATTAATATTACATAATTTATTAATAATAATAATAATAATAATAAATAATGCAATATTATTATTATTATTATTATTATTAAATATTACATTTACATTTATTCATTTGGCAGACGATTTTATCCAAAGCAACTTACAAAAGAGGAAAACAAAAGCGAATCATCTTAAGGAGACAGTGGTATGAAAAGTGCCATACTACAAAGTTTCACTAGCATCATAATAGTATTCAAAACAGATTAAAAGTTTTTTTTGTATTTATTTATTTTATTTTTATTATTATTAATGACTGGTTAAGTGCTCATGGAAAAGATGTGTTTTTAGTCATTTTTTGAAGACTGAGAGTGAGTCAGCTTCACGGATGGAGTTGGGAAGGTCGTTCCACCATCGTGGTATGATGAAGCTGAAAGTCCGGGAAAGTGTTTTGGTGCCTCTTTGTGTTGGTACAACAAGGCGACATTCCTTAGCCGACCGCAGGCTTCTAGTGGGCGCGTAGCTCTGCATAAATGATTTTAGGTATGCTGGAGCAGACCCAGTGACTGTTCTGTATGCCAGCATCAGAGCCTTGAATTTGATAAGTGCATCAACTGACAACCAGTGGAGAGAGACAAGGAGTGGTGTAACATGCGCTCTCTTTGGTTCATTAAAGACCAGACATGCTGCTGCATTCTGGATCATTTGCAGGGGTCTACTTGCACATGCAGGGAGGTCTGCAATGAGAGAGTTACAGTAGTCCAGTCTAGTTATGACAAGTGACTGAACAAGAAGTTGTGTGGCATGTTCAGAGTGGAAGGGTCTTATCTTCCTGATATTGTAGAGTGTAAATCTACATGATCTTGTGGTCTTTGAGATGTGGTCTATGAAATTTAGTCTGTTGTCGATGGTTACCCCTAGATTTCTGACCGTTTTGGAAGGCGTTACTGTAGTTGCACCCAGCTGCACGGTGATGTTGTGTTCAACAGCAGGGTTGGCTGGAAAGACAAGGAGTTCAGTCTTTGCTGGGCTGAGTTGCAGGTGGCATTCCTTCATCCAAGCTGAGATGTCTGCCAGGCAGGCAGAAATTCGAGCAGTCCCTGTGGTATTGTTGGGCTGGAAAGACAAGTAGAGTTGCGTGTCATCAGCGTAGCAGTGGTAAGAGAAACCATGTGCCTGAATGATGGGTCCCAGTGATGTTGTGTATATAGAGAAGAGAAGTGGCCCAAGCACTGATCCCTGAGGTACCCCAGTAAGTAGCTGATGTGGCTTGGATACCTCACCTCTCCAGGCTACCTTGAAGGACCTACCTGAGAGATAGGAATTAAACCAGTGAAGCACAGTTCCTGTAATGCCCAGCGAGGAGAGGGTAGAGAGTAAGATCTGATGGTTGACTGTGTCAAAGGCTGCAGAAAGGTCCAGCAGAATCAGGACGGATGATCTCGATTCAGCTTTCGCCCCTCTCAGTGACTCAGTGACAGACAGCAGGGCAGTCTCGGTGGAGTGTCCATTTTTGAAGCCTGACTGATTGTCATCCAGTCGCGTATTCTGTGAGAGATAGGCAGAGATTTTATTTAAAACTGCCCTTTCAAGTGTTTTTGCCATGAATGGGATGAGAGACTGATCTGTAGTTTTCTATTTGTGTGGGGTTAAGTGCAGGTTTCTTCAGCAGCATATTAGAATTTTATTATACAAAAATCATATATTTCAGTCATTATTTCTTAACTTTAAAACTCTCTGGCTTTTATTTTGGCAGAACACTCCAGGAAGGCTTTTGAGCGTTTGTTTTTAGGCTTGCTCACAGTAGTTTAATTCACTTTTCATTCAAAATCTGGTCAAGTGCTTCTCCAGTGCCGTCTTAATGGATGTTATAAGCGAACTGAATTATTGAGCATTTACATCTGAAATGTATTTTGTGTTTAGCGCTCACATATTGCGCATCGCTCTGAAAAAATAGCAGCTATCATGAGCCCCGTCTGTGCTGTGAGTGTGTCAGTGGTGCAGCACTCATTCAGTGAAGCGTGCTGCGCATGCAGACTGTTTATTTATTTATTAAACATGTCTTCATGAGACTTTGAATTAAATGCACAAGTCATATGGACTACGTTTTAATGGTTCCTTTATGTCCTTTTTTGAGTTTGACGGTCACGACCATTACTAACACGCAGTATCAGATTTAGATTGGGCTCAGGGGACCGATACCCGATCTGGTAAAAAAGTCAGTATCGGAGCCAATACCGATCCACTTATCGGATCAGTGCATCTCTAACCCAGACCTCAACCCTATTTTTTGCAGTTTTAAACATTTGGTGTTTGAATTTTCAAACATATGATTTCATTGATTTAAGAATAACTTTTCCCTTTGATGAAGCCCCTAAAAAGTAAAGTTTTTGTCAGGTTCAGCTAACTTCTGGGGACAGTTTTCAGCAAATGACCCAAAATATGTCTTCGTTAGAAACACACATGATGCATGTCCCAGCATCCACACATAGACACAAAATCACCTCCTTTTACACATTATTGTAACTGCTCCTCTAGGTTGCCCCAGCCGAAGGTTTCTCAGACCTCGCTGTGCAAGTGATGACATCACCCTCGAAGAATTACATCCTGTTGGTGATCGCACTGGCTGTGTCCATCTTCTTCTTAGTTGGGCTTCTGTGCGGCCGCATCACCAAACGTGTGACCAGAGAACTAAAAGACAGGTAGAGCAATGAAGCACCTGACCCGCCCTTCCTGTTTCACACCTCATTTTCTGCCCAGGCTGTTCTCTGTAGTTGTACAGTACCTGCTGAGACTTTGGGTCCTGTCAGTGGACCTTCTGTGGGCCGATTTTCCATGTTTGGAACCCACAGTAGCCCACCCAGCCACTGAAACCCAATTGAATCTAAACGATGAACATCTGAAACACTCCTAAAACAAGATTAAGATAGTTTTGGGACATTATGCCTTGATTATGAATGTTTTTATTTTAAGAGTGATGGCCTTACTTCCTGACTGTAATATGGTAATTTGTCAATGCAGTATTTTTACCATTGCATCTTTTCCATTTTTTGAGAATGTGTGTTCATAAATAGGGCTTTAATCAGTGGCGTACATGAACATTCAGAAGCCATCTTTACATTTTAGTTTTGTTTTGTGGATCATCACTTTTTTCATCTTTAATCTTTGTAATCTTTAAATCACAAGGGGGAGTCCCCTCTGGGTGGGATTCATTATTGGGTGTCTCCTAAAGTAGTTATATTTTTGTGTGATCTTTTGGCAATGTGGAGAAAAGATGGTTGGAGAGCTGATGTCCATTTTAAATGTCCCCATGAGCCTTATACATAAAACAGTGAACTTAATCGTCAAGTCAAAGACATTTGTCATCTAAATAGTGTTAATGGGGTGAATCTCATGAAAACATGTCCAGGTCATATTTCACCACAAAAATAAGTTTTATTTTTATAAATTAAAAATAAAATGTTACATAATGATGTAGGCCTATCATTATTTTATTTTTTTTATTTATTTTTTTTTGCATTTTGACATTTTCATGACAATTAAGCACATTATAAATAATTCCATGCCAATGTAATATTAATGTTGAGGGTTTTTTTCTGCAATACTATTTTTTATTTTATTTTTTATTTTTTTTTTACAACAAATCCTACCATGATGTGATTTATAAATACTTGTCCATTTTAAATGAATATTTCAGGTTCAATACAAGTTAAGCTCAATGGACAGCATTTGTGGCATAATGTTGATTACAAGAATAATGTATTTCGACTCGTCCCTCCTTGTCTTTAAAAAAGCAGAAATCAAGGCTACAGTGAGGCACTTACAATGGAAGTCAATGGGGCCAATTTTTGGAGGGTTTAAACACAAAAATGTGAAGCTTATAATTTTATGCATTAACTTGCATTCATTCTTCTAAAAAATATGTGTATTATTTGAGCTGTAAAGTTGTTTAAATTGTAATTATTACAGTCATTTTAGGGTTTGTTCACATTACATTGTCATGGTAACAAAGTTATAAAATTGGTTATAACTTTACACAGAAAAGGTTAGTAAGTGATTTAATCACACTAAAGTCATGTTTACATGCATATTGTTTATGTCTTGTGGCTATACTTTTGATACCGTGAGTATTTTAATATTCAAAAATTGGCCCCCATTCACTTCCATTGTAAGTGCCATATTTGCTTTTTTTAAAGAAAAGGAGGAATGAGTCGAAATACATTTTTGAAGTAATCAACATTATGCCACAAATGCTGTCCATTGAGCTTAACTTGTATTGAACCAGGAATATTCCTTTAATAGAAGAATTAATCTAAGTGCTTTTATAAAATTACAAGCTTCACATTTCTGCCTTTTAAATCCTCCAAAAATTGGTCCCCATCGGCCTCATTGTAATCTTGAGTTTTGCTATTTTTAAAGAAAAGGAGGGATGAGTTGAAATAATTTTTTGTGGTAATGGTGTCGATTGAGCTTAACTTTGTATTGAACCCGGAATATTCCTTTAATAATATGTCATTCGTTTTGTTGCATTACAGTAATAACGAGCATTGCGGTTAACAAGAATTTGGTGCAAATTCCGATGCAAACACTTTACAACATTTGTTAACATTAGTAAATGCATTAGGTATCATGAACTAACAATAAACATTATTTTTAACAGCATTTATTTATCTTTGTCAATTTATCATTGTTAGTTCCTGTTGTTGTGCTCCTATTGCATTAACTAACGTTAACGTATACAACTTTTCGGTTAAAAAATGTGTCAGTGAGTATATGTTGAAATTAACCAATAAGTGCTGTTAAAGTATTGTTCCTTATTAGTTCAAGTTACTAATTATGTTAACGAATACAACCTTATTGTAACGTGTTACCATTTTTTTTCTTTTGATTTTGGGGCAAAATCATTTCAGGTCATTTTCTTACAGTCTGTTTATGATGCATTAGACCGTAAGTGATCAATGTACGAGGAGTACGAAATAAGAATAGATCTCGACCTCTGCCAGAGCGTTAAACATTTAAGATAATATAATTATCTGGGGCCAAGCCTCTTTCGGACCAACTTTATAAGAGTTAAAAACACAAGTGGATACCCTGTTGGGTGTATTTTGAATGTTAACAGGATGATTGCACTTTTTGTTGTGTTTGGCTTAAGCCTTATTTATTGTGTGTGTGTGTGTGTGTGTGTGTGTGTGTGTGTGTGTGTGTGTGTGTGTGTGTGTGTGTGTGTGTGTGTGTGTGTGTGTGTGTTTTAAACTTATTTTAATGGTAAGTTCTATTGTTGCCTTTTATCTTTCTTTGTCATACCAGTGAAAGGAAACAAGTTTTAAATGTCTGTATGTTTGGTGGATATGTAGTTTTTCAAAGCTGTAGAATATCTTGCGAAGGCCCACTGTACCTGCAAACATCTCTCCTAGTATGAATGACAATGAAATGCATTTCTTTTTAATTTGTTGCAGAGTTACTATGACTATAACTGTGATGATTATATGCATAACGCCCGCTGTAGGTCTGTATTCAGTAACACAGACATAAGAGTTTTCTAAACGGTTCTCGCTTGCTTTTTTTTTTTTACCTGGATGAGAACTTTTTTCTGTATTGGTTTGTATATTATGGGTGATTTTCACAAAACCTGGCAAGAAAATATCATGGTCATATTTAAAGGGATAGTTCACCCAAAAATGAAAATTCTCTCATCATTTACTCACCCTCATGTCACCCCAGATGTGTAGGACTTTCTTTCTTCTGCTGAATACAAACAAAACATTTTTAAACAATATCTCAGCTCTGTAGGTCCATACAATGCAAGTGAATGGGTGCCAACATTTTGAAGCTCCAAAATGCACATGAAGTCAGCATAAAAGTAATCTGTAAGACTCCAGTGGTTAAATCGATATATTCTTAAACGATATGATTGGTGTGGGTGAGAAACAATGCGTTTTATGAAACAGATGTAAATAAACTAATGTGCAAATCACAGATCATGTCCAAGCTTTCTGGTTGATGGTAACTTGAGACAGTAAAATTATACTGATCAAATGATCATGTTTGACTATATATTGTAGATAAGTAAATGTTAAAAGTAGTGTTATTCCAAAAATATTTCTCTTAATTCATGTTTTTTTGGGAGTGATCATGATGGTGTTTTTATCTGGTTGGTTCTGTTAATTCTTTAATGCCTTTTTATTGGATCGTACTACAGTATTTCACATATAACAAGTTTATTGTGGTATATTGCTACATAGTTGGGTGTCACTGGATTGTAAAAATTCTAAAAGAATTGCATCACAATGCAGATTTTGGGATATGTTGTGTCATCGGTCGCTCTTTGCTTTTTAAACCTCTAAGTCTGCCCGTGTTCTGTTGATTCGGCGATCTAAACGCTGTACTACTGTGTCAATCAAGTGATCCTTAAACAGGTTTGGAGGGGATGCAGGATGTCTTGTCTCTGCATGGATATATGAAAGGTTTATAAATATATTTAGGACTTCATATAGGTGAAAGACCATTTGTGTGTTGGGGTGTCTCATTTGAAAGCATCTTTTGAAGCCACAACCAGGAGCAAAACCGATGACATAATCACAAACGTTTTCCAATTATGTTGTTTCTTGAAGCCAGTCACAAGAGTCATAAATGCAGTGCCAAAGATGATCCTGCTGTTTCCAATGGCCTTTCTCTGCTCATCTTAAAGACCCAATGAACTGAGCGTGACTCCAACCTCTGCCAGAAGCTGTTTTACGTGTTTAATCTGAAAAATTGTTTCATATTAAATGCATACTGTCTTAACACCTGATATTTTCTTAACCTCCTAATTTTGCCATGTAAGACTGATGTGACAAATCAGATTTTTTTTGTTTGTTTGTTTTGTTTTCTTTAATTCTGTACAGATTAGGATGAATTCTCAGTTTAATAAAACTCTGTAGATTTTCTTACCATTCTGGTCTGCTTTTCTGATTTTGATGTTTTCAAACACAACACAAAAAAATTACATTTATTTTTTTCACATTCTGCAAAAGCTTAAAAAATTGTCAAATTTGCAACAGTGTTTTGTGACCAAACATGTCATTAATTTTCATTTTGATTCCAAATACAGGAATGTGAAATGTTTGTTAAAGGGATAGTTCTCCCAAAAATAAATTATGTGAATGACTTTGTCTTCTGTTGAACACAAACGAAGATTTTTAGAAGGATATTTCAGATCTGTAGGTCCTCACAATGCAAGTAAAAGGGTACAAAAATTTGGAAGCTCCAAAAGGCACATAAAGGCAGCATAAAAGACTCCAGTGGTTAAATCCATATCTTCTGAAGCTATATGATAGGTGTGGGTGAGAAACAGATCAATATTTAAGTCCTTTTTTTACTAAATTCTCCTCCCTGCCCAGTAGGTGGCGATATGCACGAAGAATGCTAAAAAATGTTAAAAAAGGACTTAAATATTGATCTGTTTCTCACACACACCTATCATTGCTTCAGAAGACATGGATTAAACCACTGGAGTAGTATGGATTACTTTTATGCTGCCTTTATATGCTTTTTGGAGCTTCAAAATTTTGGTCACCATTCACTTGCATTGTATGGACCTACAGAGCTGAGCTATTCTTCTAAAAATCTTCATTTGTGTTCTGCAGAAGAAAGGAAGTCATACACATCTGGAATGGCATGAGCGTGAGTAAATGATGAGATCATTTTCATTTTTGGGTCAACTATCCCTTTAAAAACTGAAGCGAATAATTTTGTTAAGAATACTTCCTCATATCTCATCTTTATATGCAGAGACAACTCTTAAATAAGTAATTTGTAGGTTGATTTCCCCGAAACGTTTAACACTCTGGCTCTGTGGAGCTATCAGAACATTGCTCTGTTTGTTTGAGTATCCTTACCAGCCCGACACAGCAATGTTGCTTTTCTCCTTTGAAAATATTTTCTCATCAACATGTCAAGTGCAACCAATTCAAAGGAATACACTGTAAAAGGGAACATTTGCATTAACAAGGCTTCCAATTTGAGCCTCTGGTCAACTTAAAAGAAACGTATCAGATATACACCGATTAGCCACAACATTAAAACCACCTGCCTAATATCGTGTAGGCCACCCTCATGCTGCCAAAACAGCACCAACCCACATCTCGGAGTAGCATTCTGAGATACTATTCTTCTCACCACAGTTGTCTTTTCACTACAACTGCCGCTCACTGGATGTTTTTTGTTTTTGGCTCCATTCAGGGTAAATTCTAGAAACTGTTGTGCGTGAAAATTCCAGGAGATCAGCAGTTACAGAAATACTCAAACCAGCCCATCTGATTAGATAAGCACATGGATGATTGTTGGTGGCAGACAGGCTGGTTTGAGTATTTCTGTAACTGCTGATCTCCTGGGATTTTCACACACAACAGTCTCTAGAATTTACTCCGAATGGTGCCAAAGACAAAAAACATCCAGTGAGCGGCGGTTCTGTGGATGGAAACGCCTTGTTGATGAGAGAGGTCAACAGAGAATGGTCAGACTGGTTTGAACTGACAAAGCCTATGGTAACTCAGATAACCACTCTGTACAATTGTGGTGAGAAGAATATCATCAATGAATGCTATTCTGAGATGCGGGTTGGCGCTGTTTTGGCGGCACGAGGGGGACCTACACAATATATACCTACACAGCCAACATCTGTGCATTAAGGTTTTAATAAAGTGTATCCTGATAAGAACTTCAGACATGTAACCTGCAAAATAAATTTTGATTCATATGGTTAAGCTGACCTATTGCAGCTTTACAAAAATAAAATAAATTATAAAAGCTTAGAATGCAGCTGATCTCTCATGATAAGCTAGCACAATACTTTACAAAGCTTTAGGCTTGCTTTCAATTGGGGTGTTTCTGTCAATGATTATGATAATGAAATATTCAATGCATAAAATAAGTTATGAGTGCACAGATATTCTTGTGCATTAAGAGGCTTATTTAACTTTGGGAGACATGGATAAAGAGTTTCAGAAGTAATATGTTAATAACACACTATAACAAAACTGTTCAGGCGTTAAGGCCAGTCTTCAAATTATTGATGCCTTTTCTGCCACCTGCTGTTTGTGATGAAGTGATTTTGCTCACACAAGGTTTGTAATGGACCGACAGGCAAAGATAAATGACTTCAATCCAGAATGGCTTAGACATAAATAACTACTCGACAGCCATAAACATAAACTAATTTATTACCTACCGGTCATCCATCCTGCATTATGACCAGTACTAGCTTTTCAAGACAAAGATTACATGTTATCCAATATCTGTGATTCAAATTGGCATTGAATCAGAATATGCCAATTTGATTTGGTGTGGATCCTGCAATGTCTTAGAACTTATTCTAAACTATGAAAGTACTTTGTGAGATGATGTTATGAATATACATTCATTGGAAAAGTCTAACTAAACTGAGGATTTTTGTGTAATATTGATTTAATAGGAACCATAGGTAGAGGGCAGCAATGTACACTACAGTATTTACTGTGATACTATCTTACATCAGTGATTTTCAAAGTGTGATGGTGCCTTATTTTTATTATTCAATGGAAAAAAAATAAAAAAACAACCAGGGATCAAATTGGGCAGAACGGTCTAAAACAGCATTTCGGAACCTCCAATTCAATAAAAAACAAAACAAAATGTGTATTAATATACATACACCGATCAGCCACAACATTAAAACCACCTGCCTAATATCATGTTGGTCCCCCTCGTGCCACCAAAACAGCTTGGATCCGTCTAGGCTTGGACTCCACAAGATCTCTGAAGGTGTCCTGTGGTATCTGGCACCAAGACGTTAGCAGCAGATCCTTTAAGTTCTACAAGTTGTGAGGTGGGGCCTCCATGGATCGGACTTGTTGGTCCAGCACGTCCCATAGATGCTCAATCGGATTGAGATCTGGGGAATTTGGAGGCCAAGTCAACACCTTGAACTCTTTGTCATGTTCCTCAAACCATTCCTGAACAATTTTTGAAATGTGGCAGGGCGCCTTATCCTGCTGAAAGAGGCCACTGCCATCAGGGAATGCCGTTGCCATGAAGGGGTGTGCGTCGTCTGCAACAATATTTAGGTAGGTGGTACATGTCAAAGTAGCATCCACATGAATGCCAGGACCCAGTTTTCCAGCAGAACATTGCTCAGAGCATCACACTACCTCCGCTGGCCTGCATTCTTCCCATAGTGCATCCTGCTGTCATCTCTTCCCCAGGTAAACAACGCACACACACCCGGCCGTACACATGATCTAAAAGAAAATGTGATTCATCAGACCAGGCCACCTATTTCCACTGTTCCATGGTCCATTTCTGATGCTCATGTGCCCATTGTAGGTGCTTTCGGCAGTGGACAGGGGTCAGCATGGGCACTCTGACCTGTCTGCTGCAATGCACTGTGTGTTCTGACACCTTTCTATCATGGCCAGCATTATGTTTTTTAGCAATTTGTGCTACAGTAGCTCTTCTGTGGGATCGGACCATACGGGCTAGCCTTAACTCCCCACACGCATCAGTGAGCCTTGGGCGCCCATGACCCTGTCGCAGGTTCACCGGTTGTCCTTCCTTGGACCACTTTTGGTAGGTACTAACCGCTGCATACCGGGAACACCCCACAAGACCCGCCGTTTTGGAGATGCTCTGATCCAGTCATCTAGCCATCACAATTTAGCCCTTGTTAAAGTCGCTCAGATCCTTACGCCTGCCCATTTTTCCTGTTTCCAACACATGACATTCAAGAACTGACTGTTCACTTGATGCCTAATATATCCAACCCCTTGACCGGTGCCATTGTATCGAGATAATAAATGTTATTCACCTGTCAGTGGTTTTAATGTTGTGGCTGATCAGGGCCAGCCTTCACTCCCCATGTGCATCAATGAGCCTTGGGCTCACATGACCCTGTCGCCAGTTCATGGGCAGGGTCAGGAGCGCCGAAGGCTCATAGATGTGCATGGGGAGCGGAGGCTAGCCCGTATGGTCTGATCCCACGGAAGAGCTACTGTAGCACAAATTGCTATAAAACATAATGCTGGCCATATTAAAAAGGAATCAGAACACACAGCGCATCGCAGCTTGCTGCGTATGGGACTGCGTAGCTGCAGATCAGTCAGAGTGCCCATGCTGACTCCTGTCCACCACCGAAAGCACGTACAATGGATCATGTTTTCTTTTAGATCATGTGGATGGCCGGGTGCGGGTGCGTCGTTTACCTGGGGAAGAGATGGCAGCAGGATGCACTATGGGAAGAATGCAGGCCGGCGGAGGCAGTGTGATGCTCTGGGCAATTTTCTGCTTGAAAACCTTGGGTCCTGGCATTCATGTGGGTAAGGTGTTGACTTGGCCTCCAGATTCTCCAGATCTCAATCCGATTGAGCATCTATGGGATGTCCTGGACCAAAAAGTCTGATCCATGGAGGCCCCACCTAACATCTTGGTGCCAGATACAACAGGACACATTCAGAGGTCTTGTGAAGTCCATGTCTCGACAGGTCAGAGCTGTTTTGGCGGCACAAGGGGTACCTACACGATATTAGGCAGGTGGTTTTAATGTTGTGGCTGATCAGTGTATATAATTTGGCAGTTTGTTTGTCACTTCATTCTATTTCCCGTCCTCAAAAACCCTAATTTAACCCCTGCCTACAACACGTTAATACATCAAATGTGCTGTAATTATTTCAACCGTTTTGCTTGCACCCGCTTTGCATCCCAGATGTGTGACTTACTTGCTTCTACTGAACACAAACAAAGATTTTTAGAAAAATATCTCAGCTCTGTAGGTCCATACAATGCAAGTAAATAGGTACCAAATGTTTGAAACTCCAAAAAGCACATGAAGGCAGCATTAGAGTAATCAATACAACTCCAGTGGTTTAATCCATGCCTTCTGAAGTGATATGATTGGTGTGGATGAGAAACAGAAAAATATTTAAGTCCTTTTTCTCTATAAATTCTCATCCCTGCCCAGTAGGTGGCGATATGCATGAATAATGTGAATCGCCAAAAAACCAAATAAGAATGTGGAAGTGTTTTGGAAGGATTTGGTACTTGGCTTTGTGGACTATGACCAATCTAAAAAAGGACAGTTTTATATGATAAATTTGCTTCTGTTGCTTGCTAAGTTCCACATTTACAAATCAATGTATTCAAGCTCTAGATCTTTCTTTGTTGTCTTTTTAAAGGAATTGAGCAATACCTTACATTGGTTGAATTGTCTTAGAATAAAAAAGCTGTGAAAACATTGTTTGCTTGCAGCTCCAATTTTTAATTTCTTGTAATTCTCTAAAGTGTATCTGTTTTAAGTTGAAATGTTTTATATTTAAATTCCCCCCTGGTTTTTTTGTATTATTATTTTTTAATTTATTATTTTATTTTTTGTTTATTCTGTTTTTACTTTGTATTGTCTGAGCATTAATAAAATAAATATATAAAGAAAGAATGTGGACGTTAAAGTGAAAGTGAAATTGGAAAAATAACTACAATTTCGGTCTATTTCTCACATAAAGCTATCAAAAAGCATTAGCTGACTTGGAATATAGCAGATGATTCATGTGAACTACTTTTATGGAAGTTTTTTTTTTTTTTTGTCTTTTTTGGAGCTTTACAGTCAGAATGGCCTCATCCATCTCGTTTGGAGCTCCACAGAAGAAAGTAAATCATAAGGATTTGCAACAACATGAGGGTGAGTAAATGACAGAATTTCCAGACAATTAACAGACAAGTGAAGGCTTTGTGAATGCTACAGTAGCGAATATTACGGTTTATTCATTTGTTCTCTTTTCGCCTATTCGTGAGTGCTTTGTTTCAAGACAGAGGGAGAGAAATCTATGCTTTTGTGATATTAAGCCCTAAATTTGGACTTGAATCGTTCTGTATCATGACATATTGGGTTTACCATCATGCATTTCTTCTTTTGTCCTGGAGATGGCAGTGTGTGTACAGATTTTACTCACACTCGTGTAGTATTCCAATTTAAAAGTAACACCAGCTCAAGTAATTCCTCACTGTCAGTGAGCATATAGTTTTACAAGCCCAATGGTCTACAGATAATATTTTTATCTTCCTAAATGCGTATAGGCTAAACCACAAATCCTCGTTATGACATAGGCGTATATCATTTTAAAAATTAGCTCAACATGGCCTCAAATAATTCTAGGATAAATCTTAAATCCTGATTATGACAATCTTTTTCTTTTTATTTGTTTTCACAAATTGTATTGAAATTAAATAACCAAGTAGGTTCTCCATATTTATTAACTGTAGAAAACATTGCCCGTCTTAGGTCAGTTAGGATCACTACTTTATTTTAAGAATGTGAAATGTCAGACTAATAGTAGAGAGAATTATTTATTTCAGCTTTTATTTCTTTCATCACATTCCCAGTGGGTCAGAAGTTTACATACACTTTGTTAGTATTTGGTAGCATTGCCTTTAAATTGTTTAACTTGGGTCAGATGTTTTGTGTATCCTTCCACAAGCTTCTCACAATAAGTTGCTGGAATTTTGGCGCATTCCTCCAGACAGAACTGGTGTAACTGAGTCAGGTTTGAAGGCCTCCTTGCTCACACACGCTTTTTCAGTTCTGCCCACAAATTTTCTATCGGATTGAGGTCAGGGCTTACTGATGGCCACTCCAATACCTTGACTTTGTTGTCCTTAAGCCATTTTGCCGCAACTTTGGAGGTATGCTTGGGGTCATTGTCCAATTGGAAGACCCATTTGCGACCGAGCTTTAACTTCCTGGCTGATGTCTTGAGATGTTGCTTCAATATATCCACATACTTTTCCTTCCTCATGATGCCATCTATTTTGTGAAGTGCACCAGTCCCTCCTGCAAAGCACCCCCACAACATGATGCTGCCACCCCCATGCTTCACAGTTGGGATGGTGTTCTTTGGCTTGCAAGCCTCACCCTTTTTCCTCCAAATATAACGATGGTCATTATGGCCAAGCAGTTCAATTTTTGTTTCATCAGACCAGAGGACATTTCTCCAAAAAGTACGATCTTTGTCCCCATATGCACTTGCAAACTGTAGTCTGGCTTTTTTATGTCAGTTTTGGAGCAGCGGCTTCTTCCTTGCTGAGCATCCTTTTAGGTTATGTCGATATAGGACTTGTTTTACTGTGGATATAGATACTTGTCTACCTGTTTCCTCCAGCATCTTCACAAGGTCCTTTGCTGTTGTTCTGGGATTGATTTTCACTATCGCACCAAACTACGTTCATCTCTAGGAGACAGAATGTGTCTCCCTCCTGAGTGGTATGATGGCCGCATGGTCCCATGGTGTTTATACTTGCGTACTATTGTTTGTACAGATGAACGTGGTACCTTCAGGCATTTGGAAATTGCTCCCAAGGATGAACCAGATTTGTGGAGGTCCACACTTTGTTTTCTGAGGTCTTGGCTGATTTCTTTGGATTTTCCCTTGATGTCAAGCAAAGAGGCACTGAGTTTGAAGGTAGGCCTTAAAATACATCCACAGGTACACCTCCAATTCAGTACACCTTCTGTACAGGCATGACATCATTTTCTGGAATTTTCCAAAATTAAAGGCACAGTTAACTTAATGTATGTAAACTTCTGACCCACTGTAACTGTGATATAGTCAATTAAAAGTGAAACAATCAGTTCGTAAACAATTGTTGGAATAATTACTTATGTCATGTACAAAGTAGATGTCCTAAACGACTTGCCAAAACTATAGTTTGCTAATATTAAATCTGTGGAGTGGCTAAAAAATTCGTTTTAATGACTTCATCTTAAGTGTATTTAAACTTCTGACTTCAACTATATATATATATATATATATATATATATATATATATATATATATATATATATATATATATATATATATATATATGCGCAACACTCCTTAGGCCCTTTGTTTTACTGAATAATACAAATGAACAGCATGCTTATTTTATTATTATTTTACGTTGCTTTACGTCGTTGTTTTTGATTCACACATGTAATATGTTTTACAAGGACAATGAATGCGAAGTGTTGTCAAAAGTAGAAATGGGAAAGGTGGCGTGCGTGTGTGTGTGTGTGTGTGTGTGTGGATAAACAGGCCTTTTTTTCTGCGGTCATACACTTGACCTTCTGTCTGAACTGCTGAACAGCTACTGCATCACGGGCCCTTCTGACGTCACCGGTCCGTCTCCTTCAGACATCAAAGGATTGTCCACAGGGTTTGACACCTTAAAGTTAAGGTGGCATTAGACTTCATTATGGGGTTATTAAGGTTCAGTCGAATGATATGGATAAGTAGGCTGAATGTTGTTTCAGTGAAGCATTGGTGGACGGTGTAATCTTTAAAGGCTGCGCAATATTTGCGAACGTCAATTATCTTTCTTTTTTCTTTTCCTTTAAATGTTGTCAAAATATAAGCTATTCTGAACAGTCTTTCTTTCTTTCTTACGTGTGACGAATGTATGGTTCGAGAAAGCAAAGGAGACACAACCCTTTAAACCGATACATTTATTATGTAAAATCATCAGACTTCACTCTTTTCATTAGTCTATAGCCTACATATAACTGTTAATTAATAACAAAGATTAACTTTAAAATTTCACAGTACAAGATGGTTTTGTTAATGAGGAGAAGATTGTTAAAATCACATATCTAAATAATACAAATGTATTTGATGAACAAGGTTTTCAAAGGAAATCATGTTTAGATTATACACAAATATTCCAAATTTAATAATTATAAAATTTGCCTAACTATCAACAATGAAAATATCTGCCCAAATGTTTTTATTATTTGTCAAATGAAGCTGTATAATTATATATATATTTTAAAACGGATTATCTTTTACAGTTTAGCAGCATTTGCATCGATAAAACAAATTACATTTTAATTTCAGTACATCAGCCGTTATTAGTAATAATAATAATAATAACAGTACAAATAATAATAACTGTAATTGTAATATATATATATATATATATATATATATATATATATATATATATATATATATATATATATATATATATATATTAAATTGTAGGCCCTGCCTTCAGTTTATATGGTAAAATTAGCTAATTGCTGAATCAATGGCTGTTGTCAAATGTATAATTTGGTATGAAGCTTTAATAATAAAATAATTAAGTATCTTAATTCAGAAGAAAGTTTGTATGATATTTCAGCACATGGCACAGAGGTTAAACAGCATGGACATTTAAATAAGTTACATTTTGCAGACAATTTTCCAGAGAAACTATTTTGCTCACATGCAGTTCTTGGTCAGAACGTTCATTAAACTTCCGACAAGACACTGAAACGGGCTTTATTCACTATTATGCGTCCTTTAATCTTCAAATACTTTCCCGACGCTATCCCACAGAATCCGACAATTGAAACTGTACCATTAGAAACAGCGGACTGTATAATAAAGACGAATCAAATATAGGACATTCATGCAAAGAGAGATACCTTAACGAAAACCAGTATTAAAATTATTAAAATACTTCAGTAATTAAATTACCTGTCTGAACCAGTTAAATGACTGCAACTTGACTGTAGGGCGACGATTTCCGGTCAAGTTCTCAAGTTCATGTCGCGCATCATATATAGGCAAGAAGGTAAAAATAAAAAAATCCAGGCAACAGTAGTTAATTTCAGGTTTATTTCACATATAAAAACCAGGCAAAAATGTTTTTGCACATATTTATTTATTTTTAACAGAAATGCATTAGAAATTGTGTAAAAGAAAATATTATATGAATACACACTAAAAAATGAATCAAAGTGATTAATTATGCAAAAGAGAACAATATGAGTCCACAATGAAAAGTAATTAAAGAGGAAATAAATTCAGCCTGGTATATAGACTCCTTGTAGACATAATGTGGACTTACCTAAAAGAAACAGGCAAGAGAAAAGGGCCTATGGTTGTCCTGTCTGATGATTTTGTTTTTAGAGATTTGAGGAGCAGAGGCTGTGAGACAGGGTGTAGGTCTGCTGTTTGAGGTTAAGGTCATGGGGTCAGCAGACAGACAGCAGTCAGGGCTTTGCACTGCACAGCACATTAGATGTCATATGGAGGGCAGAAATGGGTGGTTTAAATAAAGATCCTCCATTCCTATCCATAAATGGCATCAAGAAAATTTGCATGTGCATTCTACACCGATTTGTTTAGTGAGTAAATGAGAATCTTCCATTAATAATGCATTATTAAATATAAATGCAAAATTAATATTTTGTTTTTTACATAAATGTGTCCCTGTACTCCAATATGCCTATTTCTTTTTCTTTTCTGTTCTGTTCTTTTTCTTTCATTCTACATTTATTCAGATATTTGGAGAGTTTATTTAGATGTATCCGTCATATTGTCATTATCATGACCCAGACTTATGATGCTGCAAATGTGTTTGCATTTAACAATGCAATTAGAAAATATTACAGAATATTTTTGATTAAAATCTAACAACAATGATCAATCGGTCAGTAATAAATACTAATAATAACTTATGCAAGAGACAAATTATATTAAGTATATTAGTACATTAATCAACCCTATAATGTAGACGAATGTGATGTTAGTATAGTGGTAATGAGTTAGCATATTGGCAAAAGTTAAGGGCCATATAGTCCGCATAATACAATCTGAATAAACCTTAACTGACTGTCCAGAGACACCTTTGGCTAGTCCACGTTGGCTATATTTGAGCATATAGGAATGGATATTAATTAGTTGGATTATGAATTAAACTGTGTGTGATGTTAAATGAGTTAAAGCTTGAACATCTTTTCAGAATTAAAAGGTATGACTTGAATACCAGGTTTTTCCCCAAAAACTCAAATAGAGGACTGTGGTTGCCATATCAACCGGCCACCTGACGTGTTACTGTGGCAACAGCAGTATTAGACAGAAACTGTTTATTAGATGTCCCATCTAAGGGTGAGAAG